>NC_133135.1:45162455-45788268 GCF_048418815.1 Hemitrygon akajei | reverse complement strand
TAGAAACTTTTCCCTTTGCCAGCATAATGTTCCAATTCGTCATCCATGTGAAGAGTTCATAGGAATCACCTACTAAATAGTTTGCCACACTGAACTGCACTAAACAGACTCTTTGATGAACCAGGCAAGTGTAGTGACTTCATAGCAAATACTAAGCTAATACCTGAAGATTCCTGAGTTAGCCACAAATGACTATACTCTGGTAATACCATCAAATACACAAATAATTGATTCTCTGCTAGAAATTTAATTCTGAGTTTACACTTGAGCAGTTGATGGCCTGAGAAGGAACCTGCTTCCAACAAACTACCCCACCCCAAATATTAGAATCCATTGGTGATCATTTAAACTTCTTGCTGATACAATTGTGTGCTTTCGATCATTAGTGGTCCAGATTGGCTAAATCAACATATCCTGATGTACCATTTTGTCAAGTAGATACTTCAACCAATAACCAGCTGTTAAATGCAAACAGGCCTTACAATATGGCCATTCTCATTGGTTTCAGAAAGTCCTTGTTTCTCCGTGACTGGAATAAAACCAGAAATTGCTATAATACTCAATAAGCCTGAGGTATCTGTGGAGAGAAAAACAAAATAATACTTCACATTGATTAAATTTCATTAGAATATAGATAATTCACCAATGTGATGTTTTATACCTTTATCTGATTTATTTTGATTTAGTGCAAACAGTATTGTATCCTTTTAATTGGTTTGCCCAGAATATCTTGCAATCAATTATGGAAATGTTGTCACCCTTTTATTTTTGTTGTATTCTTCAATACTTAGTACCTTGATATTTAGTGTAAATTTTGGCACCGATGGCCACAGATGACACTGCTTTCTATTCTGCCAGTAATGTTGTGGCTCCCTTTTATAATTTTTGTCTAATTCCTTTTGTTTCTTCATGGCCACAATAAAACATCGTTTTGTCCACATACTAAGATCTTAGATGAAAACAATAGATTACAGGTACATCAAAATATGTTGGAGAAATATACTTGTGAGTAGCAGATATCTGTAAATATAAAGCAACACACACAGGAGGAAAGGGTACAGTCCAAAATATCGACTGTTTATTTTCCCTCCATAGATGCTGCCTGACCTGCTGAGTTCCTCCAACATTTTGTGTGCGTTGCTCAAGATTTCTAGCATCTGCAGGATCTCTTGTGTGCATCTCAGTAAGAATGCGTGTAGTGATTGTGACTCGGGCAGCAGCATTCACACACATACTTGTTTCATTGCAAAGGGTAAAATGTTAAAGCTACCAGAGATACAAACTAAAACAGAAAACTTGGAATACTTAGCAAGTGTGGCAGCTTACATTTAACAGTTAGATCAATGGTCTTTCATTTGAAATGGAAAAGTTTAGAGAAATATAATAAGTTTTAGAATACAGGGAAGGGGAGAGAGAAACAAATGAAAATATCTGTCATAGGTTGGAAAGCAGTAGCAATTGAATAATGAAAGGTACAAAGATGTAAGACAAGAGGAAATGGTAAAGAGACATAAGGAATCAAATGCTGGATGTAGAATGTCTGGAAATGGCAGGTGACAGCCAACGTACATCGGACAGATGACATACATTAAGCTCCAGTGAAGATCTCCATGCTTAGTTTGCTGAGTGGAAAAAGATTTAGTGGATTGTAGCTCCTGATTCAAGTATTGCAGGGTTATTATAAAAATACATAAGATATTAGGATGTGTAACTTAGACAACTAAATATAAAACTACAGGTAATGCAGTGTTTTTCTGCTCAAGAATTTGGTCTGGTTGGAATTCATTTCTGACCCTCTCACATAGTAACTGAACAAAAATAATGGAAAAGTTCATAGGCTGGTTTACTGCCTTGTTCAGACAAAGAAGGAACTCATTCAGTCCATCATTTATCCTGGCTCCTGGCTGAGCAGTCACATCAATCCCATTCCTGCTCTCTTTATTTCTTTGTAGTCCTGCTACTCTCTATCACATGCACTTTAAATATCCTTTAATTCTTTAGCCATTTACTTACGGCAAATGGCATTTACAGTAGGCAATTAATCTACTGGCAACTCTTTAGGATCTGTAAGGAACCAGAGTACCTGACAGAAACCATGCAGCCACAGAGAGAACAGGTGAACATCACATGGACAATACATAGATCGAACCCAGGTCCCTGGGGCTGTTAAATGACTCAATGCTATACCACCCTAACTGGTCAATAAATATAATTCACCAAGACTAATAAAAAGGGCTAGATATCCTCCAAGTCCATAGTTTTATTTATCTGAGCTGGACAAGTTCTAGAAACATGAGAATGGTTATGTATACATGCTAACTTTATCTTGTAGAAATCTGTTTGTTTTGTTCATGCTTATACAATCATTGCTCCCAATTTCTGCATTCATTTGTGGCAGGTTCAGCATCTGTTTGCCCTCCACTCCCCACATCATTATCCAACACCTGTTAAATGTCAATGCAGGAACACAATTTACTTGCTGTTGTGTGATTCTCCTCTGCCATTTCACCACAATAGCATTTACTTTTCCTAATTCATCCTGGTAATCTTCAGATATGATCCAACTCTACATATTTTAAAAGTCATTTTGTCAGGCACAAAACTGTTTATGAAATAATTTGGCATATGTGACTGTTGATATTTTTGTTGACATTTGCTTCCTTTTCTTGTTAAATCCAACTAAAAATTTATTCATCTTCCATCTTGAAATTTACAAAAAATCTGCACCTGAATTATTATTTCAGCTGTCTTTTCTCTGAGACTCATTGACTTCCTCTGCATTTTTAATTTATTTGACTTCATGATAATATGTTTTATGAAACTAGGTAATCACTTAAGTGACAGCAAATTTAATTGAGTGTTCAAGTTCAATTACAAGTGTATTGTCATTCAACCAGACACGTGTATACAGCTAAATGAAACAAAATTCCTCTGGGACCAAGTGCAAAACACAGTACATATATATCACAAAGAGCACATAAAATGCTAATAATAATATTAACAGATAAAAAAAAAGTATTTTGTTACACAAGAGGAAACCACCTCCCCAAATCTACACTATCAAGGTCACCCTTGATCTTAAGCATTAGGTTGATAAATCTTTTCTGAAATGGTCCCAATTTATTACCATTCTTCCTTAAATAAGGACACTCATACTGAACACTGTACTCCAAATGTTGTCTCACCAGCACCCTATATAACTGAAGCATAACCCCCTTACTTTTTTTTGTATTCAATGACCTAGAAATAAACAATAACACTGTTAGTTTTCTTAATTACTTGCAAAATGCGAATGTCTTCATCCACCCACCATCATTTCCTCAGAATCAACATTATTCCCACTGTATGTAGTGAAACTTGTTTCGAGGCAGCACTACAGTGCAGGACATAAAAATCACTATAAGTTACAATAATACATACATAAACAAATTGTACAAAAGAGGAATAGTGAGGTGGTGTTGGTGGATTCATGGACCATTCAGAAATCTGATGGCAGAGGGGAAGAAGCTGTTCCTAAATTCCTGACTGTGGGATTTTAGACTCCTGTACCTCCACCATGAAGGTAATGAGAAGAGGACATGTCCCGGGTGGTGAGGGATGCCACCTTCTTGAAACACAGCCTTTTCAAGACGTCCTCAGTGATGGGGAGGGTTGTGACCATGATGGACCTGGTTAAGTCTATAATCTTCTGTACTCTCTTTCAATCCTGTGCATTGGAGGCTCCATACCAGACAGTGACACAAATGGACAGAATGCTTTCCAACATACGTCTGTAGAAATTCACTAGAGTCATCAGTGACATACCAAGTCTCCTCAATTTCCTAATGACATATCAACAAACTTAGCAAATATTTCTTCAATGCTGTCATCCAAATCATTTACCTTTATTGTAAATTGATGAGACTTCAACACTGATCCCCGTGGTATGCCTCTTGGTAATCTTGATTTGTGCCTGTTTCCTGTTAGCCAGTCAATCTTCCTGCTATGCCAGCTCTTCCACACCACTTTTTTTTAGAACAACACACATAAAATGCTAGAGGAACTCAGCAGGTCAGGCAGCATCTGTGGAAATGAATAAACTGTTGATGTTTCGGGCCAAAACACTTCATCAGGACTGGAAAGGAGGTGGATAGGAGCCAGAATACGAAGGTGGGGGAGGGGGGAGGGGAAAGAGGGCAAGCTGGAAGGTGATAGGTGAAGCTAGGTGTGTGCAGAAGGGGGGATGAAGTAAGAAACTGGAAGGTGATAAGTGGAAAAGGTAAAGGGCTGGAGAAGAAGGAATCAAATAGGAGAGGAGAGTAAACCATGGGAGAAGGGGAAGGAGGATGGACACCAGGGGGAGGTAATAGGCAATGAAGAGAAGAGGTAAGAGGCTAGAGTGGGGATTTGAAGAAGAGGGAAAGGAGGAGGGGATAAAATTACCTGAAGTTGGAGAAATCGATGTTCATACCAGCAGGTTGAAGGTTATCTAGATGTTTATGAGGTGTTGCTCCTTTAACCTGAGAGTGGCATCATCATAGCAGAAGAGGAGGCCATGGACCAATGTGTTGGAATGGAAATGGGAATGGGAATTAAAATGGTCAGTGAGAAATCCCACTGTTTGCAAATGGAGCGAAGGTGCTCGACACAGCAGTCCCCTAATCTATGTTGGGTCTCATCTCCCATGCCTATCACCTCCCCTGGCTGCCCCTCCTCCTTCTCTTTCTCCTATGGTCCACCCTTCTCTCCAATCAGATTCCTTCTCCAGCCCTTTACCTTTTCCACCTATCATCTCCCAGCTTCTTAATTCATTCTGCCTCTCCCACCCACCTGGCTTTACCTATCACCTTCAAGCTTGTTGTCGTTCCTCCATCTTCTTATTCTGGCACTTTCCCCTTTCCTTTCAAGTCCTGATGAAGGGTCTCAGCCCAGAATGTCGACTGTATACACTTCCATGGATGCTGCCTGACCTGCTGAGTTCCTTCAGCATTTTGTGTGTGCTGGCGTGCAAACAAACACTTTACATTGTATCTCGGGGCCTGTGACATTAATAAATCAATTTCTGATTTCTGGTTTTCCCTTTATTAATAATTATTTTATTATAAATTACGAGAATTGTGCTCTTGGAATTCAGATGAATAATTATTTTACCAAAGACTAAGATTAATAAGACCCAAAAGCAAAAAGATAAATTTTCCATTAGCCGGGCCATAACGAATAACGAACATAAAGTACAAAAGATCACAGTTAGGTCTTTTCAGGAGTGAAATAGCAAAAGAAGGAAGGGTGGTGGAAGTTCAGAACTCTTCTGCAAACAGCAATTGATGCCAGTTAATTGTTAATTCTAAATCTGAGATTGATAGTGTTTTGCTAGCTAAGGGATGTGGAGTCAGGTCAGAACTCGGCCATTAAATGTTGGAGCAAACCTAGGGGAGAAAAGTGGCTCCTCCTGTTCCTACATTCCTCTGATTCAATGAAGTCTGGAATGCAGCTGTTCAAGAAGGTGGCTCACTGGCGCATTCTCAAGGGAAATAAATGCTAATCTATATCCACATCACAGAAATGAATAACTAACAAAAAAAACAGGGTGGGGAGGGTAATTTAGTGGTGTATGATAATCTAGACTAGGCCAGTATCTCCCACCATGTTTTTAACCTCATTGTTAACCCCTCATCATTGATTGGCTATTTATTCCACTGCTTATAAAATCACAGGGCACTGCAGCTCAGTAATAGCCCATCTAGTCAATGTGAAAAGTATAATCGTTTTATACAACGTTTAATCCTCCGTAACTTCCGCCACTTCCTACGTGATCCCACCACCAACCACATCTTCCCCTCCCCCCACTCTCGGCTTTCCACAGGGATCGCTCCCTACGCGACTCCCTTGAAGATTCATCCCCCCCCATCCCTCCCCACAGACCTCCCTCTGGGCACTCATCCCAGCTCTCTACTTTATCCCTCCCCCCACTTCTATCCCCCCTCGACCATCCCATGTTACTTCACTCCTGATGAAGGGTTTCGGCCTGAAACGTCGTTATTACCTCGTCTGGCCTGCTGAGTTCTGCCAGCATTTTGTGTTTTTTAGTCAATGTGAAACTGTTATTCACCCATTTGCACCTGGACCTTTGCCCTCCATACTCCTTCCATTTGTCTACTCACTTAAACTTCTCTTAAATGTTGAAATTGAACCTGCATCCACAACTTCTAATGGCAGCTCATTCTACATTCTTACGACCCTCTGAGTGAAGAAGATCCCCCTCATGTTTCCCTTAAACATTTAGCCTTTCACCCTTAACCCACGACCTCTAGTTCTAGTCTCACCCCCCTCAGTGGAAAAAGGCCTGCTTGCATTAACCCCATCTATACCCCTGATAATTTGCATACCTCTAACAAATCTCCCCTCATTCCTCTATGCTTCAGGGAATGAAGTACTAACTTATTCAACCTTTCATTATAAATATCCAAGTTTCTGAAATATCCCAGATGCAATCATTGTGCTAATGCCATTGAAGGTGACGGTGCGTGCTACTGTCGTTCTCCTGTTGATTTTATATTGACTTTATCAGAATGCTACAACACAGTAGAAGGACATTCAGCACATACATCTCTAAATATTTCAGACTTCCATAATAATTAAGTGGAACTCCATCTATATAACTATTGCCACTCAATACTGGGTAAGAACTATTATGAGAATTAACAGCTCATTGAAGAACAGAGAACTTATAGCATACACCAATATCAGCATGGTTCTTCGAGATCCCAATGTCTGCGGTGTCCAAAAGTCTGATTAAAGAACATCAATTTTTCAAAGGTTTGACCCCTTTTGTGGTTGTGATAGTTAATCAAAGCTTTGCAATAAATGCTGAGGATTCGGAAGCAGTGTTTGAACTGCCAGAAATACTTCTACTATTGAATTCTATAAATGAAGTTATTCTACAAATGACTATTTAACTTGGTCTTCATATTTATTATAACAAAAAATCATTTACTGTTATTTTCTGAACGAGATGAAGAAATACAGTTTCTTTCAATTTTAAAATAAATGTTTCTGTTAAAAGGATTAGATACAGGTAGTTTGATTAATGTGCTGGGAGTAACAGTAAAACTGTAGATACCATGAAGATTATTTCAGGAAAAGACAACATTTGGGCCATCATGTACACACCAGTCAAAAACTGAGCTAGTTACCCTCATAGTTACCCTTATTTAATAGATTATAACCTTCAAACACACAGCCTGATCATTTATCGATATGATGAGGGTTTCCATTCCCAAAACCCTTTCAAGCAGAAGGTTCCATCATCCAGCTACCTACAGGTTAAAGCATAAGTGTGTCACTAATTTTTTTTTTTTTACAAATCAATTTAAATCAATATTCCTTGATTATTTACACCTCTGTCAAGGGAAATGTTACCTTCCTATTCAATCTATGGCTTTTCATTTTACTTTGCATCTTAATTTATATCCAGTCACATTTGTCATCACTGTTCCAAAGAAAATAACCCTAATTTAGTCAAGTCTCTCTATTTGGGTATTATTCACCAGTCCTGGCAACAAGCTTCTAAACTTCCTCTGCATTATCTCTGGTACTATTATATTCTTCCTTCAGAATGGTGACATGGAATTTTAGCTGTGGTATAATTAGTGTTTTGTAGTTTTAGCATGAGCTCCCTCTTTCTTTTCTCCCATGCCTTCGCAGGCATTTCATATCTGTGCAACCTCAACTCCTCCCACTTTTATATTCAATACAATTTGGGATGAATCCAGGTTCACATTGGCTATTTCAGTCAGTCCTTTCCACTTACGCAACATTTTATACACATCTAAACTCTCTGCCTTGACCAATGTCTAAAAATGTTTTCTTGAAACTAGATCACATTCCTTTTCATCTGGTATCTACTTACTTACCACTTCCTCCTGCAGTGCTAATGTTTCAGAGACCACACACTGACAACCATCCTCAGAATAATACCTTTTAAATTGTTATATGAGGGGAAAATTAAACTTGACTCCAAGCAAGTGTTGATATGCCAAATATTGTATTCCACACTGTCATGGGATGTCTTAAATATATCTTGAAGACCTCCTCTGGACCTCAACAACCACACATAAAATTTTCAGGGAGAGGGAGGGGAAAAATAAACTTGGGTTAATTAGGAGAAAGAAAATTCCAGATATTTCCACTGTTGCAGTCAAAAAGGTAAAGGTAGTGTTCAAAGGTCTCTACCCCATAAATGAACCTAAAACGACATTCCCAGATCAGGACATTTACTGCTCCATAAAACACAATTCATTGGAAGAAATGTTTCAATGACTTGAAGACAGAGGTATATGTCTTTATGTCCTGCTTCTTTTCTTTAGAAGCTATGAAGAGCTCTTCCCCTGCCAGCTTTCAAATTAATTCCCTCCCCTTAATCACATGCTCTGCCTCCCATTGTGAGCTTGTTTAGTCATCCTTTCCTTCCGAATAGATGCACATTCCTGTCCTGCCATGATCAGAGTGGAGATGTCCTATATTCAGTGTTGGTAAACCTCAGCTAGATTCAGATCAGCAAGTTTGGGGCGATCAAGGGAGGTCAGCCAGCAAGATCAGGGTTTCCCCCAAATGTTGGAAGGATGAGACCACAAGAACCTACTAGAAATTGTGTGGACCTACTAGTAATCAGCAGCAAAATATAGACCAATGAGTTGGCTGCTTCAAAATCTGGCAGCGTGGTGCCACAACAACAACCTCTCAGTTGATGTCAGCAAGACCAAGGAGCTGATTACTGACTTCAGGAGGAGGAAACCAGAAGTCCATGAGCCAGTTGTCATTGGCGAATAAGAGGCTGAGAGGGTCAGCAACTTTAAATTCCTCAGTGTTATTATTTTAGAGGGCTTGTCCTGGGCCCAGCATGAAAGTGCAATTATGAAGAAAGCATGGCAATGCCTCTACTTCTTTAGGAGTTTGCCATGACATCTAAAACTTCAACAAACTGCTACAGATGTGTGTGGAAAGTATGTTGACTGCTAACATCATGGCCTGGTGTGGAAACAGCAAAGATCTTGAATGCAAAATCCTACAGCCCAGTCCATCAAAGGTAAAGTCCTCTCCACCATTAAACATGTCTACACAGAGTGCTGTTATAGGAAAGCAACACCCGTCATCGGGCCCCCACCACCACTTAGGCTATGGTCTCTTCTCACTGCTGCCATCAGGAAGAAGTTACAGGAGCTTCAGGACTCACACCTTCAGGTTCAGGAATAGTTATTACCCCACAACCTCGGGCTCTTGAACCAGTGGGACAACTTCACTCAACTTGTCTTGCCCCATCACTGAACTATGGACCCACAACCTATGGACTCACTTTTGAGGTCTCTTTATCTTAGGTTCTCGGTACTTACTTATTTATTTATCTATCTATCTATCTATCTATCTATCTTTTGTATTTGCACAGTTTGTTGTCTTTTGCAGCACATTGGTTGTTTGTGCATCATGTTGGGTGCAGTCTTTCATTAACCCTATTATTGTTCTTGGAATTAGAGTCTGCCTGCAAGAAAGCAAATCTCAGGGTTGTATATGGTGAGATATATGTGCTTTGATAATAAGTTTACTTTGAACTTTGATCTGGCTATGAGTTGCTCAGTTTAACATTGATTTTGGTTCATATATACAATACATGAATGCTTCAATCACCTAACTAAACTCAGGAATTAAAAATATAATCAGGCTGTTGCGACAGGAACAGGTGGTAACTCAAATAATTCAATCTTAACTTCCCCTCTTCCCTGGTTGTGCTTCAGGAATCCAATTATTCCAACCATGGAGTTGTCTTGGGACCACATTCCCTCCCCGAATACTACATTTAAAAAATCTTGCTATTCATCTTAAACTTTCTTTGTGGCATCCTGCCCCATGAACACTGGCAGCTGAAATCTATCTTGTGCAATGTCAACCTTTTAAAAGAACTTCACTGGATTGGAAACACTTGTGATAGACTGAATAAGGTACCAGAAAAACCTTGAAGTAACAATGTTTTGTATTATTCACCCCTGGAAAAGAAAAGCTTTTAATTTCCTGCTGTTCAATTCTACAGAAATAACTTCCTTTCCAAAAGCAGAAAATAATTTTATACCTGACAACTCCTTTATTTTTACACCAAACAAACATAGTGAGGTTAATATGAAGAAATGGAAACACAAATGAATTAAATTGTTAAACAATAAAAAACATAGCCTGCTCATGTGGTTTAAATTTATGGCCTGCCTGTTGGCACACCACAATATGTGCAGTTTATTTGTGCACCTGTGTTCCTTTACAAAGGTTACTTTTAAAAAGAACACGAATGGCAATTCTAACCACACCAGACATTTAGCTAAGTGAACCAGTTAAACAACACAAATCAATTTTGCACCCTAGTGAAATCTGAAGCAGGGGGTTAACTGATCTTGGGTGGCTTACATGAAGTGCTTTCTCTTTGCTTGTACCTAAGTGACCGTGAAATGTAATTTGTCACCGACAAGTTGAACAGACTCTAGGACAATTCTCAGACATCTTGCACATTTAAATGGTGGGGTGCCAATTTAGAAATATTTTATTTGCTGGAATATCACAAAGCTATGCACCTAAAGTCAAAGGTCCAACATTCAGGCTCAGCTGTAGAACATTCCAGCAAATTCAGCCATTCCAAAAAGCAATTTGATCTCTTTCTATCCCCAGGACAAGGTACAGCAATTGTAAATTTTCATTATAGTTGTCTCTGACATGGGCAAAAGAGATGCCAATCACAGCTGTCTGAATTGACTCTTAACGGAACCATACAAATGCTAAATTTGGATCTCCACGGATTTTGCTTGCAATTCTGTTTGTTCTGCAGCTAGAAATGTTCAATATTTCAGGGTGAAGAATCACAATTACAAATGTACAGTTATGAGTAGGTGTGGTGCAAATACAGTTTAGGAAATTAATTAATTACTTTCAATGCCAATACTCAAAGGGAGCACACCTTCATACTAGTTAAAACTGTGGCTACATAAAGAGCTCTGACTAGTATCAATCTGATTGTCCCCTTTGTACTAATTTCTTCCACAAGTTTCAACCTTAATCTTATTTGACCACTTAAGTTTGCTTCTTGGGCCTATGGTAGGTGACGTTCTACTATCAATTCTAGGGTTTCCACTCCTGATACAGCCCTGACCTAAGTTATAAATGATTATCTGTTTCTCTGACTGGCATTGCAAGCTTCATGGAAGTTTGTGTATTTGCCTTTAACCTCCTTTGCTCCAAAGGTTTGGAATTGTAACCCAAACAATTTTATTTTAAGAGTGATCTGTTTGGTAAAAGCCTAATATCATTCTTTGGCTTGGCATCATTTTTGTCTTGAACTTGGGATTTTGGTTTTATTATTGTTTAAGCAAGTGAGAACTGGGCAAAATCAAGTACAAAATAAATTGAAACCAAATCATTTGATTTTTAAAATGGCCAATGAAGCCTTAAGACAACATTTTCAAAGAATATTCATTGTAAATTAAAATGCTGGGCACTTTCTGTTGAAATGTTGCTTCTTAAGATAGTGAAACACCTATGAAATGATTGTCATAAGAAACTTACAATCAATATACCCATCTTTAACTGCATCAATGTGAACAGTGAAATTTAAGACAAACTTCCTATCATCTATTTTCTTTATAGTGTACAATAATATTGGAAAACATATCTGAACATCATTACTTGCATTTTTTAAGTTCCAAATGAAAATCAGAATCTCTACAAATAAAGGACATTCTGAAAAGTCATACTGAAAATTTCCTAGATTTGCTGTACAGAATAATTTTAATCCATGTTTTAAAGGGAAAAGTATAATTTATCATTGAGTTATGGACCCACTGCCTTTTGGCCATTATCCAATATTGATGACATGCAACCTGCTGAGGGTTTCCAACTTTTCCGTTTTACTTTCACATTTCCAGCAGCTACAGTTTTTATTTTATTTTTTTGCTCAGTTGGTTTTACTTAACATTTCTGAGAATAACATGAAATGTTATCTTATTTCTAATATATGAGAGTATTTAAGGAGTTGATTCAAAGTAAATTGCTCACTTGGACAGTTTAAGGTTATGTCATAATTTAATCACAGAAAAATTAATTGCTATCTGTGATAACAACAGAAACAACAATATTGAGGTCATTATATCTGTTTAGATTTAATTCCCAGTTCTCCTACATATTGTTGAGTCAACAGAACTAGCATTAAGATAGCTCAAGTGCAAATATATTTTCCTTTTTGAAAATCACCTTACTTGTGGATATTTACATTTCACATGCTAAAAGAAAACTTTTAGGCTAACAGTAACGTTATATGGTAAAAAGAATCATGGAAACAAAGGAACATGAGACCTTTTCGGTCCTTGAACCCATTTTGACATACAATGACCTGTGATACAGTGGCAAACATTCGCCTTTGGCCGTCATCCCATATTAACAAGTAACGATCAATCATAGATCTCAAACTTACGAAGTGGAATGGTTCCAAAAATGTACTATTCATTGCATGTCTAAATGTTTCTTGCATTCATTCCTGGAAGCCTTAATTCATACTTTAATACAATCCAATTTTTCCTGCTCTAGATCTCTTCTAAATTAATTATGTTTCATCTTCTTGTTTTTCAATTTATTTGCTACACATAGAGACATATTTATTATTTCATTTATTTCAGAGCTATTATCAAATCTAACTTTCCTTCTCTTCTTGTTCACCTCCTCTGCCAAGTTCTCCTAATTTTCCTATTATTCATAATGTTAGGACTGTGGTCCCAATTCAACTCTACAGTTCCTTACTATCCCAATGTCTGACAAAATGGAACACCACTCTAATTCAGCAGTTACAATAACACTCATTGGTCACTATTAGATACACTTCTTCATTAATGCAAAAATCTAATCAGCCAATCAAGTAGCAGCAAGTCAATGCATAAAAGTATGCAGTCATGTTCAAGAAGGTTAGTTGTTGTTCAGACCAAATATCAGAATGGGGAAGAAACATGATCTAAATGACTTTGTCCAAAGATTTTTTTGTTGACGCCAGATGGAATGGTTTGAGTATCTCAGAAACTGGGATTTTCACACACAACAGTCTCTAGAGTTTACAGAGAATGGAGCAAAGAGCAAAAAACATCCAGTGAACGGCACTGTGGGTGAAAATGTCTTGTTAATGAGAGATGCCAGAGGAGAATGGCTGATTCAAGCTGACAGGAACTCAAATAACCATGTGTTAAAACAGTGGTGTGTAGAAGACTATCTCTGAACACCCAACTTATTGAACCTTGAAATGGATGGACTACAGCAAAGTACTATCAACATACACTCAGTGACCACTTTATTAGGTACTAATGAAGAAGCCACTGAGTATAGTTTCTCATTTGTATCTCTTTGATTGCTAATAATTTTACCAAATTATCCAGAGATTCCTAACAAGAAATAGGACTGGTTGAGGTTGCATTGGATTCCTTTTACCTATGTCCAGTATGTGTTACCAGATCTCTATGAATGCTATGGCTGTTGAACATTAATTAGGCTATGTAATGTAATGTTTAATGTCATTTCCAGTCCTCAAGTGTAAAGAAGAATTAAATAATTGATATTCCAGATCTGATGGCAGCACAGGAAAAAAACACAATACATATAAATACATAAGATAGCTATATACACAGATTGATTGTTTGTATGTTCCCAACATGACACTAAGCACAGGAGTGTCTGTACATAAGGAGACTGACGGAAAATGTAGTGGCTGGGGGTGTGGATGGGTGGCGGTATTGATCAGCCTTACTGCTTGGGGAAAGTCACTGTTTCTAAGTCTGGTGGTCCTGGCTTGGATGCTCCCATAGCCTTCTCCCTGATGGGAGTGGGACAAATTGTCCATGAGCCAGGTGTGTAGGATCCTTTATGATGTTAGTGGCCCCTTTCTAGCACTTTTCTGTATATATGTCCTTGATGGCAGGTAGGCTGGTGCTGGTGATTTGTTGGACAGTTTTGACTACCCATTGTAGGCCCTTCCTGTGGTCACAGTGAAGATTCTGTGCCATGCAGTATTGCTGCATGTTAGAATGCTTTCCACTGCACACATGTACGATTTGAGTATAGATGTGTATAATCCAGCTCTTTTCAGTTCATCTCTCTTCAGAATTTATAGGTTTATGAATTTTAGTTACCTGAATATACACAAGAATACTGGCACAATATGACAAAACAATGAATGAGAATAGAAATCACAACTTTCAACAAGTACATAACTTGTCTGTATATGATAGAAGATTGATTAGAACTTTTTAATGAAACTTGAGGGCCAGGAGTTGTAGATATTTTCAACAGCATATTTTTGCTAAGTCGTATCAATGATTCACTCAAGTAGCTAATTATACTCCATAATAAAGTAATGTAGTACAGTATATTATTGCATTTCATGTAAACCCCAGTGCCGTGGTACCTATTCCTAATTTTGTCTTTTTTCTGTAGAGAGTAGCAGAGTTAATGCTATATGATCTCTGTATTTTCAACATAATGTACTTGCAGCACTTGTAGATTTTCACTCTTTAGATAATTGCATCTCAGTGACTGTTCAAATATTATAATCTGGAATTACTGCATTTTCATAAATTCATACCAGGAAAATCTTTTTATTTGTCAACAGGGGCCTAAACATGGTTGCAGGATTCACATTCATTCCTATGTGGTGTAGAGCCTTGAAAATGAGGAATTAACAATTTATATGATATATCTAATAAATGCCAAACTCTCTCTGGATAAAACTTAATTAAAAAGATAGTTAATTTAAAAGCAAATAAATTTCAGTACCACATCTGCCAATAAATATCGAAGTGATAACATGCATGTTAACTTTAGGCATTCAGACTTTTGGTTAGTGATGTAGCTGTCATGTTAACATTGTAGCAACAATGCCTGACTCGGCAGTTTCTTTATTCCCAACACACACATTTTATAGCTGCTTTGCTTAGAAGGAATTTTGATGATATGTATTCTTGTTCTCAAAAGGCATCATCTCTCTTTGTTTGTTATTAAACATAATGTGTCACCTACCAACCATTTTCCTTGATTGGTCTCCACATTCTTTCATGAGTTATTATTTTTCAGTGTTTGGTATCATCTGCAAACATTCCAATGAGGGAACCAGATTATACCTGGTAAATGTTATATTTACTTATACAACATATTGAAGGTTTGTAGCCATGACTCTTTGATATTTATTTCACAATTAAAGAGACAAAAAAACAGAACGAGCAGGCGATTTAGCCCTTTGTTCCTACTCCACCATTCACAGTAAGTTACAATCTTTAACTTGAATCCCACTTTTCTCCACTAACACCATATCCCTTGATTCCTTTAATATCCAAGTAATTTCTCCACTTCTGTCTTGAACGTACTCAGTAACTGAACCTTCACAACCTTCTTGGGTAGAGAATTCTGAAGGCCATCCAGATCAAGATCTTTCATCTTATTTCTGTGCTTAAATGGTTGACACCTTATTTTCAGGCAATGAGCCACCAAGAGAGACATCTTCCCTCTATCAAGTCCTGTAAGGATTTTCTGAGGTTTTCTAGAATTCTCCTCTCATTCTTCATAATCGATTAGAGTGCAGAGAGCTGATTCATAATAATGTTCATGGTTCTTTAGTTGAACAGTTACAAGAACATGGAGGCACAAGATTGCACATAAAGGAGTCTGGAGAAAATTAAAAAAAAACTGAAAGACCTCAGTAGGTTAAGCAGCAACTGTGGATTACAAGAGCCTGTCAACATTTCTGGGTAAGATCTTTTACCGATACTGCTCGACTTGCTGAGTACCCCTTGAAATTTGGTTTTTCAGTCAGATGTAAAGTTGCAAGAAAAAGTTTGTGAACCCTTTGCAATTACCTGTTTTTCTGCATTAATTGCTTATAATCCTCATCTAAGTCAAAATAATAGACAAACAAATCTACATATACTAGTAACACACTAACAATTGTAATTTTCATGTCTTTATTGAATACATTGTTTAATCATTTACAGTACAGGCTCGAAAAACTATGTGAACACTTATATTTAATAATTGGTAGAACCTCTTTTAGCAGCAAAAACCTCCACCAAACATTTCCTGTAGCTGCTGACCAGACTTGCACAACAGCAAGGAAGAATTTTAGAACATTCTTCTATACAAAACTGTTTCAATTCCATCAATATTTCTGGGATACCTTGCATCAACAGTCCTCTTCAGGTCATGCCACAGCATCACAATATGGTTAAGGTCTGGACTCTGATTTGGCCATTCCAAAACACAACTTTTCATCTTTTTAAACCATTCTGTTGATGATTTACTCCTGTGTTTCAGATCATTGTCTTATTGCATCATCCAACTTCTATCAAGCTTCAGGTGATGGACATTCTCCTGTAAGATATCATGATGCAACTTTGAATTCATTGTTCCCTTAATGATTGCAAGCCATTGAGGCCCTGAGGCAGCAAAGTAGCCCCAAACCATGATGCTCCTTCCTCCATGCTTCACAGTGGGATGAGGTTTTGGTGTTGATGTGCACTGCCCTTTCCCCTCCAAACATAGTAGTGTGCATTTCTGCCAAAAAGGTCAACTTTTGTCTCTTATGTGCACAGAACATTGTCCCAGAAGTGTTGTGGGACATCCAGGTGGTCTTTTGTAAACTTAAGACCCGTGGTTTCCTCCATGGTGTCCTTACATGAACACCATTCGTGCTCAGTGTTTTTTTTTCTTAAAGTGGACACATTAAACAGAGACTTGAGCAAGATCTGGAAGATTTCTGCAGGTCTTTTGCTGTAATCCTTGGGTTCTTTTTCACCTCCTTCAGCACTGCACGTTGTGCTCTTGGTGTGATGTTGCAAGAGTCCACTCCTAGGGAGAGTAGCAACAGTATTAATTACTGTGGACTGATGAACACTAAGGGCTTTAGAAATGCTTTTGCAACCTTTTCCAGCTTTATGCGTCACGACAATTCTTCTTCTAAGGTCCTCTGAAAGTTGTTTTGATCGAAGCACGGTGCACATTAACAGATCTTTCTTGAGAAGAGCAGACTCCGTCAGTAATGACTTTGTGTGCCTTTTTTTTTATAGGGCAGGGCACCTCTACAGCCCACACCTCCAATCTCATCTCGTTGATTGCAACACTGGACTTCAAGTAGCTTTTGTAGAAGGCATTACCCCAGAGGTTCACCTACTTCTTTGAGCCTTTTCTGTGATTGCTTAAATGGTGTACTCAGTAGTGAAGAGAAGTACAGTTGTTTGTGTGTTATTAGTTTAGGCAAATTGTGTTTGTTTATTAACGTGACATAGATGAAGATCAGACCAAATTTTATGAGTATTTAATGCAGAAAACGGGTTCACAACTTTCTTTGCATCTGTACCTGTCCAACTGCACTTAGTTTGAAAAGCTGGGCACCCCTTGCTATGTTGGGAACATGAACTGCTGTTCATCATCTTAACCCTTCCTTTGTCACTCTATGCTTGGATCCTTGATGTCCAAAATGAAGCACATGCCACGAAGCTCAGCACCGATATGTGAGGCACACAGCTCTACCCTGGCTGGCACAGTGAGTGAGGATTTGTTCCCCACCCCCACCCCCATCTCTCGTTAACAATCTAGGTTTCCACTATATCTGCAGGGAGGGTGGGACTTCACAGAGGATCTCTGGCACACAGGTTTCCAGTCTAGCAGCATGCAGCTACCAGCCAGGATTTTAATGAATGATAGTACAGACTCAAAGGGCCTAATGACCTACTCCCGCTCCATTTATTATGAGCTCAGCAGTGGGGAGGGTAGGAATTCGCAACGGGTACCTGCCACTGATGACTTCTTTTAGCATTGGTTTGATTGGTGCTCTCATTTCATACCAGTGTATAGGTCCTGTCTGCTTAACCTCTTCTTATATGACAAACCCAACATTGCAGAATCAATCTGCAGAACAGTCACTGCATCTCCACAACTACAATTATATCCCACACCTACCTGAAGGACATACCGGCACGCTTTGCAGATGGTATCTCACCAGTGCAAAAAGCTTCTATTTGTGGACAAAGTTCATTTGCAATTAAGACCAATAATCTGTTTGATTTCTTAAGTACTTGCTGTACCTACATCATCTTTCAGTGACTGGCGTACAAGGTCACCCCAGGTCCCCCTGAATACTAACACATTTTATATCCTCCATGTAAAAATGTCCTATTTTTATGTTTTTTCCATATTATGTTACATGTCATGCTGTTGTCTACTTTCTTAACCTGTCTATATCCCCGAAGCCTTCTGCATCCTTCTCACTGCCTAAAATCACATCCAATTTGCACCATCTTCAAATTTGGATGTATTATTTTTGACTTCAGTCATGTTAATGTATGCTGCATTCAGTCTGTCACATCTTCTAACATAAATTAAAACATTCTTAATTATGGGGAACACACAATGCTGGAGGAACTCAGCAAGACAGGCAGGAGTTGTGGCGGGGAATAAAGAGTTGATGTTTTTGGCTGAGAATTTCCATTGGGACTGGAAAGGAAGGAGGCAAAGGCCACAATAAAAATGTGGAAGGAGTACAGTACAAGCTAGCAGGTAATAAGTGAGGGGTAAAGTGGGTGGGTGAGGGAGAGAGGGATTGAAGAAGCTGGGAAGTGATCGGTGGAAAGGTAAAGAGCTGGAGGAGGAGGTGATGGGTAGGTGACCTGAAGAGGTGAGAGGGTAACCAAAATGGGGAAATGGAAAACGAGAAAGTATGGTGAGGAGGAAAAATTATTGGAAATTGATGAAATGGGTGCTCATGCTACCAGGTTGGAGGCTACTCAGATGGAATATAAGGTGTTGCTCCTGCAAGCTGAGTTTGGCCTCATCATTATAGTAAAGGAGGCTATGGCCAGATATGTCAGAATGTGAATGGGAAGTTGAATTGAAATGGATAGCCACTGGGAGATCTTGCCTTTTGTGTTGAACAGAGTGAAGATGTTCGACTAAGTAGTCCCTCATTCTTCTTCGGATCTTACCAATGTAGAGGAGGCTGCACCTGAAACAAGGTGACCTTGAATGACTCGCAGATGAAATATCCCCTCACTTGGAAGGACCATCTGGGGCCCTGAATTGTGATAGAAATTTCTTTATTGAAACTCTTTTGTCAGTGTATAGCTTGTAGAAGGAAACAAAAGCAATCAATCTTCCTCAGTGCTTTATGTCTTCTGAGAACACTATGCATTATGGGGAGGAATGGATAACCACTAAAGGCTACATGATCCATGAGGCATACAATGCAGGAAACCAAAAACACTGGCAAAAGGATAGATTAATCTCAGGATATGTTCAATTATAAAATTCTTGACTAGTCTTTCATCCATACCACTTTATTCCTGACCTTTTCTGATGGTAGTAATATAAACTCACAACTATTTAACTCTGTAACCACCTAAAAGGAAAGGACAGGCTCATTATAAAAGATGGCTACAAATGGAAAATTATATCCCACTTACATTTTACTAAAGTTGTAAACCAAATAAGAAAATTGTGCTGTATGAAAATCATACTTTCCAAATTACTGCATTAAATCTCAATGGTCAAGAATGACTCTATGCCTACCATGACATCATAAATTAGGCTTTAAGTAGAAATCCAGACATGGAATTGTGCACATTTATGAGCATTGTCTCAAGTATGTATTGAATTAAAACAAATACAGAATTTCAAATCATAGCACTTGTTCCAAAAACTGGTTGAATTACAGATTTTGTAGTTGAATGGGTACAGAGAAACCAATTCTAACTAATATATTTCACTTCACTTTTGAATAGTGCATTGATGAATAAACATAGGCCAGAATATTGTGAAGGTTGTAAGTCAGTGTTTGTCACAGATTGCTTTCCTCCTATATATCTTTGTAAACATCTACATTTCTTGTGAGGTTGGCAGCATACAGGCATTTTACAATGATGATGTTGATTTTGGGCTTTTAAAAGAGGCAGATAGTTGTGGCATGTAGCTGGACAAAACAAAAAGTGGATCTTGCAGCTTTCAGACTTATGCTGAGCTTTTATCAACTATCTCGGAAGCCAGAGTCCCATGGATGAATTCATTCCTTTGCTTCCAGGAAGAGAGTTTCCTGAGGATAGAGTTTCACCTCCAGCAATGTTTCAGTTGGGTCAAACTGAGATACCTATTAAAAAATAGAATAAGGATTACTTTCATATAAGATCATTTAACTGGCTTACTATTTCATTAGCACAAAGTTTATCTTTAAACAAGGTATGGGAACCTGACTGAATAATTTTGTTTTATTCATATGACTGACAGGACCTGTTTTTCCAGAGAATTAATCAAATCCCTCAAAATAAACACCTTTATTTTGTATAATTTGTCACCACAGGAATTATGTATTTGCAGATAGTTTCCTTCACTATTATACACATAAATTTACTCTTCTCTACTCATTTTTTCACTTCTGTTGTTAGAAAGTTATTCAGTCTTCTTCTAGTTATCTGTACATGGGCAATGTTCACTGGCACACAGCAACATGTCAGAATACAGACCTAACAAATCAACATCTTAATGCTGAAGACAAATTTGCTATTCTTCTACTTCCGCAGGAGAAGGAACAATATTGTAGTATACATGGGGACAGCATTGAAAACACAATAAATTACTCCTCCAATGTTTGTGGTATATTCCTTGCAGCTCAGTCAATTCCATAGTCTTCTCAGAGGAAAGACACCGTCTATTAATATTCAACCACCAAGTAACTAAATTTATGGCTAACAGACATCCAGTATGGAAAATCTCCAACAATATACTATACATGATTATATATTAAACCAAAAACCAATAAGATTTATTACATTTAATTTTAAGGATAGTAAAAACCTTCAGAATTAATTCTGAACACTGAAACATTACACTAGACAAGCACACACAACTGAAGCTATTTAAATACTGTTTGCTTCATAATGTTTAACAGCCATTTCCGGCATCTCCAAGCCTGAATGCTTGAAAGCAGTGATCAAAACAGTTCTGAATTGTCTTATTGATCATTTCTCGCCAACTATCAGTGACAGAAATCACTGCTTTTTGAGCACAAACACATGCAACTGACACATGGTTGAATAGACATATAAGTGCTCAAGACTGACAGTAGAAACTGTTCGGCATTAGTCAACTGCACCTGTTGAGTGGCATAGTGTACCAAATAAACAAAGGGAATTCCAAATATTTTCTTGGTGTGTTTTTATTCTTTAAGATTTGTCCCAAATAAATGGAAGTCCCAATTAACCAGTGGCCCAATTAACCAGAATCCACTGTATACAAGAATACACTTTCACACAGAGAAGTCTAAGGACTGCCAGGTTACTTGGTGCTATTTCATCCACTTTGGCCCATCTTGATTCTATCAGAAAATCTGCATATACATAGGAGAAGATCCTCCTGGAAATCGTTGCAGAAAATGAGAAAAAAGATCAGAGTTGTAGAAGAGAAAGCTGACAAAGCACATGAAAGAAAAAAAGTTTTGTTGGATGAAAATTCCTCATGTAACAGCAAAAATAAATTACAAATGCACACTCAAAGCTAAATAGGTTTTACCAAAGTTGTAAAAAATGCCAGTAAAGTAACAAATGAAAGTAACATTTAAACATTGATTCCTAACAACCTGAGCATAACGCCCTAACAGAAACCATTGTACAAGTGCATTCACCTGGTGAAAAGGTCATTCTGGTTTATTATAAGAAAAATTCCTGTAGTTTAGCACTCAAACAGGTGGGATGAGAAAACAATTCATATTTGTTTTACAGAATTAATTATCACTATTTTCTGGCACAGCATTATTCAGTTATTGGAATGTTGTTGTCCTACGTTCAAACATTTTACCTTTAAAGTCTGTATCTCTTCTAAACTTTTATGAAAATAGCCACATATCAAATTCATATTTTAATCATTTAATGTAAATAAAGATTAATGTGTTTACAAAAATAATATAGCAGTTTTTAAAATTAAAAATTTTGTAACAAAAGTGAAGCTTTCACTGGAAATAAAAACAAAATAAGATGTACCAATGGCTCAAATCAGATGTTATATACATTTCACTCTAAGCAGTCTCCAAGGTTCTGTTCTTGACAACTGTTTATAAGTCGGAAGTGAACAAAAACACCATGTGGGGAGAGGAACACAGGTGCTGGAAGGGCTGCCCTCTCTGAGTGAATGAATGAGTTTGCTAAGGCCTACCAGCTCTCCTCGACTCTGCCCCAGATTGCAGTTCTGGGGGGTGGGGTGAAAGTGGCAGTGTAGAAAATGAATGCAAATGTGCTCCAGTCCCAACCAGCTGAAAATTACTACACCCATGCACCAGCTGCCAAATCCATCTCCATGCACCCCACTGGTCTCCTAGGCATTGATGCTACAACCAAAGTGGAACAGGGTGCAGGAGTACTGAGTAAACCTCAGTTGCTATAAACTGAGGCTCCCCTAACCACTTGATTGGCCTTCTGTCAGCATTTATGATCAAAGGCCTTTCCAAAGGCTCCTAAATGTAATTTAAATACAACTTTGTTACAGACATTAAATTTACAAAATCAATTAGAAAACAAATCACTTCACTTCATTTTACCGAGTGAGCCAGCTGGTATAAAACTGAGGGATTGGTTATGACCGTTGCTTTTCTGAGGTGAGGAGATGGACAGTGCCCTGGACTAGAAAACACCCCAAAACACAATAGGAGCAGGGTATCTCCAAGATGAGAACTGATGCAGTAAGTTTATTAAACATATCAGCCATTTCTTTGCATCAATCTCCAGAGATATCATATTTACCACAGGCTCTTCTATTTATATACTCACAGAAACTTCCACTATTTCTTTTTATACTACCGGTACATGGAAATTTTCTTGACAATTCATTTTTATGTTGCCTATAAGATTCTTAGTCTTCTGCTGCTAGACCCCAAGATCCCAGTACTCATCTGGTTTACACCATTCTTCGACACTTTCTGTACCTTAACTTTTAATTTAAAATTACTGATTATCTCTTTCTCACAGACTCCATCTTTTTGACTGGGATAAACTCTTAAAGAGCACGTACACCAGCTGTTTGGATATGTGCCACTATTATTCTACTTATCTGTCTCTCAACTTGTTTACCTGTTCATCTTAAACAGCCCCACTCCCCCGCTACCAATATAACTCCCTGTATTTAAATTGAAAACACTGGTTATGAACCTATGGGTCATTTCCAAACTGCATTTGGAGTTCTAGCACACTATGGTTACTACCTCCTAGGGGACCTTTAACCACAAGCTCCCTTAATAATCTTTCTCATTACTTAAGGTGAAATCTAAAATAACCTGTTTCTGTGTGAGCTCCATAATATACAGCTCTAAAAAGCAATCCCTGAAGCATTCCACAAATAATTCTCCTGCATTACAAGGCAAGTTTTTTTTTAACCAGGGTGTGGTAGATGCCTAGTATAAGCCACAAGGGGAAGATAGAGAAGCAGACACAAGAGCAGTGTTTAAGGTAGGCACAGGAACAGACAAGGAACGAGAGAGATAGAACGCATGCAGGCAGATGGGATTAGTTTGGATTGACATCATGGTTATGGTGCTATGGACAGTGTGCATATGCTTCCTGCAATCCCGTCCTTGACCACACAGGGAGTAGAAACCTTGTACTTGTTAGACAGAATAAGGCTGAGGCTCATCTGGAAATATCCTCTGGATCCTCTGTCCTGCCTCTTCTGCAGTTACACCACTTTGTCCTTGAACATTCAACATTTTAAACAAAGAATAGAAATCTGCAGCACATTACAGGCCCTTCAGGCCCCAACTTTGTGCCAACCCTGTAACCTACTCTAGAAGCTGCCTAGAATTACCCTACTACATAGCTCTCTATTTTACTGAGCTCCATGTCCCTATCTAAAAGTCCCTTAAAAGACCCTGTTGCATCCGCCTCTACCATTGTCACCGGCAATGCATTCCATGCACCCACCACTGTGTGTGGAAAATCTTGCCCAACATCCCCTCTCTGTACTTACTTCCAAGCACCTTAAAACTATGTC
Organism: Hemitrygon akajei; assembly: GCF_048418815.1. NCBI lineage: Eukaryota > Metazoa > Chordata > Chondrichthyes > Myliobatiformes > Dasyatidae > Hemitrygon > Hemitrygon akajei. The sequence continues at coordinate 45,764,214 of NC_133135.1, read as the reverse complement.
CCCTTGTGTTAGCCATTTCAGCCCTGGGAAAAAGCCTCTGGCTAGCCACACAAACATAGCTAATCTTAGGGGTGTGACAATCCCCTGAAATGCCATGTCCAGGTAATTCTTCTTGACGTGTTGCAGAGTTTAAGCTTGAAATCCTGTTTATTGACCCTGAGCTGAAGTTCTTCAAGCAGCAAACCCATGCTGTAGAGATGGTCACTCTTTACCATAATGGTATCCACCAGTTCCCATATGTTTCAACTAGAACACTTCACTTGCCTAGTCCTCCTACCCCTCCCCTAGTTTTTTTTATTCTGGCATCTTCCCCATTCCTTTCCAGTCCTGAAGAAGGGTCTCTGCCCAAAATGTTGACTGCTAAATCATTTCCATTAGTGCTGCCTGGCCTGTTGAGTTTCACCAGTGTTTTGTGTATATTACTCTGGATTTCCAGCATCTGCAGGATCTCTTATGTTTATAACCTACCTAGCCATCTGTTCTAAGTAATAAGTTAAATTAAGGCGAGTTCATTTATACTAGTGTTTACCACTTCAGGAATAAAGACCTTGCTCACACAGAAAGTCAGAAGAATCTACAATATAGGCACAAAAAATGTCACACACGGGTGAGCATACTGAACTAGCAAGTTGGTCCATATGAAACTACTGACCAGCTGTTAGTATCATCCAGTTCATTGTTTAAAGAAAAATAATCTGACATACAGGATTCTTTTGATATTGTACTTAAAATTGTTAGGTGTTTTTGTGAATAGATCTTCTGAAACATTTACTTTCTGGACCTGTTAAACTTTGATTTAATTAACTTCCTCTCTTCATTTTTTTCATTCTGTAACATGTGTTATGTGCAGACATCATATTGGTATTCTATACAAGTGGCATTAAATATTGATGAATATAAATATCGAAAAAGCTTATATTTCATTTTATTAGTTGCTAGAATATGATAAAAAGTATGGCTTGTTTTTACTTGACCACAGCTAAGAGTATTTATGTAAATAAAATTAAGTTAAGCCAAATAAATGCATGAATCTACTAGACTTAGTACAGTTGTCATCAAAACCCTCACAAAAGAAGTCACATCTTGAAAAACAGTATGTGCCAAGTCATTTTTTTTTCCTGTTTAAGGGAGTGTTAGTTTGTAAATAAGGTATTTGACATTGTGGGATTCTGCAATGTGGTTAACTGAAGATTCTGCATGTATTTTGGGCATTTTCTTTTCTTCCCCCTTCTTATCCCCTGCCAAAAAGCTACGAATGCTAAAATAATTCAACTACTAAGGAAACCCATCTGACCATTTTGGAAAATGTAAGTATTCAAGAAGATTTATACTAGTGTGTTATAAAAATATTATTTAAAATAAGCATTTGACAAAAATACATTTTTAGCATCAAAGAATCTTAGCAACAATTAGAAAACACTTCTGTTCTGAGCTACTCATTTTGAAATGTCACAGTATCAAAGCTAATCCAATACACTCCAATCCTCCACTATGAATAATAAAAGTTGCCTACTTTGGAAAGATCCATCATAACCAGAGTTTAATCCTATTTAGTTAAGCCATGAAATATAAAATTATATTGTGCATTACTGTTCCATTACAGAAGCAGCACCTACATAACCTGGATGTCTCCCAGATATGACCTTTCAATAAAGAGTATGATTTTTCCTAATTAGTGACCATTCCCAATCATCAGCAAAGCGATGTAAGATTATTCAACAGTGTGAGCTATTCTTAATCAAAAACCTGATGCACAGTTTGTACATCATCAAGAATATCTGGAGCACTCAGAGAAAATGCAGAGTCAGAGGGACGGTGGGAATTGAACCCTGACTGGTAATTGCTGGTGCTGTAAAGCACAGCACTAACTACTATCTACTGTCATAAAAGCTAAATTTGAAAGGGGAACTATAAGAAACTATCCTAGACATCGAGGCAGCCTTTGACTGAGTGTGGTAATAAGGACCTTTGATAAAACCAGAAGTGTTTGGGAAAACTTAAACCTCATTGACTGCTTGATTTTAGCGAGATGAATTTCAGGCATGAGCATTTATTTATTTGTTAAGTAATATTCATGCCAAAGCATGAGTACTTCCAATTTAACCATTACCATTCCTGAGTCCCTCACCATAATTACCTGGGGGAAGGAGGGGAAGAGGCAGCACAGACGAATAGATGATCACGATTTACCAGAAACTTAACTGCAGCTAGTCACTCTACCTCTCAAACTCAGCAGTATGTGAAGCAAACTCCAAAGTGGTCTCAAGAAATTCTGCTGGTGAAATCCAAACTGATGTCAGTGACTTCAAGAGGAAATTGGTGGCTGTCTGTCCTGCCACAAAAAAAATCACTTCTGATTCCCCAAAACCTTGTCACCATCTACAAAGTCCAATCAGGAGTGTGATGACATATTCTCCATTTACCTGGAGAAGCGATATAGTAACAACATTCAAAAAACTAAACACAATCCAGCAGAAAATGGCTTATTTGATTGGCAGTATATGCAGTTCTTTACGCATTCACTTTGCAATACCCACAACTGTTTCGACTGCAAAATATATCGGAGTTAATCAAGAAGGCAGCTTGATAATACCTATGACAATTGCAACTTCTACTACATACAAGGACAGCAGAAGAATGGTGGATGTGTTGTTGGAAGTCAATAAATACTCACGACACTACTGTGGGGAGTTCCTCGGGGCAGCAATGACTCAACCATCATTTATGGCCTATTGCTTCATATTTGAACTTTAATTCTTCGCTAGAAGAGTGCATGCACTATGATGATATCTGCAACCTGAAGGTTTTTTCCTAAATCACACTCCATCCTAATCTGGGGATAGTTTGCAATTCCTTCATTGTTAACTGGTCCTAATCCTGGAATACACTGCTCGATAGCACTGTAGAAGTGCAGCAAACCAATTTGTCAGCTTACCAGCAACTCCTTAGAGATGGGAAATAAATGCTTGCCTTGCTTGGGATGCCACATCCCAAAAATGAATTGAGAAATATTGAGCAGACACTTACATAATTATTCAAGACTTAATTTATTACTTCCTGAGGTCATACCTGGAAGAGAGTCTAATTAAATATAAATCATATGAAAAGGGATTTTTGACTCACTGAGTCTACACACCATTAAATATCCATCCACAATAATCCAGTGAAATTGGAAGAATTTGTGGAGCCAGGATTGGTGATGTATTTCCTTGAGATGTTTGCTCTAAGCAGTTCAGGAGTCAGAATCATATAGGAGGGCAGAGATCAATGCTGCTTGACACTGATTGACACAGTTTAGTGCCAGGCCTGAGGTCATGATTTTCAAATATCCTTTCCCAGGTTAACCAAATATTGTACTAGTGCCTTGAAGATGGTGTTGAACTTTGTCAATGATATTTGCCTTTGTCAAGATGAGACTCCCAAGTTATAGGAAGCGGTCCATTGTCTGGGTTTTACTGTGAACCTTTATTGTCAAAGACTATGGGAGGCATTGTAGGCACAGATTACTAGAGGATCTAGGTCTTGAGGATGTTGAGTATTAGATCTATTTTCTCATGCTTGATTGAACAAGTGAATAATATAGGTTCTAGCTCAATTGCTGAGCATACACTAATGTAAGTACTGTTGCATTTAACAGCTGAATTGCTTAAGTTCCAGTGATCTTGGTTTCAAAACGTAACTGCCTAAATTGCCTTTAACTGTTAAGATGACCTCCACTGCCATTGGAAGCTTGATGGCGATGCAACATTGTGCTAAGAAAATTCAAGAAAAATGATACAGCCTAGGAAAAATTAGAAAGCAACTTAAATCATGTTTGATTGCTAACTTTTCTGCCATTTGTTCAAAGGTCATCAATCTGAAACAACATTTTGTTTATCTCTCTATAGATGCCGCCTAATTTGCTGAATATTCCCAGCAAATTTTCATTCTGGATTTCTACTATTTTTTTTATCTGTAATTTGACAAAACTATTGCAACTGTCTCTTCAGTAAGTGATCAAACTAGCAAACTGGTTAGGCACATTAGCTTAAGATGTCTACACAGTAGAAGGCATCTGATCATTAGGTGATAGCATTTTTAACTGTAACATAGCACTTCTGAGGCTATATTGTTTGATTTCACATCTATGCATATGGACTTGACTGCACAATCATTTTTAAAACATTTAATCCATGATGCAGAAAGAATCCATTCTAAATTAACTTGCTTTTGTCAGGCTGATGGTGTGCATCTTCTAAACTGCAAGTAATAAATGATGATTCTTTTCAAGTAAGTCGTGCTGATGTTTGAAGATGGTTGATGTTTAAATAAGACTCTTTTCCAAACATGTCCTCAGGTACTGAACCTTTTCATTTCCCTAGAGAGCTCTTGCAGGTAGTTAATTATCTCGTACTTTTCCTTAGTGAAGAAGATCTTACAGTTTCAACAAACCATATTTACAAATAGAGGCGTATGGAATGTCTCTGGAGAGGTAGCACCTCTGGTGAAGGGGCTTGTTGTGACCGTTCACTCAGCTTTGGTCACCACTGGACACTCAGCTCTCACCCGTGGCCCCAAATAGCTGTTTGCATGTCACAGCAGTGACACCCCGGTATTCCACTTCAACAGGAGAGCTAAATCAGGTATGTGTAGCTGTGCCTCGTACCCCAGTGAGACAGGGACATGACTGTCCTAGTATGCAAAGCCATCTCCGGCGGATTGGGCAGATGAGATCAATGACCAAGATAGCGATTCTTCAAAACTTTGTGAAATTCGAAAGGCACAGAAGTCATGGTCCTCCACTGCAACCAAGGAAGACCCCAGTTGTGATGGACCTAGTGCAATTGCTTCTCCAGTTTAAAAACCCTCTCACACAGGCTTCTTTGTGCAGTTCACGTTATCTAAAAGAAAAACTGTACAAATCTGTCATTGTTGGTATGATGGACAACCAATCAATCATTGACAAACAGTTCATTCCACTTACTATCAGTGGAGATGGGAAAGCGAAATGTATCGATAATCAATTTTAATCAGTGACTGATTTCAAATTAAATAAAACATTTGCTGTAGGTGAGCTATTAAGCTGGGAATTCTAATACAAAGTAGAAAATAGAATTGTGGTCAAATTAAGTAATTAATTTAAATTACAATAGGAATTTTGTGCATAATTTTATTCCAATTAATAAATATGATACCTTTAATTACTGTATGCATTAGGCACTTCAATGATTAATAATTATAATGTACAGGAAATCATGTTTATATTTTCTCATACAGAATCCATCTACTACTGTAAACTAATATAACACTGGAATTATTTGTGTATCTCAGCACATTCATGCATCAGAAAAGAGCACAATTTCCACTTTAACTCATGTCGGCTTTGTTTTGCAGGCTTGCATCTAATGAGATGGCACTTTTTAAATCCCTAAAGAAAACTCAAATGTGAAGACTAAGCGAAAATGGTAGCAAGCAGCCAGATGCATAGAGCTGCAGGTATATCTGGTAATAATAAAAAAAAACACAGAATGTTCCACTTAATAATATTCACTAGGTTGTAGCTGAACAAGTGAGTCAACATTCAAGGACAATGATCATATTCATTTTAACATAATATGTTGTAATTTTTGGTTTCAGGTTGTCAGTTAAATGCTAATAGTAGTAGCCTGAAATATTAAACTCACATTTATTTACCTGATAGCTTGTATGAGAACACACAAGTACGGTCATACATAGAGATCATGCCTCTTGTTGCCCTTCAAACATTGTATTCACTAAGGACAGCAGAGTTTGCAAATGTTTACACCATTATCCAATTAACAGACAATAACACTCTAGCATCTGTCAACAAACAAAGCTGTTGTTTTGCTTCGCTCCAAGGCATTTCTGTTCATCTGGCTTGTATGTGTGCTTAATTAACACACTGTACTAGTCTTTTGTAAATAACTTTCCATGATCTTATTTTATATAGGTCTCTATAATCTCCTTTGACTCTTTTGGCCATGGTGACCTTTTGTACTCTCCAGGATATCAGCAAATTAAATTACTATGCCATTCCTAAATAAGGAAGATGAAAAGCATTTTTAACAGATATATTTGGACAACATTTCATTTGTAAAGTTAAAATAACTGCAGGTGATGGTAGGAAATGTAGGGTGGTCAGGACAAAAAATGGATGTGACTAGTATTTTTGTAAAGCATAAATTTTGGAAGTAATCCACAGTAGAAGGAGGGAGAGAAAAATTTTAAAAATGCCTATCAACAACACAGAAGTTCCACTATAATGGAAAGCACTGATGCAACAGACACAATTTTCTTGATTTTTTTTTGGGCTCTACTTTATTACTTGGCAATTTAAAAAAAAATTATCTGACATTCGGTGTAAATATTTCCTGAACCAATTTAGATAAAGGCGGTGATCTTCTAAATTCGAAGTTTAAACTAGGGGGAAAGGAAAAAAACTAGGAGCAGCACAAACTGTTGTTACTCCGTTCACAGACAGGCGCAGTCCTTGATCTTCTGCTCAAAATCAGGCCGATCATCTCAGATCTGCCTGTCTTTATTCTCTTAAAAGGATGCAAGCTACAGGCTAAAATCCAATCTTCCTTTCCAATCCTGGACATCTGCACTGCACCAAAGGACTTCCCATGAATTCCAATATAGAATTGCATTAAATATATTTTCCAAAACTTTACTACAAAGATGGAGCAAGACCCATTATAATCTCAGAATGATGAGCAGGAATTCATTCACTTTAAAATTAACTGAACCAAATCAAATAATGTATTTACATTTTTATGGTATTTTAGTAGCTTTAATTTTATTTTTCATTATATTTTAACTTTTTACAAAATAGCATTTGTAGACATTTAGAAGCAGTAAGTATATTCATAAACGTAATGCATGATGACAGAATTAACAGTCTCTGAGTCTGACTGCAGGATCTCACCAGATGTCAATGTCATTTTGGGGGCAGAATTTGACATACTTGGAGAAGTCCTGAAGTAACTAACCAACTATGTGTCAGCCTTGGAGGAGAAGACTGTGGCTATTAGGTTATGGAAGATAACCAGTAAGCTCAGACAGGTTAGCTATCAACAAGTTTCCACCCATCAAATACATTTAAATTGACAGGATGCTTATCCAATTGCAAAATACTCAGTTTTGGGACCAAAATAAAAATGTCACGAAAATATATAATATGCATAATTTATTTTTGCCATTGATGTGATTAATCCTTCATTATATACGCTTCTAGGCAAGAAAGAAATTTCAAGAGGGAAGGAAAATATAAAAGTTAAGAGAATCTACACTATGTAATTATGAAACAATAGAGTGTACCACCAATAAAGTCAATCTCATTAAGTGAAATGTTACTTCTCAAAATTAACACATTAATTTTGAAAAATATACAATTATACTGTCGTAGCTGAGATAATCTTTCTAACAATAAAATTATTTAGTTTAATGCATGTTTTGAACATTTTAATTTACATTTATATATTTCATGATAGACTTACACGGTTTTAATAAATAGGCAACTAATAAACCCACAGACGTCAAATTATGGGATGGTGGGGTGTTGCATTCCTAGAAATTATCTACATCATGTTTTTCCATAACTCAAAGTCATGTGACCTGCATGTCTGAAAACAGAAGTTGTAGAAAATAAAATTTGTGTTTATTTATTGAATTTCTGTGCCACATAAATTCTGTGAAAGTGAATCTTACTCTGTACCTCAAATTTTTGGGTAGTGATTTGTGAACTCTGTTAGGGAGAACTTCCATTTCCCAAACAGATGTAACGAGTCTATATTAGAAATCTCATGAAATCAACGTTACATTATTTGCTTTATTTCCTTTGTATTTCAACTTAATCTAATTGCAATTTACAGTTTAGAACATAGAACAGCTTATGAACTGTTTACTTCAAAATGTCATCCATGTGTGTTATTTTGTTACAGAAAAAAACTGATCCATTTTGAGGAAACTGATGAGTTTTTCTTCAATTTAAAGTATCCTATAACAACTACAAAATAAACCCTGTTCTTAGGTAGACCTGTAAGCTAATGCAAAACAGATTTTGGATTGATTATAGAACACAATTTTAGTTGCCAAAGTGGCAAGTGTACAGGAATAGTAAAAAGTCAAGGGACTAAAAATCTACAGAGAATAATTTTCTTCACAATGTCACAAATACACTCACGGTATCTAAACTATTCTTAAAATAAGGGTGGGCTTTCTGAAATTAACAGATGGCTTACATCTGAAATCTACATGCAAATGTTTATCAACTCGTTAGTTGATAAATCTATAAGATAATACTTGGTAAAGGTATGAGGAATTATCCATATGCCAGCTTTGTATTTGATGTCCAAAGGCACTTTTTTGAAACTGGTCCAAAGAGAAGTGGTTTGGTGCCTAGTTAGCTTTCCCTGTAGGTAATCTTCCTGCCAGCTGCTAACATTAGCTGATTCTACAGGCAATCCAAGCAGGCTTTGCTTGAAAACAGATCAAATAAAACCTTCAGTTCATACTGAAGAGGCAGACAGCTGAGATTTTTTAGTAATTCAGCCAATAATATATTAAGAGTATATTATCTTTTAGCTAATAAAATGTTACAAAATCTTGAAATATATAATCTTTCAGAAATTCAATGTTATCATAAAACTAAATACCATGCAGAATTCTTCCCTTTACACATTTCTTCCCTGTATAAAAATCAGAAAGATTAGTAATAAAACAATGTTACAGACTTGCAACTGAGTTCAAGATCAAATGTAGAGAAAAATGTGCCAGTATTTTTCCAGTCAAAGGTTCAGCTGATGCTTCAGGTCAAGCCCTGAATCAAACTGGTGCACGGCCTCAATCGAAAATGTTGGCTGTTCCTCTACTATCACAGATGCTTGACCTACTGAGTTCTTCCAGCAGTGTATTTTCTGCACCAGATTCTAGCATCTCTTATGCCTCCAGTATTTTTTCAAGTCTGATAGTTTAGAATTTTGCTTCCAGTTAGAACTTTGTGCAGGACCCAGGAAGTAGATCACGCTATCTAATTAAATAGTTTACAAAAGAAATTGGTGGGAGTACTTACAGTAGGGTATAAAAATATATTGGAAATGAGCTGCAAGGGGGCAGGGGGGTCTACACTGCAAGGCTAGCCCCTTTTGATTTTTTTTCAGCACTTTGCAAAACTTCAGTGAAGAGTAATATTTGATGAGAACCTAGCAGGTTACGAATGCATGGAGTCAATTTTCTACTCCAAGATGATTTACAACAGTAAAACAGAAAACTTTGATTATTGGAACAAGCAAAATTCTATCCATATCTGTTCCATAACAGATATATTCTAACGTTTTCTGGTAAAAGCTGGAATGCCATAAATGCAAATGAAGAATACCGACTACGTTCATATGGCCATGCAACCAGGAATAGGTTAGTCTCACAGTGTGGGACCTACTGCCCTCCAATGCTCCCTTCAAATCTAGGAGCTATTGAGAAATCAGCTCAAAGTCATTCTTTTAAACACTGTACCTTTGATAAGGAATCTCCTGAGAATTAATTGCAACCACATTGGATAAAGGATCAAGCTTAGAACGCAATTCTGACTCCTGGCAATAAAAGTATTTATTGGGCCAAATTATTTTGCTTCTCCTGGACTGACATAGACAACAGAATCATGATCAGCAATGTGCCGCACTATTCCTAAATCTGTCAGGCTTGGGGTAGGATTGGGTCACTATACTTTTAACTAAAAATTCCTTACCTGGAGCTGAGAAGGAAATAGGTAATATATAACAAAATGTTTTGGTTATTGTTCAAGTGTTTTCAGTTAATATTAAAAATTAAATTTTGAGAAATTAGAATACAACATTTTATTTAAATATCTCTAAACATTATTTCTAAAATAACTAAAAAACCAGCCTCAAGATTTTGAAGGGAAACAAGCACTAAACCAACCTTGTCACCTGCCACATGGTGTTAGGATGTTCCAGAGGCAAGGCCTGAGCCATCATTGTTGTTGAAGCCCGACTACACCATATTACTCCTAAGTAGAGTGACTCAGCTCAATTTGGCCCTTCAGCCCAAGTAAGTGTATGGAGGCAGGGAACACAGGTGGTGAGCTGATTCCAGCCTTATTCAACCACTGTGCCCACAATGATGATGCTTTCTCCTAACCTGTATGTTAACAATGGTAATGCATGGAAACATTGCAACTTAGCTTCCCAATGCTTATGCTGGGGAATCCACTAACTCAAGGAGTTCTCCATTGCCTATAGCGCTATTAAGTTGTTTTGTGCCCTTGCATGCGTTTCTTTGCATTTTTTTATTTTTAAAATTAATTTTAAATTTTCAAAAAAATATTTTGAATGTCATAAACATTCAACAGTATTATGATTTTAGTGCTTTTACAGTAAGTTAGGCCAGCTGACAACATTTTTCAATAGCTGTGGACAGATTTTTTTTAAAAATTCACTTACGGGATGTGGCCATCGCCAGCTAAGCCAACATTTATTGCCCATCCCTAATTGCCCTTGAGAAGATGGTGATGTGCTGCCTTTCTGAACTGCTGCAGTCCCTGAGGTGTAAATACATCCATAGTGCTGTTAGGAAGGGAATTCCATGATTTTGACCCAATGAAAGAATGGTGATATGTTTCTAAGTCAGGATGGTGAGTTATTTGGAGGGGGAATTTCCAAGTGGTGGTGTTTCCAGGTATCTGTTGTTCTCGTCCTTCTAGATGATAGAGGTCATGGGTCTGGAAAGTGCTGCCTTAGGTGTTATTGCAGTGCATCTTGTAGACAGTACACACTGCTGCAACTGTTCGTCGCTGGTGGAGGGATTGGATGCTTGTGGAAGGGGTACCAATAAAGTGGTACCCTTGTACTGGATGGTGTAAAGCTTCTTGAGTGTTGATGGAGCTCCACTCATCTAGGCGAGTGGCAAGTATTCCATTATATTCCTGACCTGAGCCTTGCAGATGCTGGACAGGCTTTGGGGAGTCAGGAGGTGAGTTACACACCACAGGGTTCATTGCCTTTGACCTGCTCTGGTGGCCACGGTAGTTATATGGCTAAACCATTTCAGTTTTCTGTAAATGGTAATCCCCAGGATGTTGATAGTAGGGGATTCAGTGATGGTGATGCCACTGAATGTCAAGGGACGATGGTTAGAGCCTCTCTTGTTGGAAATGGTCATTGCCTGGCACTTGCATGGCTCAAATGTTACTGGCCTCTTGACAGTCCAAGCCTGGATACTGTCCAGGTCCTGCTGCATTTTGGTATGAACTACTTCACTATCTGAGGAATGTAGAACATTGTGTAGTCATCTGCGAACATACCCACTTCTGACCTTATGATGGAAGGAAGGTCATTGATGAAGCAGCTGAAGATAGTTGGTCCTAGTACACTTCCCTGAGGAACTCTTTCAATGATGTCCTGAGGATGAGATGATGGACCTCCAACCACTACAACCACCTTCCTTTGTGTCAGGTATGATTCCAACCAGCAGAGGGTTTTCCCCCTAATTCCCATTGACTCCATTTTAGCAACTTGATGCCATACTCGGTCAAATGCTGCCTTGATGTCGAGCTCTATCACTGTCACCTCACCTCTGGTATTTGGTCCATGTTTGGGCCAAGGAGGTGATGAGGTCAGGAGCTGAGTGGCCTTGACAGAACCCAAACTGGGCATCCGTAAGTAGGTTATTGCTGAGTAGGTGCTGTCTGATAGCATTGTTGATGACCCCTTCCATTACTTAGCCGATGATTGAGAGTAGGCTGATAGGGCAGTAATTGGGGTTGGATTTACCGTTTTTTGTGTACAGAAGACACCTGGGCAATTTTCCACATTGCTGGGTAGATGCCGGTGTTGTAGATGTACTGGAACAGCTTGGCTAGTGACAATTCTGGAGCACAATTCTTCAAGACTATTGCCGGCATTTTGTCTGGGTCCCTAGCCTTCGCAGTGCTTTCAGCCATTTCTTGATATCTTGGAGTGAATTGGATTGGCTGCAAACTGACATCTAGGATGCTGGGGACCTCTGGACGAGGCCGAGCTGGATCATCTGCTCGTCACTGAAGATTGTTGCAAATGCCTCAGTCTTATCTTTGCACAGGTGTGCTGGGTTCCTCTATCGTTGAGGATGTGGATCTTTATGGAGCCTTCTCCTCCAGTGAGTTGTTTGATTGCCAACAACTATTCACGGTTGTAGGTGGCAGGACTACAGAGCTTAGATCTGATCCATCCGCTGTGGGATCACTCAGGTCTGTCTACTACTTGCTGCTTATGGTGCTTGGCATGGAAGTAGTCCTATATTGTGGCTTCACCAGGGTGATGCCTCATATTGAGGTACGCCTGGTGTTGTTCTCAGCATGTCCTCCTGCACTCCTCATTGAACCAAGGTTGATCCCCTGGCTGGGTGGTAATGTTAGAGTGGGGGCTATACCGGGCCATGAGTTTACAGATTGTAGTTGAGTACAATTCTGCTGCTGCTGATGGCCCACAGCACCTCATAGATGCCCAGACTTAGGCTACTGGATCTGTTTGGAGTCTATCCCATTTAGCATGGTGGTCGTGCCACACAACCTGGTGGAGGGTTTCTTCAATGTGGAGACAGGATTTAGTCTCCATAAATACCGTGTGGTGGTCACTTCTACCAATGCTGTCATGGACAGATCCTCCTGGGCAGGCAGGTTGGTGAGATTGAGGTCAAGTGTGTTTTTCCCTCTTGTTGGTCCCCTCACCACCTGCTGTAGTCCCAGTCTAGTAGCTTTGTCCAGTAGGACCCAACCAGCTCGGTCTGTGGTGGTACTACTGAGCCACTCTGGGTGATAGACATTGAAGTCCCCCACCCAGAGTACATTCTGTGCCCTTGCTACTTTCAATGCCTTCTCCAAGTGCTGCTCAACATGGAGAAGTACTGATTCATCAGCTGAGGGAGGACGGTACATGGTAACGAGCAGGAGGTTTTCTTGCCTAAGTTTAATCTGGTGCCCTGAGACTTCATGGGGTCCAGAGTTGCCAGGGAAACTCCCTCTCTACTGTATACCACTGTGCCACCACCTCTGCTAGGTCTGTCCTGCCGGTGAGACAGTGCCTACCCAGGAATGATGATGATGGAGCCCAGAATGTTAACAGTAAGGTATGATTCTGTCAGTACAACTATGTCAGGCTGTTCCTTGACAGGTCTGTGAGACAGCTCTCTCAACTTTGGCACAGGTCCCCAGATGTTAGTTAGAAAGACTTGGTCAACAAGGTCGGCTTTGCCACTGTTATTTCCAGTGCCTAGGTTGATGCTGGGGGTTCATTCCTTATTATTTTCTTTTTAGCAGTTGGATACAACTGAATGGCTTACTAGGCTATTTCAGAGGGCATTTAAGAGTCAACCACATCACTGTGGGTTTGGAGTCACATATAGATCAGATCACATAGGACTCCTCCCCTAAAGGACATTAGTGAACCAGATAGTTTTTTTTTTACGACAAATGCCATGGTTTCATGGTCATCAGATATTTGTACTGAATTCACTATCTGCCATGGTGGAATTCAAACTCATGTCCCCAGCGTTTAACTGGGTCTCTGGATTACTGATTCAGCAGTGATTACCACTATGCCAAATCTCCCCATGGTGATAGAGGTGGCTTTGCCCAGGAAGCTAACAACAGTAAATATCGCTCCAGAAATAATGAATGCAGACCAAAATAAATGCACAGGAATAACTAAGGAGTTCATACGATTATGGACCTCACAGAACTGAAAACTTCTTCAAGCTCTCCTCTTAAACTGTGCTCAGAGATGCTTTGCACTTGTAAGGTGCTGAATGGATAACTGTAAACTATAAACCAAGCCACTTTAATGCAAGAATGAGGCTCCACAGATAATCTTCAAAGCATCATTGATGAATTTTTGTATTTGGAGTGACCTGTTTTCTTAACTGCTGTTCTGGTTTGCCTTTGGTCTCCATTACAGAGTTATCAAATGTGAGCATTCACAGCAAAAGTGTTACTCCATCCTTCTCTTCATACCATTTACTGTTGATCTACAAACTTTAGATAAGAATGCACAGGGAGAAGCAATTTTCATTTTCAGAATTAATAATTTTAAAGTGTTGTTTTGTATTTTTGAATCACTTTTTGAAAAAGAAACAAAAAGATTGTTTTATCTTATTTTTAAACCATTCTTCATTGTTTCAAGAGACCATTAGAATAATGCTAAGCCCCACTGCTCTTTTGCTCCTCAGATCTGTGAAAAGGGCTTTGCTGGTTATCAAAGCTTCCTGGGACATTTTGAATTGGGATTTCGAGAAGTACCATCAAAGATGCTCTTGTCAGTTCAAAAGCTACTAAAACACAAACACATAAAACTTACAAGATTGCAAAAAAAAACTAACATTTACCAATGCAAAATAATAAAAAATGCAAGTAAATTCAATTGATATGAACATTACCATTTACCTGATAATTATCCTTGCCTGTTACAACCATGAATGTGGTTCCCATACTATGAGTCCAATATCAGAACACAGTCAGAAAAAGGGTGGCAAAAAATGGCCATCAAGTTTAAGCTTTGAAAATTTCTGCAAAGCCCTGTTCATAATTCTACAATACTGGCTTTGATATTTCCATATTGTATATTAAGTTTAAGTTAAAGTAAAAGAAAAAACAATATGGTGCACTTACATCTCTTCTGGGGAAGGTGCTTAGCAGTTTATATTCATCTTTTGGGAAGCCTTTGGAAGCCACAAAATCAAAGACAACTTGCAGTTTGTTACTTGCTAAGAAACGTCGTTCAAAGAATTCCCCCCGTGGTGTTCTGATACGTAGCTTACTGACAAGTTCATTGCTCTCCTCTCTTGGCTCTGGAGGTAATGACTGCTCAAGGGACAATCGAATAGCCTGGATAAATAACAAGATATAGCAGAACTTTCTATGAGTAAGTTCTTTTTTTCTTTTCAAATCTTTTTATTATTATTATTATTATTCAAAGATAACACAGGTACATCGAAGTAACAACACTTACAATGCCTCAAAAAAAGAAATTATCTTAAAGATTGAAAATTTTTTGTAATAAACAAAACCCTACTAAGCAAGAAAAGTGAGAAAAAAAAGAACCCATTGAGGGTACAACCCCGGAGCCATGCGTCACACAGAGAGCTTCTAAAAATAAACATCAAACTGCCAGCAAGAAAGAAAGATATATATAAAAAAATTTACACTTAGATCGTGGAGGAAATCTATCAGTTAATTGAAATGATAACAATGAGCAAATGAGCCCCATCTCTTCTCAAAATCAAATAAAGGTTCAAAGGTTCGATTTCTAATTTTCTCCAAGCTAAGACACAGCATCACTTGAGAGAACCATTGTGACAAAGTAGGAGCTGATATATCCTTCAATTTCAACAAGATGGCCCTCCTAGCTATCAATGTAACAAATGCAATAACATGTTGGTCAGACACAGAAATACCATGGATATTTTGAGGAATTATTCCAAAAAGCACAGTCAATTCATTAGGTTGTAAGTTGATTCTGAGTGCTTTAGAAATTGTCGAAAAGACTGACTGCCAAAACTGTTTTAACATAGAACATGACCAGAACACATGTGTCAGTGTAGCTATCTCAGTTTTGCATCTATCACAATACTTGTCAACATTGGAAAATACTTTAGAAAGTCTCTCTGTCAAATGGTAACGATGTACAATTTTAAATTGAATCAGTGAATGACTAGCACAGATCGAAGAAGAGTTAACCAGCTTCAGAATCTGCGTCCAATCCTCCCATATAAAAGTCAAATTGAGTTCCTTCTCCCAATCCTGTTGAATCTTAAGTAAAGGATTCTTATCCCATTGTAATAATAAATTATAAATTCTTCCAAAAGAACCTTTCATTGAACGGTTCATATTCATAATAGTATCTAACAAGTCAGCCTCCAATATGTAAGGAAAATTACTTAAATATTTTTGTAAAAAATATCTAACTTGAAGGTATTGTAAAAAGTGTGAATATGAGAGAGAATATTTATCGACTAATTGTTCAAAAGACATCAATCTGCCTTCTTTAAATAAATCCAAAAAAGAATTAATACCTTTATTTTTCCAAAGTAAAAAAATTGGATCACTCCAAGAAGGTTTAAAAAAGTAATTATGATAAATTATACTACAAAGTTTAAATTTTTTAAGATTAAAAAAATTGCGGAACTGGAGCCAAATTTGTAAAGAGTGCTTAACCACAGGATATAGATTTAAATTAGCAACTTTAGCTAATTGTATAGGTAGAGCAACTCCTAATAACGAAGTTAAATAAAACTGTTTCACATCTCTCAGTTCCAGGTCTACCCAAATTGGTCAATCATTCCTATCACCCCAATATAACCAAAAGGTCATATATTGCAAATTAATAGCCCAATAATACATTCTTAGATTAAGCAAAGCGAGACCTCCATCCTTTTTCAACGTTTGTAAATGACAATTACTAATTCTTGGTTTTTTATTATCCCAAATAAAAGATAGAATAATAGAATCAATCCCATCAAAAAACTTCTTAGTCAAAAAAAAGGAATATTCTGAAATAAATATAAAAATGTTGATAAAATCATCATTTTAACTACATGAAAATGTAAGCGGGCTCCATCTACTAAATGAGTACTTCATAGAGTCCACTAATGGAGGAAAATTGGCTTTATAAAGATCCTTATATTTCTTAGTAATTATGACACCTAAATATCTAAAAGAATCCGTAACTTTAAAAGGAATATTATCATATATAGAGACAGATTCATTTAAAGGAAGTAATTCACTTTTACTAAAATTTATTTTATATCCTGAAAAATCTCCAAATTTGTCAAATAATTTTAGCAAAGCAGGAATAGATTCTTCGGGGTTAGATACATTTACTAATAAATCATCAGCGTAAAGAGAGATCTTGTGCATGGTCTCATTCACAAAAATCCCATGAATATTTTTGGCTTCATGAAGAGCAATAGCAAGGGGTTCTAATATTAAATTAAATAACAAAGGATTTAATGGACAACCTTGATAGCCAAAATAAAGGAGACCTACAGTTATTAGTGACAACATTAGCAATAGGAGTTTTATATATCATTTTAATCCAATTATTAAAATTAATACCAAAACCAAATTTTTCTAAAACATTAAATAAGTATTTCTATTCGACTCGATCAAATGCTTTTTCAGCATCAAAAGATACAACGCATTGTGGAGTTTTAGAAGAGGGCAAATATATAATGTTAAATAGTCTCCGAACATTTGAAAAAGAGTAACGACACTTTATAAAGCCTGTTTGATCTTTAAAAATGATTTTACCCAAAATACTCTCTAACCAATTGGCCATTATCTTTGACAGAATCTTAGCATCAACATTCAATAATGAAATAGGTCTGTATGAGGCACAATCAGTAGGATCTTTATCCTTTTTGAGAATTAAAGAAATAGAAGCCTCATAAAAAGTAGAGGGTAAATCACTTTTCACAAAAGAATATTTAAACATCTCCAACATATATGGAGAAAGGAATTTTCCAAATTTTTTATAAAATTCTACAGGATAACCATCAAGTCCTGGGGCCTTACCAGCTTGTATTGAAAAAATAGCTTTATGAATTTCAGATTCAGTAATTTGGGCACCAAGAGTTTTTTTGATCCTCAGCAGAAATTTTAGGAAAAGCAATCTTTTGTAAAAAAGCATTCATTTCAGAAGAATCTACTGGACATTGAGAT
This sequence comes from Hemitrygon akajei, assembly GCF_048418815.1. Lineage (NCBI taxonomy): Eukaryota > Metazoa > Chordata > Chondrichthyes > Myliobatiformes > Dasyatidae > Hemitrygon > Hemitrygon akajei. The sequence goes on along the minus strand of NC_133135.1, from coordinate 45,746,504 downwards.
TTATAAAGTTCAGTATAAAAATCTTGAAAAATCTTATTAATTTCTTCATATTCCTGAGCCAGGGTACCATCCTTTCTACAAATTCTCAAAATTTGCCTTTTGGCTCCAGCCGATTTTAATTGAGATGCAAGTAGTTTATTATTTTTATCTCCGAACATATAAAATTGGCTCTTTAACTTAAACAGATAACCTTCAATTGGATGAGTTAATAATAGGTTATATTGTGATTGAAGTTCCACCTTTTTTAAAATAAGTCAATATTAGGGGAAGTCACATAGATATTATCTAAATCTTTAATTTGTTTTGAAATTTTATCTAATTCTGCTTTAGTCTGTTTTTTAAGTTGAATAAGAAATAATCTGACCACGTAAAAATGCTTTAAATGTATCCTATATAATTAATTTGTACATACCTCCTATATCATTAAAGAGAAAAAAATCTTTTACCTGGCTTTCAATAAAACTGATAAAATCAGAGTGACCCAAATGACATTATCAAATTCAAAGGACAAACTCAAAGGTGCATGATCAGTTACAGCAATAGCGTCATATTCACAGTTTTTAACATTAGGCAAAAGGCGGGGATCAATTATAATATAATCAATCCTCGAATGTCTTTTATAGACATGCAAAAAAAAGAAATATTCTCTGTTATCAGTGTGCAAATGCATCCACAATTCGATCAACCCAAAATCGGTCAAAAAGGAGTTAATAACTGATGCAGAATGATTTGGAAGTTGTTGATTAGTTGAGCTCTTGTCAATCATAGGATTTAAACAACAGTTAAAGTCTCCACCCATTATCAACATATCTTCATTTAAATCCGGCAATAAAGCAAATACTTTTTAAAAAAGGATCATCTAAATTAGGACCATACAAACTGACCAAAACAAACTTTCTATTACAAATCACTCCTTTAACAATTAAAAATCTACCATTAGAATCTGACCCAATATCCTCTTGAGTAAATATATTAGATTTAATAAAGATAGATACGCCTTTAGTTTTACTCTGAGAAGTAGCATGGAGCTGTAATCCATTCCACCATCCAAAAAACCTATTTTGATCTCCCGCCCTGATATGCGTCTCCTGAGCAAAAATTATATCAAGTTGGAATTGATTAATAATTTTAAAAGTCTTTTTTCGTTTAATAGGATGTTTCCAACCACGTACATTCCAACTTATTACATTATTCCATTTAACTGCCATACTATAATTTTATTCTACTTTACTTCATACATGCGCAGAACACATACCAATACCGGATGATCAAAAATAGTGGTGATGAAGAATACAACCATATAAAAAAACACGCATGCTCCGGAACCATCCAATGGGAAAAAACTCCTAACTCTAGACCCACCCACCCTCCCAAAAGCCCGGAAAAAAGGCAAGCAAACTAAGATAGAATACAAAGCCATGGGTCGCTCTGTCGGTCTCCTCTCTCCCTCCCCCCCAGCCAGCACACAAAAAAAATAAAATGACCTTGCAAGAAAGACAGTAATGTCTCAACAAAGGAGAGTGTTTACATTCCATCAGGTATTAAACAAAAAAAGAACCAAAATAATATAATCTCTTAGAGAGAAAAACCAGCGGCATCTTAAATTTAGCTTAAAATCTCGAAGAAAACTTTAAATTCGGTTATAGGATGCTATAGTAAAACAGATAAACATGAGGTTAATAGTATATTTAACCAAACTAAATTTACAAAAATATTAATTAGTAATATCATAAATAACTGAACCCTCCCGGATATATATATATATCTAAAAAGAAACCCTATTAGTAGAAAAAAAACCTACCAATTAGTAAATTAAGAAACAAAAAAAAGAAACATCAAACCAAATATTAGATAAAAGGAACAAATCCTTTTTATCCTCTTTTCTCAGTCAAATATCTAATTAGCCATTTAAACAGTCAAACTTGAACCGTAAATGTTTCCAAAAAAAATCCAATAGGGTGCAATAATGAGCAGGTTTTCTTATCTTCTTTTATTAATCTCTCAATGAAATATCCAAATAACCTTCATATATCTTCTTTTTGAAATGTGAATAATATACAGATAATCCAACAGCTTTTCAGATAGTTCATTCGGTAGTAGCGTCACTGACGGTGACAGGTATAGCCTGAACAAAATCCAGTGCGGCTTTTGGGTCAAAGAAAATGCGTGGAGAAGAATTAGGAGGAAAAACTTTCATTCTTGTCGGGTAACTCAAAGAGGGAAATAGTTTCTTATCATATGCTTGTTTCATTACCAAAGCGAATCTTGATCTTTGTTCCATTACTTCTTTCGGATAATCTTCATAAAAATGGAGCTCAGACTCGTTGAATCTGAAAACTCTCTGTTTTCTTGCCTGTCACATTATTTGATCTTTAATTTTAAAGTGATGAAAACAAACCAGAATAGATCCTGGTCTGCTTGAATCCTTAAATTTCGAAGTAAACGCTCTATATGCTCTTTCAATAGCAGGCGGCTGTGATAAAATAGTCGGAAATAGAGAATGAAAGAGCTCACCAAAGTAAACCGTTAAATCTCCATTTTCAGCTCCTTCTTGCAATCCAATAATTTGTATATTGTTTCAGCGAGACCTAGTTTCCAGGTCTATAATCTTATTTTGATATTTTTCTAAATGGGTTGTAGTTTCAGACAATTTTTTGCTTAGTTAACTTCAATTCCTCTTCATGTTTAGTAACTTGAGTTTCCACATCTTTACGTTTTCCCAGAAATAACTTCATTTCATTATTATTCTTTTCCAGTTGATCTTTAATTGCCCTATTCTGATTAAATTCAGTGTCCGAACAATATCTTCAGCCCATGATGGCATTTCATCAGATCTTTCCTTCGGCATCTTTCTTTCTCCATTACCTTTGTCAGTAGGTTCATGCAGATTCTTCCCACTTCTCGTAGACATAGACATATTACTCCCCCTCAAGAATCAGCAATTAAAAATTTTAAATTCAAAATTTAAACTGGGGGGAGAGAGAGAAAACTAAGAGCAGCACAAAATTACTGCCACTCCATCGACAGACAGAGGTGGTCTCCTCTATGAGTAAGTTCTCATAGAAATTAAGTGCAGAGATCAGCTTTCCACCAAACTTCAGCAAAAATAGTACCTTCCCTTTGTCCATTTCAATTACTGGACTTGTAATACAGGTAGTCAATAGGACAATACACAGAAAAGATTTACTATATTAATGGAAAATACAATGGATTGTAACAATTTTCTGATTTATTTTCACCATTTTTATATAAAGTGTTGAAATCTGTAGCAGTTTTAATCTGTTGACGTTTCCATTTATTAAGTTGATCTTTGAATCCAGATAACACTGGACAACAAATTTTTTCCGAAGTGTTGCTTCCTCAGAAATTTTTTTGTTCATGCTAGACAGCTTGAAACTGAACACAAATATAATTTCAGACTACTTATATCATGTAGGAGCTTAGAGAAACAAGAAAATGAATTTTATTTAATATATTGCGTTTAATTGTATAATGCTTTGCAATAGTTCAGCTAAGCTAAAAGTGGTTTGTTGATGATCTTCGTTTTCTCTTGCTGTCTGAGGCTTCCCGCTTAAGTGTCCAGCAATGATCAGCTAGCATCGATAGATTCCAGTTACCGTGATACCATTTCTCCATGACTGCATGCCTTGGTGAAATCTTTCACCATGTTTGTTATTGACAGTGCCAAGATTTACAGGGAAAAAGTCTAAATGGAATTGCAGAAAATTAATATTTAGTGACATGTTGCACTCCATAGTTTTTTATGCTTGAAGCATGTTGTTAACTAGCTGCACAGTTTCTTGCTCTGTACTTGCCAAGAAAAGTTTCAACAACATCCTTGAATGGGTTCCATGCAATTTCCTCTGGTTCCATTAGATGTTCTTTGAATTGCCTGTCATTGATGATCTGATTGATTTGTGAACCAACAAAAATGTCTTCCTTAATCTTGGCATCAGTTATTCCGATTTGAATTATGAATTGAAATAAAATATGTAGTCCATTTCAAAAATATGGTGCATGATAGGGAAATGTCATGGTGATTTTCATAATCAAAATCCATAAGATACACCCCAAAGTGTTCAGGAAACAATATCTTTTTTGTCCAGTGTAATCAATGTGGTTACAGTGCCTATAAAAAGTATTCACCCTCCTTGGAAATTTTCAAGTTTTACAACATTGAATCACAGTGGCTTTAATTTGGCTTTTTTGATACTAATCAATAGAAAAGACTCATGTTAAAGTGAAAACAAATGTCTACAAATTAGTCTACATTTATTACAATTATTAGACACAAAATAGTTGATTGTATAATCACACCCTTCAAGCCAGTACTTAGCAATATGCACCTTTGGCAGCAATTACAACCATATCTGGACACTGCAATTCCGCCCCCCCCCCCCATTCTTCTTTAGAAAACTGCTCAAGCTCAGTTAGATTGCAAGGGAATCGTGAGTGAATGGCCCTTTTCAAGTCCAGTCACAAATTCTCAATTGGATTGAGGCTTGGACTCTGACTTGGCCACTCCAGGACTTTCGTTATTGTTTTAAACCATTCTTTGGTTTTATGCTTGGGGTCATTGTTTTGCTGGAAAACATATCTTCCCTCAAGTCACAATTCTCTTGAAGACTGCATCTGGTTTTCCTCCAAGATTTTCCTGTATGTTGCTGCAGTCATTTTACCTTCTACCTTCACAAGCCTTTCAGGGCCTGCTGCAGTGAAGCATCCCCACAGCATGATGCAGCCACCACTGTGCTTCACAGCAGGGATGGTGTTTTTTTGATGACATGCGGTGTTTGGCTTACACCAAACATAGCATTTAGTCTGATGGCCAAAAAGCTCAATTTTCGATTCATCAGACCATAGAACCTTCTTCCAGCTGACTTCAGAGTCTGCCACACACTTTCTGGGAAGCTCTAGCCGAGATTTCATGTGAATTTTTTCAATAGTGGCTTTCGCTTTGACACTCTTACATAATGCTGCAACTGGTGAAGCACCTGGGCAACAGTTGTTGTATATGTAGTCTCTCCCATCTCAGCCACTGAAGCTTGTAACTCCTCCAGAGTTGTCATAGGTCTCTTGGTGGCCTCCCTCACTGGTCCCCTTCTTGCACAGTCACTTAATTTTTGAGGACCATAAGACATAGATGCAGATTAGGCCATTCAGCTGATCAAGTCTGCTCTGCCATTCCATCATGGCTGATCCCGGATCCCACTCAACCCCATACACCTTCCTTTTTGCTATATCTTTTGGTGCCCTGTCCAATCAGGAAATGATCAACTTCTGCCTTAAATATACCCACGGACCTGGACTCCATCGCAGTCTGTGGCAGAGCATTCCATAGATGTACTACTCTCAGTCTAAATAAAATCCTCCTTACCTCTGTTCTAAAGGGTCACCCCTCAATGTTTGAAGCTGTGCCCTCTAGTTCTAGGAAACATCTTCTCCACATCCACCCTATCTAGTCCTAGTCAGCATGTTTCAATAAGATCCCCCTGCATTCTTCTAAATTCCAGTGAGTAAAGGCTCAAAGTTGCCAAATGCTCCTTATATATTAACCCTTTCATTCCTGGGATCATTCTTGTTAACCTCCTCTGGACTCTCCCCAATGACAACACATCTTTTCTGAGATATGGGCCCCAAAATCGTTGACAATACTTCAAGTGCAACCTGACTGGTGTCTTATAAAGGCACAGCATTATCTCCTTGCTTTAATATTCTATTCCCCTTGAAAAAAAATGTCAACATTGCATTTGCCTTCTTTACCACAGATTCAACCCGTAAATTAATCTTCTGGGAGTCTTGCACAAGGACTCCAAAATCCCTCTGCACCTCTAAAGTTTGAACCTTCTCCCCATTTAAATAATAGTCCACACTATTGTTTCTTCTACCAAAATGTATTATCATACATTTCTCAACACTGTATTTTTGCCCATTCTTGCAGTCCTGCTGCAATTGCATTGCTTCCTCAGCACTACACACCCCTCCACCTATCTTCGTATCATCCACAAACTCGGCCACAAAGCCATCAATTCCATTATCTAAATCATTGACAAACAATGTGAAAAGCAGCAGTTCCAATACTGACTTCTGAGGAACACCACTGGCAGCCAACTAGAAAAGGCTCCTTTTATTCCCACTCACTGCCTTCTGCCCATCAGCCATTCCGCTATCCATACTAGTATCTTTTCTGTAATGCCAGAGGATTTTATCCTGCTAAGCACCCCAATGTATGGCACCTTATCAAACGCCTTCTGAAAATCCAAGTAAATGACATCCACTGCGTCTCCTTTGTCCACCCTGTTTGTTACTTCCTCAAAGATCTCTTAACAGGTTTGTCAGGCAAGATTTCCCTTCACAGAAACCATGCTGACTTATTTTATCATTAGCCTCCAAGTACCTCTAAACCTCATCCTTATTAATAGACTCCAACACTTTCCCAACCACTGAGGTTAGGCTAACTGGTCTATAATTTCCTTTCTTTTGCCTTCCTTCCTTCTTGAAGAGCAGAGTGACACTTGCAATCTTCCAGTCCTCTTGGGCCATGCTAGAATCAAGTGATTCATGAAAGATCATGACCAATGCATCCGTTATCTCTTCAGCAACCTCTCTCACGACTCTGGGATGCAGTCCATCTGGCCCAGGTGACTTATCCACCTTAAGACCTTAGAGCTTGCCTTATACTTCTGCCTTTGTAATAGCAATGGCACTGACTACTGCACCTTGACACTCATGTTTCTCTGGTACATGGCTAGTGTCCTCCACAGTGAAGACTATTATGTTCATCTGCCATTTCTTTGTTCCCCATTACTACCACACCAGCATCATTTTCCAGTGGTCCAATATCAACTCTCACCTCCCTTTTACTCTTTATAAACTGAACTTTTGGTATCCTGCTTTATATTATTGCTTAGTCTGTCCTTAAATATTTCATCTATTCACTTACAGCTTTCTTAGTTGCCTTTTGTTGGATTTTAAAAGCCTCCAAACCATCCCACTTCCCACTCACTTTTGCTACCTTATATGCCCTTTCCTTGACTTTTATGCAGTCCTTAACTTTCTTTGTCAGCTACAGTTGCCTATGCCTGCCATTTCAGAACTGCTTCCTCCGTGGGTCATAACTATTACTTCTTGTGAACCATTACTGAAACTTCAGCCATCTCTGCTCTGCCATCAGTATCCGCCTCCAATGCACCTAGACAAGCTCCTCTCTCATGCCTCTGTAATTCCCTTTATTCCATTGTGATACTGATACATGTGACTTATGCTTCTCCCTCCCAAACTGCTGTATGCATTCAATGATATAATGATCACTGCCTCCTAAGGGTTTATTTACATTAAGCTCTCTAATAAGATCTGAGTTATTACACAACACCCAAGCTAAGATAGTCTTTCCCCGAATAGGCTCAAGCACAAGCTACTCTAAAAAGCCATCTTGTAGGTATTCAACAAATTCCTTCTCTTGTGATCTGACACCAATTTGACTTCTCCCATAACCTTGCATATTGAAGTCCCCCATTACAATCGTGTCATTACCCCTATTACATGCCTTTTCCAGCTCCCTTTGCAATCTCAGCCATACATCCTGGCTACTACTTGGAGGCCTGTATATGATTCCCACAATGGGTTTTTGACCCTTGCAATTTCTTAACTCTACCCACAAAGATTCAACATTCTCTGACCCTATGGTTCTTCTTTCTAGAGATATCACTCTGTCCCTTACCTACAGAGCCACACCACTGCCTTTGCCTTCCTGCCTCTTTCCAATACAAAGTACATCCTTTGATGTTAAGTCCCAACTATGGCTTCTTTCAGCCATGACTCAGTGGTGCCCACAAAGCCATACCGACCAGTCTCTAATTGCGTCACAGGTTCATCCACCTTAGTCTGAATGCTTTGCACATTTAAATACAGCTCCTTCAGTCCTACACCCTTTTGAATTTTGTCTCTGTGGTACAATTTAACTCTTTGCTTTATCTGCATTTGTACCCAATCATTGGCTTGACTTCCCTTACATTCATGTTACACCCATCATCTACCTGTAAACCTGATGGCTCATCCTCAGCTCTATCATCCTGGTTCCCATACCCCTGCCATATTAGTTTAAGCCACTCCCAATAGCTCTAGTAAATCTGTACACAAGAATATTGGCCCCATTCGGTTCAAGTACATCCTGTCCCTTTTGTAAAGGTCACACCTACCCCAGAAGAGTTCCCAATTATCCAGAAATCTGAATCCCTAACCCCTGCTCCAATTCTTGAGCCACACATTTATCTGCCACTTAATTCTATTCCAGTCCTCACTGCTGCATGACACAGGCAGCAATCCCAAGATTACTACCCTTGAGGTCCTGCTTCTCAGCTTCTTTCCTAACTCCCTATATTCTATTTTCCAAGACCTCCTCGCTTTTTCTTCCTACATCATTGGTACCAATATGTACCATGACTTCTGGCTGCTCACCCTCCCTTTTCAGGACATTGTGGATGTGTCCAGAAACATACAGGCCCTGGCACCTGGGAAGTAAACTACTATCCATGTTTCCTTTTTGCATCCACAGAATCGCCTATCTGTCTCCCTGACTAGAGAGTCCCTTATTACTGCTGCCATCCTCTTCAGTTCCCTACTCTTCAGAGCACAGAGCCATCCTCAATGCCAGAGGCACATCCATTGTTGATTCCCCCAGATAGGTTGTTCCCCCGTAACAGTACTCAAAATGGAGTACATATCGTTGAAGGGGATAGGAGGACGGCCTGCTCTAGGCAGGTTTCTAGCTGTGCCATATTCTTTCTGTTTCTTGATTTTTGACTTAACTGTACTTGAGGATATTCAGTGATGTGGAAATTTTCTTGTATCCATCTCCTGACTTGTGATTATTTTAAATAATCTTTTCACAGAGTTGCTTAATGTTCTTTTGTCTCATGGTGTAGTTTTTGCCAGGATACTGACTCACCAGCATTTGGACCTTCCAGATACAGGTGTATTTTTACTACAGTCAATTGAAACACCTTGACTGCACACAGGTGATCTCCATTTAGCTAATTATGTGACTTCTAAAACCAATTGGCTGCACTAATGATGATTTAGTGTGTCATATTAAAGGGGGGGGGCAGGTGAATACTGATGCAATCAATTATTTTGTGTTTTATATTTTTAATTAGTGTAGTGTAGTGTATATGGATTTCAGCAAGGCACTTGATAAGGTACACCATGCAAGGCTTATTGAGAAAGTAAGGAGGCATGGGATCCAAGGGGAAATTGCTTTGTGGATCCAGAACAGGCTTGCCCACAGAAGGTAAAGAGTGGTTGTAGATGGGTCATATTCTGCATGGAGGTCGGTGACCAGTAGTGTGCCTCAGGGATCTGTTCTGGGACCCCTACTCTTCGTGATTTTTATAAATGATCTGGATGAGGAAGTGGAGGGATGGGTTAGTAAATTTGCTGATGGGGGACATCACGTGATGACGTAGGATCGAGACGCAGGGACCCAGCTCTCCCGTAAAAAGTTAATAAATTAATGTTTAAATGAAGAAAAGTTAGTCAATACTCTCTAAAAGTTGCTTATAAACGACTCCGGACTGTGTCAAGCTATGCCTCAAGGAAAGAAGATGAAGAAAACTAATACCGGGAAGACTACGCAAGCTGGAACAAGAGCGAGGCCCACGTCTACCGAGGAGCCGCGATCTCAGGTACATTGTATCGCCGGTGATACTGAACAGGAGATGGTGGCAACGCTTGCCACTTCCAAAGGAAAAAACCATCGTGAACTGCGCAAACGCGAAGGATGGACCATGCGCAAACAGGAACAAAAAGAACTACAAAGCCCAGCTACCACTGCAACTGAAAGTGATAGCGAATCGGAGGGAAGAGTCAAATCTCTCGGAAGGATCAGCTGAAGGAGGTAAAAGTCCTTCTAGAAATATAGAAAAGACTTTGAGGCAAATAATGCGTAAATTAGACACATTAAAAGTAATTAAAAATAACCAAAAAAAACTCGGAAAAAAAATGACCAATATGGAGACTATGCTTGATAAAATGACAAAGAGACAGGAAAAAAATGGAAAAAAGAATTACGGACTTGGAAACTACAACGGAAGACATGGTTGAAAGAATGGACAAAATGGAAAAGGAAAATACTGCTTGGACATCAGAAAGAAAACAATTTATGGAAAAAATTGATAAGCTTGAAAATCTCAGTAGACGAAATAATATTAAAATTGTTGGACTTAAAGAAGATATAGAAGGAGAAGATCCAATAAATTTTTTTCAAAAATGGATCCCTAAAAAATTGAAAATGGAAAGAGAAACTCCAATTGAGATTGTATGGGCGCATAGATCTTTAAGGTCAAGACCTCGAGCTGACCAAAACCCACGATCAATTTTGATAAAATGCTTACGATACCAAGACAAAGAAAAGATCCTGAAGGCCGCTGCCCAAAGTGCCAAAAATAGAAACGGGCCACTGATGATAGCAGGGAAACCAATTCTTTTTTATCCTGATATAAGTTACAACCTGTTGAAGAGAAGGAAGGAATTTAACCCAGCGAAAAAAGCCTTATGGGAAAAGGGTTATAAATTTACAATGCGTCATCCAGCAACACTGATAATTTTTTTGGAGGACAGAAAATTTCTTTTTTCCGACTATCGAAAAGCGGAGGAGTTTGTACAAGAACTTCCATCTATTCGCTAACTACACATAGAGGCTTCCAAACGTAATGGATTAAAGATGAAGATAGAACCAAGGAACAGAAGTGATGGACATTTATGGATATTACAGAAGAGAAAAGCAAAATTTTAGAAATACTAAATGAGAATAGTATTTTTTTTTTCTCTTCTTATACATATACTTTTTTATGTTGCGGGGGAGCTGGGAGGCTGTGGATCGGTTACTGCGGGATTCACGTGTGTAATCATGGCGGTTGCCATGACCCGTACAGCAGAGGGGGGTAATGTTGTGTCTTTTTTCCACAACATTAGTAGGGGGGTATTTTTTTTTTTTTCCTTTATATTTTAATTTTTTTCTATCTTTTTGCCTGGATGAATGGTGGGGACACACATAGCAACATGGAGACTTTTATAAAGATTTCCCAGGATACCACGAAAGTGGAAAGATTAGGTATTATTATAGATTGAAAAGAAAAAGAACTTTAACATATATTTAAAAAAAAATGAGAACTCCGTGGAGTATGTGGGGATCTTCCAACATCCAGGCATTCCCTTTTTTTTTTCTCTTTCTTATTTTTTTAATAGGGATGTTAGGGGGGAGGGGTTAAGGGGAGGGGGCTGGGTAACACTTTTTTTTTCATGCACATTTATTCTGTAACAATTTGAAAACAATAAAAAAAAAGTTTAAAAAAAAAAAGTAAATTTGCTGATGAGGATAGGTGCTGTGGATAGTGTGGAGGGCTGTCAGAGATTACAGCGGGACATTGATAGGATGCAAAACTGGGCTGAGAAGTGGCAGATGGAGTTCAACCCAGATAAGTGTGAGGTGGTTCATTCTGGTAGGTCAAATATGATGACAGAATATAGTATTAATGGTAAGACTCTTGGCAGTGTGGAGGATCAGAGGGATCTTGGGGTCCGAGTGCTGTGCAGGTTGACTCTGTGGTTAAGAAAGCATATGGTGCACTGGCCTTCATCAATTGTGGGACTGAGTTTAGGAGCCAAGAGATAATGTTGCAGCTATACAGGACCCTGGTTAGAACCCACTTGGGAGTACTGTGCTCAGTTCTGGTCGCCTCACTATAGGAAGGATGTGGAAACCATAAAGACAGTACAGAGGAGATTTACAAATATGTAGCCTGGATTGGGGAACATGCCTTATGAGAATAGGTTGAGTGAACTTGGCCCTTTTTCCTTGGAGCGACGGGAGGATGAAAGGTGACCTGATAGAGGTGTATAAGATGATGAGAGGCATTGATCGTGTAGACAGTCAGAGGCTTTTTCCCAGGGCTGAAGTGGCTAGCACAAGAGGGCACAGTTTTAAGGTGCTGGGGAGTATGTACAGAGGAGATGTCAGGGGTATTTTTTTTAAAACTCAGAGAGTGGTGAGTGCATGGAATGGGCTGCCAGCGACAGCAGTAGAGGCAGATATGACAGGGTCTTTTAAGAGACTCTTGGACAGGTATATGGAGCTCAGAAAAATAGAAGTCTATGGGTAACCCTAGGTAACTTCTCAGGTAAGGACATGTTCAGCACAGCTTGTGGGCCGAAGGGCCTGTATTGTGCTGTAGGTTTTCTACATTTCTAATTAATTTAGATCACTCTGTAGAAGTCTGTTTTCACTTTGACATGAAAGAGTCTTTTCTGGTTGATCTATGTAAAAACACATTAAATCCACTGTTTCAATGTTGTAAAACAATAAAACATGAATACTTCTGGGGGGTGGGGGGAATACTCTTTATTGGCACTGTATGTATTAAATTATCAAAATTGAAACAATCGTTTCTAACAGCCAATGAATTTTTTTGGCAAATACTTCAAAATTATAACAACTTGTATTATACTGAAGTTGCTTCTGCAATTAAATATTCAAATAAATATTTCTTCATTGTTTAGCTGCAAATTATAGATATTTGTGTCTTGATTTGTTTCTGATCTTACATTATCATTCATTTTGTGTATAATTTTAGATGATTTAGGTGATTTTAGATGCATATCATATTTTTACTGAGTTAAGTATTGTATGTAATTAGTTTTGCTACAATAAGTGTATGGGACATTGGAAAAAATGTTGAATTTCCCCATGGGGATGAATAAAGTATCTATCTATCTATCTATCTAACTTATTTATATAGTCCTATATTTTTATTTTATAAACTTTTCTTTAAAATGTTAAAGAAAATAGATAATCGTGAATTTATGAGCATTTTGTTTAGCTGATTATCTTCTCTTCTGCTTTAAGTTTACACCCATTTCATACTCAACATATAAAATCAGTATTTAAACAGTTACTTTCCTTTGGTTTTCAATCATTCCGTATTACATATTCAACAGTTGCCAGAGTTAGCTTCCAACAACATCCTGAACTAAGCAAGTGAAGTGAGTTGAACGTGCAGCACTTGTTTATAAGTGGAATTAACCTGTTGCATGAGGACATTAACCTCTGGCCCTCATTTTCCATCCTAGCATTACTTTAGCCAACTACTGACATTTTGTTTCAGCATGCCCTGCTTCCTCTGGCATCTGCATTCGCTTCAGGTCAATAAACCCTGACGTCTGGCTGTCTTCTCTTTCTTGCTCTGTTGCATATTTCCTGGAAAAGCTGCACCAACTTCATTTACTATTCCATTTTTCCCCCACACTGAGGTGTCCCAACCACTTTATAAAAATAGGATTTCTACAGGCTTCGCCTTCACCTTTGACTGCAAAGGCCAATAACTTAGCTTGTTCTGCAGTGTTAAAAATGTACAATATATTAAGACTAGCAATCTAAACAGCTATTCCTGAACTAGTACTTGGATCCACAACAAATATACTGAGCACACACAAGAACTAGGAAAGTATAATTTTTCCTATCTTCTCTACTGCAATGTCTAATCCTTCCATTTTCCCTGCTCTCCTCTCCTCACCCCCAGTTTCCCCTCTAATCCCTTTGTAATTTGCAGATGATCTGAAGATAAATGGAGGGGCAGGTACATAGTGTTGAGGAAGCAGGGGATCAGCAGAAGTGCTTAAGACAGATTAGAAGAATGGGCAAATTAGTTGTAGATGGAATATCGTGTAGGGCATATATGTCAAACTCAAGGCCCGTGGGCCAAATCCGGTCCGCGGTGGAATTATCTTTGGCCCGCGAGATAATATCTAATTACTATTAAAGCTGGCCCCAGTAATCGAAGCGCCTATGGCGTATGATATGGCTAATGCTGAGTTTATTCAGGTACCAGGTTTTCAGGGTTTTTAGTGTTTATTCGGCAGTCTTGCTCAGCAGTCTTCTTCATAAGAAACGGAATTTGTAAAGTGAAACACTTTGTAGTTATAGCAGAGACTGAGACACATGAGAGCAGGCTGAAAAAACGGAGGCAACGAAAGCTGCATTCGCACGCGTCTGACTGATCCGGCCCGCATGAAGCTGCATTTTGCTCAATCCGGCCCGTGACCTAAAATGAGTTTGACACCCCTGGGGGAATTGTAAAGTCACGCACTTTGGTAGAAGGAATAAATATTTTCTAAATGGGGAGAAAATTCAAAAATCCGAGGTGCAATGGGACTGGGGAGTCCTTGTACAGGATTCCCTGAAGATTAACTTGCTAGTTGAGTTGGTGGTAAGGAAGGCAAGTGCAATGCTAGTATTCATTTTGAGAGGACCAGAATATAAAAGCAAGGATGTAATGCTGAGGCTATACATGGCATTGGTCAGACTGCACTTAGAATATTGTGAGCAGTTTTGGGCCCCTTATCTAAGAAAAGATGTGCTGGCGATGGAGAGGCTCCAGAGGAGGAATGAAAGGACTAATGCATGAGGAGCGTTTGATGGTTTTGGATCTATACTTGCTGGAGTTTAGAAGAAGGTGGGGAGGGGGGGAATTTCACTGAAACCTATCAAATATTGAAAGGCCTAAATAGAGTGAATGTGGACAGGATGTTCCCTATAGCGGGCAAGTGCAGGACCAGAGGGCACAGACTCAGAAGAGGAAATTTAGAACAGAGAGAAGGAAGAATTTCTTTAGCCAGAGGGTGGTGAATCTATGGAATTCACTACCATAGATGGCTTTGAAGCTCAAGAATATATTTAATGTGGAAGTTAATAGGTTCTTAATTAGTTAGGAGAGAAGGCAGGAGAATGAGGTTGAAAGGGATAATAAGTCAGCCATGATGGAATGGTGGAGCAGACTCTGGGCTGAATTACCTAATTCTGCTCCCTGTGTCTTATTACATCCCACGTGCTATATTACCTACTGTCTTCACACAGCTGTTATTTCTAGTCACAACACAGCACAGACACTTTTTAAAAAAAGATTTACTGCATCAATTTTTAGGCATAGATATATATAATCCTCCCATGAGTGCCCAACACAATCGGTGATACTGAACATGGAGCACAGAGCTTTTAGAAGAACAAAAATAATCAGGTCATCAAACCTCTTTCCTGTTAAATATTGTCAGCTCCCCACTTTACTATTCCCAAAGGCTTCTCAGTATCTCATAAGTTAACAAAGAAGGCCTTGTCAAGGGTACAACTTTGTTCTTCAGAACAATTAGATTGATAATGTTAATAATATTAAGGTAGAACAAATATCAAGCTGAGCAAACATCCATTTGGCCAATAGGAAAACAAATAAAAGAAAAATGCTTTATTACTGCATAGAACATCTACTCTACAGCTGTATCTGACAAAAGCTGCAATAAATGGACACTATTGTGTGAGAAGCAACAAACTTTTGGTAAGATCCAATCATCAAAAAAAAGCAGACTCATTGATAATACACAGCTAAAGCCTGTTAAAGTGCACTTCTCAAGGCAAACATCTCTTATTGCACTAGCTTTTTAATAAATATATTCACCTGGCTGTATTCAAATTTTGGCTGTAATGCATCATTACAGAAAGTGTGTGGATTTCCAGAACTGAGGGTTCAAGTTTCAAAACTACATTACCTATGATGGTACTTCTAAGCTTGATTGCACATAAATGTACCGATTGAAAAAACATCATTGGTTCATTATCAGAAAAAGTTGTTTTAAATGATCCATCTAACAAAAGGCAATGCAAGCTAACTATTATTCTGTAATCAAGCATTAACACAGAACCTAACACCATATACGAACTGATGTAATTTCAATATTTGTTGTTCAGTATTAAACAATGCTGAGGAAGTAATCATATTCAAGTAGCTATGTAACAGCTGCAAAATGAAGCCATTTTTGATGTTTTATGGACGTTAAAAATAACTGAAAATGAGCACTTTAAAAAATTAAAATCTCCTTGACATTTGAACTTTGTACTTAAGAAATAATATGCAGATCTCTACCTAAATTGTGCTAATTTGCCCATTGGTGCCTATTGCAGTTGGGATCAACATTGTTTCTCAAGTCACATTATAGTACAGTTGTTGGGTGCTATAAGTGAGACACAGCAACAGCTTCCTGATCTGTTTCTCATGTCATGTAAGTCTGAGATAAATTATGTTTTTACTGTGTGAAGATTGGCTAAAATGCAGAAACTAGGGTCTGAATGCAAGATTTCCTCCTTGAGGATCTGAAAGATGCAATCTGAATAATATACCTCGGCTATCAATGGGAATGTTAGATTTATAATTGTCTACAAAGTTTTCTGAAATCCATATCTATTGCATTGGGCCTCCACACTGACTGTTCTGTATAGAAAATCCTTGTTTTTTTTGGCAGCCACAAACAGAAATACTGAGCACAACAGAAAATCAAGCAATGTTAATAATGTAAAAAAAATATCACATTTAGGGTTAAATATTAAATAAATAGCCACAAGAGTTTGCTCATTCTTAATATGTGTCATTATCATTGACGGCATACACAATTTCTTCGGAAAGTTTACATTAGAACTGTAACCAAAATCTCAGTCTCCCACATTCGAGTGAGAACAAACTGACCTCCTCTTTTAACCAAAGCTCACCATTCTAAGAATCATCCAGGTAAAACTCCTCTGCACTCTTTTTAATGCACCTACATCCTTCCTCTAGATGCAAAAAGTCCTGTATACAATACTCCAAGTGTGCCCCAATCAACACTTTGTAAAGCAGCAACCTGAAGCTCCGATTCAGTGCCTTTGCTTAGGAAGGTAAATATTCCTAATGTCTTTGTCGTTAACCTATTCACCTGTCTTTCCACTTTCAAAAAACTGAACTAGCACCCAAGTTCTCTCTGTACATCAATGCTCTTAAGGTCCCTGCCATTAACTGTATATTACTCCCATATACTGTGTTACACTTGATGTTCTAAAATGCATTACCTCACACTTGTTTAAATTAAATTCCATCTTCCATTATTCCCATTAACTTTCCAAACTGTATCCTTAGGCAAGTTCCTTTCCAATCTATGACTTCACCAACTTTCATGTCACTGGTTACAAACTTCCAGTCAGAAAAACAACCATATGCTTCCTATTACTGGACTTCAATGGTAACCAAACCAAATGGATATACAGTGGACACACACAAAATTCTGGAGGAACTAAACAGCCAAGTAACACCTATGGAAAAGAGTACAGTCGACATTTGGAGCCTAGATCCTTCATCTGGACTGGAGAAAAAAAGATCCAATCCTGATGAAGAGTCTTGCCCACTTCAAGTGAGTTTTGTTGGTCGACCTCTCCTGGGGACAGTAACAACAGTGTTGAATTTCCTCCATTTGTACACCATCTACTTGGCTCTGGATTGGTGGAGCCCAAACTCTTTAGAAATGGTTTTGTATCCTTTTCCAGTCTTGATAAGCATCAACAACCTCTGTTCTGAAGTCCTCACTGATCACAGCATGGCACACTTCCAAAAATGTGTGATGAAGATCAGACTTTGATAGTGAAGATTTAAAGTAGGTTTATGTTCTTTAAATAGGGCAGGGCCTCCCACGCTCAACCTGAATGTCATCCCATTGATTGAAACATCTGTCTGCAATTTCCCCTTTAAATGAACTGATAATCTTAAGAGTTTAAATACTTTTTCCAAGAAATACATGTAATAATGTATAATTTTTCTCAATAAATAAATGAACACTTATAATGTTTATGTGTTATTTATTTAATTGGGTTCTCTTCATCTAGTTTTAGGACTTATGTGAAGATCTGATCACATTTTGGGTCATATTTATGCAGAAATAGAGTAACTTCTAAAGGGTTCACAAACTTTCTAGCACCACTGTATTCTTTGGCAATCATCTACATTATCCACAAACCATCAATCTTTGTAATATCTGTAAATTTACTAACCCACCCTTCCATATTTTCATCTAAGTCATTTATATATACCAACAGCAGAGGAACAAGTACAGATCCCTGCTGAACACCACGAGACACAGACCTCCAACAAGAATACATCCCATCAAACACTATTATCTTCTATTGACAGGCTAATTCTGAATCCAAATGGCCAAGTCACTGTGGATCCCACGCAACAGAAAGTTCTTTGAGTAAGATGGAAGAAATTAAAGGGACAATTTTGCTGTGTGTATACAGCAGGTTTCCAAATAGTCTGATGGAGATTGTATACCAAATACATAGGCAGCTTTCTGAGAAATGCAACAAAAATTGATATGGTTAGGACTGTAAATAGGAGAATAATGAGTTAAGCCTTCAGGGAATAAAGTTTCTTCTCAAGCTGCTAGACCACTACATGTTATGCAGGGTATGATGGATGGCTTGGCATAAGATAAGTTTTATGGCATATGCTCAGAAAGTTAGCGCAAACTTGCTCAATGAACTCTGACAATGTATCAACTGGACAGTGTGTATACACATATCATTCTTGAAGTAATAATGTCTTAAAGAGACATATAGGTACAGTTAAGGAGAACAAATTTGGGAGAAATCAGAAATTTTATGAAGTTCCAAGTCTAATCTGTTGCTTTCAGTTGTCTGCAGAGTAAGTTGAACCTTTCATAAGCAAGGCATCAGTCACTTATTTATAGTAGGTCTTGCCGATTAAATAATAAAAAAGCAAAACAGTACAGATTCTGGGAATGTGAAATATGATATGAAATACAGAGTAAGTCAGGTAATTGTGAAAAGAGAAATAGACTTCTGATGAAATATCACTGGTCTGAAACAGTAACAATAGTTTTCTCTCCACAAATATTATCCGATTTACTGAGTGTTTCTAGCACTTAACATTACAGACCGGCTGATTCTGATGCAACATGAGTGATAGTGGTTAACTGTAAATCTTGCTGCAGGAAGCAATGTAAAGCATCCATTAGGAACTGTAGCTTCATATGCATTGCTAGTAGGCGAGTGTATTTGGCATATGGGCTCCATCAGACTGTTTGGGAATCTACTACAATCACAGCAAAATTGTCCCTTTAATTTGTACCATCTTACTGAAAGAATTTCATGGGATCCACAGTGACTTGGCCTTTTGGATTCAGAATTAGCTTGATCACAGATTGGCTGATTAACTTGATTGAGTTCTTTGATGAGGTGACAAGGGTAATTGATAAAGTTAAAACTGTAGATGTTGTGTACATGGATTTTAGTAAGGAATTTGACAAGGTCCCCCATGGGAGGTTCATCCAGAAGATTAATATGTATGAGGTCCATGGCAAATTAGCCATTGGGATTCTGAACTGGCTTGCCTATAGAAGACACAGGGTAATGGTCGAAGGGACTTGTTATAGCTGGAGATCTGTGATTAGTGATGCTCCACAGGAATTTGCATTAGGTCCTCTGCTGTATAACAATGACCTTGATGAAACTGTAGACGGGAGGTTAAGTAAGTTTGCAGATGATACGAAGATTGATGATGTTGTAGATAGTGTAGAAGACTGGCAAAGATGCAGATGGAATTTAACCGAAACAAATGTAAAAAGTGTTTCACCTTGGTAGGTCAAATTTAAAGAGACAGTACATCGTTAAGGGCAAGACCGTAACAGTGTTAAGGAACAGAGGGATCTTGGGGTCCAAGTTCATAACTCCTTGAAAGTGGCTACACAGATTGATAGGGTGGTTAAGAAGGCTTATGGTATGCTTGCCTTTATTAGTTGAGGCAATGAGTTCAAAAATCAGGAAGTTATGTTGCAGTTTTATAAAACTCTAGTTAAGCTGCATTTGGAGTATGTAAACATTTCTGGTCCTCCCATTATAGGAAGGATGTTGAAGCTTTGGAGAGGGTGTAAAGAGGTTTACCAGGATGCAGTCTGGATTAGAAGACATGACTAAAACAAGAGTCTGGACAAACTTGGGTTGTTTTCTCTGGAGCAGCGGAGACTGAGGGAAGATCTGATGGAGGTTTTAAGATTATGAGAGGCATAGATAGAGTAGACAGAGAGCATCTTTTCCCCAGGGTTGAAATGTCTAATACCAGAGGTTTTTATACACAGAGTAGTGGGTGCCTGGAATGTGCTGCCTGGGGTGGTGATAGAGGCAGATACATTAGGGAGTTCTAAGAGATATTTAGATAGGCACATGAATGTGAGGGAAATGGAAGGATATGGGCATTGCACAGAAAGAAGAGATGAGCTTAGTTGGCATTTGATTACTAATTTAATTGGTTCAGCACAACATCGTGGGCCGAAAGGCCTGTTCCTCTGCTGTAAAGTTCTATGTGAGCTGCACCTGCACTGAAATACTCTACTAGGAGGATAAGGATAGTTGTGAGGATGGGCCAAACTATGCTGACTAAAAGCTGGTATCTCTAAAGGTTTAGAAAGTTAAGTCTCAGGAACTCTTGGCCTTCTATGCCTGAGAATTATCCAACTCTCTGATACATAGCAAGGCTGATCATTGAGCCCTGTGACATAGCAATGTTTTCTTTATAATTATAGTATTTTGCAAGCTAACAAAGATTAAGGCCTACTTGTTGCTTGATACCTTTTCTACTCTGCTGGATACCAATGTGAGGACTTTGCTTGATGAACCCTCCACATTTTGAAAAATAAATGTGGGCAGAGCATTGATGGCCAGTCCAGGAAATGAATCATTCTGTCTGATGAAAAAAGCAAGTTAATGGCTATACCTTATCAGGAGCTTGAGAAGATTTGGTATGTCTCCAAAGACTCCAGAAAATTTAAATCGATGTACTGTGGAGAGCTTTCTGACTGGTTGCATCACCATCTAGTATGAAGGGGCTACTGGACAGGATCAGAAAAAAGCTGCAGACACAGCCTTCTTCACCAAGAACACTAACCTGTCCAGCACAGAGAACATCTTACAAAGGTGATAACTTAAAAAGGACCCCTCTCACCCACGATGTGCTCTCTTCTTATTACTACCATCGGCAATGAGGTACAGGAGCCTGAAGACACCACACAATTGGCCTCTTCCATTAGATTTCTGAATGAACAATGATCCAACCCATGAACACCATCTCACCATTTTTGTCCTCTCCTTGCACTACTTATTTAAATTTTTAAAATATATTTCTTATTGCAATTTATTGTATTTTCATTTATTGCACCATACTGCTGTCCCAAAACAACAAATTTCATGACATGTCAGTGATATTAAGCCTGATTCTGTCTTTGTCGGCTGGTGGCACAGTGACATAAGCGCTGAACTCTGGAACAGAGGTTCCCGGGTTCAAATCCAGTCGGGCTGTTCCCGAATACGCTTTCCATCCGTGCCAGGTTGAGTGTTGAGCTCGCAACTCGACCTCGTAAAATAAAGAAAAAAACTGAAAAATGTCTGTGAGGAGTGGCGCGCCACATAGTCTTACATTCCGCGCCTTGTAAGGCATGAAAATGCCCGATGCTGGCCTCTCAGGCATGAGTCGATGTCATCATCATCATGTCTTCTGAGTTTTCATATTTATTTATTTCTTTTACCAACATCTTCTAGTCACAGTGAAAGTGAAGGACAATCATGGGAAAACAAGTGCATTATCTGAAACTTCTTGTTCAATGCCCTATTCACTAGTACTTACTATCCTTTATGTTGCTATAACGTGAAGAACAAACTGAAGGTGAAAGATGTGATGTGATGAGATTCGACTGTGGTACTACTGAGAGACTGAAGTTAGTGATTGGAAACAAAACTGAGATGTTTATGCTCAGAATGCAGGTACAAAAAGAGGTTTAGTTCTTATATACTCTTACCTCTCGTTCTTCCTCTTGTTCTTTTCGAATCTGTTCTTGACGCACCTGCTCTGCTATTTCTCTTTCTTGTGCTTCTCTCTAAAGAACATAAATTGAGTTGAACATAAACTTAAATAAAAGTCGAAGACCATTTTAGTTCACTAAATTTTATTCCTAATTTAATAGTTTAAAAACGTACAGGAAATGCTTAATGACATTGATATAATGAATGTGCAAATAGCTCTTATACAAAAAATAAAAGGTGGAATTTTGCAGAAAACAGTGCTAATGCTAGCCGTGAGCTTTCACTTACCATTTGTTTTCACTCTCTGTTGAGAACACTTTAAATAAAGCTTGTACTAACTCCAGAAAGGACATCGAGCAGTGGCAAGTTTTCCTTACATATGTATATTGGAAAGATATCTGAATGTTGTTAACATTCAAAAACATTTCAAAGGCAAATAAGTTGCTAAAACTGTTGACATATAAATTAAAATGTGGGAAAACTGCCATTTATGAAGACATTATGGTCAGATTTTGGGGGCAATGCCAGCAATTCTACACTGAATACAAAGACAGGTCTCAAAATATAAAAAACCTGTATAAATATTGAAATAAAATGTAACTAGTAAGTAAACCCAAGTATGAATGTTTACTTAATGCCTTGTACCCACTCTTCTCCTTTGAATCAGTACAAGAATCTCTGTGCCAGAGTCAAGTGCTGGAGAATTGCTGTCATTATGGTGATCCATCATGGGATTTAATAAGGTACCCATTGGCAAAATTACCAATGAAGAGCTGCAGGACTTCAGTTTTCAAACAAGTTTATTTGGAAAAACTGATGGTAATTCACCACAACATACTTTGTGCCTCTTAACCTCACCAGTCTTTTAAGATTTCTCAAATATCACAGAGTTTCCATCAAAGTTAAGGAACAAGTTCAAGTTCGATTTGTTTTAATTATGTACTTCTTAAGATGTAGCAAAATATCTCAGTTTGGCATGATAGGTAATGATAGGAATCTCAAAGATTTTAAGGCTAGCAGGAAGGAAATTAAGAATGAAATTAGGAGAGCCAGAAGGGGCCATGAGAAGGCCTTGGCGGACAGGATTAAGGAAAACCCCAAGGCATTCTACAAGTATGTGAAGAGCAAGAGGATAAGACATGAGAGAATAGGACCAATCAAGTGTGACAGTGGAAGAGTGTGCATGGAACTGGAGTAAATAGTGGAGGTACTTAATGAATACTTTGCTTCAGTATTCACTACGGAAAAGGATCTTGACAATTGTAGGGATGACGTGCAGTGGACTGAAAAGGTTGAGCATGTAGATATTAAGGAAGAGGATATGCTGGAGCTTTCGGAAAGCATCAACTGGATAAGTCACCGGGACCGGTCGGGAGGTACCCCAGGCTACTGTGGGAAGTGAGGGAGGAGATTGCTGAGTCTCTGGCGATGATCTTTGCATCATCAATGAGCACGGGAGAAGTGCCAGATGTTTGGAGGGGTACGGATGTTGTTCCCTTATTCAAGAAAGGGAGTAGGGATAGCCCAGGAAATTATATGCCAGTGAGTCTTACTTCAGTGGTTGGTAAGTTGATGGAGAAGATCCTGAGAGGCAGGATTTATGAACATTTGGAGAGGCAGGATTTATGAACATTTGGAGAGGCATAATATGATTAGGAATAGTCAGCATGGCTTTAAAAGGCAGGTCGTGTCTTATGAGCCTGATTGAATTTTTTGAGGATGTGACTAAACACATTGATGAAGGTAGAGCAGTAGATGTAGTGTATATGGATTTTAGCAAGACATTTCACAAGGTACCCCATGCAAGGCTTATTGAGAAAGTAAGGAGGCATGGGATCCAAGGGGACATTGCTTTGTGGATCCAGAACTGGTGTGCACACAGAAGGCAAAGAGTGGTTGTAGACGGGTCATATTCTGCATTGAGATCGGTGACCAGTGGTGTGCCTCAAGGATCTGTTCTAGGACCCCTTTTCTTTGTGATTTTTATAAATGACCTGGATGATTATGTGGAGGGCTGATGACACAAAGGTTGGGGGTGTTGTGGATAGTGTGGAGGGCTGTCAGAGGTTACTGTGGGACATTGATACAAAGTAGTTTGCAAAACTGGGCTGAGAAGTGGCAGATGGAGTTCAACCCAGATAAGTGTCAGGTGGTTCATTTTGGTAGGTCAAATATGATGGCAGAATATAGCATTAATGGTAAGACTCTTGGCAGTGTGGAGGATCAGAGGGAACTTGGTGTCTGAGTCCATAGTACACTCAAAGCTGCTACGCAGGTTGACTCTGTGTTTAAGAAGGCATATGGTGCCTTGGCCTTCATCTATCATGGGATTGAGTTTAAGAGCCGAGAGGTAATGTTGCAGCTATATAGGACCCTGGTCAGACTCCATTTGGAGTACTGTGCTCAGTTCAGGTCGCCTCACTACAGGAAGGACGTGGAAACCATAGAAAGGGTGCAGAGGAGATTTATAAGGATATTGGTTGGATTGGGGAGCATGCCTTATGAAAACAGATTGAGTGAACGTGGCCCTTTTTCCTTGGAGCGATGGGAGGATGAGAGGTGACCTGATAGAGGTGTACAAGATAATGAGAGGCATTGATCGTGTGGATAGTCAGAGGCTTTTCCCCAGGGCTGAAATGGCTAGCATGAGAGGGCCTAGTTTTAAGGTGCTTGGAAGTAGGTACAAAGGAGATGTCAGGGGTAAGTTTTTTTACATAGAGAGTGGTGAGTGCATGGAATAGGCTGCCAGCAGCGGTGGTGGAGGCGGAAACGATCAGGTCTTTTAAGAGACTCCTGGATGGTTACATGGAGCTTAGAAAGTCAATCTGACCAATGTTAAAAAAACTAGTCTTAAAGATGAAAAGAATCATCCCACATTATGAGAATAAAAAGTCAGATTTGTATAGCACAAAAACAGGCCCTTCAACCCAACATGTCCATGCCAACCATTGTGCCTATATCTAATAATTCCACTTTCTGCCAAAAATTCTACATCTTTACCTGTGCTGCTCATCCAAATACCTGTCAAGATACTTCTTAAATATTGATACCAACTACGATCTATTCCAGCTGCTACCAAAGGGAAGCAGTACTGCGGCATAAAAGCCAGGACCAACAGGCTCCGGGACAGCTTTTCTTTCACCAGGCCATCAGACTGATGAACTCACGCTGACCTGAGTGTACTCTTTATTACATTGACTGTTCTATTTATTATAAATCATTATAAGTAACTGTGATTGCACATTGCACATTTAGATGGAGATGTAATGCAAAGATTTTTATTCTTCATGTATGTGAAGGATGTAAGAAATAAAGTCAATTCAATTTTGTTCCTACCTCCACTGCATCTGGCAACTTGTTCCAGATACCAACTACTCTTTGTGTGTAAATATTACTCCTCAGATTTCCTTTAAACCTTTTTCCTCAGACATTAAAACTATTCCCTTTAGTTTTAGACACCACAACCATGATAAACAGGAACAGGCTATGTATCCTATCTATGGCTTTCATAACATACTGCTTTCAAGTTACCTCCCAGCCTCCCTCACTACAGGGAAAACAGGTTTACTTGGCCTTATCTGTTCTGATAACAGAAATGCTGCAATCCACATAACAGCCTTGTTAATGATTTCTTGCTTCCTTTCTTGCTAAATCACACACTTCTGTGTGCAATGCCCAGAAACTCATGCAATACTCTGTGTGGCGTAAGCAAAGTTTAGAGCAACTGTAACATGATGCTCCAACTCTCATACTCAATGCTTCAGCCAATAAAGACAAGTTAACCCATATCCTATTGTAACCTTGAATTTTTCACCGTTTACTATACCACTAATTTTGGCACTATCTGTAAATTTTCAAATTTTGCAAAATAGAACAAACCTTAGCTCGATCTGCTTCCAGAGAAACTCTGTATGCTTCATCTTGCTCTCGTTTTACTTTTTCTCTTGCTTCACGTTCATCCTTATAAAAGAAACATATCATAAAATAAGTGGTGAATAAAATAAAATGACAACCAATTGTAGCTTGGTTTAAAGCATTTACTGGATTCACAGGATGACCCTGTTGTGAATTGTCATTTGTGAGCAGTTTAATCTTGTTGGCTATCAAAACTTTTTAAATATTAGAAACAATTAGTTTCAAAGATAATATAATATTACACGATGTGGTCAACATAGCATAACTGTTCTTTCTTGCATTTGCTAAGAATTTTTGTATCTGTAATGAGAAAAGAGCTAGGCAATAACAGGACACTAATATTGAATGCAGGATGGGAACTGACCAAAGTTAAGTGAAGTTTGCGGAGCAGACTCAATGGTTGAATGGCATAATTCTGCACCTATGGTCTTCATGTACAAAAAAACAGTAATTAAGAAAATGATGGCAAAGAATATCAAATCCCCAAGATGATTCTATTCAAGGATTTTAAAGGAATCAGTCACAGGGCAAGGGTTACTCACAATGAATCATTTTTAAGTGACTTTAGTGCTATTTAAAGTATTATTGAAAGGGTTGGGAACTTCCTAAAGTATAGCAGAGGTGATGAAAATACTCTGGTTAAGAAGCATATTCGAAGAGAAACACCCTGGTTAGAGAATCTTATTTAGACTATTTGCCTCTTTAAAATAAATGTGAGAAAAGTTTGTTCACCCATTTGGTTAGATTGTTTAGCAAATCTTTTTTACGCACTCAGCATAAAATCCAATCTAATGTTGGTTTTGCTGTTATTCATTTAATTGTTTCTTGGCGAGGCTACTATTTTGCTTTTTCCCAATTCCAACAACATACAAGGAAATCCTGAAACAAGTTGCCCACTCAAACATCTCAAATTTCAGTCCTGCCTTGCTGCTTTCTACATATGAAATGTTCCTAATTTTTCCATCACATAATTGCATTCTTAACAGGAAATCCAATTCTAATGATATTCATTGCCCTTGCTTTAAATATGAAACTTGTCTTATTGGATGCTTATATTTCTTAATTCAACGTAAGATCAAAAAATAAAATTCGATGACCTTTTCTTCATTTGGGTTAAAACTAATTATGTTGTGGTTTAAAATGAAGGTTAAAGCAGATTTTAATATTATCATGTATGGAACTAGAGCTTTAGATGCTTGAATGACTGACTAGGTCAGTGTAATTACTGTGATTCATGGGATATTTGTTATGCAAGAGATGAATGGAATTGATCTTAAATTGTTTCGACTTGCCACTGCATCTGATTTGAAATATCTGGATAGCATACTGTCAGTTATGGTAAGCTATCAAGATTAAATGTGTCACTGGCTCAGGTGAAACATTTTTGAAATTAATGTGTATAGTTCACACTTGACAGCTGAGTAAAATTGCAGTTTACATACTGAGGTGATTTCATAATCTGTTTGTAAACCTGTTGTTGTTATCAAATGTCTTTAGGGAATAGTTTGTCATAAGGAATTTTCTCTTCACGTAATGAACAGAAAATATTTGTGACAATTCATTGTTATTTTTCACAAAGTACATTTTTGGTTTATTTTGGTAGCATTTACTAAATGGAAACTTCCATGGTTTTTATCAAGCTTGTAAACTAAAATTGCTTAATCAATGAAATACCAAATTTATCTCAATGCTAGTTTTTGATTTCAAGATCTGATTACAAATCATGCAAGCTCCAATTTTGAATTTCTGATCATTTTAATTTCATGAAAAGAATTTTGCAGAAGTAATTCTGTAAACAATTTTCTCAAATGTCAAAAACTTTAAGTAAATACCATTGCTTATCTTGGTTATATATGCACATATTACACTTACAATATTGAACAGTTGCTAGTCACAGCAGCATGCTAACAACTCATTATGAATTTGGAAAATACTGAAAAGTGAAGTGCATATTGGTATAAAGATTTAATACAGAAGGATCCTAGGAATCCTGCAGTTTGTGAAGTATTGACCCACTCATGTCAAGTAATGTACTGTACCAGTATTGTTATTCTGCAGCATTGTTATCTAGTAACTTAAGGCTTTATCATAGCTTGCTGTATATCTTCATGGGATATCTGAGAAAAGAGCAAGTTATAGTTCATGCCTAGCCTCATCTTATAATTTTCCCAGTTTGCTTTTTAAAGATTGGAGATGCATGCACGGGTAGATCCAAAAGACCCCTTCCCACAGGCCACTTCCAGAATATGCAACAAGTTAGAACACAGATTGTCATCTTGACTAGATTGTGATGTTGTACAAAACTAAACGAAAACCTTGAGCTGACCCTGGGAACAGATTCAGAGTGTCAAAGGGAGTCCCAGCCCAGTTGATCTCACAAACTTCTACCTCTTGTCCAATTCTGTGTATATTCTGTTCATTGGTAAAACAGAACTTCCAGAGGTGGTGGTAGGGAGAGAAGGCTCTGGGAGACCTCAAGATGAGCTCAGAATCACTTGTTGGCCAGTGGCATTAGGTAAAACAAAGGCGAGGAAAACACTTGCAAATTATCACTTGTTATTCTCTGCAAGTATTTCTCAGTGTCAGGGAAAAAGAATTAGGAATAAACATTGATAGCAAAAAAGGCATGGAATATTAGAGGTGGGCAACTTCCATGAGCATGGTAACCTCAAGAACGTAGCTGACTGGGTTCTGAAGGATGTGGGTACCAGATTCTGTGTGTAGTAGATAGTGAATGATCCATCAGGATAGATATATTTACTTGAGTTCATTCAGTGTGATCTACCTGTTGCTGAGTTATCTGACTGTAATGATTGTCATATAGATATTTAGCATAGGAATGGGATCTTTGCCCCACCATACCCATATTGTCCTTTTAGCCTATCTACACCAATCCCATATACCCAAGGTTCATAACCTTCTCTGCTTTGGCTTGTCTAAATGTCTCTTAAGCATAGTAATTACATCTGATTCCACCACGTACTCTAGCAACAAAGTTCAAAGTAAATTTATTATCAAAGCACATATATGTCATGATGTACAACACAGAGATTCACTCTCTTGTGGACATGCACCATAAGTCAAGAAACACAATAGAATTATTGAAAGGCCACATCCAACCAGACAGTCAAACAACCAGTGTGCAAAGGTCTATGAACTGATGAAATAAAGAGAAAAATATAATAAATAACTAAGCAATAACCTATCAAGATTAAATGTGTCATTGGCTCATTACTCAGGGGTAAGTTTTTTACGCAGAGAGTGGTGAGTGTGTGGAATGGGCTGCTGGCCATGCTAGTGGAGGTGGATACAATAGGGTCTTTTAAGAGGCTCCTGGATAGGTACATGGAGCTTAGAAAAATAGAGGGCTATGGGTAACCCGAGGTAATTTCTAAATTAAGTACATGTTCGGCACAGCATTGTGGGCTGAAGGATCTGTATTGTGCTGTAGGTTTTCTATGTTTCTAAATATCAAGAACATGAGATGAAGAGTCCTTAAAAGAGAGTCCGTAGTTTGTGGGAAAAGTTCAGTGATTGTGCAAGCAAAGTTATCCCCTCTGGTTCAAGAGCCTGATGGTTGAGGGGTAATAACTGTTCTTGAACATGGTGGTATGGATCCTGAGGCTCCTGTACCTTCTTTCTGATAGCAGCAGCGAGAAGAGAACATGGCTTGGATAATTAGGGTTCTTGATGATGGATGCTGCTTCCTTACACCAAGCTCCATGTATTTGGAAGGTACGGCCCAGATATGGGTCAGATCCATTCAGCAGTCTTATCACAGTTGGAAAGAAGCTGTTCCCAAATCTGGCCGTACGAATCTTCAAGCTCCTGAACCTTCTCCCGGAGGGAAGAGGGATAAAAAGTGTGTTGGCTGGGTGGGTTGTGTCCTTGATTATCCGGGCAGCACTGCTCCGACAGCGTGCGGTGTAAAGTGAGTCCAAGGATGGAAGATTGGTTTGTGTGATGTGCTGGGCTATGCTCACGATCTTCTGCAGCTTCTTCCAGTCTTGGACAAAACAACTTCCATACCAGGTTGTGATGCACCCTAGAAGAATGCTTTCTACGGTGCACCTATAAAAATTGAGGGTTTTAGGCCAAATTTCTTCAGCTTTCTCAGGAAGTAAAGGTGCTGCTGGGCCTTCTTGGCAGTAGACTCTGCTTGGTTAGATCAAGTCATTAAAGAGATGTGTCATCATTAACTTTATGCCTTTTGGAAATCAGGTCATCTTTTACTCGCTTAGCTACTCACAGTAACAGAAATTTTGACCAGGGGTGCCCAAACTTTTGCATGCCACTGTATAGAATGGCCACACACATTAGTGTGCAGGGAGCAGAGTAAGGCTGAATAATCCTGTTTAGAATAATCATGACAAAGGTGTTGTTGCCTGTTCTTACTAATTGAGGTCTGCTGGTCAGAAAGTCAAGGATCATGTTGCATAGGGAGGCATTGACTTTCACAGTCCAGAGTTTGTTGATGAGTTTGCTTGGAATAATAGTACCGAAGCAGAACTGTAGTCAATAAACAATGGTTTGATGTTGGTGTCTTTACTGTCTAGGTGCTTCAGTGATGAGTATAGGGCCAGGAAGATGGTGCCCACCGTAGAACTGTTTCAGTGACAGGCAAATTACAGTGGATTGAGGTTGTCTGGAAAGCTGGAGTTGATGCGTGGCATGATCAGTTTCTCAGTGGTACATGTTAGAGCCCCTGAGTGGTAGTTATTGGAGCACATTATCTTCAAAATTCAAAGTATATTTATTATCAATGTATACTACCTACAACCTTGAGATTCGTCTCCTTACAGGCAGCCACAAAACAAAGAAACCCCCAGAATGCATTGAAAAAAACCCATCAAACACCCAATGTGTAGAAGAGAAAACAAACTGTGCAAACAATAAAAGCAAGCAAATAACATTCAGAACTGAAGTTCAAGAAAGCGAGTCCACACTCATGAAGCCAGTCACAGCCAATCCAAGAGCCCATTAGTTTCAGGTTACGGCTTCAATTCAGTGCAGAGACGAGTAAACCTTGCAGAACAGCGAGCTGAACACTGGCCTGTTCCTTGCCTCTGGCCTCAACACCTTGACCTTACCCCTGACATCTCCTCTGTACCTACTTCCAAGCACCTTAAAACTGTGTCCTCTCGTGTTAGTCATATCTTGATTTATTATAAAGGTCAGGTTCACCTCATTTTAATGTTGCAAACCTAGACTTCAAGAGAAGTGATCTTCCAGTTCATCCCTGGTTTCTGGTTTGGAAACACCTTTCAAGTTTATATTGCAGAGACCATGCAACTGGAAGAAATTTGTTAGAACAAATAGAAACTGACTATCATGTTGAAAAGAGAGTTGGAAAAAAAGGGTCCCTTTCAGATAGGAAGGAGGTAACCAATGAAGTACTGCAAAGATCAATTCTTGGCTTGAATGTCCACTCTTTACATTAATGACCTAGAGGAAGGAAAAGCATGCAGGGGTTTCAAATTTGTCAGTGCTATAAAAATAGATGGGTCAGCATGTTGTCGTAAGATTATTATGATTCTGAAATGGAATATAGGTAAATTGAGTGAGTGGGCAAAAGAATGGAACTTAATGTGGGAAAATGTGAGGCCATGCAATTTGATGAGGGAAATCAAAATACAGAATATCTAAGTAGAAAGACACTGCAAGTGCTTTTGCCAGAGAAAATAATGGACGCTGGTATAATGCTGATACTCAAAATTCATTTGGACAGCTACACGGATAGGAAAGGTTTAGAAAGATATGGGCCAAACAGTGACTAACTCCGTTAGGCAACTTGGCTGATATGGGCGAGTTGGACCGAAGGGCCCATAATTATGCTGTATAACTCCATGATTCTACAGAGAAATCTAGAGATCAAGAGGAACCTTATCACTGATAGGGTGGTGGGAGGATGGGGTAAGAGCAAACATGAGTGAAATGGAAGAGATGCCACTTACATTCCGTTTGAGTATCCTCCAACCTGATTGCATGAACATCGATCTCTCAAACTTCTGGTAATATCCTCCAACCACCCCCCACTTCTCCATTTTCCATCCCCTTTTCCTTCTCTCAACTCATCTCACCAAATTCCCAGCTCTTTACTTCATCCCTCCCCCTCCAGGTTTCACCTATCACCTGGTAGTTCTCTCTCCCCTCCCCCACCTTTTAAATCTACTCCTCAGCTTCTCTTTCCCCAGCCTTGCCGAAGGGTCTCAGCCTGAAATGTCAACTGTACTTTTTTCCATAGATACTGCTTGGCCTGCTGACTTCCTCCAGCTATTCTCCAGCCTTCCTCTTCTTTATCCATAGCTAACAAAGGTTCAAAAATCTCTTCCTAAGCTCCAGCAATTTGCTCCCTTGATTCCTTTGGTATCCTGAGATAATCAAGCTCTGAGGATTTAATGCTCTTAATAAACGCCTATATTTCTAACATTTCTTCCTCCCTAATATAAACATGTGTCAGATCCCTTAACTTAATAGATGTCATATCCTTTTCCATAGTGAATACTAAAATGAAAATTCCTTCTAACAGAGGGTGTTGATGAGTCTCTGTACAGGTGGCCCCCATTTTTCGAACGTTTTGCTTTATGACAGCTCGCTGTTACGAAAGACCTATATTAGTACTTGTTTTAGCGAACCAAAGAGTATTTTTGCTTTTATGAAAAAAGGACGCCCGCTTTATGCGTGTGTTTACCCTGAGAAAGACTACCATGACCATGAAGCCTTGTGCGGGCAGTTGTGTGCGCATGCGTGTACGTGCGTAGGCGTGTACGTGCCGATTTTTTTCTCCAAATCGATTTTGGCTCGCTCTTCCCGATTCTGATATGTGAAACTACACCGTACATACAATATTTCTACTTTATATAGTCTGTATATTTATCATATAATTCCTGCTTTTACAATATATTCATGTTATTTTAGGTTTTATGTATTATTTGTATGATTTGGCAGGTTATTTTTTGGGTCTGGGAACGCTCAAAAATTTTTTCCATATAAATTAATGGTAATTGCTTCTTCGCTTTACGACATTTTGGCTTACCAATGGTTTCACAGGAACGCTCCACCTTCAGATAGTGGGGGAAACCTGTAATTGTCTTTGGGAGGTTCCAGAGGATGCACCAATGAAAATATTTAAAGAGATAGTGGATATATCGTTTTTAAAGATAGGGAATTTGAGGGCTATGGGGAACTGACCTAGAAAGGTTTCACAGGAACGCTCTACCATTGGACAGCGGGAGAAACCTGTATTGAAAAACAAAGGAACTTTGGTGTACACGTCCAAAAGTTCTTGAAACTGACAGTACAGATAAGACCATAAGGTCCTAAGACATAGGAGCACAACCCTATTCTCCTTTCTTCTCCCCAGAACCCTCAAGGCTATAAGACACCGGAGTAGAAGCAGGTTGACTGGATAGTGGTGAAGGCAAAGGGGATCATTGTTTTAATTAGCAAGGACGAATAATATAAGAGCAGGGAGGTCTTAGTACAACTTCATAAAATGTTGATCAGTTGTAACACTGCACAGTTCTCATCTCTATAGGAAGGATGTGATTGTACTGGAGGACACAAAGAGAAAATGCACCAGACTATTACCCCAGGTGGAATGTTTCTTCCATGTGGAAAGACTGGGATTGTTTTCCTTGGAGCAGACATGGCTGAGGGAGGAACAGAGACAGGTATACAAAGTATGAGAGACAAGGGACAGATAGTAAGAAACTTTATCCAAGGCAGAGGTATCCAAGACCACAGGGCATTGGTATGAGTAAAAGATTTAGAGTGGATATGAGGAACAATGCCCCCCCACTGTCCCATAAGTAGGCTGCAATCTGAAATGCACTGCACAAGGGGCTGATGAAGGCAGACACTTTCAGAGAGTGTAAGCAACTGTACAAACATAGGAATCACTGAGATATATTATGCTATGGATGATATGCTACTACAGATAGTTAGTTGAGGGATGATCAAAGGGTCTGTCTTGGCATTGCATGGTTCCATGGTGTTTCATCAGGAAAGAAAAAGAGAAACTATTTATGTTGATCGTGAATGCACTATTTGAAAAATAAAGCTACAGTATACAAGGCTTTAAGGAGTTTGGTGGAAAGTAATAGTTGGAGGCAGATTATGGAACAGCCTGAAAATATTTTCTTCTTGTGTTTGGATGCCAAGCCGGAGAGTTAAGACAATAACTAGGGTGTTCAATACAAAGTTAGCCACTGTGACAGAAGTGTCGGGTTATGAGACGGGTGAAATGCTTGCTGCTACACGATAGGTCCAAATTTGATTCCGTGCAAAATGTGCCCTTGACCTCACGTAGAAACAATTATGCAAGGCCTACCAACCATGACAATTGTAGGACTGAAAATAATCCTGATGGCACAAGTTCATTGCATTACGCCAAATATCCACAAAATGGGCTTTTAATTTTGTGTGGGAAAAAATCTTGAAAGAATAGCTGTTTGAATCAGGTGGCAGCTTTGACTAAATGCAGATGTGCTGACTACCACAATAAATTCAAAATGAAATTCATACTGATAGAAATTTTGCAGCTAACTTGACTTTTTGGGTGGTTAAGCATACAAGCACATCAAGTTGTCAAGCATTCCAGGAGTGAAGACAGCTGTAATTTTGCCTTGCGGCTATATTTGAATTTGTCAGCTGTGGTGTGAATACCAGACAGGCATCCTGATTCAGTTCAACACTTTAACTTATGAAAAGTTAGCCAGTTGGATACTTCCAAAGACTGGAGAAGCAAAGCAATAATTAGATTGAGGGAGGCTATGGATAGCAACTTTCCATGTTCTTTTTCCCCAGTTAGAAATGTAACTCTTGTTCAAACTGAATAACAATGGAAAATTTGGAATGGATTAATCCTTCTGAACAGAACTCCAGCAGACATGGGTGAAGTGTATGTCATACTCCATCCACCTCTTAAGTTAATATCAGGGGCTTAAGTTAGTCAGTACAATCTTGACATTCCCAGGAAAGAGGCAGACTATTACCAAGCTAGCTTGGCTGCTCAGTGGTTTGCCTTAAAAGAGATTCAGTGGACCATCATTGAGCTAATTACACTAATGCAACCAATTACAGTTTCAGGTCCTCCTTTACCAACTAAAGCTCATTTTCCCAAATGTAAATTGACCTATAACTTTAGCAGAAGAATTCTGAAAAAACATAACTTGAAGATTGAAAGACGAGGCATGTCACCATTAGATTGTTAAAAAAAAGGACTTTTCAATGAATGCCAATACCTTTATTTGCTTGGCAATTTTAAATTTCTAGCCTCTGAAAGCTCAAATTTGTACGGTGGAATTGTTCTGAAATGCAATTTCAACAAGTTTTGTCAGTTGTACAACTGTGACTATTTTTACAGTAATAATCTTTGACAGCTGAAATAAAAGAATGCACTGTAGAGATATTATCAAATACTGCTGTCTTTAAAGTGAACCCCACCTAAAAAACTTGTCAGAAAGAGTTACTGTAATCCACAAAACAGTCTAATCCTCAGGCAATAGTGTATGACAGCAAAAGGCAGGTGTGTTAAGTTCTAACAATTTTGGTTTTCTATGTGTATCTACTCATTAACTTTGTTTATGACAAACTTAAGCATTTTGTGGTCTGTCATGCAACACCAAGGTATCAATCATTTGTTAAGTTAACAGACCACGTCATGGGACAAAGCCTCTGGTGTGTCATATGCCAACGTAAATATAAATTTGAGAGATTTGCATTTCCTTGACTTAACTACAAATACGGTTTA
Source organism: Hemitrygon akajei (assembly GCF_048418815.1). NCBI lineage: Eukaryota > Metazoa > Chordata > Chondrichthyes > Myliobatiformes > Dasyatidae > Hemitrygon > Hemitrygon akajei. Next base: position 45,711,120 of record NC_133135.1, on the reverse strand, counting down.
CTGCCAAGAAAGTTTCTTTTTTAAATAATCATTCTTAAAGACTAAAATGAAGATTGCATTTCTTTTGCTTTTTTGATTATATTTGCACTGCATGAAAAACCTTTATTTTAAAACTTATAATACTGTCACTTTAATCATTATTGGAAAAATTAAAGATTTTTATCTACTGCTGAAATGTAGATACTTCCAGCTCAATAAATCAAACTGGACAGGAAAGAGAATGGCTTAGTTACATTCCTTAATGTATAAATCAGTTTGTTGACTTAACTTTTACATGAAAGGTTAAAACGCAATTGTATGTTTCCTTGGTTTACTTTTATTTGTAGCACATTCACCTATTTCTGGAATTCCTTTGTTGACTAAATTAAACATATACTGTCTCCTTTACAAATGTACTCTCCACTATTACCTCCTATAGTGTTCTGTTGGTTCTTCCTTTTAAAAGCTCAGAAATCAGAACTTGCATTCTGTTCCCTTTATCAAAGATTTCAATATTTTGAATCAATGTTATTTCTTCTTACCAAAGTAAACGAGCTTTATTGGGGCAGGATGATGGAAATAAAGAGAAAGGCTCTGATTTTAATGAACATATCAGCTTAATATTTACTTGCTGCAGCTACAAAAAAAGTATTTTAATTCCCAGATCTCAATAAATTAGTCAACATGAAAACAGGCCCTTCGGCTCTCAAGTTGTCCACCTAGAACATACTTGCAGTAATCCCATTTTATTCTACCCACTTTCCCCTAGATTCTACCATTCTCAACGCATTCAGGGTAATTTACAGGAGTCAATTGACTGACCAACCTACATGACACTGGGATGTGGAAGCAGCACACCTCCAATGCCATATTTAAGTTTGCTGACAACATTACTGTTGTTGGCTGTACCAAAGGTGGTGACAAATCAGTAAATGGGAGGAAGACTGAACATCAGACAGACAGACATACTTTATTGATCCTAAGGGAAATTGGGTTTCGTTAGTCGCACCAACCAAGAATAGTATAGAAATATAGCAATATAAAACTATAAATAATTAAATAATAAGTAAATTACGCCAAGTGGAAGTAAGTCCAGGACCAGCCTATTGGCTCAGGGTGTCTGACACTCCGAGGGAGGAGTTGTAAGGTTTGATGGCCACAGGCAGGAATAACTTCCTATGACGCTCAGTGTTACATCTCAGTGGAATGAGTCTCTGGCTGAATGTACTGCTGTGCCTAACCAGTACATTATGGAGTGGATGGAAGATATTGTCCAAGATGACATGCAACTTGAACAGCATCCTCTTTTCAGACACCACAGTCAGAGAGTCCAGTTCCACCCGAACAACATCACTGGCCTTGCGAATGAGTTTGTTGACTCTGTTGGTGTCTGCTACCCTCAGCCTGCTGCCCCAGAACACAACAGCAAACATGATAGCACTGGCCACCACAGACTCGTAGAACATCCTCAGCATCGTCCAGCAGATGTTAAAGGACCTCAGTCTCCTCAGGAAGTAGAGACAGCTCTGACCCTTCTTGTAGACAGCCACAGTGTTCTTTGACCAGTCCAGTTTATTGTAAATTCGTATCCCCAGGTATTTGTAATCCTCCACCATGTCCACACTGACCCCTTGGATGGAAACAGGGGTCACCGGTGCCTTAGCCTTCCTCAGGTACACCACCAGCTCCTTAGTCTTTTTCACATTAAGTTGCAGAAGATTCTGCTCACACCATGTGACAGTTTCCCACCGTAGCCCTGTACTCTGCCTCATCTCCCTTGCTGATGCATCCAATTATGGCAGAGTCATCAGAAAACTTCTGAAGATGGCAAGACTCTGTGCAGTAGTAGAAGTCCGAGGTGTAGATGGTGAAGAGAAAGGGAGACAGGACAGTCCCTTGTGGAGCCCCAGTGCTGCTGACAACTCTGACATACAGTGTTGCAAGCACACGTATTGTGGTCTGCCAGTCAATTAATCAATAATCCATGACACCGGGGAAGCATCCACCTGCAACACTGTCAGCTTCTCACCCAGCAGAGCAGGGTGGATGGTCTTGAACGCACTGGAGAAGTCAAAAAACATGACCCTCACAGTGCTCGCCGGCTTGTCCAGGTGGGCATAGACACGGTTCAGCAGGTAGATGATGGCATCCTCAACTCTTAGTCGGGGCTGGTAGGTGAACTGGAGGGGGTCTAAGTGTGGCCTAACCATAGGCCGGAGCTGCTCTAGAACAAGTCTCTCCAGGGTCTTCATGATGTGGGAGGTCAATGCCACTGGTCTGTAGTCATTGGAGCCACTGGGGCGCGGCATCTTCGGTACAGGGACGAGGCAGGACGTCTTCCACAGCACAGGAACCCTATGGAGACTCAGGCTCAGGTTGAAGACATGGTGAAGTACTCCACATAGCTGGGGGGCACAGGCTTTGAGCACCCTGGGGCTGACACCATCCGGGCCTGCAGCCTTGCTTGGGTGGAGATGTTTCAGCTGACTTCTCACCTGTTCAGCTGTGAAGCCCACTGTGGTGGTTTCAGGTGGGGGAGGGGTGTAGTCATGAGAGCAGGGTGGGGGGCTGTGAGGAGGGGAGAGTGGAGTATGTGTTGGTTGGGGACCGACAACAGATGAATCATGTGGAGGACGGGCAGGGGCCACAGTGTCAAATCTGTTGAAGAACAGGTTCAGTTCGTTGGCCCTGTCCAAACTGCCTTCAGCTCCTCTGTTGCAAGTTTGCCGGAACCCAGTGATGGTCCTCATCCCACTCCAGACCTCTCTCATGTTGTTCTGCTGGAGTTTCCACTCAAGCTTCCTCCTATACCTGTCTTTAGCCTCCTTGATCTTGGCTTTCAGGTCCCTCTGTATTGTCCTCAGCTCCTCCCTATTTCCATCTCTAAACGCCCTCTTTTTAGCGTTCAGGATGTCCTTAATGTTCTTTGTTACCCATGGCTTGTTATTTGAATAACAAAGGACAGTTCTTGCCAGAACATTGTAGTCCACACAGAAGTTGATGTAACCAGTGATGTACTCTGTGAGCCCATCAATGTCCTCTCCATGTGGCTCACAGAGTGCCTGCCAGTCTGTCACTTCAAAACAACCCTGGAGTGCCTCATAAGCCTCCCCCGACCATTTCCCCACTGTCCTCGAGGTTGCGTGGTTGCCAGGCTGAGTGGTGCCACGATAACAACCTCTTAACTCAATGTCAGCAAGAGGAAGGAGCTGATTATTAACTTCAGAAGGAGGAAACCTAAAGTCCATGAGCCAGTCCTCGTTGGGGGATCAGAGCTGGAGAGGGTCAGGAACTTTAAATTCATTGGCGTCATCATTTTAGAAAACCTGTCCTGGGCCCAGCATGTGAATGCAATTACAAAGAGAGCACAGCAGCACATCTACTTCCTGAGAAGTTTGCGTAAAGTTGGCAAGACATCTAAAGCCTTGACAAACTACTATAGATATGTACAGTAAAGTATACTGACTGGCTGCATCACAACTTGGTGTGGAAATACCAATGCCCTTGAATAGAAAATTTGACAAAAAGTAGTGGATATGGCCCAGTCCATCATGGGTAAAGCCCTCCCCATCACTGAGCACATCTGTATGGAGAGTTGTTGCAGGAGAGCAGCTTCCATCATCAGGGAACCCCAGGGTCACTCTCTTTTCTTGCTGCTGCCATCAGGTCGGAGGCACAGGAACCTCAGGACTCACATCACCAGGTTCAGGAACAGTTATTACAACTCAACCATCAGGCTCTTGAGCCAGAGGGGATAACTTCACTCAACTTCACTTGCCCCATCATTGAACTGTTTCCACAACCTATGGACTCACTTCCAAGGACACTTCATCTCATGTTCTTGGTATTTATTGCTTATTTATTTATTATTATTATTATTATTTGTTGTTCTTTATTTTTGTATTTGTACAGTTAGTTGTCTTTTGCACACTGGTTGTCCAGTCTTTGACTGAATCAGTTATAGTTATTCAATTTATTGAGCATGCCCACAAAATATGAATTCAGGGTTGTATATGGCAACATATATGTACTTCGATAAGAAATTTACTTTGAACTTTCAACTTTGAATCTAAAGCACCTGGAGGAAACCAACATGGTCACTGGAAATGGGCAAACTCTATGCTAACAGCAGCTGAGGTCAGGATTTAACCTGGATCACTGGAGCTATGAAGCAACAGTTCTATGAACTGTGCTAATATTCTCTGCACCATACATTTGGCAATACATATTATACATTGCTTTAATAATCCTTTCAGAATATTCCAAAGCATTTTATTGCCATTGGAAAAGTAACTGCACTTGCAGTGCTGGAAATCCAAGTTCCTATATAATGGAGGGATAATATTGGTCAAGACACTGGGATAATTCAGTTCCTTTGTTTTTTGTAATCATGCCATGAGATATTCAAATTACTCATTATCCTTTGATGGATAAGTAGTATTTCTTGGTGCCCTCTTCTCACATTTATGTATTTATTGAGATACAGCACAGAATATACCTTTTTGGTCCTTCGAGCCGTACCGCACAGCAACTCTAATTTAACCCTAGCCTAATTGTGGGACAATTTACAGTGATCAATTAACCTAATAAATGGTACATCTTCGGATTATGGCAGGAAACCGGAGCACCCGGAGAAAACCCACACAATCTACAGGGAGGACGTACGGACTCCTTAGATGACTTCAGACTCCGATGCCCTGAGCTACGAAAGCATTGTGCTAACAAGTACGCTACCGTGATGCCCACTGAATATTATTGCTTCACTTTCATGTCACCCATAATGAAAATGGCCATCTAATTATGCCAAATGGGAAAAAAATATTTTCTGATTTAATCTCTCCTGGTCACTTATCTTGAAGTCTCTTCACGTTCACTGCTCAGGAAGCAAATGCAGGAACATAAGCAGCCATAGAGATTAGTTAACACAGCCCAATGCATCACAGGCATAACCCTCTTTACCATCAGTAGCATCTACAGGAAGATCTGCCTTGAGAAGGCAGATCCATCGCAAAGCTCCCCACTATCTTGCAGCTACCATTGGGCAGGAAGTACAGAAGCCTGAAAACCTACACCATCAAGTTCAAGACAGCTACTTCCCTTCAATAACCTGGTTCTTGATCAAATCGGCACAACCCTAATCATTACAATTTAGAAGCACTGTGTCATTCCGAAGGGTCTCGGCTTAAAACGTCAACTGTACTTTTTTCCTTAGATGCTGTCTGGCCTGCTGAATTCCTCCAACACTCTATGTGTGTGTTGCTGTGACTACTTTGATCACTTTGCACTAAAATGGACCTTATTTTTTTTAGTTCTAAATGAGTTCTTCCTTGTAAAAACTGTAAAATTTACGTTTAACTCACCAATCATGGATGCATGGAACAGGCCATACGACCAACCCTCACACTTGCTAATAATTTCACTTCTTTTGTTTCACATCTAACCAATATGAAAACCTTTGATGATGTCTCTTAGCTTTATCCTTTATTATTTTAGGGGTAAACAGGGGGATTAACTTCCTATGCACCCCAAGCAGGGTTGGCCTATTTCCAGTTTCCACTCAAACAGCAGTCACATCTCTTCAGTCTCCATTTCAATCATCTTACAGAGAGTTGGGATCAGAATGAATTTCTAAGTATCAGGCACAAGTTCTATCTTTATTTATTATTGGTGCACAGAGACTGTCAGAAATGAGTCTCACTCAGCTGAAGTCTTCCCACCACTCAGCAGTTGCACCAGAAAATCTCTGCAGAACTGGTTTGCTGAAATCACAGCATCTCACAGACATAAGAGATTGTTCAGATGATGGCAATCCAGAGCAACATACCAAAAATGCTGGAGGAACTCGGCAGTTCAGGCAGCATTCATGGAAAGGAAAAAAAATCAATGTTTTGGGCTGAGAGCCTTATTTGTGTGCATTGCTCACTGACACAAAGACTGGAAGATTTCTTTCTCAACAGCATAATGAGGACTATTTTTGCAAGCAAACAAGTGACTGAAAGATGGCCAGATCAGTAATCAACAAGTTACTCTACCACTCCAACCACCTTCCAACCAGTAACTAAAAGTATTTGCAGTCACTCCAGCAATTGCCAGCTGCTGGAATGATTGAAGTGATACTTCAATTTTAGCTTTGACCACTATGATTTCATTTTATCTTTTCTTGCACACAGGAACACTTAACATCTCAAGTTCTCTCCTTTCTAATAGGTTCTCTTTGGATTAAATTTGCATCCAAGTGCTTCAGTTTCTGAGTTTATTTTGAACTCAATGACCAATGCAACATGTGCAGATTAAGTAGTTGATGATATTGATCCTTATTGCAATGCTGACTTCCAGGACAGCGGCGACACGCGGCACATGTGGAAGGGCATCCAGGACATCATCACCTGACTGTGCAGGTGATGCCTTCCTCCCAGATGCACTGAATAACTTCTACGCCCATTTTGAGGCGAAAAATGACGAGGCAGCAAGGAAGTCCACCCCTCCTACAAATGACCAGGTGTTGTGTCTCACTGTGGCCGATGTGAGAAGAACCCTGTGCAGGGTCAACCCATGGAAGGCTGCTGGACCAGACAATATTCCTGGTAGAGTGCTCAGAGGATGTGCAGACCAGCTAGCAGATGTTCTCACTGACATCTTCAACATCTCCCTGAGCAGTGCCACTATTCCAAAGTGCTTCAAGGCCGCCACCGTCGTCCCTGTGCTGAAGAAGTCTTCAGTGTCCTGCCTAAATGACTACCGTCCCGTTGCACTCACATCCATCATCATGAAGTGTTTCCAGAGGCTCGTCATGAGGCACATCAAGACAATGCTGCCCTCCTCACTGGACCCACTGCAGTTCGGGTACCGTCCCAACCGTTCTACAGACGACACCATTGCCATCGCCCTCCACCTGGCCCTAACCCACCTGGACAAAAGGACACGTATGTTCGGATGCTGTTCATAGACTTCAGTTCATCATTCAACACAATCATCCCTCAGAAACTGATTGAAAAGCTGAGCCTACTGGGATTGAACACCTCCCTCTGCAACTGGATATTAGACTTCCTGACTGGAAGACCTCAGTCAGTCCGGATCGGGAGCAACATCTCCAACACCATCACACTGAGCACGGGGCCCCCCAGGGCTGTGTGATCAGTCCACTGCTGTTCACTCTGCTGACCCACAACTGTGCTGCAACACACAGCTCGAACCATATCATCAAGTTCGCCGATGACACGACCGTGGTGGGTCTCATCAGCAAGAACGACGAGTCAGCTTAGAGAGAGGAGGTGCAGCAGCTAACGGACTGTTGCAGAGCCAACAACCTGTCTCTGAATGTGAACAAAACAAAAGAGATGGTTGTTGACTTCAGGAGCACTGAGCGACCACTCCCCGCTGAACATCGACGGCTCCTTGGTAGAGATCGTTAACAGCACCAAATTTCTTGGTGTTCACCTGGTGGAGAATCTCACCTGGTCCCTCAACACCAGCTCCATAGCAAAGAAAGCCCAGCAGCGTCTCTACTTTCTGCGAAGGCTGAGGAAAGTCCATCTCCCACCCCCCCCATCCTCATCACATTCTGCAGAGGTTGTACTGCGAGCATCCTAAGCAGCTGCATCACTGCCTGATTCGGAAATTGCACCATCTCGGATCACAAGACCCTGCAGCGGATAGTGAGGTCAGCTGAGAAGATCATCGGGGTCTCTCTTCCTGCCATCATGGACATTTACACTACACGCTGAATCCGCAAAGCAAACAGCATTATGAAGGACCCCATGCACCCCTCATTCAAACTCTTCTCCCTCCTGCCGTCTGGGAAAAGGCACCGAAGCATTCGGGCTCTCACGACAAGACTATGTAACGGTTTCTTCCAAGCTATCAGACTCCTCAATATCCAGAGCCTGGACAGTACTGCCCTATTGTCCTGTTTATTATTTCTTGTAATGCCTGCACTGTTTTTGTGCACTTTATGCAGTCCTGGGTAGGTTTGTAGTCTAGTGTAGTTGTTTTTTTTTCTCTGTGTTGTTCTTTTTACGTAGTTCAGTCTAGTTTTTGTACTGTGTCATGTAACACCATGGTCCTGAAAAACATCTCATTTTTACTGTGTACTGTACCAGCAGTTATGGTCGAAATGACAATAAAAGTGACTTGACTTGACTGAACTTAAAAAATGCCAAATTGAGCAGTATCACCCACGTAACAGAAAAACCAGAATTTAGCAATGTAAAGAACAATTTTACCCACATAACTAAATGCTACCTATGTTAAATAAAGGTACCTTCAATGATTTGCAAATTTATTTGAAATTGAGATGGCATTATGCTGGGAGAATTCAATAGCAAGAAGACTGCTTCATTCAGTGGGATACTAAAGAGCCCTTAATATAGAAGAAGTAGGGGTACTGGAAGCAGTTTGTTGAGCTGCTGCAAACTGACAGGATGCAGCATGACAGGAACAAGGATGAACAGATATGTTCTAAAGGGCAGATGGAAGACAGGGAGGGCAAAGGGTTCAGGCCAGGATCCTTTTCAATCAGAATTTCTCAAAGAATATTCAGGAGACACTTCAACAGTATTTTCCTTTATTAAAACAAGGTGCAGACTTTGCTTCAATCAGCATTTGTCAGCTTCATCTGATTCTAGCCACAGATCATAGTTAAAACACACTGCAGAAGTTTTTGGCAAGTTATTAAATGCACAATTTTAACATTATTTGCTGAAATTATAAGGATTATTTCTAAGCTTCAGGTGAAGCAATGGGACTTATCATGCTTACGTCTTGCTGGCTGTTCCAGATATCAGTAACAAGTGCAACCAAGCCTATGCCAATGCTGAATTCAAGCATCAAAGCATAGATGCATGGGAAAAATACATCTTGCAACAACATTTATTTGAATAGGAATGCCCAACAAAATGTAACTTCTATTTACTTATTTTGATTTCACAATGTTTTAATTAAGTTTTGATTCTTTAATTAAATTGTAATCTATCTTTTCTTTGGAAAAGCATAAGAGTATGTATACCTGAACTGTCTTTAAAGTCATCTGAGAACTTAATAAACTAAGGACTAGCATCTTATTTTCCATCTGGGCATATTGCAGCTTTCTAGGGCCGCTATTGAATGCAGTGAGTTTGGGTAACTCGCTTTCATTGGTTCTAAAAGGCTAGATCCGCCGTTGGTGGCCTTCTATTTTCTCTCTCCACTGACACTGCCTGATTTAATGGTGCATTCCTACAACACTGATCTACATTCAGTTTTCATAGGCACTTTTATTTGTTTTCTCTCTGAAACTTGCTTCATTAATCAACCAACAGATTCCTAAATAATTCATCATCACAGCAAACTTGGCTTCAATTTACAGCAGATATTGCCTTGGCCTAATCCATACCTCCTCATTTTTCCCTGCATGTTAACATTAACATCTTCTTCATTCCCAATTCCAATGAAGAGTATTTGATATGAAACACTAACTTGGTTTTATCTTTCCATAGACGATGCCTGACCTGAAGAAAATTTGTAGTACAGGTAGTCCCCAAGTTATGAATGTCCAACTTACGGACAACTCGTACTTAGGGACTGAGGAAGGAGAACACCGTCCACCATTTTAAGTCGGATCGTGACGCCGTCCGCCATTTTAAGTCAGTGCTGTTGACACTGTGTTGACTGTTTAACTTTGTGCTTGGCTGAAAATTTTCTTAGTAAGATTCACCCTGACCCCGCCCCCTGTTTCGGTCGGCTGGTGGCGCAGTGAGATCAGTGCCGGGCTTGAGAACGGAGGTTTCCGAGTTCGATCCAGTGACAGACCGCTCCCGTGCCGGGTTGATGTCGAGCTCGCAACTCAACCTTGTAAAAAAAACACTGCCACCTCCAGTTTAAATTCCCATGCGGAATATTGTGGAGGATCAAATACCCAAACCCAGCACAGCCCCCACTCGTCCCATTTAGCCTGTCTCAGTGCGGTGGTCCTTAGGACCCAGTGGACCTTGGGAGCTGGCGGAGCTTGGGACCTGCCGCCCACAGTGTTTCTGTTCCATTGATGGGAAGCAATCGCAATTGAAAATAAAGTGGAAATAATAAAGCGTTTGGAAAGAGGTGAAACGCCATCAGTCATTGGAAAAGCGTCAGTCGGTTACAGTCTAAAGCTACAGTCGGTTAACTATCGGAACAATTTTAAAGGATAACGGATAAAGTAAGTATAATGGAGCATGTGAAAGGCCCTGCCTCGATAAAAACTACAACTATTACTAAGCAACGCAGTGGTTTAATTATTGGAATACAAATGTTTTCTAAGAGTTTTATATGCATAGAAAAGTAAAATATATACTATATACTAAGACATATGTTTGACTAACTGACACTAAATAATACCGGATGTTCTTGTTCCCACTTACGTACAAATCCGACTTAAAGACGGACTCAGGAACGGAACTCGTTCATAACCCGGGGACTGCCTGTACTTTACTGTTTTGTATCAGATTTCAGCTTTTTATGATTTTTTTTTTTACACCTACAGTTTTATTTTACATTTTCAATAGCTGAAATATTTTATATCAATTTAAATATGTTTAAGTGACTCTATAGATCGACACCAAAAATGCATTCAGAATACAAATAGATTTCCCTGCAATCTTCCCTCTGTTGATGTTAAAATAGCTAGCCTTAAAATAACTGGCCTCAGCATCTTAGAGGAAGGATAAATAAACCTATTTTGCTCCAAACATTACTCAGTAACTTTTGGTCCAAGGTGTACGCTTTGGCATAGAGCGAGAACAGGGCTGGATTTTTAATAATCCTGCATTTACTAATTTACACTTTTGAATAATTGCTTATTTAAAGTAGGAGACATAATTAGTATTCTGTGGCTAGTTTTAGTGAAGGAAAATAAATGAAGTTTTTTTAAGAAGTGCCAAACAATAAATCTCAGAACTGAGGGATACTCATGTGGAAACAAATATTAAATGTCTTAACTTGTTATAGTGAGCATCATATCCATGAAGACACAATAGGTAACTAGGAAATACTCCTTTTTAGCAGCTGCATCGGCTTCTCTTCCTCACCAAAGGGACTCCCAAAGATCTATGATTAATCCCTTGTTATGTTCCAATTACAAAAATAATACTCAAGTCAATCTCATCTCCAGATTTTAAACCCTCCACCACCTCCAAATTGTCAGACTACTTGACCAACATGCAGCACTGGATGAAAGGAAATTTCTATTATTAGAATATGACAGTTATTTTCTTTGGTTTTCTGGCCATCGACTCCATCCTTGTCTAAACACAAGACAGATGTGCGTGTGAGGGGGAGGGGGCTTTGGGGTTCTAATGTTTTTCTGTCTTTCATTCTTTGGGGTTTTCTTCTGTTTCGTGCACATCTGCAAAGAGCAAGAATTTCAGGTTGTATACTGAATATATTCTCTGATATTAAATGGAACTAATGAACTATTGAGATTTTTTGGAACTCTGAGCTTCAGGCCACATTGCAAAGCCTTAATGAAGATTGCCCTTTTCCCCTTCTCTGTGAAATCACTCCACTCTACCCTGCCTTAGCTTATCTGCTATCAAGATCCTCATCCAGGCTTTTTTAAAAAGAAAAGTCTCACAATTTCTTTATATCTCTACAGTCCTAGCTGTGTTCTACCATTCTAGCTTCTTTAAACATAATTTCCAAAACCATACTGCCCTCACTTTCAGCCAATCTCTGTTCACTCATTACTCCTATTGTTTCTTGCTGCAAATAATCCTCCAATTTTTAATCTCTCCTTGGTCTTATTGCCCCGTCTATCATTCTGCTCACCTCCAGTCTTGCATCTCTCCAAAATAACTAGCCGTGTATCTCCAAGTCTGGCCTCCTGATCTTTGCTAATTTTAACTGTTCCACCAATGTAGGCCATGCCTTCCACCGTCAGGACTCTAAATTCTAGAATTCCCTCTTGAAAATTTTCTAAATTTCCTTCATCAAGAAACTGCTTAAAATTTAACTCTTTGACCACTTATCTGTTATGCTAATTCCTGCATACCAACCACTGATTATTCACGTCAAACCAGTTCAAAGGGAGATAAAGACCTGGCAACCTCAGCCGTACAGGACGATTTTGAAAACACAGACTGGAACATGTTCAGAGTGGCAGCTACCTACAGCCATCATATTAACATTGATGAGTATGCAAGGTCTGTGACAGAAACACAGAAAACCTACAGCACAATACAGGTCCTTCGGCCCACAAAGCTGTGCCAAACAGGCGACATAGAAGAGCATTGAGGATGTCACTGTTATTAAACATATCAATGTGAGGGCAAATCAGAAGGTAGATGTCTGAGCACAGCTGAGAGATCGGACGCTGCCTCAGGCTTCAAAGCGGCCACCCATCATCCCAGTTTCCAAGAAGGTGTCAGTAATCTACCTTACGACTATCATCCAGTGCTAATGACATCAACAATAATGAAGTGCTTTGAGTGGCTGGTTATGGATTGCATTAAATCCCATCTTACTGCTACATTGGATCTCCAATTCACTTATTATTCAAATCAGTCCACTGACGATGCCATAGCCTCTATACTGCACTTCATCCTTTCCCACCTGGAAAACAGAGCCTCATATGCCAGAAAGCTGTTTATTGACTTCAACTCAGTATTGAATATGATCATGTCTCAGAAGCTGCTGGGTAAACTGCCCTCATTGCTTCTCAGCACCTCTCTCTGTAACTGCATCCTGGACTTCTTGACGGAAAGACCACAGTCAGTCCATGCTGGTAGAAACATCTCATGCTGTGCCCTGATGCTACCCAGGGATGCGTGCTCAGTTTGTTGCTGATGCATGACTACACTACTAGATCCAGCTCAAACCAAATCATCAAGTTTGCTGATGACACACCAGTGGTTGTCTTCATCAACAAGGACAATGAGACAGCATACAGAGAGGAGATAGAGCGGCTGGTAGAATGGTTTGAGCACAACTTAAGGCTCAATGTGGATAAGACAAAAGAGATGATTGTGAACTTTAAGAAGGTGTAGTCTGATCACTCTTCACTGTGCTTACATGGTTCCTCCGTGGAGAGAGTTAGGAGTACCAAGTTTCTGGGGATGCACATAATGGATGATCTCACCTGGTCTCTCTTTAGTCAAGAAAGCACAACAGCATCTCCACTTCCTGAGGAGACTGGAAGTGAGTGAGACTCCCCTCCCATTTTAATCAACTTTTACAGGAGCACCATCAAGAGTGCCCTGACTAGCTGCATCACCATCTGGTATGGGAAATGCAAGGCATCTGACCACAAGTCCCTACAAAGGATTATGACAACTGCTGAAAGGGTCATCATGGTCTCTCTTCTACCCATTAGAGATATTTATCAGGAGCGCTGCATAAGCAGAGCCTTTAGCGTTGTCAATGATCCCTCTGACCCCCCCCTACCTTCATGCAGGAGGTACCATAGCATTGGGCCAAGAACTAATAAAATGGGAAACAGCTTCTTCGCCCAGTTCGTAAGACTACTGAATTCCTTACTATCTCGTATGAATCTCATCGTATGGTCTCATCACATATGAAGTGCCAGTAGCGTTATACTGTTTACTTCTGAATTAGTATTGTATATGTACCTGAGTATTTGTTAGTATATTTATAGTAATTTTACTTTATGTGTTATGTGTGAGTTATACTGTATATACTCTGTTGTGCACCTTGGTCCAGAGCAACTTTGTTTCATTTGGGGTATACGTGTGTACAATTGAATGACAGTAAACTGAACGAACTTGACCAAATCTTTGGTCACTTGCACTATTATTCCAGGGCAGATAAAGTTTGTTGTCAATGCTCCTATGAAGCAACTTGTGATGTTTTGCTATATTAAAGGTCCCTAAAATACAAACTGTTGTTTAAAATATGACTTTCTCAGTCTTTTTTACCTCATCCCTTATATCCTCTTGTTGTTGAGCTGCAAAGATCTCCGTGGCATTCATCAGCCGCATCATTAAATCATCTACTGTTGTGTTACCTAGCAACAAAGGAACACAATTGAGCTTTAAGTTATTAAGATTACTGAATGTTTAATAGAGGGAAGCAATTCCAGCTTTCATTAGAAAAGCATTAACAAGTGGCACTGTTAAAAAGGGTATGAATTCAAGATTAGACTGAATAGATTCCTTCTGAGTACCAACATAGCTATTTTTAAATCATATACTTGCACTTACTTGCTTCTTACAATTAAAGGAAGAACAATTTGGAGGGATTAGACACTATGGTGAAAATCTTGAAAAGATAAACTTAGCATGAAGCATTTTGACATGCAATTTAATGACATAGATACTTGACAAAAAAGGCACCCTATTCAAATGTTGTCATGGATCCATATAAGAATGAACATGTTGAAAAACTGATGGCTTTTATGCAAGTTGTATCCAAAAATATCAATCTTGTTCTTTAAATTACCTTGAATCACATTCAAAACTTCATTTGATGATCTTTTTCCCATTATAATAAGTAGAAGTGGAAATTGATCTGTTTTATATGTTCGAATTGTCTGCGCCACAACACTTCCAAAATGCCTTGTGCACATGCTCAGAATCCTGTAGGAAGAGGTAAAAGCAGTTAGGCCAAGTAATGCATTCAAAGGTGACCTCGGATCTAATGAAAAGGCTGAAAATTCATTTTGCAATGAATTTTACAATTAGTCTAAATATTACTTTATCCAAATCGGCTTTGAAAAGAGTCATATCTACAAAATTTTTTTTATCATACGAAGTTGGCATGCAATTTGTAAGATTCTACACTACAATTAGAATTCCTTTGCTACCATCGCTTTACAAATGTCACAATTGGTTTCTTTACTGTTGTACTGTGGACTAGTAAAATACAATAGGGTGAGTTTAAAAGAAGTGAGCGGGGTAGACAGCACATTTTGCACATCACAATCCTAAGGAGACACCAGATTGTGTAAAGGAAGAGAAAGTTTAAAGAAAGTGAGGGGGGACGGTCGGAACACTTTGCTTGCCACAATCCCAAGGAGACATCGGATTGTGTGGAAGTGGAGAGTTTAAAAGAAGTGAGTGGGAGCAGTTGACAAATCTTGCACACTACAGTCCCTGAGGAAACACTGGATTGTGCATAATTGATCACTTGGCAAGATCAAAAAAAAAATTTGGTTTAAGTGAGGGGCCATTGTTAGTGTGGGGATATGAGGATTTGGTTCATTCCTTGAACCCTGTATGAGGCTACTGCAGAGATATTTAAAGCATCCTTTGCCATGGGTGAGGTGCCAGAAGATTAGAGAATAATCAATGTTGTTTTGTTGTTTAAAAAAGGCTCTAAGAATAAGCCAGGAAATTATAAACTGGTTAATCTGACATCAATAGTTGGAAAGTTATTGAAAGGTATTCTAAAGGATCAGATACATAAGTATTTGGATAGACAGGGACCGATTAGGGATAGTCAACAAGGCTTTGTGCATGGTAAGTCGTGTCTAACCGATCTCAGAGTTTTTTTGAAGACCTAACCAGGAAAGTTACTGAAGGCAAGATAGTGGATGTTATCTGCATGGACTTTAGCAAGGTCTTTGACAAGGTCCTGCATGGGAGGCTGGTCAAGAAGATTCAGTCACTTGGTGTTCAAGATAAAGTAGTAATTTGGATTAGATATTCGCTTTGCAGAAGAAGGCAGAGAAAGGTTGTAGATGGTTGTCTCTCTGACTGGAGGCCCGTGACTAGTGGTGTGCCACATGGATTGGTCCTTTGTTATTCATCATCTATATCGATGGTCTGGATGATAATGTGGTAAACTGGATCAGCAAATTTGCAGATGACACCAAGGTTGGGGGTGCACTGGACAGTGAGGAAGATTATCAAAGCTTGCAACAGGATCTGGACCAGCTGGAAAAATGGCTGAACAATGGGAGATGGAATTTAATGTAGACAAGTGAGAGTTGTGGCACTTTGGGAAGCCCAGCCATGGTAGTTCTTACATAGTGAGCAGTAGGGCACTTAGGAATGTGGCGGAACAGAGGGATCTGGGAATACAGATCCATAATTCCTTGTTACAATTACAAACGTTTGTAGCTAGGACCATAAAGAAAATTTCTGGCACAATAGCCTTCATAAATCAATATACTGAGTACAGTAGTTGGGATGTTATGTTGAAATTGTATATGACGTTGATGAGGGCCAATTTGTAGTATTGTGTCCAGGTTGAGTCACCTACCAACAGGAAAGATGTAAATAAGATTAATAGAGTACAGAGAAAATTTACAAGGATATTGCTGGAACTTGAAGACCTTAGTTAAAAAGAAAGGTTGAATAGGTTAGGAATTAATTCCCTCGAACATAGATTGATTTGATAGTTGATAGAGGGTTGATTTGATAGAAGTTTATAAAATTATGAGGGGTATAGATAGGGTAAATGCAAGCAGGCTTTTTCCATGGACGTGGGTGAGACTACAGCGAAAGGTAATGGATTAAGAGTGATAGATGAAATGCTTAAAGGGAATGTGAAGGGGAACTTTTTCACTCAGAGGATCAAGCTGCCAGCACAAGAGGTGATTGTGAGGTCAATTTCAACATTTAAGAGTAACTTTGATAGGTACGTGGATGGGAGGGGTATGGAGGGCAATGGTCCAGGTTCAGGTCCATGAGATTAGGCTGATTAGTGGTTCGGCATGGACAAGATATGTCGAAGGGACTGTTTCTGTGTGTTCTATAACTATGAGACAACACTGATTTTTGTAAAATTACTGAGTGAAATTTAAAAAAATATTCATCTAAAACATGGAACCAGGATAGCACAGGAACAGGCCCTTTGACCCCCAATGTCTGTGTCCACCATGATGTCAATTTAAACTAATCCCGTCTGCCATTATCTATATTGCTGTATTCACTGCCTGTTCATGTACCTGTCTCTTAAATGTTGCAGTTATGTCTGCTTCCACCATCTCTCTTGGCAGCATGCTCCAGGCAAACAGCACTCTCTGTGCAGAAAGAAATTGCAAATCTCCCTTAAACTTTCTCCCTTAAATCTATGCCTTTTAGCATTTGATATTTCCACCCTGGAAAAGGAGACTCTAACCATTCACCCTACTATTTCTTCACATTATTTTATATACTGTACTTCTATCAGGTCACCTCTCAACCTCTGATGCTCCAGTACTATATTAGCTTTAACCTCTTCTTAGAACTAATACTCTCTAATCCAAGGAAACCTTTTAGTGGATCTCTTCTGTACCCTCTTCAAAGCCTCTGCATTCTTCTTTTAATGCAGCAACTAGAACTGCACACAATACTTCAAGTTGCAACATGCCTTCCTAAGCTTTATACTCAACACCCTGACCATTGGAGACAAGCAGTCATTACACTTTCTTAGGAAACCTACCGACTTGTGTTGCTACTTTCAAGGAGTCATGAATTTGAACACAATAAATTTCTGTACATCAATATTCTTAAAGGCCCTATCATTTACTTTGCATGTTGCTCTTCCACTTGACCTCCCAAAGTGCAAAATTTCACACTAGTCTGGATTAAACTCCATTTGCCGTTTCTTCATATAGGAGTCTACTATATATACTTCTTCTGGACTATGATAACTGCAATCCACAGGCTGTAATTTTCCTTTTGGAGGTGTGCTTTTGAACTGTCTAAAATATCTGATGTTTTTGCAGTCTCCTGCATGATTTGGCAAACAGAACTCATGAGAATGCAGGTACTTCCATCGCTATGGCAGCCATTGTTGGAGCAGATTTAAGGCTAGATTGAAGTGTCGGGCCTAACCAGAGATTGAAAAATGAACCAATGTTTATCCGATTTAAGTGATAAACCAGATTAAAAAGATTAAGGTGTTCAGGCTGAGGGCAAAGGACAAGCCAGTGCTCAACTCACTTCTCCATGTCAGGCAAGATTTGTACTTTGGAGTTGTTCAGTTCAATATTCATATGAAATAATTAAAACACAAAAATTATATAGGAGAGAAATGATCCTTAAATTAAAAAAATTGGAAATGAATCATTTCCACCTGAATGAACAAACATTCAATGCTGGGAATGATCTCTTCCACTTTGTTTTATTAAAATAAATACAAACAACATGTAAAAATCAATTTCCCATGTTAATAGCAAAACAAGGAGAACATCATATCTATTTTATTTAATTTTAAGTAAAAATTCTTCTATGCAAAGCTAATGGTTCTTAAGACACATACTAACTAAATCACAATGGCTGAATCCCTTTATTTTTAAAGTCATTATAATGTTTTGAATATTTTGCAGTATATTTCATAACAGAGACTGAACACAAATGATCACCTGAGCATAAAAAGCAAAATCAGATGTAGAAGACTGCCTTCATGAACCATATTTCATTTCATGTTCAGTTCTATGAAAATTTATCACACTGTTTTTTCAAAACCAAATAGTAATTAATTTTAATCATCCCATCATTCTCTTTAACCATCCATTTACCTTGGTGATTACAAAACATTCAGAAAGACTATATTCAAAACTAAAATGTTATCATACCGTAATAGTAATTTTAATTACTTTGGATGAAGAAATAATCCATATTAGAACATTAAAAGTCATAATTATAGGTTTGAAAACTATATTTTAAACTGGAAATGTTTCTTACTTTTGTTTGATTATAAAATACAGAATTAAATAACCTCTTATATAACAGCACTTTACAAATGCAATTTTTCAAAACAAAACTATCAAATTAATATAATTTTTCAGTTTGCTCTGATAGCAAATATAGCCTCCAAAAGGCAAACCTTTGGAATGAACATTCTGCAGAATTGCCTGTGCCACAGGCTTTAAAAATACCTAAAAAAAACTGATGTTGGGAATAACCAGTTTTTGTTTGGCTCTCTCACTCTCGCCCAAATCAAGAGTCCCACACATTGACAGGTTTAAAAAGGTATTAAAATTACACTATAAATATCTGTTGGTATGAGCAGATTTCACATCTCAATGCATAAAGTCCACAATGGAACAAATGTAAACAGATGTTTCTTTCTTCCCAAGAATTCCAATTTAAAACTTAACTGTAAGATATAGGAGCAGAATTAGGCCATTTGTCACTCGAGTCTGCTCCACCATTTGATCATGGATGATTTATTTTCCCTCTCAACTCCATTCTTCTGCCCCTTAATCTCTCACACCCTTACTAATCAAGAACCTATCAAGCTCCATTTTAAATATATCCAGTGATTGGGCCTCCATAGCCATTTGTGGCAATCATTTCCACAGATTCACTACCCACTAGCTGAAGAAATTCCTCTTCATTTCTGATCAAAAGGTATGTCCTTCTACTCTGAGGCTGTGCTCTCAGGTTCTAGGTAGTTGCATCATTGTTCCATTGGAAACATTCTCTCTGCATCCCTACCTTTCAATATTCAGTAGGTTTCAAAGACATCTTCCCTCATTCTTCTAAACTCCAACAAGAAGAGGCTCAGAGCCATTAAAAGCTCCTGAAAGGGTAACATTCCATTTCCAGGATCATTCTCATGAACCTCCTCGGGAGTTCCTTCAATGTTAAGCGACCCAAAATTGGTCATGATATTCCAATAAGTTCTAACCAATGCCTTACACAGCCTCACCAGTACTTCCTTGCTTTTATATTCTAGTCCTCTTGAAATGAATGCTAATATTGCATTTGTTTTTCTTACTAATGACTCAGCCTGGAAGTTAACATTTAAGGAATCCTGCACTAGGACTCCCAATTCCCTTTGAACTTCTGATCCTGATTTTCTCCCTGTTTAGAGAAGAATCTATGACTTTATCCTTCTAAGTGCATGACCATACAATTCCATACATTATATTTCATCTTCCACTTGCTTGCCCATTCTCTTAATCTGTCCAAGTCCTTCTACAAACTCCATACTTTCTCAACACAACCTGCCCCTCCACAAAACCTGTTTGGAAAGCCATAAATTCCATCATCTAATATCATTCACAATAGCCGACCCCTACGGAACACTACTCGTCACTGGCAGCGAACCGGAAACATCCCTTTTATCCCCACTCTCTTCGTTCTGCAAGCTTCAAATCTTCTGTCTATCCAGTATCTTTCCTGTAATACCATGGGTTCTTTTCTTGTTTAGCAGCCTCACATGAGGCACCTTGTCAAAGGGTTTCTGAAAATCCAAGTAAACAACATCCACTCATTCTCCTTTGTCTATCCTGCCTATTACTTCCTCAAATTCCAACAAATTTGTCAGGCAAGACTTTGTCTTAAGGAAACCATGCTAATTTCTGCCTATTTTATTGTGCGCCTCCAAGTTCCTGAAACCTCATCCTTAATAATGGACTCTAAGATCTCGCCAAACACTGAAGTCAAGCTAACTGGCCTATACTTTTCTTCCTTTAGCTTCCAAGTTACAAATGTTATTCTCTTCTTAAAGAGTGGAGTGAACATCTGAAATTTTCCAGTCCTCTTGAACTACCCCAGAATCTCGATTTTTGAAGGATCATTTCTACTGCCTCCATAACCTCTTTGGCTACCTCTTTCAGAAACCAGGAGTTTAGTCTATTTGGTGCTGGTAATTTATCTACCTTCAGACCTCTTGGTTTCCCAAGCACCTTCTTCTGAGCAATAGCCTTGTAATAGAATACATTCAATTCTGCCCCTTGACTTTCAAATTTAAGGCATGCTACTGCTATCTTCCAGTCAATTCTTAATCGGTTTGGCCACTTTTTTGTGCTCTATTATTACCTCTCCATTGTCATTTTCCAGTAAATCAATGTTCAACTCTTGCCTTTCAGTTACTCTTTATATCTGAAAAAATTTGGTATCCTCTTTTATATTATTGGCTCGCTTACCTTCATGTTGCATCTTTTCTCTCATTGGTTTTTTAGTTGTCTTCTGTTTTTAAAAGCTTCCCAATCCTCTAGCTTTCAACTAATTATTGCTATGTTGTATGCCCTCTCTTTTGCTTTTACGCTGTATTTGATTTCCCTTGTCAGCTATGGTTGTTTTATAAACCCTTGAGAAAGGCTCTTCTTCTCCTTTGGGATGAACCAATCCTGAATTTTCTAAATTACTTCCAAAAGCTGAGCCATTGCTGCTCTATTGTCATCCGTACTCATGTCCCCCTTCCAACCAACTCTTTCTTCATGCCTCAGTAGTTTGCTTTACTCAACTATAATGCTGATTCATTCTATTTTAGCCTCTCCCTCTCAAACTGCAGGGTGGATTTTATCATATTATGATCACTGCCTGTTAAGAGTTTCTTTACCTTAAGACCCTTAATCAAGTTTTGTTTATTACACAATACCCAATATAGAACTGCCTTTACTATATTGGGCTCGACCATAAGCTGCTCTAAAAAGCCTTCTTGTAGGCATTCGACAAACTCCTTCTCTTGGGATTCAGCATCATTGAAAGCAGGTGATCCTCCAATTTTGTACATCAACAAATTGGCTGAGTTGGTAAGGTAACACATTATATTGCACCTGAGAAAAGTTAGCATTGTAATTACAAAGGGGATGAATACTTGTACAGCCTCAATTTTGGTTTGTAATTTTTAGTAAATTGTTGACAGGATTTGGAATTTTTCTTTTGACTTCACATGATGCACAATGTTTTGTAGATTTCCAAAGTCCTCTTTCAATATATTTTAAAGTTAGAAGTGAAACAGTAAAATGTGAAAATAGCTATACAAAGTACAAAGTCAATTTCATTATCAAAGCACATGTATGTCATGATAAACAAACCTGTGATTCATTTTTCTGAGGGCCTACTCAACAAAACTATAGAGTAATAACTATAACAGGATCAATGAAAGATCAGCTGGAGTGCAGAAGACAACAAACTGTGCAAATGTAAATATATAAATAAACTGCAATAATGAGAATAAGAGATAACATGATAAAGAGTCCTTAAAGTGACATCATTGGTTGTGGGAACATCTCAATGGATGGGCAAGTGAGTGTAGTTATCCCCTTTGTTCAAGAGCCTGATGTTTGTGGGGTAGGACCTGTTCTTGAACCTGCTGGTGTGAGCCCCGAGGCTCTTGTACCCTCTACCTGATGGCAGAAGCAAGAAAAGAGCATGGCCTGGGTGGTGGGGATCTCTGATGATGGATACTGCTTTCCTACAAGAGTGTTTCATGTAGATGTGCTCAATGGTTGGGAGGGCTTTACCTGTGGTATAATGGGCCAAATCCACTATCTTTTGTAGGATTTTCCACTCAAAGGCATTGGTTTTTTCATACCAGCCTGTGATGTAGGCAGTCAATACACTCTCCACACTACACATGTGGGGACTGAATACACTTTTTCAAGGCACTGTACATCTTTTGATCCTATGTATGTCACTTCCTTCTAAGGATTTGATTCTCTGCCCAACTTCTTTCCGAAAGATATCTAGAACATGATTAGAGTAGTGAAGTGTTCAATTTGCTTATCATATAATATAAAACCTCAAACCAGAAATCAAATAGTAACATTGTGACTATACAAGAATGGGAGAACATGGAAAAAGCTGGATCAAGTTGTCCTTTGTTGGACAGCCAGTTGCTCAGACTTATTCACCATATGCTCCATACATCCATACTAACCTGGTAGTCAGATGTGTTTCCAATTATTTTATATAGAGCACAGAACATTATAGCACAGTACAGGCCCTTCAGCCCACAATGTTCTGCCAACCTTTTAACCTACTTTAAGATCAATCTAACCCTTGCCTCCTACATAACCTCCATATGCCCAAATGCCCATAGTGCATTTGCCCATACCACCATCCCTGGCAGGGCAATCCATGCACAAAGCACTCTCTATGCAAAGATTTTACCTCTGACCCTCTATTATTAGCTACTTCCACTCCGGAGAAAAGTCTCTAGCTATCCACTCAACGTATGCATCTTATTTTATACACCTCTCATCCTCCTTCACTCCAAAGAGAAAAGCCCTAGCCCACTCAACATACCCTCATAAGACATGCTCTCTAATCCAGGAAGCATCCTGGTTAATCTTCATCCTCTCTAAAGCTTTCACAGCCTTCCTATGAGGCAACCAGAACTGAATACAATACTCTGTGTAGTCTCAATAGAATCTTATAGAGCTGCAACAAATGCTCATGGATTCTTTGAGACAGCAAGATCCCTCTGCTTCTCCACACTAAGAATCCTGCTATATCCTTGTACTTTGCATTCAAATTCAACCTTCCAAAGTGAATCACTTCAAACTTCATCTGCCACTTCTCAGCCCAGCTCTGCATCCTGTCAATATCCTGTTGTAACAATTGACAACCTGCTACACAGATCTCTGTGGAAAGCCACTGGTCACCAACCTCCAGGCAGAATATGCTCCGTCCACAACCACCTTCGAATGGTTGCCAATTTCAAATTCACAAGTTTCTCTGGATCCTATGCCTCCTGATTTTCTGAATGAGCCCACCATGGGGAACCTTGTCAAATGCCTGACTAAAATCCATCTACAGCTCTACCTTCATCATTGTGCTTTGTAACATCCACAAAGAATTCAATCAGCCTCATGAGGCACAACATGTCCCTCATAAGGCTATGCTGACTATGTCTAATCAGACGATGCTTCTCCAAATGGTAATAAATCCTGTCTTTAAGAATCTTCTCCATTAATTTGCCCAATATTGAAGTAAGACTCACCTATAATTCTCAGGGTATTCCTCATCCTTTTCTTGAGCAAATGAATAAACTTTGCAACCCTAATCATCTAGTACTATTTCTGTGGCTGATGAGGATACAAAGATCATCAACAACGATGTTGCTATCTCTTCTCTCACTTCCCTGAGTAACCTAAGCTATATCCCATTCTGCCAAGGAAACGTCCATCCTTATGTGTTTCAAAAGTTCCAGCACTTGACACATTTTATCATATCAGCCTATTTTACGCTGTCCTCACAAACGTCAAGGTCTTTCTCACTGGTGAACACTGAAGCAAAATATTCATTACGAACCTATCCTATCTCTTCCAACTCCAGGACCATGTTTCTTCTTCTATCCCTGATCAGTCCTACCCTTACTTTAGTCATCTTCCTATTCTTCGCATGTGTAAAATCCCTTGGGTTTTCCTTAATCCTAGTTACCAAGGCCTTCTCACACCTCCTTCTAACTCTCATAATTCTATTCCTTCCAGACTACTTTGTAACTCTCAAAAGCACTGTGTTATAATTCCCTCCTAAACCTTAAGTACCCTCCTTCTTCCTCTTAACAAAATGTTCTACATCCTTTGTCAACCATGGTTCTTTCACCTTTCCATCCTTTCCCTGCCTCAAAGAGACAACCCTATCCTGAATGCCATACAAGTTCTCCATGAACAACTTCCGCATTTCCCTGAGTATACTTGTTCCCAAATTACACTCCCCATTTCTTGCCTAATACAGTTGCAAGTAAAAATTTGTGAACCTTTTGCAAATACCTGTTTCATTTGCATTAATTACTCATAAAATGTGGTCTCATCTTCATCTAAGTCACAATAATAAACAAACACAACCTGTCTACACTAATAACACAAAACATTTGTACTTTTCATGTCTTTATTGAACACATTGTTAAATCATTCACAGTACAGGCTGGAAAAAGTATGTGAACCCTTGACTTAATAACTGGTAGAACCTCCTTTAGCAGCAAAAGTTGCCACTGAATGTTTCCTGTAGCTGCTGATCAAACCTGCACAACAGCAAGGAGGAATGTTACACCATTCCTCCATATGAAAGTTTCAGTTCATCAATATTCCTAGGATACCTTGAACAGTTCTCTTCAGATCATGCCACAGCATCAAAACTTGGTTAAGGTCTGGACTCTGACATGGTCATTCCAAAGCATAATTTTCCTTTTTTTAAAAAAAAGCATTCTGTTGTTGATTTACTCGTCTTTCAGATCATTGTCTTGTTGCATCATCCAACTTCTATTAAGCTTCAGGTGATGTTCTGCTCCCCTGACATTCTCCTGTAAAATGTCTTGATACAATTTTGAATTAATTGTTCCCTCAATGCTTACAAGCTGTTTAGGCGCAGAGGCAGCAAAGCAGCACAAAACCGTAATGCTCCTTCCACCATGCTTCACAGTCGGGATGAGGTTTTGGTGTTGGTGTGCAGTGCTGTTTTCCCTCCAAATAGAGCACTATGTATTTCTGCCAAAAAATTCAACTTTTGCCTCACCTGTCCATAGAACGTTGTTCCAGAAGCATTGTGAAACATTCAGGCGCTACTTTGCAAAGTGGAGAGGTGCAGCAATTTTTTTTGGAGAGCAGTAGTTTCCTCAGTGGCATCCTTCCATGAACACCATTCTTGTTCAATGGTTTTCTTATAACGGACAAATGAACAGAGACTTTAGCAAGTTCTAGAGATTTCTGCAGATCCTTTGTTGTTACTCTTGGGTTCCTTTTCACCTCCTTCGACACTGCACATGTAATGCCCTGGTTCACATCTTTACTGTTGTGCTCTAAGTATTTCATTTAGCAGCTCTGTAAGAGCTGGTTGTTCTGCTTTCAATCTGTTTGGGTTATTGTTGAAGATAAGGGATGATGTGGAATGTGTGCCATCCCATTAGCGGGACGTTGTTCTTGATGAGGACAATAAAGTTGGTCTTGGGCTTTTGTTCGAGAGGAGATGAAAAGAGAAGACACTGGGGAGAACCGGTTGTAGCGTACAATCCGGTGGGAGACCTATTTGTCTGAGATGGATTGCGAGCGATGGTTGGAAGATAGTACGTGCTTTCACATTGAGCAAGGACCCAGAGTGTGAGTGACAGAGGAGTTCAAGATGGGCTCCAACTCGTGGATTTGACTGTTTAATTAGAATGGGTCCTTTTCCTTTTGTTATTCATTACTAACCCTTCAGTTAAGATTCATAAATGTAATTCCTTTAATTGTATGCAGTGTACTGTCTGTTATTTCATGATGTTAATTTGTAACAGGGTAGCAAATGACACAGCATCTGCACAAACCGAGGTTTGGGGTGGGATCAAGTGCACCTCAATCTCTAGTTTGGCAGGGCCGGAGACAGTCTTCCCTAGACTTATGCAGCCAAGGAAACCAGAGTGTTTCACACATTGTGCTCGTGATTTGATCTTTGCAGGACGCCAAGTCCTGCGGAGAGTAGCAACAGTAGTAAGGTTTCTTCCATTTGTAGACAACTTCTCTTATTGTGGACTGATGAACTCAGGTGTTTTGAAATGCTTTTGTAGCTTTTTCCAGCTTCACGCATCTCTATAATTCTTCTTCTAAGGTCCTTTGAAAAATGTTTTGATTGAGGCATGGCACACATAAGTTCAAGTTGCTTTTTACTGTCATTTTGACCAAAACTGCTGGTACAGTACACAGTAAAAAAACGATACGTTTTTCAGGACCATGGTGCTACATGAACAATACAAGAACTACACTTAACTACGTAAACTAACACAAAAACTACACTAGACTACAGACCTACCCAGGACTGCATAAAGTACACAGAACAGTGCAGGCATTACAATAAATAATAAACAAGACAATAGGCACAGCAGAGGTCAGTAGGTTGGTAGTCCAATGGCTTGGGGGAAAATCTGTTACATAAATAATCAGCTGAATGGCGGCGCCCGGGATTCCGTCCATTTCTGTACTCCCACCGAGTATTTCGTTGCCACAGATGTAGTCCAATCTAATGTCCATTTGAGAGTAGAATGGACGGGAGGGCTGGCCGGCTAGGGCTCACTTTTTTCCTGGCACGGACTCCTGCCCGCTTGCCTTGCTTCCGCTTCCTCGCACACCGCTTACGACATCTCCAACTCTGGCCACTGGCATCAGGCAACTCCAAGGACTGCAGGCCCAATTCCCTCAGCAAACCGAAGTTGCGCAATCTACCCAGCAGATTTTCATGAAGGTTTGTTTTTGGGTGATCTCTGTATTGTAGCAGTAACTGGTGCTGGTAGATAGTCACTCTGTTATCCATTGCCCTAAACCCTAATTGTGCCTTAAAATTAAATTTTAATTTAAGATTAAATTAAAAAAACTAAATTAAAGTAGTACCAGATCCAAAAGGCCGCTGCTGCCGTGTGCTGCGCCGCCTACTGGCAAATCAGATCTTTCTTGAAAAGGGTAGGCTCCATCAGTAACCTGAGTTTCTGTTTCATTTTTTATCGGCCAGGACACCTCTACAACCCACATCTCCAATCTCACCTCATTGACTGGAACACCTAACTCCAAATAGCTTTTGTAGAAGGCATTACCCTAGAAGTTTACATACCTTTGAACCTAGACTGTGACTGCTTAAATGTGTGCCTACAAAGACTTATTATACATTCCCAAACCAAAAGCCATGGATGAACCAGGAGTTACATCATCTGCTGAAAGCTAGATCTGTGGCATTCAGGGCTGACGACACAGGTCTGTGCTGGAAAACCAGGTCTGACTTGCAGAGGGCTATTTCAAGGGTGAAGAGACAATTTTGAATGAGGTTGGAGACAACATCGGATGTACGACAACTCTGGCAGGGTTTGTAAGACATTACTTCCTACAAAGCAAAACCAACAGTATGGATGGCAGCGATGCTTCACTACCAGATGAACTCAATGCCTTCTATGCCCGCTATGAAAGGGAGAAGATAAGTTTAGCTGTGAAGATCCCTGCTGCACCCAGTGACCCTGTGATCTCTGTTTCAGAGGCCAATTTTACACTGTCTTTAAAGAGGGTGAACCCTCGCAAGGCGGTAGGCCCTGACGGAGTACTTGGTAAGGCTCTGAAAACTTGTGCCAACCAACTGGCGAGAGTATTCAAGGACATTTTCAACCTCTCACAGCTATGGGTGTAAGTTCCCACTTGCTTCAAAAAGGCAACAATTATACCAGTGCCTAAGAAGAATAATGTGAGCTGCCTTAATGACTATCACCCAGTAACACTCACATCTATAGTGATGAAATGCTTTAAGAGGTTGTTCATGACTAGACTGAACTCCTGCCTCAGCAAGGACCTGGACCCATTGCAATTTGCCTATCGCCACAATAGGTCAATGGCAGACGCAATCTCAATGGCTCTTCACATGACCTTAGACCATCTGGACAATACAAACATCAATGAACAGGATACTGTTCATCAACTATAACTCAGCATTTAACACCAACGTTCCCACAACTCTGATTGATAAGTTACAGAACCTGGGCCTCCATATCTCCCTCTGCAATTGGATCCTCGACTTCCTAACTGTAAGACCACAATCTGTGCAGATTGGTGACAGTATCTCCTCCTTGATGATGATCAACACTGGTGCACCCCAGGAATGTGTCCTTAGCCCACTGCTCTACTCTCTCAATACCCATGACTGTGTGGCTAGGCATAGTTCAAATATGATCTGATGATACATCCATTATTGGTAGAATCTTAGATGGAGACGAAAGAACACATACCAATCCTCATAAAAGAATCAGAAGTGGAGAGAGTGAGCAATTTCAACTTCTTGGGTGTCAAGATCTCTGAGGACCTAACCTGGATCCAATATATCAATGCAGCTATAAAGAAGGCAAGAGAGCGACTATACTTCATTAGGAGTTTGAAGAGATTTGGCCTGTCAACAAATGCACTCAAAAACTTCTACAGATGTACCGTGGAGAGCATTCTGACCGGCTGCATCACTGCCTGGTATGGGAGGTGGGGGGGGGGGGGGGGGTCTACTGCACAGGACTGAAAGAAACTGCAGAGGGTTGTAAATTTTGTTGGCTCCATCTTAGGTACTAGCCTACATAGTACCCAGAACTCTTTCAAGGAGCAGTGTCTCAGAAAGGCAGTGCCAATCATTAAGGACCCCCCACCACCCAGGGCATGCCCTTTTATCATTGTTACCATAAGGTTGGAGGTACAGAAGCCTGAAGGCACACACTCAGTGATTCAGTGACAGCTTCTTCCCCTCTGCCATCCGATTCCTAACTGGACATTGAATCCGTGAATACTACCTCACTTTTTAGATATATATTATTTCTGGACACACAAAACAAATTCTGCCCCATCTAACCTTTTTGCACTGAGGTGCCAATCAATATTAGGGAAGCTGAAGTTACCCATGCCAACACTCCTGTATTTTAGCACTACTCCAAACTCTGCCTCTCGATCTGTTCATTGTTTCTGTTGCTATTGAGGTGGGTCTCGAATAGCCCCAATGTAGTGATTGCTTCCTCACTGTTTCTGACTTCCACCCATACTGACTCAGTATACAATTCCTCCACGGCATCACTTACTGCAGCGTGATATTATCCCTGATTAGTAATGCTACTTCCCTACTTCTTTTGCCTCCCTCCCTGTCCCTTTTGAAACCTCTAAATCCCAGAACATTCAGTAGCCATTCCTGGCCATGTGACAGCCAAGTCTCTGTAATGGCCACAATATCATAGTTCCATGTACTGGCCCATGCTCTAAATTTATAACCCTTATTTCTGATACTTTTTGCTTTAAAACAGACAGACTTGAACACATCCTGCTGACTTCCTCATGGTCTCACTACACACTGTGTCTACTTGTATATACCAACAACCCCGTTCTCTGCTCTATCATTGCTCTATCATGCTCCCATATCTCTGCCAAAAAAACAAACACTCCAAATAGCTCTTTCAAACCTGCCTGCAAGAATATTGGTCCTCATCCTGATTCCACAGTTGGGTCGTGAGGCTTAGCAAAATCTGAACAGCAACTCCTCTTCTATTTAGGAAGTTCCTCAGGAATAAAGATGACTTGCTCTGTTTTGTAAGTACTGAGACGGTTGATGAAACCAACATGGAAACCACACGACCTACCACAGATGGGGCAGGAAATGGCTGTTGGGTCAGTTATTGGATATACTCCTTCCAATATTTATGACGGGCTGTTGTAGGCTCCTGGTACATTGCCTCAAGGTTCTCAATACTGTCCCCATTGCTCCTTTTCCACTTCAAGTGATTGGGCCCTGAGCTTTCCAAAAGATAGTGGGGATGTCACATTTCTTCAAAGCTGCTGGGAGCGAATCCTTGATTTTTTTCCCCCTCTGTCTATCTGCTGATCTGTTTCCATAATAAAATTCAGCTTCCACCTACTTCTGCTGTAAAACATCCCACATGAGGAAGAAGTGTGTATCCATCCTGTCATTACCCATTATGATCTTGTAGGTTTCAATCATATTGTCTAAATTCTTCTAAATTCTAGCCTAGCTCATTCAACTTTTTCTCTAAGAGGAGTCACCTTTCGTTGCTGCAGATGTCCAAAGTAGCATATTGAGGCATAACTTCTCTACATAAGTATTCAATTCCTCTTGTAATAAAGAGAGGCATTATTAATTTTCCCAGTTACTTGCTGTACCTCCAAAGTAGCCCACCAGCCTTTTGTGCATCACACACTTAAGACATCCACTTTCCTACTCTCTTCTGCATCTCAAGAGCTAACTTTTCATTTGACTAAACAAATTGGATACGTTCACGTATCATAAACCATATATATGCCAGATCTTTTATCTCTGCAAGCTTCTCACTTACGTTTCACAATAAACTTTTCTATCAATTGTCATGTCTTCAGCAAATTTAGTAATTTTACCATTGATGCCTTCCTCCAGGCCATTTACAAAAGTTGTAAAAGCTGAAGACCTGGTACCAGTCCCTGGGGCACACTGCTCCTTATTGCTTTTCAATCAGAAAAGAAACAATTGTTTCCATGTAGCTAGTCAAACTTTTATCATGCCAATGTTACATCGAAAACCACAGTTTTACTTTCTGCATATTAAGAAATGCCTTACAGAAATCATAGTATGCTCACTGGTTCCATCATATCAACAGCACCCAATACTTCAAAGAATTCATATAAACAGGTCAAACAAGATTTTTCATTCAGAAAACCAAGTTGAATTTGAGATTCTAAGAGCTCTGATACAAAGATTTTAGTAGTTGCATCCAAACTTTCGCTATGGCAAATATTAAGCTAACTAGCCGGTAGGTTTATGTGAATGGTCTCTGCCTCTATTTGAAAAAAAATATTTCCCTAAATCTCAGGAAATTTGGAAAATTAAAACCAATGCATCAACTTTCTTACAAGCTATAGCTATTAAAACCTTAGGAGAAAGTCCATCAGGACCTTGAGACTCATCAGCTCACTGTTCAGAACCATTTTTCTGATGATTATAATTTCCCCAAGTTCCTCTCTCTCCTCTAATTCCTGATTGGCAGCTATTACTGGACTGTTAGTAGTAATCACTATAAAAGAGGCTGATCTAAGATACCCATTTGATTCATCTGCCACCATCTGACTTTCTATTATTAACCCTCAAGATTCATTTTCTATGGTATCACTACTCACTACTCATCATTGTTCTTGTTGAGTGCCGTTGAGTCATCATCAACTCATGGAAACCCTATGGATAGCATAGTTGTCCATAGGGTTTCCATGACAAGATATGGAAGTATCCGGCTCAGAGTCCAGTGCTAACGTCACTACACCACTGGCCGGCCCAATTTTATACTTTGTTTATAATTCATTATGATGTAGCAGGAGGGTACTTAGACCATCAAGTTTATGCTGGCCCTCAGAACAACCCCATACTCACACACATACTTGTAAGAAAAATTACGAAACCTCTGATTCTAATACCACCCATTAACATAAAGGAACTTTTACAGTGATCAATTAACAACAACTAGTTTTATTAGGTTGCGGGAAACCAGAACACTTAGGGGAAATCCACGTGGTCACAGAAAACACTACACAGACAGAACCAGAAGCCAGAATCAAACTGCGCCCAATATAACAGTAACTATTTCAAGATAGCTTTGTCACGTACACTAATTTCTTTTTTCCAAATTAATCAAGCTCAATTCAGTTTTGCCATCCATGCACTTCTTTATTAATCTGGGCTAGACAAACTGCTTGAGACAGGGAAATTCTATATGGTCCCTGCCTCAGGACATTCTGCCAACCTTTGACAGAAGGCAAAGGTGGAGGTGTAGCCTCACCTGCTATTACAATTGTTAAGGATTTATTACAGTTTTTCAATGTTTTTGATAAGAAGTGATGCTTAAAACTATTAAAATTGCTTTAAATAATCTTAAGTTAAAAGTTACTTAAACATACAAAATAATTCAAAACATTAAAATAAAGACAAAGTAACTCGATTCAGGTTACTACTCCACTCAATGTGGAATAGCTTGGATTGTTTTTTCAGCTTTTACTGGCATTTGGTAAAATAATATTTTTGTTATTTTAAAACAATTTTACTTAAGAATTCCATCAACTCTAGGTCTCTATAAAATGCAACTAAATCAAAATTGGTCATAATGAATCGAATTATGCTAGCCTTCTTGGAGAGACTGTCAACACTGATTTGCTTCCAGAGCAGTACATTTACAGACTGATCTGCAGCAAATCCAGGTAGACTGGGATGATGGACGTTATCATTTTGTGTCATTCAAGCAACAGTTTGCCCAGCATACATGGTCACATAGCTCGACTTGAATCTACAGTGGGTCCGTGCAGGCCCAGGGTGTACTTATTTGGGAGCAACTAAATATTTGCTG
This sequence comes from Hemitrygon akajei, assembly GCF_048418815.1. Lineage (NCBI taxonomy): Eukaryota > Metazoa > Chordata > Chondrichthyes > Myliobatiformes > Dasyatidae > Hemitrygon > Hemitrygon akajei. The sequence goes on along the minus strand of NC_133135.1, from coordinate 45,678,717 downwards.
TTTCCTTCAGGAACACCAGCCACAACCAGCATGATTCAGCCTATAGTTACTGATTACAGCTTAAATGTATTTTATGTAGAATGAAAGTTGATGTTAATTTCAAGTGCACTTATTTTTCATCACAAAATATACCTGAGTTGTAAAAAAAACTTTACTAAAAATAAAACGCAAATAATTTAAATCATAATAATCATGTAAGTAACTAAAGAAACACTGAATGGTTTCTGCAGTTTAGTTGAAACATGACCATGCATTTCCATGACACGAAAAAAGAAAAGTATATTTTTTAACGGAAAATGTAACATGCCGCCTACCTGTAGGTTTGGGACATTTGTCTTCCCTAGTACTGATTGAGTTACACCTTGATTTACAATCCACAATGCAATCAAGAATGGTAGTAAACAACTACTAAAACCATTTTATCTAACATCATACAATTTTGTATTGTGGGATTACAGTATACTTTGTGTTATATGTATCCTTGATTGCCTAGCTAATAAAAATAATGATTAATTAATACTTAGAAAACACTATTATGTTCAGTATTTAAATCAACAAACACATGAAGCATGAAAAATGGTGGAAATATTATTCTCACCCCACCAAAAAAACACTGCAGAAATTATGAGTAGTTTTCTAAGAGCAGTGAACAATAAACAAGTCCATCTGAAACCTTATACTAATAAAGTCATTAGATGCTGCCCTGTTGATGGTTCTTTAGACCTTCTGAAGTTACAGGAATACATTAGCTTGCTTGTAAGGATACTGCTAAAGAATAAATGCTGTTGGCAGCATGTAGATCTGGTGTTAAACCATGCTGCAAATTGATCCAGACATTCTGTTAAAGCTGAGCTGATATCAAAAGCAGTGGAGAAAAGGAGAAAATGAGAGTGTCCAACGTAATTCAACAGTAATAGGAGCCCCAGAAAACCAGGAAGAAACAGTGGGAACTGACAATGGCTCCAGATGTTTTGGAATCTTAATCTTTTGTAAAATAGTTTGTAAAGGACTCTACTGGGGGAGCCTTAAATAAAGCTGATACTTTAACTACCTCTTTCTAAACACAACATGCACAGACGGAACGTTTAGATGACTACTCTACTGGAAAACAGTTCAGATCATGTGCCCCTCTACCTCTCTCAGAGAACAACAATTAAACTCCATCTGTTTCTTAACTACCTACAGCAAAATCCCTATTCAGTGTACTAAGCAGTGGAACAACATACAATTCTGGAAGCTGTGTCCCACACAGAAGCCCACACCTGTAGTGGATTTGCAAGTGGGTCAAACAGGACCAGCACGGTCAACTGCTCTCCAACCAGGCGTGCATCATTCAAAGCCTTGTTTGTGTCAAGGGTCAGCAGCTGTGAATATGGTTAATTACTTGATGATTAGGAATGACAGGTGAGGAAAACCTGCTGCTGCAAATGCTCAGGCAACTTAACACTATGGTTTACATGGCAGGTTCTGGAGATGAAGGGGTACAAATCTCAAAATACACTTATTATTGTCCTATAGCAATAAATATTTGATGATCAAAACACCAAATAACAAAAATTGCTCACAAATAACATTAGTTCTTTCTTCATTAAATGTGTGTTAATGACACTTCAAGGAATAATTAAATGTCACCAAACTCCCAAGAAAAATACAGAAAAGTAAATCATATTTAAAAGCTGCAAAACAGAAAAATAAAGAATGCAGCTGTTGCCAGTTGTTATTTTACTGAACAAACCTCCACTTCCATTTACAATAGTAAAAGTATTCCAAATAGTATTTTTCAATACTTTCCAGTGTCAACTAGCAAATGAAGTGGACTAAAAAAAAATCAATATTTGTTAATTAATTCAATTTTAAAGAAATCTACCAGTTAGAACAGACATTCACATAACTAAACTGAAAATCTGTGCCCACCAACTGACAGGGAGTGTTCAAGGACATCTTCGATCTCTCACTGCTGCAGTTGGAGGTTCCACCTGCTTCAAAAGGGCAATCATACAATTGTCAAAGAAGAGCAGACTGAGCTACCTCAATGAAGATCACCCAGTTGCACTCAGAGCTATTGTGATGAAGTGCTTTGAAAGGCTGGCCACGGCCAGAATCAACTCCCGTCCAAGCAAGAACTTAAACCCGCTGCAATTTGACTATCACCACAAAAGGTCTACAGCGATTTCACTGCATTTCCACTCAGACTTGGATCACCTGGAAAATAACAGTACCTTCTGTACATTGGGCTGCTGTTAGTTCAACAGCTTAGAGTTCAACAGTATCAATCAAAAAACTCCAAAGTCAGGGACACTGTACCTCCCTTTGCAACTGGATCATTGACTTCCTTACCGGGAGACCACAGTTAATGCAGACCGGAAATAACATCTCCTCCTCGCTAACAATCAACACTAGCGCATCTCAGAGATGTGTACTTAGCCCACTGCTCTACTCTCTCTCCCGTGCGGCTAGGCACAACTCAAACACCATCTATAAATTTGCCGATGACACAATTATTGTTGACAGGATTTCAGATGGTGATGAGGCATACAGGAGTGAGAAAGGTCAACTGGTTGAGTGGTGCTACAACAACAATCTTACATTCAACATCAGTAAGACCATGGAATTGATTATGGATCTCAGGAAGGGGAAATCAAAGAAACACACACCAGTCCTCAAGAGATCAGCAGTGGAAAGGGTGAGCAGCTCCAACTTCTTGGGTGTCAATATATTTGAGGATCTATCCTGAGCCCAACATATTGGTGCAATTACAAAGAAGCACAACAGTGGCTATATTTCATTACAAGTTTGAGGAGACTTCGTATGTCAAAGACACTCGCATAATTCTAGATATATCATGGGATGCATTCTAAATGGTTGCATCAACATCTGATATGGAGGGGCAACTACACAGGATTGGAAAAAGCTCCAGAAAGTTGAAAACACAGTCAATTTCATCATGGGCACGAGCCTAACCAGCAATGAAGACATCTTCAAAAGGCAATGTGACTCTAAAGTGAGGCATCCATCAGTAAGGACCCCTATCACCCATGACATGCCCTCTTCTCATTATTACCATCAAAGAAGTGGTACAGGAACCTGAAGACACACTCAACATTTTAGGAACAGCTTCTTCCCCTCCACTATTAGATTTCTGAATGGACCATGAACCCATCTGCACTACTTATTTAATGTAATATTTTAATACATATTTCATTTTATAATTTTCAGTATTTTAATTATGTATTGTAATGTGCTGCTGCCACAAAATAACAACATTCTGACCGAAACATTTGTACATAACAGAATTTACTGATATCTACCAGAACAGATTAATTACTATATAAAAGTAAATGCTGTTTTCATGCATAATATCTCACTTATAATAGTTTTTCACACTAAATTAATTTTCATAGTAATGGAATATTTTAGAAGAAACTTTTTGCTAGAAAAAGTGTATCTATTTAAAAAAATCATGTACCATCAATTATGCTGGTTGGTCCAAGAAATTAGCATGGTCAGAATTGTAAAGCTCAGCCAATATAATTAGGCAATGCACCAAATCAATTCCTGTTTTGTGCCTCATTCTATCTGTTCTTGTGTTAGGACAAATTTAATCAAATTGCCTTGATTAATGTTAATGTGGCCAGATAATAATGATTAGCATTTAATCTGTTAAATACTGAAATGTAATTCTTAAACAGCAATTTTTTAAGAAAGGGAGATGTTCAGAGCAACTCTAAGGTTGCAATCTCTTGCTTAATGATTGAAGTTAACAGGCAACATGGGTAAGAAAGACTTCACAGCTCCTTTTGTTCATTCATAGGAAGGAGGCCTAATTTAGGTAAGTGGCTGCCTGAGTAAAGTTATAACATGTAGCATGTAAGATTTTGAACTGTTAAGCAAGGAAGGAGGAGTTAGGAAAACTATTCTGTGCACCTACTTTGTTTATCATACCATGGATCTACTGTAATATGTTAAATATTAGCATGCAATGTAATCAGGAAATGTAAAAATATGTAACAAATTAAAGACAAAGATCTGGAGTTGGAACATGTTTAGAACTTAGTCATTCTGTATACTAAGCTGTAGACAGAGATAAGTTAGAATTCTCTGGTGAAAATGCAATCAATTCACACTTGATAAATCTTAGAAATGTGACATACAATTACTATTCAATCTATTTATGTTATTGATACATTGTTTTGGGGCAGATCCTGCAGCAGAACTGATGGAAAATTTAGCAAGTTTTCACCCAATTACTGTACTGCACAACATCAAGAATTGAGTTGTGAATATGTTCCAGGAAGTTATTCTTCATTTCCATGTTTGTTACTGCTATCGGGGGTTCTATCAATCAGGTCATTCTTAAAGTTGGGATAGCAAAGGTGTAAGACATTATTCGACTAACTTGAAAAGGTGCATGTTAAGACAACAGTGCTTTGTTTCCCAGGCTCTTGCTGTTTTTAAGCACATCCTAGCTCCATGTGCCATAACAAACAACTATTACTGAAGTACACAAAATGTGGTCAAATATGGACAAAATATTCTGTTCAAAGGAACCATTTCTTTGAGAGTAAGCTATTTTGCTTAATTTTTAAGAGTTTCAGTAATATTTTAGGAAAATTAATTTAATGGCTATATTTAAATCAGAAAATCATGCAATAAATTACATAAATATATTGTTATATATGTGTACTGTAATTCCCTCAAGGATATTCCAAAGAAAATATGGCTTTTAATTATTTATTCACTCAAATGCTTGGTTTCATCCTCTACATTAAACTCAGGTGAACGTCCAATATTTATTCACATTGTAAATTGTTTAAAAAGTTACCTCAAAAAATGGTATTTTTTCATGTTTGGCTTACAGATTTTGTATATACTTTAATACAATTCACTTCTCTGTCACATTAATGGCATTGTAGTTGTTGGACGTTGGAGAATTCTGGGAAGTGGTTATGTGACTGCAATAGTTTTCAGAGAAGAGGCATTTTCTTGCTATTGAAATCACCAGATCTTTGTGGGGAGCTCTTTTTTTTGAAGTAGTGAACATTTTTGCCACCTTGCTAATTCCTTGTTCAAGATCATTAAGTTCTCAAGAAAAAAAACAATTTAAGTTATGAACTAAAATTGAGTACCTTGCTCTGTTAGCTTCTCGTGTCACGTCCCATGCCCAAGTGATAAAATTTTGACTGAGGTAGGAGACAATAGATTCAGCACACAGTAGTTGGGAACAGAATACGTTTGTAAGAACACTGTCATCATGATGGAGGTAGATGGCGAGTAGCTTTCTCTGTTTAAAAAAAAGTACAGATTATTAATCTTAAAACTGCAAATATGAATTACTTGGCATTTTAAATTGCAGATATATGCAGTTGAAAATGTGAGTTAATTCACTTACGTGCACAAAACAGAAAAGCAATACTTTTTTTAAAAAAATGACAGAAATTGGGCAGTGTTGATGCTCAAAGTTCTAAGGCTTGCTTGTACACAAGTTCTTAAAAGCTAATTATAAATGGCACTGGAAATACCACAGCTGCAATATTGTCTTTTGGTCTACTAAAATGTAGTGGAGTGAAGATTCATTAAAAACTGCTTTGAGGAATATAAAGTTTGATTTTTGAGAAAAGTTAGGTAGATGAGGCCCATATTCTCTAGAAATCTTATTAAAACTGACATGGTGGATGCTTACCCTGACTAAGCAATCTAGATCTCAGTGCCATAATTTTAGAATAAAGATTATGCTGTTTGGGGTTGAAATAAGGAAACATTTCTTTTTCTCCCCCCCATTCACAGTGAATTTTTTAAATTCTCCAGCTTGAAGGGTTGTGGAAGCCAAGTCACTGAGTTTGTTCAATATAGAGAATGACAGATTTCTGGCTATTAAGGGAATCAAGGGATTTTGGAATAATACAAAAATGGCATTGTAGAAGATTAGCTATGATCCTCATGAATGGCAGAACAGGCTCAAGAGCCTGACAGACCAATTCTGCTCCTACCTGTTGTTGAGTAACTGACTAGTATTCTGACAAGAACGCTAACGGAGTAGTTAGGGAAGCAGTCTGTGGGATTCAATTTGCTTTTTGTTGATGCTGGTCATTGGGGTTTCAGTTGAAACTAGAGCTCAAAAATGAGAAGGAAGATATAGGAGGTAGAAAATGGCAGCAACTTTCCACAGTACCAGCTACATTGAACAGATCATCCTTCATAATTTCAGACACCTTCCACATGATACCATGTGGAAAAGGCACCCTGATATGCCCCTTGTAGCATTAAAAAGGAATAGTCTGTCTAATTTTTCTTTCTAAGCAATTGCAATATGTGGTAACTTTTTTCAACTCTGCTATGTGCTTTCTTTTTCCACAAGCAGTGATTGGCATATACCTTTAGTGTATCTATCTATCTATCAAACTGTGAATTCCAAACACAAAATGTGTGACTGCTTTGTGGAACATATTTTTGATTAGGTATGACCACAAATTTCCAGTTACTGACTTTAATCCTCTGTAGCATTCTCATTCTGTCACTACTGTCCTCTAACCTCCAACATTGTTCCAATTATAAACAGCACAAAACTGAGGAAACAGTACCCCAGTTTCTGACAAGGTTGATTAATACCTCCTATATTCAAGAGGGATTTCAATAACTTTAGAAATTTAGCATTTCCATTCCCAACTCTAGCATTCATTCCACATTCCTCCCATAATTTCAGACCCCTAATCTGCATTTACACCTCTCCCACACTGCCTTTATGCACCCTTGTAGTATTACTATGTTGTTTCACCTTGCAACATTTAATCTTCCTGCTTTCCATCATAAACCTGGCCCTTTGTTCCTTCCACCCTTGCCCACAATCTTTGAATTTTTCAACCACCTTTAGGAAGAATTATCAATATGACACATCAACTTCTAATTTTCTCTCCATAAATGCTGCCTGATGTAACAAAATTTTCCAGCATTTTGCTTTTATTTCATATTTCCAGCATGCATAGTAATTTGTGATTGTACTAATTTGTGTTGTGATATCCTGCGTAACATCATACAACAGTTTGTAGTTCTCACATTAATAGGTGTTAACAGAATACATTGACTGTAACAGATACTGTTATAAAGCTTCCAAATACCATATTACACAGAGCAAGTTTGTGCACATCAGTCACATTTCAAATCATTAAATAGATGAAGTTCACAAAATTCTTGGGAGTAATAGAACACAGACAAAACACAACCTCTGAGTAATACCAATCCCAGCACAATTTCATTCAAAATTAAAGTCTGTCCTATTAATTTTGAGATTTTAAATGGTTCAAAAATTCTGCATATTATTTCACATTTTCTGTAGAAAATCCCCACGTGGCTGGCAACATCACAGATCTTAGCTTCCTTGGTTTCAAGAGGTAATGTTCGTCCCCAAAATGAGATATAGGAAATAGATATTTGTCTTACTTTATGCAATGATTTGTTCAGTTTCTCTTGAAAATGGGATATTAATATTTAATTTTATGATGGAATATTGAAAAATTGTAATTAGTTTGCTGAGAAATATTATGCTTGAACCTAGATTATACTTGGATCAAGCCTTTTTTAAAAATGCAGACTAATTCTGCTAATTAGCAAATTGTTATACCATAACCTGTATAAATCAATCATTGATCAATTTAGTGTCAGCAAAAATAGCAATTCAATTTCAAAGGGCCTCTGATATATGAAATTATTTCAAAAAATTTATTGAATATGATTACATAATACTAATTATAAACAATACATATGGTGAATACAATTGTATTAATTGTTTTCTGCAATATTTGATGAAAGAACATTTTTTATGTGCTTAAGAAGAGCCAACATACTATGAAAAGGAATTATTTGAATTGCCTTTGAGAAAATCATAAGAGCACAGAGGAATGCAAATCAGGTTTGCTGGCTCATACAAATGATTCCATGCCTTGGCTCTGCAGCTTATAAAATTGACTTCCACAAGTAACATCAAGAGTAGTCATAATATGGGAAAACACAGAGCAATCAATTTTAATATAGGAAAATGACATAAACACCATTGAAAAAGTGATTAGCCTGATGAACTCTGTTAGTTGAGAGATGAGTTTTAGCTAAAATAATAGAACTCCCTTGGTTTTTAATCAGATGGTGGCAAACATATTTCTGGGTAGATTGGCCTTGAAATCAATCTTTCATAGAAATATAGAAAAACTACAGCACAATACAGGCCCTTCGGCCCACAATGCTGTGTCGAACATGTACTTAATTAGAAATTACCTAAGGTTACCCATAGCCCTCCATTTTTTTAAGCTCCATGTACCTATCTAGGAGTCTCTTTAGAGACCCTGTCGTATCCACCTCCACCACAGTTGCTGGCAGCCCATTCCATGCATTCACCACTTGCTGCATATAAAAGCTTACCCCTGACATTTCTTCTATACCCACTTCAAACTGTGCCCTCTCGTGTTAGCCATTTCAGCCCTGGGAAAAAGTCTCTGACTATCCACATGATCAATGCCTCTCATCATCTTATAACACCTATATCAGGCCACCTCTCATCCTTTGTTGCTCCAAGGAGAAAAAGCCAAGTTCACTCAATCTTTTCTCATAACGCACCCTCCCCAATCCAGGTAACGTCCTTGTAAATCTCCTCTGTACCCTTTCTATAGTTTACACACTCTTCCTGTACTGAGGCGACCAGTACTGAGCATAGTACTCCAAGTGGGGTCTGACCAGGGTCCTATATAGCTATAAAATTACCTCTCAGCTCTTAAATTCAATCCCAATATTGATGAAGGCCAATGCACCGTATGCCTTCTTAACCACAGAATCAACCTGCGCAGCAACTTTGAGTGTCCTATAGACTCGGACCCCTAGATCCCCCTGATCCTCCACATTGCCAAGAATTTTACCATTAATACTATATTCTTCCATCATATTTGACCTACCAAAATGAACCACATCACACTTATCTGGGTTGAACTTCATTTTCTGCCATTTCTCAGCCCATTTTTGCATCCTAACCTCTGTAATTGTAACCTCTGACAGCCCTCCACACTATCCACAACATCCCCAACCTTTGTGTCATCAGCAAATTTACTAACCAATCCCTCCACTTCCTCATCCAGGTCATTTATAAAAATCACGAAGAGAAGGGGTCCCAGAACAGATCCCTGAGGCACACCACTGGTCATGCAGAATATAACCCTTCTACAATCACACTTTGCTTTCTGTGGGCAAGCCAGTTCTGGATCCTCAAAGCAAGGTCCCCTTGGATCCCATGCCTCTTACTTTCTCAATAAGCCTTGCATGGAGTACCTTATCAAATGCCTTGCTGAAATCCATATACACTACATCAACTGCTCTACCTTCATCAATATGTTTAGTCACATCCTCAAAAAATTCAATCAATTACAAGGGACGTAAGGGACGACCTGCCTTTGGCAAAGCTATGCTGACTATTCCTAATCATATTTTTCCTCTTCAAACGTTCATAAATTCTGCCTCTCAGGATCTTCTCCATCAACTTACCAACCACTTAAGTACGACTCACTGGCCTATAATTTCATGGGTTGTCGCTACTGCTTTTCTTGATTAAGAGGCCAACATCTTCAATCCTCCAATCCCCCAGAACATCTCCCATCCCCATTGATGATGCAAAGATCATCGCCAGAGGCTCAGCTCCTCCCTCTCCTCCCACAGTAGCTTGGGGTACATCTTATCCGGTCCCGGAGACATATCCAACTTGATGTTCTCCAAAAGCTCCAGCACATCCTCTTTCTTAATGTCTATATGCTCAAGTTTTTCGATCCGCTGTAAGTCATCCCTACAATCACCAAGATCCTCTTCTGTAGTGAATACTGAAGCAAAGTATTCACTATGTATCTCTGCTATCTCCTCTGATTCCATACACTTCCTGCTGGCCTTAATAATCTTCTACATTCCTATCATTACCTAGGTTTTTGAACCTTTTGTAAGCTCTTCTTTTCTTCTTGACTAAATTTTCTACAGCCTTTGTACACCACGGTTCCTGTACCCTACCATCCTTTTCCTTTTTCATTGTAACGTACCTATGCATAACGCCACACAAATATCCCCTGAATATTTGCCACATTTCTGCCGTACATTTCCCTGAGAACATTTGTTCCCAATTTATGCTTCGAAGTTCCTGCTTGATAGCTTCATATTTCCCCTTACTCCAATTAAATGCTTTCCTAACTTGTCTGTTACTATCCCTCTCCAATGCTATGGTAAAGGAGATAGAATTGTGATCACTATCTCCAAAATGCTCTCCCACTGAGAGACCTGACACCTGACCAAGTTCATTTTCCAATACCAGATCATGTACAGCCTCTCCTCTTGTAGGCTTATCTACATCTTGTGTCAGGAAACCATCCTGAACACACCTAACAAATTCCACCCCATCTCAACCCCTTGCTCTAGGGAGATGCCAATCAATATTTGGGAAATGAAAATCTCCCACCACAACAACCCTGTTACTATTACACCATTCCAGAATCTGTCTCCTTATCTGCTCCTCGATGTCCCTGTTACTATTGGGTGGTATATAAAAAACATCCAATAAAGTTACTGACCCCTTCTTATTTCTAACTTCCACCCACAGAGACTCTGTAGACAATCCCTCCATGACTTCCTCCTTTTCTGCAGCCGTGACACTATCCCTGATCAACAGTGCCACGCCCCCACCTCTTCTGCCTCCCTCCCTGTCCTTTCTGAAACATCTAAATCCTGGCACTCTAAGTAACATCTAAATTCCTGCCCCTGAGCCATCCAAGTTTCTGAAATAGCTACAACATCATAGCTCCATGTACTGATCCACGATTTAAGCTCATCCGCTTTGTTCATGATGTACCTTGCATTAAAAATAGACACATCTCAAACCATCGGCCTGAGCGCATCCCTTCTCTATCACCTTCCAGTCCTTCCTCTTGCACTGTCTCCGAGCTTTCTCTATTTGTGAGCTAACAGCCCTTCCTCCGTCTCTTCAGTTTCATTCCCACCTCCCAGCAATTCGAGTTTATACTCTCCCCAATAGACTTAGCAAACCTCCCAGCCAGGACACTGGTCTCCCTCGGATTCAAGTGCAAGCCGTCCTTTTTGTACAGGTTACGCCTGCCCCAAAAGAGGTTCAATGATCCAGAAATCTGAATCCCTACCCCCTGCTCCAATCCCTCAGCCACACATTTATCCTCCACTTCACTCAATTCCTTTATTCACTATCGCATGGCACAAATAGTAATCCTGAGATTACTACCTTTGAGGTCCTGCTTCTCAACTTCCTTCCTAACTACCTGTAGTTTGTTTTCAGGACCTCCTCCCTTTTCCTACCTATATCATTGGTACCAATATGCACCACGACCTCTGGCTGTTCATCTTCCCACTTCAGGATATCGTGGACACGATCAGAAACATCCCAGACCCTGGCACCTGGGAGGCAAACTACCATCCGCATCTCTTTCCTGTATCCACAGAATCGCCTGTCTGACCCCCTATCTATAGATTCCCCTATTACTGCTACCTTCTTCGTTTTCCTACCCTTCTGAACCACAGGGGCAGACTCTGTGCCAGAGGCGCGGCCACTGTTGTTTCGCCCATGTAGGCCATCCTCCCCAACAGTACTCAAACAGAAGTACTTATTATTAAGGGGGACAGCCTTAGGGGTGCTCTCTAGTATCTGCCTTTTGCCCTTCCCTCTCCTGACTGTTATCCATTTATCATTCTCCCGAGGCCAAAAGAATCCTCCTTCCCCATCACCGTAGCAATACAACAGTGCTCTAATGTAGTATTAGACGGGTGCTCGACTTTTAAAGCAAGGCTTGAAACCACAACCTTTTGACCCAGAGCAGGGAGTACAACCAGAGTGCCAAGACTAGTATCCATTAACCATTTACCACAGAGTAATATTTTATATAAAAATGGGACGTAAAATAAATATGCTCATTTTTATTACATGTTTATAAAATCAGTCTGCAAAACAGATTTTTTTGTTGGCAATGCTACAAATATCCACCTGAAAATGACTACTTAAATATGAAGAAAGGCACTCAAAAGTAACATTTTGTTCATTACATATTAGTAGTTTTCTGTGTAAAAGCAACAAACCCTTCTACCCAAATAAAAACATGAAGTTTTTTCCCCTGCTGAAACAATGTCTAATTAGGATACAAAAACAACATATTGATAGCTCTGTGGCATTTAATTAAAAAGAGAGAGAAGACAGCCCCAGCCTTTCCTGTTGCTCATCCATTCTACATTTCAAAGCCCAGTGTGCAATATCCAGGTTACTCCACTAGAATCCCTGCTATTGTATAAAGGTTGTTAGAGAAGGAGGGCAAGGCTATGTTTACTCAATGATTAGGCTTCAGAATAAGCTTCTAGCTCCTAGAGAGACAGCTACCCACTCATTCATTGGGCCAATTCAAAAGCCTTGAGAGATTAAACAGCCATGCTGAGCAGGCAACCAAATACAGGCACAGAAAAAGAAATAAAATTCTTTAAAAACTCTTAGATGACTTCATTATTTTCTGCATACGAAACTTTAAGACAGTGTTTAGTTAGTGAAAAACCCACATTGACCTCTTCTAAACCTTTAATCTGTTCTTTGTAGCACTGTTGCTTTGTGGCAAGCGGATGGTTTCTTTCTCTCCTTTCTCTGGAAGCTATTAGAAAAGGTCTTGTGAAACTGTCACACAACTTAGATATATTCTCATTTCAGCTTCTCACCCATCAAATACTTCACAAGAAGAAGAAACAGTGCTTACTTACGCTGCATTTAGGATGATCCCAATGCATTTTTACTGCTAGTAGTGAAAAAAACAATCTGGTACAAGAACTTTTTTCATTTCAATGGAGAAGTCTGGTTTAACATTGAATATCAGATCATTTTAATTTATTGTCACCAGAAGATATAGTGATGTGCAAAAAAAAAATTGGATACCATCACATTGTAAGCATTTCTACTTTAAAGGAAACCTACAGTTAAAAAGCAGTTTCCATGTAGAGCGCAGGCAGTACAAAACTACTGATGCAGCCAAATTCAAAATGTGGAAAATACAGCTTCATTTATTAAGTTAAAACAGGGAGGTTTACAAACAGCCAGCACGTTCATTTTGCATGATGATTTACAATATTTCAACAAAATTGGAATTTGGTTTTCTAAACACACAATATTCTAGATTATTTGTAAAGAGCAAGTTTTTATTTTCCATTAACTCCAATTACTGTCAGGAGCCTCAGGTTTTATTCAAGAGAATATTATCTTGAGTTTCTAAACATTTGGGGGGATATGGTGGTTAGATTGTATATAATAGTTTCATGTATTGCTACAACAAATTCTGGTCTCACGTTGAAGTGTCAAGAAGCTGGAATACAAGGGAGAAGACTTTATTTCTATGTTTCAGAGAAACTAAATCCAGTAGTTAACTCTCTTCTTTAAAAATACATAAGAGGATTCAAAAAGCAACAAGAACCAAGAAACCACTCTGCAGCTGATAGTGGTGGCCAGTTTGTATGGGTTTTCCTATGTCATATCAAAGAGGTAAGATGGCCACCTCTATACCAAACTCCAACACATAAGAGAGCTTCCACTTGCTCTGACTCATAAAATGGCAGTGGTAAAGGCTTCAGAGAGCACACAGCAAAATACCAGCATAAAAGCAACAGGAACTCAATGGACTGAAAGCTCCTCTTAGTGCTGTAATAATTGTGAGGGGAAACTATGTAAATAACAGGGTTTTAAAATTCTCTGTATTTTAAGGTTAAATGAGCACAGACACTTTTCTGGGGTCAGGGTGAAAATAATCATCGAAATAAAGTAATGGGATACGTATCAAGAGAAATGGTGCAGGGGAATATATAATGATGATGAAACACACAATTGCAGGTCTGTTGATGTATTGAGTAAAAATGATATTTAGTTATAAGACCTATCAATAGGAGATTGTAGCTGGTAGTATTGGTTTAACATCAATCTCTTCATCACCTTTATTTTACTCTGCTCTTTCCTTCCCCATTCAATTTTTATTGCTTACCAAAGTTTAACAACATTTAGCACATTGGGTACAGTATAACTTAGGAGACTGGTCATTCCTGATTGTGAGATACATTGGTCTGCCCAAGAACCTGAATGACATCAATAATAATTTAAAATGGAGCGAGATTTTCCAAAGGGACCTGGATGTCTTTTTACATAAATTGCTAAAAGCAAATATGTATTACAGTGAGGAAGGCAAATGTAATATCATATTTTAATGCAAACAGTTTTGAATACTGATATAGGGATGCTTTACTGTAACCAAATCCTCTTCCCAGACCCTCATTCAGGATTGAGGACTTCTTCCTTATATTCCAGTTTTGTCAGAATCAGAATCAGGCTTAATATGAAATGAAATATATTTATTGTCATTGCATAGTACAATGTGTCATGCACCAATACAGCAAAAATGAGTTTGCAACTCTCATACTCAATGCTATAAAACAACAAATAAACAATAAATAAAATCAAGTAACCAGCCAGTACAAGCAATGTCCAGCAGTACAGAAACGCAACTCAGATGCATGACCGCCATAAAAGCAGCAATATAACAAATTTATGGATGATGCTTGATCGATTGGTTCAGAGCAGTTATAACTCTGGGGGAAAAAGCTATTTTTCAGTCTGGGTATGGAAAATCTTATAATGTCTGCTAGATGGAAGAAGTTCAAACAGATGATTGCATGGGTGTGTATTGTCCTTACAGATGCTTGTAGCTTTCCTTAGGCAGCATAAGCTGTAGATATCCTCCAGGGCTGGGAGCTGTGTCCTGATGATCTTCTGTGAGTTAGAGACGACCTGCTGAAGTGCTTTCCTATCAGCTGCTGTACAGCTGAGATACCACAGAGATGCAGTATGTTAAGATGCTCTCTATGGTGCAGTGATAAAAGGTCACCAGCATCTGTTCAGGTAGACCAGCTTTCTTCAGCGTCCTGAGGAAAAACAAGCGTTGTTGTGCTTTCTTAACTATTGTTGTGGTGTTACTATGTCTCTGTTAATGTAGATAAATAACTAGTGCAAAAAGAGGAAAAAGTAGTGAAAAAGTAGTGATAAAGTGTTCATGAGTTCATTGTCTGTTCAGAAATCGGATGGCATAGGGCAAGAAGCTGTTCCTGAAACATTGAATGTGTGTTTCCAGGATCCTGTACTTCCTTCTTAATGGTAGCGATGAGAATATGTCCTGAGTGCTGGGGGGTCCTTAATGGTGAATGTCGCCTTTTGGAGGTACCGCCCTTTGAAGGTTTCCTGGATGCTGGAATGCTAGTGTCCATGATGAAGCTGACCGAGATTACAAGATTCTGCAGCTTTTTTTGATCCT
This sequence comes from Hemitrygon akajei, assembly GCF_048418815.1. Taxonomy (NCBI): domain Eukaryota; kingdom Metazoa; phylum Chordata; class Chondrichthyes; order Myliobatiformes; family Dasyatidae; genus Hemitrygon; species Hemitrygon akajei. The sequence goes on along the minus strand of NC_133135.1, from coordinate 45,663,361 downwards.
GTGCAGTGGCCTATCCACACAAGACGGTGATGCAATCAATTAGAATCTGCTCTCCATGGTATATCTAGAAATTTGAGAGCGTCTTTGCTGATATACCACTCCTCCTCAAACTCCTAATGAAATAACGCTGCTGTCAATATAATGGGCCAGGGTTTGGAGCTTTTTGATTAAAAGTGAGGGTATGATTGTGTTGAACAAAGAGTTGTAGTCAATAAATTACAGCCTGATTTAAGTATTACTGTTGTCCAGGTTATCCAAGGCTGAGCAGAGAGCCAGTAAGATTGCATTTACTGTAGGCCTTTTGTGGTGATAGGGGAATTGCAGTGTTCCAGGTCCTTCCTTAAGCAGGAGTTGATTCTAATCATGACCAACCTCTCAAAGCACTTCAAAACAGTAGATGTGAGTGCCACTGGGCAATAGCCATTGAAGCAGCTCCCCCTGTTCTTCTTTAGCACTGGTATGACTGTTGCCCTTTTGAAGCAGGTGGAAATCTCCGACTGCAGCAGTGAGAGATTGAAGATGTCCTTGAACACTTCTGCCATTTGGATGCACAGGCTTTCAGAGCTCTACCAGGTACAACATCAGGGCCTGACACCTTGTGAAGGTTCACCCTCATGTTACGAACCCCGTAACTGGGTCACTTACCAGCAAAGATGGAGACGTCCGTTGAAGTCTGATGATACTATTTTTAACAGTATTTATTAGTAAAAATACACAAAAATAATATCAATGCAAATATACAGATAATATACGTCGTCAATACTAAATCTAAAAGTGCGGGTATAATAATAACCAATAAGAAATAAGCTCTATTGTTGTCTAGGGGATAATGTATTGTCCAATGGAAATATAAAGTTCACTCAGTTCATGCAGGCTGCAGCCTTTGGGGACTGCTGTGTTGCAATTTGTTGGAGAGAGAGAGAGATTTGGAGAAAAACTTGTCGGCTTTTCTTTTATGATTTCGATCTGTCGGAGTCTCGTTGGTGTGGCCGTTCACTTGTGGCCTCTCCTTTAGCTAAACCGTTCTTCCGTGATGAGCCCGCCACCCTGGCAAGGGAGGACGCACACGAGCCCCCACCGGCTTTTGCTATAAAACGCTGACACGGGATTTCCAGCGTTTCTCCTGGTGCGTCTAAAGGGGTTGTTCCCCAGACCCCTCTTTTATCCTTACTCACAGAGTCTCAGATGTCAGTCAGGTTGGGATGACACAATCTCTCAACCAGACCACTCTGGTTGTCCCGAGGGTTTTCAATGAATAGTACAGTACTCAATACACAATTCCGTCTCCAAGAGACAATGGCCGTTATCAGTGGATCCGTTCCGCTGAGGCCAGGACACATTCCAAACCTTGTGTATTCTGCGTGTCTCTCTCTCATTTCCTGGGTCCCAGACCCGAATTAATAGCGATCTTGCGATTCTCAAAAAGGACGGGGCGACTTTGTACCCTTCGACCCCTCAGAGTTGCTTCACATTCATAACACTCGTAAAAGATGTTCTGACATTGGCAGCCAATACAAAGACTCATCTTGTGTAGTTCTGGATCACCAGTCTTCAATGCCATAGACCTAGCCCTCAGCAAACTACGAATCTCCTGGTTCATCCACAGCTTTTGATTTGGATACGTCTGGTATGTTGTTGAAGGCACACACTCATCCACACAGGTTTTGATGAAGTTGGTGACAACTGTGGCATATTCATTCAGACTCAAAGATGAGTCCTTGAATAATGTGCAGTCAACCAACTCAAAGCAGTCCTGTAAGTGCTTCTCCACCTTCCTTGACCATATTTTTTTGGTCTTCACCAATGGTCTTTAGTCTCTGCCTACGAGCTGGGATAGACATAGGGCCAGGTGATCAGACTTTCCCAAGTGCAGGTGTGGGATGGCATGGTAAGTGTTCTTGATGGTGGGATAACTGTGGTCAAGTGTGTTGTTTCCTCTGGTTCCACAGGTGATACGTTGGTGGTAGTTGTTCAGAGACATCTTCCAGCTGACCTGGTCGAAAACCAGGTTTTGTGTCTTCAGAGGGAACTGATGAGGCACTGGGAACTGCGGTTTGCAACTGACAAGATTGGCAAATGGGAACTCTATAAAATGGTGCATTTTCAGATTTCTGTATGCCCTGGTGCATGGCTGAGAAAGTTGTTGGAGGCAAGTTGAAACATTGTGGCAGAGAAGGTTTGTGGAAATGATGCAGCCTCGCAGTAAGTAGAAACTTCACTGTGAGTCTAGTGTTATCCATGTGAAATTCAACATAGCTAACAGACAGCAACTTTTCATTAATCGGCCAAAGGCTGCGATGGTGCACTGGGGTCAATGCTGAATTTCATCATTGATCGCTATCTTTACTGAGAAGTGCTCCCAACCAATAGAAAGGCTGCATCATTTCCACAAACCTTCTCTGCCACAATGTTTCAACTTGCCTCCAACAACTTTCTATGGAAGAGCAGCTGATCTTCATAGCAACTAATATCGTGCTGGTGACCAACGGTGATATTTTGCCAACAGCTCACAAAACTACTAGATACTCTTATAGATATATTTCTTCTTCTGGTTCAAGAGCCTGATGTTTGAGGTGGCAATAAGTGTTCCTGAACCTGATGTGAGTCCTGAGGCTCCTGCACCTCCTTCCTGATGGCAGCAGCAAGAAAAAAAGAGTGATCTGGGTGTTGGGGGTCTCCGATGATGGATGCTGCTTTCCTGCAACAACTCTCCATATAGATGTGCTCACTGATGGGAAGAGCTTTACCCATGATGGACTACCTTTTGTCGATTTTTCCATTCAAAGGCATTGGTATTTCCACACTAAGTTGTGGTGCAGCCAATCAATATACTTTACAGTATACATCTACAGTAGTTTGTTAAGGTTTTAGATGTCATGCCAATTTTACGCAAACTTCTCAGGAAGTAGATGTGCTGCCGTGCTCTCTTTGTAATTGCATTCACATGCTGGGCCCAGGACAGGTCTCCTAAAATGATGACACCAACAAATTTAAAGTTGCTGACCCTCTCCACCTCTGATTCTCCAATGAGGAATGGCTCATGGACCTCCTCCTGAGGTCAACAATCAGCTTCTTGGCCTTGCTGACATTCAGTGAGAGCTTATTCCATGCAGCAAGATTTTCAATCTCCCTCTTATATGCTGATTCGTCACAACCTTTCATTTGGCAGAGAAGATATTGTTACAACAAATATGGGAGAAATATATATCCATATCTTTAAATATTTATTCATACCATATAATCATGAAATACTCTCCATCATGTAGTGCAGTCTCTGGGTGTGGGCATGAATGTACAAAACTCTAATTGAAGAGCTAATATTGTTGCCAACTGAGATGTAGCTACCACAAGAGTAGAAAAAAATAGAAAAAATAGAAAACCTATAGCACAATACAGGCCCTTCGGACCACAAAGCTGTGCCGAACATGTCCTTACCTGAGAAATTACCTAGGGTTACACATAACCCTCTATATTTCTTAGCTCCATGTACCTGCCCAGGAGTCTCTTAAAAGACACTATCGTATCCGCCCCCACCACTGTCACCAGCAGCCTATTTCACGCACTCACCACTCTGCATAAAAAAAAACAAACTTAACCCTATCATCCCCTCTGTATCTACTTCCAAGCACCTTAAAACTGTGCCCTCTGGTGCTAGCCATTTCAGCCCCGAGAAAAAAGCCCCTGACAATTCACGTGATCAATGCCTCTCATCATCTTACAACACCTCTCATCCACCATCGCTCCAAGGAGAAAAGGCCAAGTTCACTCACCTTGTTCTCATAAGGCATGCTCCACAATCCAGGCAACATCCTTGTGAATCTCCTCTGCACCCTTTCTATGGTTTCCACATCCTTCCTATAGTGAGGCGACCAGAACTGAGCACAGCACTCCAAGTGGGGTCTGACCAGGGTCCTATATAGCTGCAACATTAACTCTCGTCTCCTACGCTCAATCCCATGATTAATGAAGGCCAGAGTCAACCTGCACAGCGGCTTTGATTGTCCTATGGACTCGAACCCCAAGATCCCTCTGATCCTCCACACTGCCAAGAGTCTAACCATTGATAACTAAATTCTGTCATAACATTTGACCTACCAAAATGAACTACCTCACACTTATCTGGGTTGAACTCCATCTGCCACTTCTCAGCCCATTTTATTTCATGACAAAGATTTGTATCATGTTTTTGCCCCACTTTATACTCGCTCACATTCTATCTCAATCATTTTCTTATATTTACCTCTTACCCAGACAACTGCAAACTCCAGCACTTCCCTATGCAAAATAAAGTTGGTAATATTATTTGCTCATCTACAGTAACATACTAGCTTATGACACTAAACACTCAGAAAGCAAGCTTAATTGCAAGGAATAGATATCAATTGTTTATCTGGCTATACAAGGTTGCCTAGGTAATAGCTGTAGCACCCAGGAGTTTCACCTTTCATAACCAAAATGTAATTCTCTCATGGCAAACACAAAACAGGTAAATATTCTCGGAAGAACAGGATCTCAAATCTGTCAGTTCAACATACACATCTACAAGCCCCGTTTCCAGAAAAGTTGGGATATTTTCCAAAATGCAATAAAAACAAAAATCGGTGATATGTTAATTCACGTGAACCCTTATTTAACTGACAAAAGTACAAAGAAAAGATTTTCAATAGTTTTACTGACCAACTTAATTGTATTTTGTAAATATACACAAATTTAGAATTTGATGGCTGCAACACACTCAACAAAAGTCGGGACAGAGTTAAAATAAGATTGAAAAGTGCACAGAATATTCAACTAACACCGGTTTGGAAGACTCCACATTAAGCAGGCTAATTGGTAGCAGGTGAGGTATCATGACTGGGTATAAAAGTAGCGTCCATCAAAGGCTCAGTCTTTGCAAGCAAGGATGGGTCATGGCTCACCCCTTTGTGTCAAAATTCATGACAGAATTGTTAGTCAGTTCAAAAGGAACATTTCCCAATTGCAGAGAATTTAGGTCTTTCAACATCTACAGTACATAATATTGTGAAAAGATTCAGAGAATTCAGAGACATCTCAGTGCGTAAAGGGCAAGGTCGGAAACCACTGTTGAATGCAAATGATCTTTGAGCCCTCAGGCGCCACTGCCTAAGAAACCGTCATGCTACTGTGACAATTAGAGCCACCTGGGCTCGGAAGTACTTCGGAAAACCATTGTCACTTAACACAGTCCGTCGCTGCATCCAGAAATACAACTTGAAACTGTATTACGCAAGGAGGAAGCCATACATCAACTCTATGCAGAAACGCCGGTGAGTTCTCTGGGCCCGAGCTCATCTCAGATGGACCGAAAGACTGTGGAATCGTGTGCTGTGGTCAGATGAGTCCACTTTTCAGCTAGTTTTCGGAAAAAACGGGCGTCGAGTTCTCCGTGCCAAAGATGAAAACGACCATTCTGAATGTTATCAGCGAAAGATGCAAAAGCCAGCATCTGTGATGGTATGGGGGTGCATCAGTGCCCACGGCATGGGTGAGTTGCATGTATGTGAAGGTACCATTGACTCTGAGGTGTATATTAGGACTTTAGAGAGACATATGTTGCCATCAAGGCGAAGTCTCTTCCCGGGTCGTCCATGCTTATTTCAGCAGGACAATGTCAGACCACATTCTGCACGGGCTACAACAGCGTGGCTTTGTAGACACACAGTGCGTGTGCTTGACTGGCAGATCAATCTCCTATTGAAAATGTATGGTGCATCATGAAGAGGAGAATCAGACAACGGAGACCACGGACTGTTGAGCAGCTGAAGTCTTATATCAAGCAAGAATGGAGAAAATTTCCCATTGCAAATCTACCACAATTAGTATCCTCAGTTCCAAAACGATTAAAAAGTGTTCTTAAAAGGAAAGGTAACACAATGGTAAACATGCCTCTGCCCCAGTTTTTGTTGAGTGTGTTGCAGCCATCAAATTCTAAATTTGTGTATATTTACAAAATACAATTAAGTTGGTCAGTAAAACTATTGAAAATCTTTTCTTTGTACTTTTGTCAGTTAAATACAGGTTCATGTGAATTAACATATCACCGATTTTTGTTTTTATTACATTTTCGATAAAATCCCAACTTTTCTGGAAAAGGGGTTTGTACTACCAAGCTTATAAATCACTGTAAACTATCAAATATTGTGAACTGCTTGCAGTATCCTTCAAAAAAATTTATAAACTCACCCCATTTCCCAGATCATTGACAATGGAATAAGTTAATACAAATAGATTTATTATTTTCCATTCGCCAAAATACACTTGCAATTGTTTATGTTATCTATGTGCTTACTAACGAATAAAAAGATGCTCAATCTACAATGAATAATATTTTTACTTTTTTATATTGCTATCTGCGTCAAATTTTTACATTCATGGTTAGAGCATGGAAACAGGCCCTCTGACCTGGCTCAACTCATCCATGCTATCCGAGATGCCCATCTATGCTAATCCCATTTGCCTGTGTTTGGCCCATATAACTCTGTGACAGAACAGGTTGGCAATGCCAATTCTCCCACTAACCTTGCCCCTTTGCCTGATTAGTCACTCCTCCTCGTTCTGTCCCTGGTCTAGTTTCCCCAGTAGTTCACACATTTTGCCCTCTCATTCTGCAGTTCTTAGGTGCTGGCCATTTACACACCCCAACAGTAAAACAATGGCTACCTTAGCTAATCAAAACAATCCCCTCAGTTAATGTGCTCTACTGGTTTATAACTCAGAAAAGGATTCTGGACACAGGCATTCCAAACAGTTTCATTTATTTTCACTCATACTGTTACATAAATTTGTAGACAGCAGAACAGCCCCAAAAGACCCGAGGGCCAGTTTAGGGCGCCTTAAAATAACACCTGGGTTAGTGGGAACAGGCACTGTACACCCTACACAGGCAGATTTAAACACTCAGTTTGGCTTTGCTGAGAGGTGTGGAGGTTGGATTTGACAGTTGGTGAATAGTTATACTGGAAAGTTAATGACAAAGTTATGTTTGTTTTTATTTGTCTATTTGTAAATTTTTTTCACAACTTTTGGGCAGCTTCTGCTTTTTTTTTCCACCTGGCACTAAAAAAACCCTTTGCACTAATGTGCTGTTGCACCTTACCATCTGTTTTTATTTCCAACTGATGACCCTCGTCAAGTACACTTATCCACACCTGACAGCAAGGTGTGACAACCCCTAAACCTTTCCTATAAACTTGTCCAAATGTCTTTGCAATGCTGTATTTGGAATTGCCTCAATGAGCTCATTACATAAACCCAATACCTTTTGGGTGGAAAAATGTCCCTCAGTTAAGCTTTAAACGTCTCCCCCTCATCTTAAACTTATGCCCTCTGCTGTTAGATCTCCTCCCTCCCAATCCTGGGAAAAAGACGGTGACCATCTACCTTACCTATGCCTCTCCTATTCTTATGAAGTCTATATGGGTCAATCCTTGGCCTACTTTGTTCCAGGGAAACGGCTTCAACCTATCCAATAACACTTTATAACTCAAGTTAACAAATTTCACAACACATGCCGGTTATAATAATAGTGATTCAGACTTCCAAGTTCAGGAAATATTCCTGTTAATCTTTTGTGCATCCTTTCTAGTTTAATCATATCCTTCCTACAGCATGGAGATTGGAACACCACACGATACTCCAAGTGTAGTCTAAGCAATGATTTATCCAACTGGATCATGACTTTTCAACTCTTAGATCATACACCTTCTTCACCACTCAGAATGCCCATGTCACCTGGCAAGGCCATATCTTTTCCCAATGCATGTCCTGGACTATGTTAACACCCCAAAGCTTGTTCAGTTTAAATACCATCTGTAATGCCTTTACACACTTGCCCAGTTAATCTACCTTGTTGTAACCTTCTTCACTGTCTGCTATACCATGACTTTGGTGTGTTCTGTAAGCTTACTAATCATGTCACTTATATTCTCTTCCAAATCATTACTATAACAAAACAATAAAGGATCCAGCACTGATCACTGTGACACACTATTCACAGGTCCCCAATCCAAAAAGCAACCATCCACTTTCATCTTCTACTTCCTTCCAACTTCAAATAAATCCTGTCTCTCAGAATTTCTTTCAGTAATTTCCCCATCAGATATATTAGCTTGTGGTTTCTAACTTGCCTTTCTTAAATTAAGGCACAACCTTAGCCATCCTCCAGTCTTCTAGTACCTCACCTGTGGCTAATGAAGATACAAAGAACAAAGATCTTTGCCAAGTGTTGAAGGATCTTTCTGTGCCACACAATACCAAAGATATAAATACTTAATTTTGAACTACACAGAAAGCCTTTTTTGGTATCAACACGAAACAGTACATTGTTCAAACTTGACATGATCAAACTCAATTTTCAAAATACTATCTTGCCTAAAAAAACTCAACATTTCATCACACTTATAAAAAAAATCTTGCAATAAATATTTAAAAATTTGATTCTTTCAGAAGCAGACAAAGGTACATTACATATTGTATTTTTTTAAATAAACATTCCATAAAAATCTCAATCAAAACATTATATTTCTGGGCATTTGTTGGGTTTCAAGGATATAAGATTTTTTTATTAAAAAAAGATAATCAAATGAAAATAGAAAAGATAAAAACGGTCAACTGGGCCATCACTCTAATCTGTACATAATCAGTTTAAAGCATCCTGATTAGATCAACTGTGAGCGGCATCGTGAGAAAAACTTAATCAAGTGTAGTGTTTTACTTAGCGATTAAGTATATATCAATTGATGGTATTCCAAAATCCTTAGTAATCCAGCCATTCAAATAAACATTTAATGAGTTTAGGTTCAAAACTCCTGACCATGGATTTGTTTAAAACAGATTTCAAGCACCATACTTTTCCTTCCTTTTATGTGACTTAGTAGCTTTAAGATTTTGTTTACTAGAAAAATTACAGAATTTTAAAACTAACTTACAATGAAAAAGCATTTTGGTGTTTCAAACAATGTGAGACCAATGACATCCTATAGAATTGGTTTGTAGTATAATGTTTAAATGTAAACTATGTGGTTAAAAATTAGGCCATTCTAGCCTTAAACAGCTATTTTAAAAAAATAATTTTGGTCTTTAAGATTTTTGCTAAACAAAGCTAACAATTATTTCATCTTAAACTAAGCACTTGATAGTTTTTGGATTATAAATAGAGAAAGATTGTTTAAAGTTAATTTCTTTATTTTAATCAAACATTTAGAGATGAAGGAATACAAAATATTTCAAAATTAGTTTATTTTCCATCCACCTCCCACCTTCTAGGCTAAAATTTTCTTCAGCATTTAGTATGTCTATTAATACATGTTTGAAGAGAAACTACTTTGCTCTTTTTGGAAGCATCTGTGATGCTGTCTGTGAAATGGAGTTACAAATCAGCAAATCATACGTTATTTTTCATCTATAAAATTTCATCTTCCACTTCAAAATATCTTCACCTGCAATTAAAAGCTACACTTAACTGTACCAGAATAAATTTATGGAATAGTAGAGGAGAGGAGGTGATGGTCAGAGGTAGGCAGGAAGAAAGAAATGCTGCCAATTTTTATATGTATTTTGTTGAACGACACAACCTGTTCAAATCACGAGACTGAAATATTCATAGATATTGAGCTAATATCTTGAAAGGTCACTTACATCTCTGGCTTTTCCATAGAATGCTTCTTGAAAGGCAGCCTCAAGTGATCCAATAAAGAATACAGGATGGCAATCACCATATCTATTATTTGACAAAGATAATTAAGTTTGATTCATGCTTAAAAAAGGCACAATAAATGAATAGTTATTGAAATGAAGACAAAAAATAGGCCATCTAGTTCTGGAAGCACACACTACCATTCAAAAATAATCATTTCAGACTTTTGTAATACCTCACATTTTCTTCATATCTCTTGATTGCCTTTTTGTCCAAAACAAATAAAAATGATCAGTATCAATCATGAATATAGTTAAAGAATTCTAAAAAAACTCATATTTCCCTTAGTGAAGAAAGTTTCTTCAATTCAGTCTTAAATGGCTGATCCACCATCTAAAGATTATGATCTCCAATTCTGGATACATCTCAATGTGATCACTTCCCATGAGTTAAAATTCCACCCCCGCCAAAAAAACAATTGGCCCATTTAATCAGATTTTAAGGGGGAAAGGCACAAGCACCAATCCAAGTTGTTATGACATGCACCCATCTGTGCTAGCTTCCGAGGTATAGAACCTCTAACTACCCAGAGAATGTACAGCTGGCGCGACCCCTTTAACGATTCAGGAGAGTCTTGCTAATCAGCAATCATGTTTAGGGCACCAAGGATTGAGCACTTAAGGAGCATCTGAACTGAGGTTTGGTGCTCAGTCATAAGCCTACTTGTGGTCTCCTCTCGTGTTTGTTTTCTACTCAGATTCTCGATCCAGTTTGAAGTCATGTCTCAATCCAAGCCTTGGATGCTCCAGCATTTGGGTCCAAGCTATTCTTGTCAGGGACTCGTCACACATGTATGAAGCTGTTGTTGAGTATATAGTATATGTTCAGTTTGTTGCAAGTTAAAAATGGAAATTTGCAGTTTGTTTGGATGATTGCTGGACCAGGTGCTCATTTATAACTTAATACCCGACACTGAAGTTATCTTTTTTTGGATGGGAAAAGAAAATAAAGTGCAATAGTTTTAAAAAGACCATAGGTAAAAAGAGATTGGAAGACAAACAATAAATTAAGACAAACATCAACAATTTTTTCAAGTATCACTTATTTACAGAATACTGTTCAAACTTTATTGCATTTGAAACAGCATCCAATAATTCCAATTTTTTTTCTATTTTCTTAACAAGTTGAAATAGCTTATTTTAATTGTGGCATGTAATTTGTAGTAGCAAATGAACAATGTGGAATTTATTCATTCTGCTTACATTTACCCACAAATTACATGGGAGTCAATTTACAGTCACTGAGTTCCATACAATCACATGCACTCTACAGAGGATCTGAAGCTTGTGTGAATCTCCTCAATCCAAGACCAAAAGATATGTGGTAGTCACAGTAATGGAACCTGGATATTTAATTAAATGCAAAATTATGCACAGTCAACCAAGCAAAGGAGGAAAGTTTGATGGAAACTTCAAAACTAAAAATGTAAAGAAATAAGACTTTTTTTAAAAAAAAGAAATCTCCAATACCATATATTGAAAGAAATGAGGCCTCACAATTAATACTTTCTAAAGTTAAAAATTCAATTATTCGTCAATGGGAAAGCCCTAAATTTTTCAGGCATGTTCAGTGGATAAGTACCACTACTTCATACTCTTCTGTGCTTCAGTATTGTGTCTGATCTATAAATGCTTATGGAGGAGCCAGGTACTGAATGAACAACTTGCAAAAGCTGAAAATCAAGTCTGCTGATGAGGGCACTGTTATGGCTTAATACACTGACCTCTGCCTCCCAGAATCTGGATGTCAGCACTCAGACACGTCTTTATACCACCAGCAAATATCGGATTGGTTTTCTGGATGCTCAATTTGCTTGTTTCTTCAATGGACCTTCTCTTCACATCTACTAAACCATGCAGCCCCCAACCCCTCTCGACACCCACAGTTATTTCAACTAAGTCTCTTCTCACCCTACTTCCTGTAAGGCTCAATTCAATTCCCATATTATTTTCTTAGGCTCTGTCATATTTGTTCTGATGAGAATTTACACATCTGTGCTTCTGAAGTGTCTTCCTTTATCCTTAACTGTGAATTCCCTTCAATCATAATTGGCATAGTATTCAACTGCAATTCTATTTCATACACTTCTCCTTTCACTATAAATCCTCCCAGCCAGAGTAGATGGCAGTAGAGGTGTATTCATACCGGAGGGTGACAGTTCCCTGATTAGCAAGGGTGTTAAGGGTTATAAGGAGAAGGCAAGGGTTGAGAGAGATTAATAAATCAGTCGCAATCAAATAGCAAAGCAGATTTGACGGGCTGAATAGTGTAGTTCTCCTCCTATGTCTTAAGGCCCTACGAGCCTTCTGATTATCCAAATTGAACAGCAATCCATGCACTTCTTCCAATTTAGTTATTTGCAATTTGTGCTTGCAATGCTGTTTCCTCTACTTTAAGAAAACCAACAGAAAACTGGGTGAATGCTTGGTAGAACACCTCAGTTCAGTCTGAAAGAATAACCTTTAGATTTCAGTTGCCAATTATTGTACATCCCACTCCAATGAATATTTTTAGCCTCTAACAATGTCTGACAAAGTCCATCAGAAGCTCCAGGAACAGGACTTCATCCCAGCCTCGGGATACAATACCAAAATCAACATGCGAGTTTCTTCTATTTGAGGTAAAACTGACCAATGCGCATGAAAGACTAGGTTTTGCTCTTTTTAAAGATGCTACATCACTGTTTCCACTATTCTCTAATTTCAAATATCTAGTAACAGATGTGTGCTGAACTTCAGTTTCAGCACATTTTTGTCTATTACTCTCATTCATCTCCATTTTTCCCTCTTCCAGGCAGATAAGCTATTAGTAAGCATTTAATACCTTCTCTTAGATGGCATCAACAGCATTTGAGTCACCTGCACAACCCTACCTCCACTCCATCATGGATATTCGCTTTGACTCTTCACTCTTGTCCCTTTCCATAATTTTGGCTTTGTGTCAAAACAACAGATATTCCCTCAATATCAACAAAACAAAAAAGCTGGTCAGTGACTTCACAAAGTGGGGCTGAGCACACACCCTTGTATTTATTAATGGTGCTAAGGAGGAGATCAGGGTTTCAAGGACAGCTTCTAGTGTGTGGTAATACAAGATTCTTCAACAGACCTCATGTATAATAAAGATGAACTCTTGACCTCACAGCCTATCTCACCATGGCCTTTGCACCATTGTTTAATGGCACTATACTTTCTCTGCAAATATCACTGTAAAAGAATTCTACATTCTATCATTGTTTTTCTCTTTGGACATTGGACTACCTGTGCAAAATAATGTCTTCCAATGCATCTCGGTACATGTGACAGTAATAAACCAATTACCAAATAATGCTTATTTTCTCAAATCTCGTTCTAATGAAACATCATCAATCTGAAACAAACCATTTTTCTCTTCACAGACACGGCCTACCAAAGCATCCTCATTGTTTTGGTTTTAAGAACACAAGGTGCACAAAATTAGATCACCAACTTACTCTGTTCTTCTTTTGCACTTTCTAAATCTTTATTTAATTACTGACATGTTCATAACATTAAGTAATTTATTAGAAAGTTCCAGTCATCACTGATCCTTCCCACCTGTCCACAGACCTCCTAACACATGTATTTAATACTGGTCTGAACATATTTTTAATGGAAAATCTAACTGTACCTTGAAGAAAATTCTGCAGTAAATTGTAATAAGGCATCTCCCTCATTTTCAGCGTCATCAGGCACTAGCATTGAAATACAAAGGTTAAAGTTAGGCTTTTGGAGATCTGGAACTGTTCACACAGTGCACTTTAATTGTTTCATTCATTGGAATATACAAGTATATTGGAGGAGAATGGTATTGCATGCAGTAAGGTTACAGTCTTGCACATCATAAGTTCATATTTTATTTACCCATTAGTATGGTAAATAGATCAAATGAAAGCAAATGAGCCGATAACCTTCTAAGAGTTTATTATTATGTATTTACTTATAATTATCAGACAGTTTATATTCATCTGACGTTCTTATTAAATTTAATAATGAAATTATGGATCTAAGATTTTAAATACAAATTACATTCACAAATGAAGTGCAACTTAAACTAGAGAAGGGTATATTTATTCCTAAGTACAATATATATATTTCACGTTTCTTTGGTGGTAAGTATAAAATTGAATTTAAGATTCAGGGTTTTGTAAACATAATGACCATTCAGTTATGCTCTGAGAGTAACAAAAACTGAACAGCTTTCACCACCATCACACCTATTACCTTTCTTTCCTTCAGAAAATGGATCAATGATTGATTCACTCATCAACCTGGTCATTATTCAAAAGGAACTCAAACACACTCCCATCCTGTACATATGTAAACTGAGTCTCATTACTGCATACGGTTCTCATCCAACTTTGAACCCTTCCACAGCTTCTTCCCACTTTCACTATACATCGGCCTAATTGTTACCATGCCTTTGTAATACAAGTTTGCTGTGCACTCTTGTCAGGGGTACATCCTCACTGCTGCATTAGACCAAAATCCATTATTCTACTCCCTTTTTAAAAATAATTTCCCTGAGCATCTTCCTCCTCTCTCCACTCTTCACCTCAGCTGGTCATATCACCTTTGTACTTCGCTCAGGTAACCCACCATCACTCTGATCCTACCCAACACTACTTTCTTTTTCCCTTTTCAGGGTAGCGCTTAAATTGCATAAACTCTCCTTTCCAAAGTCAATTGTGACCCAAAAGACCTTGCAACTTTTTGCACTCTGCTACCCTCAACCACCGACAAAGTAATCTCTGCCAATTATTCGTTTTTCTTAGTTCCCAAATCCACCTATAACCTACCCTGGAAAAATGTTGATATGCCATGGCTGTGACACTCCACATGTTCTGACAAGTGTTGGAGGCGCTAATTAGATGATCCATTGCTTTACTTCACTTTGGATTTTGTTTCCTGTAACAAAATCCTCATCAACTTCCATTCCATTCACATTTTAATATAAACTCAACTTTTCGTATCTGAAAAAGGGTTATTTGCCTTTGCCTAATTGCTTACATCATACATGTTATTCCACTGGGGTTTGGTCTCCTCTGTTGAAATATTTTTTATGATAATTCTGACAAGCATAGATAATCCAGACCTCTTCTACACTGTAAACGTCCCTAATTGTTTTTTGTTCTACCAGTTCTGCAACACAGGCCAATAAATAAATACCAAAAGTGCTTGAAACAAAATAAAAATATTTTAGTGATATTTTAATATAATTAAATAAAATAAAAGAGAAAAGATAAAAATTATAGAAGGACTGAGCAAAATGTGTTTAGTATCATCATCAACACTAACTTACTCATTGGGGATTTTTTTGATCCAGAAGAAATCATGCCAAAAAGTTCACCATCGTCAACTCCAAACTCAGTAGCATCTTCAAAATCATCTCCTTCACTGTCACTGACCATGTGAACATCAGTGCACTAAGGATTTAAAAGTAGTTATGTTAATAAATTCCTCCAATTGCCAATGCAATCAAACTAAGTTTTAAAGCAAAAGTGTACAAAAATAGCAATATTAAATAAATAAAACACAAACTATTTAATTTGTCTGTTCTTTATTGAATGTCTCTGTTAATTCCCCAAAATTTTTTACAGGGCTTAACAAGGGTGTCTTCTGCTTCAGAACTCATCATTTTGATAGATTAATGCTTTTTCAAAAGTGCATATGAAGCAGAAATCAAAATCAACACATGATAAAATTCTGAAATTAAAGCAGAACATGCTAGAGATACACAGAAGGCCAGGCAGTATTTGTGGAGAGTGAAACAGACTTAATGTTACAAACTGATGATCTTTCTACAAAACGAGGAGAAATGAAACTTCAACCTGGAGACAGAGATAGAGAAGTGGGGAAGGAACAAAAGAGACGATCCATGATAGCTTGTAGACCAGGGAGATTGAGGAACATAAGCAGGGTGTAAAGGTATGACCAGAACAAATGAATGATAAGCAGGGACAAAGTGGGAAGTAAAGGTATAATTTGGAACATAAATAGGAGACAAATTATATCTGAAAGAAACCATTGCTGGAAAACAGTTGGGGGCCAAGATAGGGAGGTCAGAGTGAAAGTGAAAGGGAGATGGAGAATTAAGATGCCAGGCAGTGGAAGTGAAGGATCAATCTTGTGTACTGAACAGAAATCTATGCAAAACACCAATCTATATTTACTTTCCCTGATACAGAAACCATATTATAAGCACTGAATGCTTCACTGGAAAATAGTACAAATAAATCTTTGCTTCACCTGGAAGAAGCATTTGGCTCCCTGGACAGAAAGGGAGAAGTGAAAAGGAGAGACAGATGGAACTCATGAGAGCAATAGCTTTAGAATGCTGAAAAGGGAAATGACAGGAAAATTTGTCTAGTGGGGGCATCATCCTGAAGTAGTTGGAAATTATGGAGGATGATCCACTGTTTGCTCGAATGTTCCTCAAGTTCGTTCAGCCATTCACCAAGACATGACCTACATGAAGTTGATTTTGCTGCCAATGTCTTTTCCTATTAACTGCTGACCAAGAGTACAAAAATCTACCTCTCAGTCTAGAATGTTCTGAATGATTGAGCTTACACAGTCCTCTAAGGTAAAAAGTTATAATATAAATAAACAGTGGCACTGCCGCCTCACAGCTCTAGGTGGCTGGGTTCAATTCTGACCTGAAATATAGCTTGCACTCTCTCTCAAAGATTATTGTTTCCTTCTACAAAGTGAAGAATTGCTGGTCGATAATTGTAAACCACTCCTTAATGAAGACAAATGGCAAAAAAATCATATGGGGAAAAAACAAATTGCAGGAGTACAGGGAAATAGGGAGAGGGAATAGGATTTGCTGGGACTTGATGGCTCCTCCTGTATGGTAATAAGTAATCTCCTAAATGGTCAATCACTTTTCCAGAGACTATGCTCCTGAACTCTAAATTCTCCATCTAGAGATTAACAGACTCACAGCATCTACTGTTCAGTTCCTCTCCTAATCTTGCATGTCTCAAAATATTACCACACATTCACCTAAACCTCAATGAGTGTAGGCCAAACATACTCAATCTTGCTTTAACTTCTCCTTTTCAATGTGGCTCCCACATGCTTTCACTCCAGTAACTAAGAATAACAAAGTAACATGCCTGATGAAGGGTATCAGCCCAAAATGTTGACTATACTCTTTTCCATAGATGCTGCCTGGTCTGCCCAACATTTTGTGTGTGTTGCTTGGATTTCCAGCATCTGCAGATTTTCTCTTGTTTGTCTTAATGATTACCACTTTTTATTGGTGCATCATAGAAAGAATCCTATTTCAATGCATCCCATAGCTTGGTATGGCAAATGCTCTGCTCAAGACTGCAAGGAATTACAAAGAGTTGTGGACACATCTCAATCCATCCCAAAAATCAGCCTTCCCTTGATGGTCTCTGTGTACACTTCTTGCTGCTTTGGTGAAGCAGTTGTATAATCAAAAACACCATCCACCCCAGACATTCTTTCCTCCTCTCCTCGAGCAGAAAATATAAAAACCTGGAAGCACGAGCCACCATGCTCAAATACAACTTCTACCCCACTGTTATAACACTATTGAATGGCTCCCTGGTATGGTGAGATGGACTCGACCAAGGTAGATGGAATCTACCTTGTTATGATCTTAAACTTTATTGTGTACCTGCACCACACCTTCTCAGCACTCAATTATTGGTTTACTTGTACTCCCTCAACACATTGTTGTAATAAATTGATCTGTATAAATAGTATGCAGAGCAAATTTTACACTGTACTTCATGACATGTCACAGTAATAAACCAATTTACCAATTTTGCAGGGCAAACCGTTCATTCACCATTAATCTATGTTTCACAGATTAAGACCCTTCAATACACAAACATTTGTCAGTTTCTAATCATTCATAAGAATTGGCCGTTTCTTTCTCCCTACCACAATGCATAAACTCATTTTCCCAAATCGTATGTCACTTGCCACTATGTTGGCCACTAGCTTATCTATACCTTTTGCATGTATCTTGTAGCTTTGTTAAACCTCATTTTGCAATGTAGCTTTGTATCATAAAACAAACTAAATTAAAACAAAGTCTTTTGATTCTGTTATTAGTGTAATCTGTAAATAATTCTGATCTCCATGGCAATCCATGAGTAACTTTGTCAATTTGATAATAAACCATACTAACTAAATATCTATTGAAAATTCAGGTACACTTGATCAATCGGTTCACTGTTAACTACCTTTGATCTAATGCAATATGATTTTCCAGCAAATCCATTATCATAATATAACTGTAAAATTTTTCAGAAGATGCAATACAGCAATCTGCTTTAAAGTCACGTTTTGTCTCACCTTCCCCTTTCTTAGATAGTGAAGTTATACTTGTTACTTTCCAATCTCGAGGACTTGTCCTAAATCTAGGGATCTTCTAACTCCAACGCCATGTTTTTTTTTAATCTTGGGGTACAGACTCAGATTCAGGAGACTTGTCCTGTTTTAGTAACCTTAATTTTTCCTGTCGCTTTTCTTTAGTGATGATAACCAAGTTCTCCACTGTCAACAAATCCCTGGTTTCTCTCCATTTAATGGTATTTTCAGCAGCTACAATAAAAACCAAACAAGCCTGTTTAAAAGTGTTAGCTATATTTTTGGGATCCAGGGGACTCTGGATAGAGGTAATGCCCAGTACCTTTGATGTCTGGCAGCAGCACTCTACTTCATCAATGGTCCTCATCCATCTCCTAAATCTCTCACGTCTGCCTCAGCTGGCACACCCAGGTACACTGCTTAAGCTGGCAGGCTAAACGATGTGAGGAGGCAGTGCTAACACAGCAACACTGGGCGAAAGACCTCATCGACAGAGTCACTGGCCAGGGCAGATGAGTTCCTCAAAGAACTACAACAGCCACATGTTTGAGACCAAGGCGAGCCACTGAGTTGGAGGACATCGGCTGTGGTCTGGCCTGGAAAGAGATGGGTGCCGCCAGGCCTCACTAGCCCAAGACACTCAAAGGTGACCCTACGACCCATAAGGACTGAGAGATCAAAACCGAAAAAGTATTTTTTTTTTAGTCTCCATTAAATTTTCGCCCATCATAGAATTTCTAGGGCCCGCACTTGTTTTGTTTTTGGTCAAATGACACATGAAACTAAGATCCAATATCCTTCTGGGGGGCATAAACTACTCCATAGTAATACTCTGAAGAAAGACAGGAGAATTTTCCTTGTGCCATTGCCAATATCATCATCATTATGTGCCATGTCATATGACATAGGCAATCATGGTTTATGACCATGACTGTTCTTGGCAAGTTTTTATACAGAAGTGGTTTGCTGTTGCCTTCTTCTGGGCAGTGTCTTTATAAGATGGGTGACCTCAGCCATTACTAATGATCTTTAGAGATTGTCTGCCTGGCATCAGTAGTCACAAAACCAGGACTTGTGATATGAACCAGCTGCTCATGTAACTAAATGCCATCTGCTCCCATGGCTTCAAGTGACGCTGACTGGGGGAGCTAAGCAGGTGCTACACCTTGCCCAGGGGTGACCTGCAGGTGAACAGAAGGAAGAAGTGTCCTACATATCCTTTGGTAGACATGCATCTCCAACCTGCCACCCAAGCTGCCAATATATATTCTCAATTAACATCACTAAGATAGAATATCTGACGATAGTACATTTGTGGAAGCTTCTGCTAGGCAAATTAAATTGCTTGTGTTTTATACATTATAACAATTCATGCAATTCAAAAGTAAACTGGGTGTCCTGAGGCGTGAATGGCTTTATTTAAATTCAGGTACTTCAACGTGAGCAATTTTTATTCGCATTCACATGAGTCAAGCTGTTGATGTGAAGACATTACGTTGATTTATTAATTATTCATAGAGTCAGCAACAGCCAGGCCGTGAGTTTATTACAAGCAACCACACCAATGAAGTTGAAGTGGTTTATTTTAAAAAATGTGAACTGAAAGGAATACTACAAAATATTAAGACCATAAGACATTGGAGCAGAATCAGGCAATTCAGCCCATCGAGTTTGCTCTGCTATTTCATCATGGCTCATCCATTTCCCTCTCAGCTCCATACTCCTGCCTTGTCCCCATAACCTTTCATGCCCTGGCTGTACTTCTACTCCGAGTACAGACAGAGAATGAAGACTGCGGCACCAATAGTGAGGACAAAGAAGGTTTGGATAAGGGAAGCACTGGAGCGCTTACAGGATTGCTTTGAATTGGTGGTCTGGACTGTATTCAGGGATTCATCTTCGAACCTGGATGAGTATGCTGCAGTTGTTACTGACTTCATTAAAACCTGCGTGGATGAGTGTGTGCCTACAAAGACTTGTTGTACATTCCCAAACCAAAAGGTGTGGATGAACCAGGAGGTATGTTGTCTGCTAACGGCTAGATCTGTGGTATTCAAGGCTAGTGATCCAGGTCTGTACCAGAAAAGCAGGTATGACTTGTTGAGGGCTATTTCAAGGGTGAAGAGACAATTTCGAATAAGGTTGGAGGTGACATCAGATGTACAACTCTGGCAGGGTTTGCAAGATGTTACTTTCTACAAAGTGAAATCCAATAGCATGAATGCCAGTGAAGCTTCACTACCAGATAAACTCAATGCCTTCTATTCACGCTTTGAAAGGGAGAATATAACTGCAGTTGCGAAGATCCCTGCTGCACCTGATGACCCTGTGATGTATTGTAAGCTGATGTTGGGCTGTCTTTAAAGAAGATGAACCCTCGCAAGGTGAAAGGTCCCAATGGTGTACCTGGTACGGCTCTACAAACTTCTGACAACCAACTGGCAGGAGAATTCAAGGACATTTTCAACCTCTCACTGCTACAGGCGTAAGTTCCCATTTGCTTCAAAAAGGCAACAATTACCAGTGCCCAAGAAGAATAATGTGAGCTGCCTTAATGACTACTACCCAGCAGCACACACATCTACAGTGATGAAATGCTTTGAGAGGTTGGTCATGACTAGACTGAACTCCTGCCTCAGCAAGGACCTGGACCCACTGCAATTTGCCCATCGCCATAATAGGTCAACGGCAGATGCAATCTCTCTGGCTCTTCATGCGGCCTAAGACCACATGGACAAAACAAACACCTATGTCAGGATGCTGTTCAGCGCTATAGCTCAGCATTTAACACCATCATTCTGTCAACCCTGACTGAAAGGTTACAGTACCTGGGCCTCTGTACCTCCCTTTGAAATTGGATCCTTGACTTCCTAACCGGATGACACAATCTGTGCAGATTGGTACTAATATCTCTTCATCACTGATGATCAACACTGCTGCACCTCAGCATTGTGTGCTTAGCCCACTGCTCTACTCTATACCCATGACTGTGTGGTTAGGCATAGCTCAAATACCATTTATAAATTTGCTGATGATACAACCACTGTTGGTAGAATCTCAAATGGAGATGAGAGGGTGTACCAATGAGATATGCCAACTGGTGGAGTGGTGTCACAGTGTCGCAGCCTCAAATTTGCACTCGACATCAGTAAGATGAGAGCTGATTGTGGACTTCAGGAAGGGTTAGACAAAGGAACACATACCAATCCTCATAGAGGGATCAGAAGTGGAGAGGGTGAGCAGTTTCAAGTTCCTGGGTGTCAAGATCTGAGGACCTAACCTGGTCCCAACATATCAATGCAGCTATAAAGAAGGCAAGAGAGCGACTATACTTCATTAGGAGTTTGAAGAGATTTGTTAAGTCAACAAAAACACTCAAAAATTTCTACAGATGTACCATGGAGAGCATTCTGACAGGCTGCATCACTGTCTGGTTTGGGGGGGGGGGGGGGGGCTACTGCACAGGACTGAAGGAAGCTGCAGAGGGTCGTAAATTTAGTCAGCTCCATCTTGGGTCTTAGCCTACAAAGTACCCAAGACATCTTCAAGGAGCGGTGTTTCAGAAAGGCAACATTCATTATTAAGGAACTTCAGCACCCAGGGCATGCCCTTTTCTCACTGCTACCATCTGGTAGGACGTACAGAGAGATATGGGGTGTCTAGGGAGGGGTAGCACATCTGATGGGGGTTTGCTGTGCCCTTTTTCAGAGCAGCTCGTCCACCTTTGGTCCCCACCTGGTGCTCAGCTCTCACATGTGGCTCCAAGTAGCTATAGTATGCACAGTGGCCACTCCGGTAAACTATCTCGGCAGATGGGCCAAACCAGGTGAAGGTAGCCAACGGGTCTTCAACCCTCGGTGAGGTACGGGATTTGCCTATCCCAGCGTGTGAAGTCTGGCCCTGGCAGATGGACCAGAGGAGACCGATTAGTGGTCGACGGTCAAGAAGGCAGGCCAGCAGGCTTTGGTGGAGCGCTAAGAGCACGGCAATACACTTAGTCGTCCTGGTCATCCACTGCAAGAGGTGGTGATCTCTTTAAACTCACCGGGCAGTAGGCAAAGGCAAACCACTGCTGTAACCTGCTGAGTACATAATTTCCCAATATGTCAGAGCGGCATGGAGGGAAATCGTCTGCCAACTGGAATGTCGAGATGTGACCTAAAGTGAGTGAGCAAGGAGGTACAGAAGCCTGAAGGCACACACTCAGCAATTAAGGAACAGTTTCTTCTCCTGTGCCATCCGTTTCCTAAATGGACATTCAACCTGTGATCACTACCTCACATTACATTACTTGTTTTTGCACGATTTTTAATCTATTTAATATACGTATACTGTAATTGATTGATGGATTTATTATTTTTTTCTTCTATATTATATATTGCATTGAACTGCTGCTACTAAGTTAACAAATTTTACGACACATGCCAGTGATAATAAACCTGATTCTGATTCTGACTGATCAATCCCCTTAAATACACCCAGTGACCTGGCCTCCACAGTCACCTCTGGCAATGAATTCCACAGATTTACCACACCTCTAGCTATAGAAATTCCTCTTCATTTCTGTTCTAAACAGACGCCCCTCTATTTTGAAGCTGTGTCCTCTGGTCCTAGACTCCCCTACAAAAGGAAACATCCTCTTCACATCGACTTTTGATAGGTTTCTTTCACTGAGATCCTTATTCACTCTTCTAAACTCCAGCAAGTATAAGCCCAGAGCCTTCAATCAATGCTCTTATGATAACCCTTACATTCCTGGAATCATTCTCGTGAACATCCGTTGAACCCTCTCCAATGTCAAGACATCCTTTCTTAAGAAGGAGTGCGAAACCGCTCACAATACTCAAAGTGAGGTCCTACCTGTGCCTTACACAGCCTCAGCATTATATCTTTGCTTTTGTATTCTACTCCTCTTAAAATGAATGCTACATGGCTTCTGCCTTCCTCACTACCAATTTAGCCTGCAAATTAACCTTAAGGGGATCCTATACGATGACTCCCAAATCCTTGTGCACCTTGGATTTTTTAATTTTCTCCCCTTTTAGAAAACAGTCTATACTTTAATCCTTCCACCAAAGTGCATGACTATACACCTCCTGACACTGTACCCCATCTGCCACCTCTTTGCCCATTCTCTTAATCCGTTTAAATCCTCTCTACCTCCTTATCTCTCCCTGCTCCTTCACCTATATCCCTATCATCTGCGAGCATGGCCACAAAGCCATCAATTCCATCTTCCAAATTGTTGACATACAATGTAAAAAGCAGTCCTAACACAGAACCTAGAAGGATCCCACTCTTTCCCTCCTGCCAATCAGTCAATGCTCTATCCATCTTTCCAATAATAACCAGGCTCTTATCTTGTTTAGCAGCCTCATGTGCAACAACTTGCAAAAGGCCTTCTGCGAATGCAAGTACACAACATCTACCAATTCTCCTTTGACTATCCTGCTTGTTGTTTCTTCAAAGAATTTAAACAGATTTGTCAAGCAAGATTGTTTGTTAAGGAAGCCGTGTTGATTTTGGGCTATTTGTTATGTGTCTCCAAGTACCCTGGAACAATTGAATCCAACATCTTCCCAACCACTGAGGTCAGGCTAACCGGCATGTAATTTCCTTTCTTCTGCCTCCTGCCATTCTTGAAGATTGAAGTGACTTTGCAATTTTCCGGTCTTCTGGAACTATGCTAAAATCTATTGATTCTTGAAAGAGCATTACCGTTATCTGCACAATCTCTTCAGTTACCTCTTTTAGAACCCCAATGTGTAGTCAATCTGGTCCAGCTGACTTGCCTATTTTCAGACCTTTTAGTTTTCCAAGCACCATCTCCCTAGTAAAAGCAGTTGCACTCACTTCTCCCCCGGCACTCTCAACTTCTTGCATACTACTTGTTTCTTCCACAGTGAAGACTGATGCAAAATACTTATTCAGCTCATCCGTCATTTCTTTGCCCCCATTCATATCTCTCCAGTGTCATTTTCTAGCAGCCCAATATCTGCACTCACCTCTCTTATTCTTTATATACCAGAAAACACTTTTGGTATCATTTTTGATATTATTAGCTAGCTTACCTTCATATTTCATCTCCCCCCACTTTGGGTTTTTCTCATTGCCTTTGGTAGGTTTTTGAAAATTTCCCAATATTCTAACTTCCCACTAATTTTCGCTCTCTTTTGTTTTTATGTTGGCTTTGACTTTCCTTGTCAGCATGGTTGCATCATCCTGTCTTTAGAATATTTCCTCTTCTTTGGCACGTATCTATCCTGTGGCTTCCAAATTACTCCTAGAAACTCCAGCCATTGCTGCTCTGCCATCATCCCTGCTAGTGTGCCCTTCCAATGAACATTGGCCAGATCCTCTCTCATGCCTCTGTAATTCCCTTTACTCCACTGTAGTAACAATACACCTGACTTTAGCTTCTCCCTCTCAAATTGCAGAGTGAATTCTATCATATTATTATCACGGTTTCCTAAGTGTTCCTTTACCTTAAACTCCCTAATCAAATCTGGTTCATTACATAACACCCAGTACTGAATTGCTGATCCACTAGTGGGCTCAACCTCAAGCTGCTCCAAAAAGCCATCTCGGAGGCATTCCACAAATATTTGCTCTTGTGCTCCAGCATTAACTTGATTTTTCCAATCTATTTTCATATTGAAATTCCCCATGACTAATGTAACATTGCCTTTTTGACATGGTTTTTCTATCTTCTGCTGTAATTTGTAGACCACAACCTGACTACTGTTCAGAGACCTGTAAATAACTCCCATCAGGATCTTCTTACACTTGCATTTTCTTAACCCACAAGACTTCTACATATTACGATCCTATGTCACATCTTTCTAAATATTTGAGTTCATTTTTAGCCACCAGAGCCACTGCTCCTCCTGATTCTACCTGCCTGTCCTTTCAATTGATTTGTGTATCCATGGATATTAAGCTCCCAAGTACAATCGGCTTTCAACCATGACACTGTGATACCCACAAAGCCATACCTGCCAATCTCTAACTATGCTACAAGATCATCTACATTATTTTGTATACTGTGTGCTTTCAAATACAACACCTTCAGTCCTGTATATGTCACCATTTTCAATTTTGTCCCCCTTTTACACTGCAACCAATTGACTTCCAGCTTGCCGTATCATCTGCCAGTACTTCCTGACGGTCTCACCACTCACTACTTCTTACATAAGAACATAAGAACATAAGAGATAGGAGCAGGAGTAGGCCAATCGGCCCCTCAAGCCTGCTCCGCCATTCAACAAGATCATGGCTGATCTAATCTTAACTCTAGTTTTCACCGAATCCCACAAGGCAACAGTGCCAACCAATAGGGCACTATGCCGCCCATTTTATTTTATTATTCATCCCGCCCAAACCCATGTGATCACCCGGGGAAAAAAAAACGAGTTGCCAATTGAGGAGAAAAAATCTGGAAAATTCCTCTCCGACCCATCCAGGCTATCGAAAACTGGTCCAGGAGATCACATGGCTGATCTAAACCTAGCCTCATGTCCACTTACCTGCTCGCTCACCATATCCCCTAATGCCATTTTTATCCAGGAAAATGTCTATCTCCGTTTTGAATTTATTAAGTGTAGTAGCTTCCACAGCTCTCTGGGGCAGTAAATTCCACAGCCCCACTACCCTCTGAGTGAAGAAATTTCTCTGCATCTCAGTCCTGGAACGGCATCCCCTTATTTTAAGATTATGCCCCCTAGTCCTAGTTTCACCCATCATTGGGAACATTCTCCCCGCATCCACCCGATCAAGCCCCTTCACAATCTTATATGTTTCAATAAGATCGCCTCTCATTCTTCGGAACTCCAATGAGTAAAGTCCCAATCTACTCAACCTCTCATCATACATCAACCCACCCATCCCCGGAATTAACCTAGTGAACCTTCTCTGCACTGCCTCGAGAGCCAGTATGTCCTTTCTTGTAAACCAACATTCCTATCCTCAGTCCTATCACTTCGGTTCCCATCCACCTGTCAAATTAGCTAAACCCTCCCCAACAGCTCTCACAAACCTGCCCACAGGATATTGGTCTCCCTCAGGTTCATGTGTATCCTGTCCCTTTCATACAAGTTATACCTTCCACAGAAAAGTTCCTAATGATCCATAAAGCTGAAACCTTGCCCCCGCACCAGTTCCTCAGCATTTATATGTCAAATTATGCTATCCTGCCCTCACTGGCATGTGGCACAGGCAATAATCCAGAGATTATTACCCTGAAGGTCCTGCTTTCACATTTCTACCTAGCTCTCTAAATTCTCTCTTTAGGACCTCTTATCTTTTCCTTAACAAGATTAGCCAAAGTAATTTTTAGAGCTTAATGGAATACATATTTTACTGAAGATGTCAAATAGAAACATTTAGACAGGAAACTTATATTTCTCATATTTTACATATTTTTGCTTCTCTAGTTTTTACATAGGATAATTTCCCAGGAAAATGGGAGAACATTGTAGCACTCAAAAAGTCATACTTCAGCTATTCTCCTGACTTAATTGGGAACAGTTTTCAAAAGCACCTTGCAGGATCTGAGCACCCACAAGCCTTTGCAGAACCTTACCTGTTCCAGATGCAAGTGGAATCCATTCCTGTCCAGAAGCATTCTGGATCTCAGCAGCATAGCCTGAGTAACAGCAGAGCCTCCCACAGTACGGTGAGGTAACCCCTCCCCAAAAAACTTTAAACAGCCAACAAAGCCCCTGACCAACTTCAATCGCTATCAAATCGGTCAGTATTCGCAAAATGTTTAAATTTCACAGACATTTGAACACACTTGAAAATGAAATGAATGATTAAAATAACTACCTGTATTTGTAAATACAAAATAAATTAGATAAAACTGCATAAACACTATTAGCCAAAACCAAAATAGTTTTAAAAACATTCCGCATTCTCCTTTGGTCTCTTTACTGGAGGCCGATAAACTACAATGAAACCCTGTACCTGGCGTAAGATCCTCAAAAAAAATTGCTGGGGAACCTCACGAGATTGAGCTCTGCCAATCAGTGTTGTGAGGCCAATGCTAAGTTCAGGACTTCAGTGTTTGACAATGTATACCTGGTAGAAAAATTGTAATATTCTTGCTTGGTTAGTAGCAGATAGTACTTTGTAATACAGGAGTGCTTAGTGACATCAGCTCCAGGTGTGTGGATTTGTGGGATCAATTCAGATAAGTGGTAAGCATATCATCCACAGTACTGTCGATAGTAAAGAGGATTTGAGGGATCGTGAGATAATCCATTCACTGCAGCATACCCAGCCTCTTAGTGACACTTTATTCACATGACTTGCTCATTTAGTCTTCTGTATAATAAAAATTCCGAGGAAGACTATGGTAGGAAAGTTAGTGCTGCTGGAAAGTCAGTTGGGGTACTGTTTCTTGAAAAAGCCAATGCCCAATCCTGATAAATGGGAATACCAGAAAGGCAGACTGCACTTCAAATAGATAAATTACCACATCCAGGTTTGTTGTACTCTAGGTTGCTGCAAAGACAAAATTACAGAACCCTTAGCCATATTCTTCCAAATATTGATAGATTACAGTGCCCAAGGATTGGTAAATTGAAAATGCTACACTTCTGTTCAAAAAAAATGCACAGGGATTAACCAAGTAACTATAGACCAATCAGATTAATCTACAAAATGGGGAAGATTCTAGAAACAATAATCTGGGACAAAAACTCAGCAGGTTGTGGGCAAAAAGGAATTGTTGATATTTTGAGTTGAGGCCCTGTATCAGGACTGATAACAGAGGGAGAAAATAACCAGTATAAAGAAGAGAAGTGGTGGCGGTGGGACAGTGGCCAGTAGGTAACAAGTGGACAGACAAGGGTGAAGGATGATGGGTAGATGGAGCCAGTTAGACAAAGGAAAGGGTGAAGTTGAAAGACAGAGACAGGTGGGTGATAGGTGGAGGTGGAAAAGGGAAAAAAAGCAGATGGAGCCAGGTGTAAGGGGGAGGGGAGAGTTGGGAGGGGGAATGGGTATAAGGATTAGAAGAATGATTAAGAAATATTTTCCCACAGGGTGTACCACCTGAGAAGGTGGCAAAAACAGAAACCCATATCACAATTAAATGGGGCTGATGTGTGCATAAGATACCCACGACCAGTGCTGGGAGGTAGGATTAGACTGAGAAGCACTCTTCTCCACTGGCATTGAGAAAGTTCACTGAAAGGCAAATAAACTCTTCCCAGACTTCCTGCCTGTACCAGGCTGGAAGCCCGATAAGAGTTTATTCGTAATATTCGTCATATACACTGAGAAAGCAATAGATCCTTTTTCACTGAAAGGCCTTCTCCCACAACATAAATTTCTATGATTATACTGTATACAGAAATCATGTAGCTTACAGACTCTCTATCCGACAGCTGTCCAAGGATATTGACCCAACACTCATACATAAAACATGCAAGAACAATTTTAAAGCTAATATACAGAATTAAAACAAGGAATATAAAAAATACTGAAAGGTCATCTTATTTTTGAGTGTTCAGTAATAAATATTACATTGAAATCAGAAAAGCAAGATGTTTGTTACCTCTTCGGACTGCTCTCGGGTTTGTGTAGGTGACGGCCTTTTACTAACTGTTAGTCGATGGCAGGGATAATTGAGTCCAGCAGCGGCTAAAGTAATCTGTAAAAACAGTTCAGAGTAACACTCAATAAAGAAAAATACTGTGCAGCTGAACTTCCAGATTAGTACAGCAAAGTTTTCTCACTTCAGTCAAAAATATATTAATTAAATTATTCTAAATTTTTGTTTTCACCATTACAAATCACTAGTTCAGTCTCAATTACAGTTTAATACATAATTTGGTTCATATATTTCAGAAAAATGCTAGGTATTAGTGATTTATTGGCATGGTACTCCAGCAACCAATGTAAGTTCTAGTTGATGAAATTATACAGTAGTAATATTCAATACTAAATCCAAGTTACCATAGTTTATTTTTCATATTCTAACCCAGTTTATGAAAAATTCTACATTAATTCAAAACTACGGAAAAATATATACATTTTTAACATTACATGTAAAAGTAACAAATATGCAAGGTTCATTCATTATTACAAAATAGATCTAAGGAATGCATGTATGCATATACCTCAGTTCTAGTGAAGTCAGTGTGTCTGCTTCACCTCACGTGAAATTGCTTAAATTATAATAAAAATAAAATAACTAAGGAACAAGAAAGAACAAAATGCTAGGATTTAAGACATATGTAGCCACAAAGACAGTCCTATTTTTTCTTCTTTAGGCTAGGCAAAGTCTTCCAATCTTGATTAGGAAATGTCTAAAATCTATTTGAAGAACACCTTCAACAAACAAATACCAATGTAGACCATACTGATAAGTTTTACATGTTAGTGCTGATATCCTTTTCTGTATAATACTTTAGCTTGAATGATGAAATTGCAGCTCCAAATATACTACAATTTAGTCATTACATATTGATATCCTTGAACCAATATTCAGCTATTTACTAACAAGAGATTCTACAGATGCTGAAAATCTTAAGCAAGACATACAAATGCTGGAGGAACACAGTAAGACAGGCAACATCTATGGAGGAGAATAAACAGGCAATGTTTTGAGCTGAGTACCACCACCAGGACTGGAAAGGAAGGGGGCAAAAACCAGAATAAGGTAGCAGGAGGGGACAAGTGTACAAACTGGCTGGTGATAGGTGAGACCAAGTGGGGAGACAAAATAGATAGATGATGGAGGAATGAAGTTAGAAGCTGGGAGGAGATAGGTGCAAGAGGTAAAGGGCTGAAGAAGGAATCTAATAGGACAGTGGACCATGGAAGAAAGGAAAGGAGAGGAACAAGAAGGAGGTGATGGGGAGATGAGAAGGGGTGAGAGGACAACCAAAATAGTGTATGTAAAAAAAGAGAAGAATTGCAGACTTGTAGGTAAAGTGTTAGCTCACCTGGAAGGACTGTTTGGGGTCTTGAATGGTGATGAAGGAGGAGGTACAAGGGTAGAAGTAGCACTTGCCACACCTGCAAAGATAAGTGCCAAGTAGACAAGCACGTCTCATATTGTGTGATCCCTCCAGAAAGCCAGGGGTAGTGAAGATGTGCTTGGTAATAAAGATTTCTGCTGGAGACTACATAAATTTATAGAGAATGATGTTTTGGATACAGAGGCTAATAAAGTGGAAGGCAGGGACAAGGGGAAGCCTATTACTGTTGTGATGGCGGGAGGACGTGTGTGAGGGCAGCATCAATAGTGGTGAAGGGGAACCCCATTCATTGAAAAAAAGGGACTCAGGTATTCTATAATGAAAAGCCTCATACCGAGGACAGATGCGGTGGAGACGGAGGAATTGAGAGAAGGGAGTTACATTTTTACAAGTAAAAGGGTGTGAAGAGGTATAATTAAAATAACTGTAAGAGTCAGGACGTTTGTGAAAGATGTCAGTAGATAAATCTGTTGTTTAGCTTGTCCTTGTTGACTAGGCTGCTAGCAATCCTGCAGTTAAAATTTAGCACTCAGTGATATAGACATCTAGACAAAATTATCAAATGAGATAATCACCTTGAGCAGGACCTGAAGATTAAGTGCATGTTACTTGCAGATCAGTTCTGTGGGTTCTGAGATAGCTGATGAAGCCAATGTAGGATATGTGGACTTGCCACAGGTAGACATGAAGCACTTGATGGGGCTGTGAGAAGATGTCTTCATTCACTTAGAAAAGTGTAGGGATAATGATACAGATCCACTTGATACCTGTGTACAGAAAGATTGGTCCTACTGTGGATCTACTGCATGCTGTTGTGTAGCAGACATAAGATAGGACAAGAATTTCTGCAGGCATCCAGATATGAGAAGCATATTCCAAAGACTCTTCTTATTGAGAGAGTTGGAGGTCTTTGACATGTCAAAAAAGACAATATTAGTGCTGCTCCCTATTTTTGCCTTGAATTGACAAATGGAGATTGTGCCTATCCTGCCTCTAAATTCAAGGCAGACAAAGATGGTCTTGATAATGACTTTTCCCAATGGAATTCAGCAGAATGATCTCTATATGCTAGACTTTCTTCATTCTCCAAGGGTGTACTTATGTCATCTCGACGTTTCCTAAAATGTCCCTTTCTTCCCGATTGGAAAATTAAGTTGTGGATTTGTGACAAAATACTTGGACAATGGTCTTGTTAAAACCAACAAGCTATGCACAATAAGACATCAACAAGACATTTTGGTAACTCCCCTGAATCAGGCACTGTCCAAGCTGGAAATTGTCAGGATCTCCTACATGATTTCCTGCATCACATCAGGTATCAATGACTGTTGAAGTTAACAAATTTCATGACATATGCCAGTGTTAACAAATCTGATTCTGAACTAAGCACCACCAATCTTCTGTTATGCTCATTAGCCTAGCCCTAAAACAATGATAACAACAAAAATGGCACTGTAAGGAAATCTTTGTTGAATTCGCAAGGATTCCACAAGGACAATATCTCAAAGATAACCTGATGACTTGCAGGGAACAAGTGCTGCATTGCCCACTGCTTGTGAACTGTCCTGAAGCCCAGTGTAATTTGTGTCTATGAATGTACTTGTGGATTTTCTACCTGAAGCATGTACTCTGGGTTGATGCGTTAGTTCAGTAACAAATGCAGGACATCCCTGAATTGGAATTCCACATCTCAAGGAACAAAACTACAGACATCTGAGGCAAGGCCCAGCAAAAATCCTTCCACCTACATAACATTTTGAGCTTATGAAGTGCACGGAGATTCAGCATCTTGCTGATAACTACATCATGCACTGATTATTCAATGCTATTAATGACATTCATGGCCACCATGCACTGAGAGCCATGAATGGAGATGAACTCTTATCAAGGACAAAGAGGCACTTCTAAGAAATCTTCAACTGTGCTTCTTTGCTTGGCATGAATGCTCTTGACTCTATCACACAAAAAAAATTGTGCAGGCTAGCTCACCCCCACTCATGACTGACAAAGAAGTTCAGAAGGCCAAATGCTAACTGAAGGAGGTTTTCAGGTGCAAATCGTATTCTTCAGTTCTATTGAAATTCTAAACCTCAGAGGAATTTCAGTCAATAATTCACAGTTAACAGACACATAGGACATCCCAAGATATCCTGAAGACTTTCTAGGCACTTATCAAACAAATGTTGAAATACACCGTAACTGAGAAAGCAAAAGAAGGCACCATTATCCTCTTTAATGTTAATTGAAACCTTTTTACACATCCGTAAATCTCTAAGAAATTCAGCTCTTAAGCAATCTGTTCATCATATTTTCATATGTCTCCCTCCCCCATTGCAGCTTCTCATGATTACAGATCAGAACAAAATGTGTCCCATTGAGTCAAGGTGTAATATACATGTTTAGCTATTCAATTTCCATTTGTTGCATTAATTAACAGGTAGACAGTAATCAGTATATTTAAACAAATCAGCTAGGATACTAAGGGATTAATTAAAATAAAGACACCACACTGTCAATACATTATTCTAACACATGGTTGTGATGTTGAAGACAGCCTAACTTACAAACACAATACATGCAAAAATGATTTTAAAAAGTGCTTACATAGAACATTTTAGTGGATATTATGAAGCAGTGAGAATGCCAGTTCAGTAATTGAATGGGGAATTGTTTATTTCTGTGTTTCCAGATTTCAGGTTCCAAAGTGATTTATCGTGGAGACAGCCACTAATAAAGTTAAAACAGAATAGCTTGTTTTACTTTAATTGCCTTTATGAAACCCACAAGGCAAAGTAAATCCTATGTGGCCAAGCCAAGACAAACATATTAAGTTTCCAGGATAATAAACAAGATGGTTAATTATGGCGGCAATGATAATTCAGTAAAATAAACTCTGACTCTGCAGAATATTGTGAGTTCTACAGGCACCCAAGTCCAGACTAACATAATTAAACAATGGTGAATAAGCTTATTATACTGATTTATTACAGTCACATAAACAGTATTTTTTCCGTAAAACATTAGCATGTGATACTATTCTCTTGATTTGGATTTACTGAAGAGTGGAGACATTGACAAATTAGAAAAGCTATAACTGCATGGAATATTTTAAGAGTTGAGTTACACATTTCTTTTTAAATATTGTCCACAAAATATTTATGTTCCAAATGCCTGAATTACTGTGCACATTTCACTTTGGAACAATTGCTTTTATTTTGCTAATTTAGCATTGTGAGATATCTCAAAGCACTTCACAGTACAGCAAGGAAACAAATTTTGATGTAAAAATATGTATGCTTAGAACCTCAAAACAGATCAATTATACTTATGAAACAAACTGCATAGGCCTATGTAAAAGATATTTAAAATTCTATTTAATTTAGTAAACACTCTAGTTCAAAAGTTGCAATTTTGAAACATAATTTATCATAATCAATTTATGTGTTTTGAAAGGAAAGTCATTATCGGCTGTCAACTGCCCTAATTTATACTGTGAAAAGAATAAAGACACAGAAAATGCTATGGAACACAAACCTGCTTAAACTGGAATGTTACAACATTTTCATCTGGGTTAAAATACTTCGGTCAAAGCAATTTTGAAAAGTTTGCCCACAATTAAATGGGAAGTTAGATTGTTATATTCACGTACAAATTGGATGTCAAAGACAGACATGCTGGTCCAGAGCAATTATCTTGGATAACCTAGTGTAAATACCACAAAGACTGTAAGCTGTACCCAAGAGGCAATACTGTACTTAAATAACGTGAATTTCAGGCTCCTGCATTCCTATATAAACATTGAGATAAGGCTTTGATACATAATGGACTAAAAAGATAATTCATTGCTCTTAAAATACAAGTATTCCAAACTTAAGATTCACATATACCAGTTTAGAATTTTTGGTTTGGAAATATTAGTTCCAGCTATTTTATATATAATCTCTTCAAATATAATCAATTGTTCTACTGAAAATACATAGAAAAAAATATTTTGGGGATATATATTCTTGGAACGCCTGCAGTGATTAACTGGATAACATTCTTGCCTTTGCTCAAAGGTTGTTAGGTCGAGTGCCACTCCAGAGACTTTAAAAAAAAGTCTAGACAGATGATCCAGTGCAGTTCCACTATACTGTTCTATATACTACCTTTGATTACACATCTGCTTTCTTAGACAAATATAAAAGATCTCATGGCACAACTTTGGAAAACGACGAGTGGAGTCTCCCCAGCGTCCTGGCCAATATTTATCCTTCAGATAATAGGACTAAGAGAAAACCTCAATGCTGTTTCTGGGTGTTTTTGACGTGTAAACTGCATTGTAGGAAACACTGCAGCCAATGGCTGCATTCAGAAGCATCTGTATAAGCAAGGTTGAAAAAAAACAAGTGAAGATGACCATTTCCATTATGCATTTCAGAAAACCTCTTGAAAAGCATAGTTATGTCAATAGTTAGTCAAGACAGGATTGTTTTATACCCAACAAGGTTGGCACTTTTGGTTGAGTCAGAAGCCTCATATGAACAATGTTACTTGGGAAAAACACAAACTTTTGATAATTGAAGAACTATACCCTGAAAATAGAGGATTGTTTTTGAAAAGGTCATCAATTACAGTGGATAAAATAGCATAGTACATATATTAAATGTATTTAATATGGTTCCATAACTGGATATGACAGCACGTTTCTCCATTGCAAACAGTGTCTCCAAAATATTAAAATCCTGTACAACTGCGTTAGTTATATTTTCCCTACATCTATATACAAATTTTATAAATCTCTTTTTTATCATGTTGTCCATGGTGTGCCTCATAGATAATGTGGTTTAAGAGTGATACAATTCAATGATCTAACAGCATCTTTTTATGCTGAGCAGTTATGAGGGTAAGACCTTATTTTTCCTTTTACACTGAAGTTTAATGCATTTGAAATGTTCATTAGTTAAAAACCAAACTGATGAAGATCACAAGCCAAAACCCTTCTTTGTCTGCTTGTCTACCACTGACACTACTTTAGGCAATTGTGTACTTATCCTCCTTCGTACCTCTGATCTTCAACACTCCCTAACGCCTTACCATTCACTGTGAAAGTCCTACCCTGGTTTGACTTCACAAAGTGCAACAGTTGATACAGCCCCAATTTATCCACCTTAATAAGCCTTTAACACCACCAGTATCACTTTGTAAATAACCCCTACTTATGGACATACAATCAATGTATAAAAACTATGCATTGATATTTATAATATTTAAGTTTTTACTGCTTTTTTATTTTATAGGAGTCAAACTGGACACACTGGAGGCAGTGGTAGAACAAAGGACCCTATGGAAAATCCTGGCAATTCTGGACAACATTTCTCACTGCCTGCATGCCACCTTGGCTGAACAGAGGAGCACTTTTAGTAATAGACTAAGTCAACTGCTCTGCTCCTAAGAGTGCTATATGAGGTCATTCTTACCCTTGGCCATTAGGCTCTACAATGAGCCAACCTATAGCCAGGAAAGTGATGACCCCCCTCTTGTTAGACTGTTTGAGGTAACTTAGTTTTTATTCTTTCTGACCTCTTCTAATATTTGGATATCTGTGCACTTGTAATGCTACTGTGATACTGTAATTTCCTTTGGGATCAATAAAGTACCTATCTATCTATCTCATTGTGTTTTTTGTGCTGCATCAAAGTGGAATAACAATTATTTTCTCCTTTACACTTGTGTACTGGAAATGACATTAACAATGTTGAATCTTAAATCTTGTAGTGTTCCACTTCTGGGCCTCCAACACGGACGACCCAATATGGCAGCTCTCATTGAAAATTATGGAAATCATCAAATATTCTTGTTTTAGCCTGCTATGGCTGAGAGCCATAACTACATCTATGACATGTACAGTCAATGATGAAGTTTTAATGCAATTGATCATTCTATCACTGCTTAAAACTGATGGAAATAAACCAGACTGTGGCTGGCATACTGCCCTTTAAGAAGCCATCAGCAAAACAGGGGTCGACGTGTTGGTCTGATGGTGTGTTTAAATAAATGAGGTTTTCGACTCCCAATACCAACAATCTTGCTGGCAAACATACAGGCTCTGGTAAATAAATTTGACCATCCCAGAGCTAGGGTGCTGTACCAGAGTGATACTAGCACTGCATGCGCCTTTTAATTTACGGAATCTTGGTTAACCTCTTCTGTTCTGGACACAGTGATTTAAATAGACGGGTTCACAAAACATTGTCAAGATAGGTTGGTCGAGTCTCAAAAACAGAGGTGGAGGTATATGCCTCATGATCAACTCCTTGTGGTGTACTAAGTTTTGGGTGACATCCCAATTTTGTTCACTGGACCGACTATTTTACCTGCTGCGAGAGATTTCAGTGATCATTTTGGTAACAGTGTATATTCCACATCAGGCCAATGTCAAACAGATTGAGCAATGTAATGAACAGGCACGAAACAGCACATTCTAATGTGTTCCCCATCATTTTGGAGGTTATTAACCAGGGCAGCTTGATGAAGTCTCTATATAATAATTATCAACAAATCATATGTAGTACAAGAGTGAATAACAAGATGGACCACAGTTACACTAAGATCATGCTATCCCACACACACACTTTAGTAAGTCTGATCACTTAGTTGTACTTCTACTCCCTGAGCATAGGCAGAGACTGAAGGCTGCAGCACCAGTAAAGATGACAAAAAGATATGGACCAGGGAGGTACAGGAGGACTTACAGAACTGCCTTGAATCGGTGGACTGGACTGTGTACATGAAGTCATCTTTGAGCTTGGATGAGTATGCCACAGTTGTCACTTACTTATATGGATGAGTGTGTGCCTATGTAAACAAACTGTACACTCCCACACCAAAAGCAGTGGATGAACCAGGAGGTTTGTAGTCTGCTGAGGGCTAGATCTATAGCAGTTAAGTCTGGTGATCCTCAGGTCTGCATAAGGAAACCAGGTAGGACTTGCAGAGGGCTATTTCAAGAGCCAAGAAACAATTCCGGGAGAGGTGAAAGGTGACATCAGATGCACGTCAACTCTGGCAGGGTTTGCAAGCCAGTACTTCCTATTAAAACCTAACATCATGAATGGTAGCAATGCTTAACTACCAGACGAGCTCAACGCCTTTTATGCTCATTTTGAAAGGGAGAACAAAACCACTGCTATGAGGATCCCTGCAGCATCCAAGGACCCTGTGATCCCTGTCTCAGAGGCCGATGTCAGGCTGTCTTTCAAGAGGGTAAACCCTCGTAAGGTGGCAGGGATCAATGGTGTACCTGATAAGCTTCCGAAAACCTGTGCCAACCAACTGGCGGGGGTATGCAAAGGCATTTTCAATCTCTCACTGCTACAGTTGGAAGTTCCCACCTGCTTCAAAGTTTAACAATTACACCCTTGCCCAAGAAGAGCAGCGTGAGCTGCCTTAATGACTGTCGTCCAGTAGCATTGATGTCTACAGTGATGAAAGGTTTAAAGAGGTTGGTCATGGCTAGAAACAACATCTATCTCAGCAAGCACCTGGACCCACTACAATTTGCCTATTGCCACAGTAGGTTTTCAGCAGATGCAATCTCAATGGCTCTCCACACAGCCTTGCATCACCTGGACAATGCAAATACCTATGTCAGAATGATGTTTATTGACTATAGCTAACATTTAACACCATCATTTCTACAGTCCTGATCGAAAAGCTACAGAACTTAAGCCTCTGTACCTCCCTCTGCAACTGGATCCTTGACTTCCTAACCAGAAGACCACAATCTGTATGAAATGGAAGTAGCATCTCCACCTCACTGGCAAACAACACTGGTACAACACAGGGACATGTGCTCAGCCCTCTGCTCTAATCCCTCTACACCCATAACCGTGCGGCTAGGCAGAGCTCAAATGCCACCTATGAATTTGTTGATGATATATGGGATTGAGTGAGATCCAGGATCAGCCATGATGGAATGGAAGAGCAGACTTGATGGGCTGAATGGCCTAATGCTGCTCCAATGTCTTATGGTCTTATAAACATTGTTGGCAGAATTTCAGATGGTGACAAAAAGGGGTATAGGAGCGAGATATAGCAGTTAGTTGAGTGGTGCTGCAGCAACAATATCAGCAAGACTAAAGAGCTGATTGTGGACTTCAGAAAGGGTTAGACAAGGGTATACAAATCAATCCTCGTAGAAGGATTAGAAGTGGAGAGAGTGAGTAATTCTTGGGTGTCAATATCTCTGAGGACCTAACCTGGATACAAACATATTGATACTGCAATAAAGGTGGCAAGGCACTGGCTATATTTCATTAGGAGTTTGAGGACATTTGGTTTGTCAACAAAAAAACTCAGAAACTACTACAAATGTACCATAGAGAGCATTCTGGCTGGCTGCATCAACATCCGATATGGGGGGTGGGTGAGGAAACTGCACAAGATTGAAATAAGTTGCAGAAACTTGTAAAATTAGTCAGCTCCATCATGGGTACTAGCCTCCTTAGTATCCAAGACATCTTCAAGGAGTGGTGCCTTAGGAAGGAGGCATCCATTATTAAGGATCCCCACCACCCAGGACATGCCCTCTTCACAGTGTTACCATCAGGTAGGAGGTACAGAAGCCTGAAGGCACATACTCAGCGATTCAGGAACAACTTCTTCCCCTCTGCCATCTGATTTCTAAACAGACAATTAACGCATGAACACTACTTCACTACTTATTTATTTCTTTTATTTTGTACTACTTATTTTAACTTATCTATTCAATAGACATACAGTTTCAAGAACAAGTTTGTGAACCCATTACAATTACCTGGTTTTCTGCATTAATTACTCATAAAGTGTGGTCTGATCTTCATCTAAGTCACAATAATAGACAAACACAATCTGCCTAAACTAATTACACATGAACAATTGTACTTCTCTTCGTCAATACTGAGTACACCATTTAAATAATCACAGTCTAGGTTCAAAATCTTATGTGAAGCTCTGGGGTAATGCCCTCTACAAAAACTACTTGGAGTCAGGTGTTCCAATCAATGAGATGAAATTAGAGGTGTGGGTTGTGGAGGTGCCTTGCCATATTAAAAAAGACACCTGAAGTCAGGTTACTGACATAGCCTGCTATTCTTAAAAAGATCTGTTTATGTGCACCATACCTTGATTAAAACAACATTCAGAGGACCTT
The DNA here is from genome assembly GCF_048418815.1 of Hemitrygon akajei. Taxonomy (NCBI): domain Eukaryota; kingdom Metazoa; phylum Chordata; class Chondrichthyes; order Myliobatiformes; family Dasyatidae; genus Hemitrygon; species Hemitrygon akajei. The sequence continues at coordinate 45,624,112 of NC_133135.1, read as the reverse complement.
AGAAGAACTGTAGAGATCCATAAAGCTTGAGAAGGGTACAAAAGTATTTCTAAAGACCCGAGTATTCATCAGTCCACAATAAGAGAAACTGTCTACAAATGGAGGAAATTCAGTACTGTTGTACTTTTCCCAAGAGCACAATGTGCAATGCTGAAGGAAGTGAAAAAGAACTCAAGGGTAACAGCAAAAGGCATGCAGAGATCTTTAGAACTTGCTAAAGTCTCTACTCATCTGTCCACTGTAAGAAAAACACTGAACAAGGATGGTGTTCATGGAACGACACCATGGAGGAAACCAATGATCACCAAACAAAGCATTGCTGCGCGTCTCAAGTTTGCAAAAGACCACCTGGATGTTCCACAATGCTTCTGGGACAATGTTCTGTGGACAAATGAGACAGAAGTTGAACTTTCTGGCAGAAATGCACACCACTATGCTTGGAGGAAAAATGGGCACTGCACAGCAACATTAAAACCTCATCCCAACTGTGAAGCATGGTGGAAGGAGCATCATGATTTGGGGCTGTTTTCCTGCCTCAGGGCCTGAACAGCTTGCAATCATTGAGGGAACAATGAATTCAAAATTGTACCAAGACATCTTACAGGAGAACATCAGGGTGGCGGTCCGTCACCTGAAGCTTAACAGAAGTTGGATGATGCAATAAGACAATGATCCGAAACACAAGAGTAAATCAACAACAGAATGGTTTAAAAAGAAGGAAATCTGTGTTTTGGAATAGCCAAGTCAGAGTCCAGACCTTCACCAAATTGAGATGCTGTAGCATGACCTGAAGAGAGCTGTTTGAGGTAAGATATCCCAGAAATATTGATGAACTGAAACAGTTTTGTATGGACGAATGGTTTAAACTTCCTCCTCACTGTAGTGCAAGAATGATCAGCAGCTCCAGGAAATATTTGGTGGAGGTTACTGCTGCTAACGGAAGTTCTACCAGTTATTAAACACAAGGATTCATACACTTTTTCCAGTTTGGACTGTGAATGATTAAACAATGTGTTCAATAAAGACATGAAACGTACAATTGTTTGTGTGTTATTAGTTTAGGCAGGTTGTGTTAGTCTAAGATTGTGACTTCGATGAAGATCAGACCACATTTTATGAGTAATTAATGCAAAAAACAGGTAATTACAAAGGACTCACAAACTTTTTCTTGCAACTGTATATATATTTAATGTAACTCATTTTTTTCTCTGTATTAACTTATCATTTATTTCATTGTATTGCTGCCGTAAAGATACCGAATTTGACGACATATGCTGGTGATATTAAGCCTGATTCTGTATGTAATGTGTACATTTTTGAATACTTCACTATTCATTTTCTTAATTCCTTGGCACCATGACCTTCTCCACAATAAATAAAGATGAGAGATAGTTTAAGACCTCACCGAACCCATAAGGTTTCACCCCTAGATGATTACGTTCATCCTTAAGGGAAGCTGTTTGCTTTCTAGGTATCCTTTTACTCTTAATATACTTGCAGAGCTGCTTAGGATGTTGCTTTATCTGGATCTGCTCCAATTTTCCCACTTGACATGTAGATGCAATTTCATTGTTGCTTCACTCAGCTGTGGAACACTTGGACAATAATGAGGCATGTCATTGACTACAGCTCAGCATTCAACACTATAACCCCATCAAAACTCATCACTGAGCTCCAAGACCTGTATCTTGGAGCCTTCATGTGCAACTGGATTCTTCATTCCTTCAATGACTGACCCTAATTAGTATGGACTGGCAACAATATCTCCTCCACACTCACCATCAGCACAGGTACACCACAGTGTTACATTCTAGCCACCTGCAGTACTCGCTTTATATTTATGATTGTTTGGTTAAGTACAGATACAATCTCTATTTAAGTCTGCTGACACCAGCATCATTGTTGACAAATCACCATGTAGGAGGGAGACTGAAAATCTGGCTGAGTGGTGCCAAAAGAACAACCTCTCACTCAAAGTCAGCATAACCAAAGAGCTGATTATCAACTACATGAGGAAAAAGCTGGAGGTCTATGAACAAATCCTCAGTAGAGAAATGGAGGTGGAGAGGGTCAGTAGTTTCAAAGTCCTTGGCATTAATCTATCAAAGGAATTGGCCTGGAACAAGCAAATAAGTATTGTCATGACTGTGTACAAAGTCACCAAAGAGACACTGAAGCTCGTGGCTATAGAAGTGTTTATTCAGCAAAATGAGCAGCAGGCATCATATTCCAGATACTCTTGGAAGAAGAGACCTGCCTGACCCAATATTACATAACAATTTTATGTGCTAAAAATCAAAGGTAACAGCAGGACAATCCTACAGTTACAAATATATTTACCATGCTTCCTTTGAATTACATACAATTTTCAAACACTTCCATTTTCACACTCACACTCCAGACCCCCAAAATGAATGTTAATTCCCACCAACTTCAAAATGAAGCTCCAGGAAGACCATTGTTCAGAGCTGTATTTTGAATTCAATCTACTTGTACAATCTACATTCAGGTCTCAAGACAAACTGCTGTTCAAATTAATATTTGCCATATACCATAACTCCAGAATACAGCATAACAAGTATCATCAAAACGAAGACACAACAGTGTCTCTACGTAGAAGTTTATGTAAATTCATCAAAAACTTCAACAAACTTACATAGACACACAGTGAAGAGTACCTTAATTGGCTGCAGCACAGCCCAGTATAGCATGATATCGCCAAGTGACCAATGCAATAAATGGCAACATCCTGCAGACAGTTAACAAAACTACTACTACTACTTTTTCTTGTAAACGTACTCCTACTACTAATTTGTGTGTAATTAGAGACTGGAATTTAAATCTTGGTAATGTGTTTCTGGGCCGACTAAGCGATCTTGTGCTTTTGCTGTCTCCGAGGGAATTCGGTGTGGTTGAGAGAAGATTGAGGATGGAGTGTGCCTAATGGTGGAGCACAAACCCATGATTGTTCCAATTCTCAACCAACTTGCTGATTAAAGCATTGAGCAAAAATGAAAACAATGAGGACAAAAGTGGAAGGTGAGTGGATGTTCAGCACTGTCTGTCTGCGTTTGACAGGTCTCTCTTTCCCCCTCGCCCGCTGCTGCCAAAGGAACATGCAGGAATCTTGGGTCTTGGGAAAGGTGTGATCAGCAGTTTGTAGATTGGATTCATTTTTAAGAGGACTTTGCAAATCATGTTATATGTGTTTCTGAATTCTGGATATTTAATTTTTATTGCTATTTTGCACAATTTTGATTGGGATGGACTGGATCTCTGATCTGCAGACAATGACCAACACAGCTAAATTGAACTGAACTAAAATGAATAGTTCTAGATTGTTTCAAGAACTCTGCGGTTTGATGCTTAATACTCTGTATGTTATTTGCTATTGTAAATAAATTGTTTGATTAACCATTCTTTGTTGTTTACAAAATTCATTACAGGTTAGATGTAAATATACGTGAATGCATACTTCCTTATGCCACTATGTCATAAATGTGCACCTCACTAAAGAAAAATACAGTACTGAACAAAAGTCGTAGACACCCTGGATATTTTATATAATTTTTGTTTTAGATGTTTATCTTTTGTCTTCTGCATTACTGTGTCAGTAGAAAAGCGCAAACTTTAGATTTCCAAACATTTATTTTCCAGAAAATTAAATGTTAGAGAAATTTTTGTATTTTATTAAAGGAAGTAACATATTAAGTAATAGACTACTTTTCAAACAAAAACTTGATTACTTTGTAGATATATAGTCCGGATAACAAAGATAACAAATAGGATACAAAGGAAGAGTGACAAGAGTTAAATGAACTAAACTGATTAAATAAAAAAGAAATTAATGTAGAAGGTATCACACTGGACAAAGGACAACTAAACGAAAAGGTGACAGTGTGACTGACAGTTTAAACTTCAAATCATCAAATCTTATACCATGGCAAGGGTGAGCACAACAACAAGACACAAGGTGGTCATCCTGTATCAGCAACGTCACAGAATCATAGAGAAGTACAGCACAGAAACAGACCTTTCAGCCTATCTGGTTCATGCCAAATCATTTAAACTGTCTACTCCCATCAACCTAGACTGGGACCATAGCCCTCCATACCCCTATGATCCATTTACCTATCCAAACTTTGCTTAAATGTTGAAATCAACCACTTTGCAAAAAAAATCAACCAAAATTCACCACTTTGCCTGGCAGCTCGTTCCACTCTCTCAAGACCCTCTGAGTGAAGAAATTTCCCCTCAAGTTCCTCTGAATAAACTTTTCACCTTTCACCCTTAATCCAAGACTCCTGTTTGTAGTCCCACCCAACGTCAGTGGATAAAACCTTCTTGCATTTACCCTATCTATACTCCTCATAATTTTGTATACCTCTATCATATCTCCTCTCGCGCTTCTATGTTCTTTAATAAATCCTAACCTATTCAATCTTTCTTTATAACTCAGGTCCTCCAGACTCTGAGTGGTGGATGCCACAAGGCCAAAGGACCTGTCACAGTTGTGGTCTTTTTTAGGATCTGTCAGTTACTATAACAGGTTCCTGCTAAACCTGGCTACTGCACTCCATCTCTTTAGCTCATTGCTACAGATTGGGAAGAAATGGCAATGGACTAAGCAGTGTGATGTGGCTTTCCAAAAGACAAAGGAAATGGTGATATCAGACACTGTACTCACACATTATGAAACACATTGTCCAGTGAAACCTGCCTATAGTGCCTCACCTTATGATCTAGATGCAGTCATGTCACATGTTGTCAGTGATGGAAGTGAACACCCATAAACTTTGCATCACACTCCCTTACCACTGCAGAGAAAAATTACATGCAGTTTGACAAAGAGGCCTTGAGTCTGGTTTGCAATGTAAAACATTTCAACCAGTACTTGTATAGGACAGAGTTTACCCTCATTACTGATCATCAACCACTGGTGTCCATTTTCAATCCATAGAAGGGGTATTCCAGTAACAGCAACAATACAAATGCAGAGATGTACTCTGTTTCTTGGAGGACACAATTAAAAGATCTAATTCAAGACAACATCTAATTATGGAAATGCTGATGGATTGTTCTATTTACCCTTGGAAAAGGAAATACCTGGAAAACTTACAAAAGAGGACACTCCTCTTGATGCATTCTCACTAATGCAAATTTGGTCTCCCTATTACAGCAGAGATGATCCAAATGGAAACCAGAAAAGACCCAACACTGTCTCAGGTCTACAGGGCCACCCAAAGTGACTGGAATGTGCAGGAGAAATTCTAGTTTCTCTATTTTTACCAGCACCACCATGACTTTGCCCTTGACAGGGGTTGCGTTATGTGGGGATTGAGAGCTGTTGTATCATCCAAGCTGAAAGCTGAAGTGTTGGAAGGAGATGCATGCTGGTCATCTAGACATGGTTAAAATGAAAGCGTTAGCTCCAAGTTTGTCTAGTGGCCTAAGAAAGATCGGCAGTTTGAGCAGCTTGCCATGCATTGCTAAGGATGTCAACACATTCAGAAGATGACAAGAGCAGCACCTCTTCTTCCCTGGGAATGGCTTGCATTGTCCTGGTAGAATCAATTACTAAAGAAGAAAGGTGTCCAGAGCTGCAAGACCCTGAGACTGTTTCACAGCCACAGGTCTCGCCTGCCAAACAGAGTGACCCCCATGGCAAGAAACACATGATCCCACAAGAGTAATAAATCCTTCACAGCATTATGCCCTTAAAAATAATATGCCGTGAATGCCTATATAGTAGTTGTATTATATATATTTGGTGGCTAGAGAGAAATATGTTACATATTTGAGTTGAGATGCATTCTGTATGGAGTTGGAGAGTTGGAGTTTATAGCTAAGCAAGGTGGAGTGTTGTGTGTTTAGTATTTCAGTAATATTTAAGTGATATTGTAAATATATTGTCTGAATAAGCATATTTTGTTGCTTACATGATTCATTAAAGGTTACATGTAAACATATGTGAATGGCATACATCATTATGCCATTACATCACTAAAGTATAGAAATACACTATCCCGTGTTTTTTTAAAATTAATTTCTGGTGTTGCAAAACTTAACAGTGTCCCACTTAACTGTATTCCTAGATCAATAATATTCCTCAAGGGATTTGTGTGATACCAGCTGCCTATTCCAGACCGTATCACTGAACACCTACACTCTGTCCACCAGAGAAAGCAGGATCTCCCAGTGGCCACACATTTTAATTCCACGTCCCATTCCCATTCTGATATGTCTATCCATGGCCTTCACTACTGTCAAGATGAAGCCACACTCAGGTTGGAGGAACAACACCTTATATTCCATCTGGGTAGCCTCCAACCTGATGGCATGAACATTGGCTTCTCTAACTTCTGTTAATGCCCCTCCTCCCCTTCTTACCCCATCCCTGATTTATTTAGTTTTCCCCCCTCCCCTCCTTTTTTTCTCTCTCTGCCCATCACTCTGCCTGTTCTCCATCTCCCTCTGGTGCTCCCCTCCCCCTTTCTTTCTCCCTAGACCTCCCATCCCATGTTCCTTTCCTTTCTCCAGATCTGTATCCCTTTTGCCAATCACCTTTCCGGCTCTTAGCTTCACCCCACCCCCTCCGGTCTTCTCCTATCATTTCGTATTTCCCCCTCCCCCTCCTACTTTCAATTCTCTTACTATCTTTCCTTTCAGTTAGTCCTGACGAAGGGTCTCGGCCTGAAACGTCGACAGTACTTCTTCCTATAGATGCTGCCTGGCCTGCTGTGTTCCACCAACATTTTGTGTCTGTTGCTTGAATTTCCAGCATCTGCAGATTTCCTCATATTCAGTTGCCTTCTGTTGGCTTTTAAAATATTCCCACTAATTTCTGCCCTCTCTTTGGATTTTAAGTTGGCTTTGACTTCTCTTGTTAGCCATAGTTGTGTCATCTTGCCTTTAAGAATACTTTTTCCTCTTTGGGATGTACATATCCCGTGCCTTCCAAATTGCTTCTGGAAATTCCAGCTATTGCTGCTCTGCTGTTAACCCTGCCAGTGCTTTTATCCCCCAATCAATTCTGGCCAACTCCTCTCTCACATCTCTGTAATTCCCTTACTCCACTGTAAAACTGATACATCTGACTTTAGCTTCTCCTTCTCAAATTTCAGGGTGAATACTATCATATTATGATCATTTGACCCTAAGGCTTCTTGTAATTTAAGCTCCTTAATCAACTCCGGTTCATTGCACAACACCTAATCCAGAACAGCTGATCCCCTAGTGGGCTCAGCCGTTAGTTTCTCTAAAAATGTCATCTCATTGGCACTCTAGATATTCCCTCTCCTGGAATCAAGCACTAACCTGATTTTCCCGATCTACCTACATATTGAAATCTCACATGACTATTCCACATGCATTTTAGGTTGTAAATTTGTAAGCCACATCCTTATTACTAATTGTCTATATACAACTCCCATCAGAGCAATAGCCACTGCTCTACTTACCGTCCTTACACATTTGGAGAAAAAGGATGCTTCTGTGAGAATGTTGTTCTTGGACTACAGTTCAGCATTCAACACCACAATTCCATCCAGGCTCGACAAGAAGCTCAGTGACCTCGGCCTTCACCCTGCCTTGTGCAGCTGGATCCTGGACTTCCTAGCAGATCGCCAGCAGATGGTAAGAGTGGGCTCCCTCACCTTCACCCCTCTGACTCTCAATACAGGAGCCCCTCAGGGCTGTGTACTAAGTCCCCTCCTTTACTCCCTGTAAACCCATGACTATGTCGCCACCCAGAGCTCTAATCTGCTAATTAAATTTACTGACGATACTACACTGATTGGCCTAATTTCAAACAATAATGGGGTGGCCTACAGGGAAGAAGTCATCCCTCTGACACAGTGGTGTCAAGAAAACAATCTCTCCCTCAATGTCGTAAAAACAAAGGAGATGGTTGTGGATTATAGGAGGACTGAAGATGGGCTAACCCCTATTGACATCAATGGCTCTGGGTTGGAGAGGGTGTAAAGCTTTAAGTTCCTCAGCATTCACATCACGGAGGACCACACATGGTCTGTACACACCAGCTGTGTGGTGAAAAAGGCACAACAGTGCTTCTTTCACCTTAGACAGTTGAGGAAGTTTGGTATGGGCCCCCAAATCCTAATAACTTTTTACAGGGGCACAATTGAGAGCGTCCTGACTGGCTGCATCACTGCCTGGTATAGGAACTGTACCTCCCTTAATTGCAGGATTCTGCAGAGAGTGGTGTGGACAGCCCATTTTACATTGCAACTCATCCTTTGACTGCAATTTTGCCCTATCAACAGCCTCTCCTCAATACACACTGCCTCTGTAAACCAGCTACTTGATCTTAAGCACTATCATCAGTCTTTCCTGTGACACTTCTTGCATTGAAATATATGCAGCTCAGGACACGAGTCATACAATGCTCAACCTTTTGATTCCTAACTACGTCTGAAGTCTTACTAACATCTGCTTCCACAACCTCCAATTTCCAAAACCAATGTTCTAGCATTCTGGTTTCCATCCCCTGCAACTCTAATTTAAACCCCACCATGCAGGATTAACAAACCTTCTCGCTAGGATATTTGTCACCATCCAGTTCAGGTGCAAGGTGCAACTCCTTAGTCATGTATTAAACTGTACAATCTTCCTAGTTGAGGCCTCACTAGCACATGGCACGGGTTGCAATCCTGAGATCACAACCCTGCAGGTCCTGCCCTTTAACTTAGCACACAACTCTCTGAATTCCCTATGCAGAACCTTGTCACTCGTCCTACCCATGTCTTTGGTACCTACATGGACCACGACTTCTGGTTGTTCACTCCTCCACTTAAGAATGCTGAGGACTCAATCTGAGATATCCCAGACCCTGGCAACATACCATCTGGGAATCTCGTTCTCACCCACAGAACTTCCTGTCCACTTCCCTAACTAACCAATCCCCAAAGCGTTCCTCTTCTCCCCACTTCCCCTCTGAGTCGCAGAGCCAAACAGTGCCAGAGACCCAACCACTGACTCTCTTCTGTTAAGCCAATCCCCACCTCAAACAGTATCTGAAGTGATATACCTGTTGTTGAGGAGGATGGCCACAAGGATACTCTGCACTGGCTCATTAACCCCTTTCCCTTTCCTGTCACCCAGTCTCCTGTGTCCTACACCTTGGGTGTAACCTCCTCTATGCCCTTTCCATCACCCTTTCAGCCTCCTGAATGATTTGGAGTTCACCCAGTTCAACCAGAGCTCCAATTCCTTAACGCAGATTGTTAGAAGATGTAGGTGTAGTTGTCAGGGACACTAGAGGTCTCCCTGCCTTTCCACATCCTGCAAGAGGAGCTTTCTACTAACCTGCCAAGCACTTCTACTGCCCTAGCTGAGCAGATTTAAAGAAGGGAAGGGAAAAAAAAACTTAACCTTGAGCTTATTTTTTTGGCTTTCTCTCACTGAAGCCTCTCGTTGCCAAAATCTCGAAGAGCTAAAGCCTCAAGATCACCACTATGAGTCTGTCCACTTAGACGAAGGTCGAAGCACTTGCCTCTGCCATCCCTTAACTTGTTCTTGTTAATCAATCAAACACAGATTGGTGGCTAGTCAAAACTCTTTTTCACTGTAGCGACCCACTGCTGGCTTTTCTACTCGGGCAGCGAACTTGAGTGAAATCCCCTCCTCTCAAAACTTCTGATGTCCCAATGTTAAATGAAGAACCTTAACCCTATGACATGTTTGATTCTTTACTTTGAGGAATCAACTACTCCAAATCCCTCCTGTCAATCTTCTTAGGATCTTGTTTCAATGTTATCATGTTGCATTTTCCAAGACTAGAAGACAATTATCATGCCAGTGCCGAAGAAAAATATGGTAACATATCTTAATGACCATCGCTCAATGGCTCTGACATACATCATCTTGAAATACTTTGTGAGGCTGGTCACAGTATACCTCAATGCCAGCCTCCCAAACAACTCTGACCCACTACAATTCATCGATAATCAAAGCAGGGCACGCCATCTCCTTGGTCTCGCACTTATCTCTAGAGCACCTGAATAACACAGACACATACGTCATATTTTTATTTATTGACTATGGCTTCACCTTCATAAAATAATTCCAAACTAGGTCTCTGCACTCCATTTCTTGACTTCCTTACCAACAGACAGCAATGAGACAAGTTAGGCAACAACACCTCCTCCAATGGTGCCCTTCACTATACTACTCATATACTCACAACTGTAAGGCTAAATTCTAATCAAACTTCATTCAGAAGTTTCCAGATAACTCAATCATAATGGGCTGGATCTCAAATCGTGATGAGATGGAGTACAGGAAGGAAAGAGAGAGTCTAGTGACAATTACCCTTCCCTCAATGTTAGTGAAATAAAGGACCTCATCACTGACCTCAAGAAATGAAGTGGAGTAAACACTTGTCTGCATCAATGGCATTTAGGTGGAGCTGGTTGAGAGCTTCAAGTTCCTAGGTGCAAATATCACCAACAATTAATTTGTCCAAGTCCAGCTCTATGTACAGTCGGGTCACAAAAGAACACCATCACCCTTATTTCCTCATATTCCCAATTAGTATTACCAAATATTATAGATGCCCAATAGAAAGAATCCTATCCCTATGCATCTTAACTTGTTAAGGTAACCGTCCTGCCCAAAACTCCAAGAAATTGCAGAGAGTTGTAAATGCAGCCCACTGTGTTACGCAAACCAAGTTCCTTTCCATTGAAATAAAGACCACAGATGCTGAAATCTGCAGCAACAAACAATCTACTTGTGGAACTCAGTGGGTCCAACAGCCTCTCTAGGGAAAAAGGAATCATCAACATTTTGGGTTGAAACCTTGGAGTCCTGATGCAGGGTTTTGATCCTAAATGTAGTCAATGCTTTTCATCCTAGAGATCCTGCTAAATCTACTAAATTCCTCTAGCAGATTGTTCACCGCTGCCCTCCATTCACTCCAGATCCTGCACACTTTCCATCATATTGAAAAATTAGCCAATTAATCAAAGACATCCCCTACCCACAGGCATAAAGCCAGCTTCTGTTCTGCTCTTGAACAGACCTCTCATACTCTAAAAGATAAACACTTCATCTCCCATCTACCTTGTTGTAGACCCAAAACGTCGACTGTCCAATTCCTTCCACAGATGTTGGCTGACCTGCTGATTTACTCCAACACTTTGTGTTGCTTCTGATTCCAACATCTGTAGTCTCTTGTGTTTAAACCTTCTCTACCTACAATGTACTTTCTCTGTAACTCTGCCTTCTGCATTCTACTATATCGATGTAATGAACTGTTTGTGGATGGCACGCAAAAGCTTTCACTATATCTCAGTACATGTTAATAATAAACAAACACCGACTATAAATTTCAACCAATCTTACTAATTCTCATTAAAAATGTAATGCCCTTAACCCATCAGCTACATTCACAAGCAAATGTAATGCCATGGTTTGAAGACCAAAACTGTGCCCAGTATTCAAGCTTTACAATTACTAAAAGCTTAGCAGAATCTCAGCAAAACTTCAAGACATCCATGCAGTGAAAGGAGGTGGCAGTAAAAGTCAATTGACCACTTGCCTTCCTAATTGCTGCTTCACTTGTATGTTTACTTGCATTTTTAATAAATTAGCAAAACAGGGTCACTCTCGGTACCAGGATCTGTTCATTTTTCACCATGTAACAAAAGTTAATTTCTATTTGTTCGAAGAGCATAGCTGCAATTCTCTTCACAATAATCTCAAAATTAACCATTTGCATTTCTAAATAAATTAAACTCACTTTTATTCACAGAGTAACTTGTGAATAGATGAAGCCCAGCATCAATTCGCACAAGTAGCCTGTCACTCCCACAGGCTTGTATATTCTCTCACCATTTTCAAATCATTAACCAATCATTTAGCCATTCTAATACTATCTCACAAATGATTATCAGGCTGACTAACCAATAGTTCCTAATTTTTAGCTTTGTCAAATTGCGGAGATACATTTGTTATCTTCAAAATCTATTGGCATCATTCCAAAACCCACAACATTTTAGAAAAGCTTTGCGTCTACTAGCAGAAACAGAAAATTCCATCTTGCACCATCTATTCACAGATTATTCTTCAAACAAAAGCAAATTTAACTTTTCTGGATTTGAAAATGATCCAGTGAGATTACTGCGCAGAGAATTTCAGCTACGCACTTTGGAAGAATAAACTTCTGCTTTGTTAAGTGCTCTATCATTCATAGTTCTTAAGGCCCAGATAGTTAGCATTGCTGCTTCTTTGTGGAAATAACACATATTGTACATAACAATTCTTCTGAGAAACAACAGCCTTCAAAATAACATGTCAATCTACCAAAGGGAAATCTAACAATTCAGTAGTCTACAGATGAACAAACCTATTTATACAACTGGAACAATGATTATCCCCCCCTCCCCATGCATAAGGCTCTTGAACAAGAAGGAATAGGTTCACTCACCCTAACACTGAAATTATTCTGCAACCTACGGACTCACTTTTAAGGACTCTAAAACTTGTGTTCTCAATATTTATTGCTTATTTATTATCATTTTTCTTTTTTGTGATTGTAGTTTGTTGTCTTTTGTAGATTGTCTTTGTTGTGTTCAAGTTTATCATCGATTCTATCTAGTCTCTTTGTACTTACTGTGAATGCCTGCAAGAAAATGAATCTCAGGGTAGAATATTGTGACATGTATATACTTTGATAATAAATTTCTGTAAGTTTGTACATTCTCCCCATGACCACATGGGTTCCCTTTGGGTGCTCCAATTTCCTCCCACAGTCCAAAAACATACTGGTTGGTTGGTGTATTTGTAAATTGCCACGCGATTATTAGGCTAGGGTTAAATCAGGGGTTGCAGGGTGGAGTAGCTCAAAAGGCTGGAAGAACCTGTTCCACAATGCCGCTCAATAATGAATAGATAGACAGATTTTGAGTTTTGAACAATGGCTGCTGGGAAATCCTCAGATCGATTATCCACTCACATATTCTCTACTTTAGCTAAGGTTTAGTCCTAATCCTTCTTTACCGGTATGTATTTAGCAAAATTAAAACATTGAAGACTTCCAAAGTTCTGTTTGTATACATTTCAGTCTTCTCTAAAGACCAAATATTTGTTGGATTCTGCCAGCAATTCCTTGCACATTTTCAGAATTCCCGTGCAGCTGCAGAGGTCTGATCTTGTTTGCTAAACTTCACCAGTAACGTCATGGCTGTGCTTTAAGAAACAGAAGCAGGACTAGGCCATGCAATAGGCTGTACATCTACCCGGTTATGCCCTGAAACAGTATGTACATTTCAATGGCTTTCAATCCACATGGACTTCAGCACTGAAATAATATGCCCCCAGAATACCCCACCATTTATGCTAGGACATCTGCTCTTGAACCTTGCCGGAGTTTAAAACTGGCACAAGTCTGCAAGCATATTCATTTGAATGACAAGTTGTAGGGACATGGGAAGATGGCAAAACAAGCTAAATAGCCTTTTGTTATTTATAAATCCTTTATTGCTTTTAAATAATGTTTTTTGGTGATTTTAATTTTTCATGAAAATTAAAACTCTTATTGTTACTAATATTGGATCTTTGAGCAGAATAACGGCTATTAAAAAAAACTTGAGTTTTGAACATTGGAACGCTAAGAACATTGTGACTGTAAACTTTGAGAAAAGTTTCACAGGTTGAGCTTTGTCTAGCCCACCAATTACATCATGCAGCAAAAAAAATTTGATCAGAGCCAGCATGAATAGTTATAACAATTCAGATCTGATAAATTCAAGGTCTTGGGGAACAGGTGGTGAGTGTGGCAGCAAGCACTATTCATCAAATTCTGGGCTGTTACATTTCAGAAGCACACAGAAGGACATGTATGAAGTCTGAAAGCACACTACACTCAAAGTTTACAAGAGCTTATGTGCAAAGTGAAATTCAGTCTCTGGCAAAATAATTTGGGTACAATACCCCACCAGAGAAGCAGATGAACTAACTATGAGAGCCGATGCAAGTAGTGTTTTATTCAAAAATTAAAGGATCCACAGAACTAATAACCTAAATAAAAACTCTTCCTTTGTCAATTGTATTTTTATTCATAACCACATAAAAATGTGGCACGAATAGTTTAGAGTGACAGAAAAAAAAAACAAGATAGCAAACACCTTTAAGCCTTCCAAGTGACAAGAATCACATTTGCCAATAGGAAAAAACACATTTCAGACCTCAGTATCAGGCTGTCAGAAACAATGTACAAGTTCAGATGCCACATATTCAGTTCTGGTACTACAGATTCAGTTCACATTCTCTGGAGAACAGCTGGTTAAGCCTTTGTGGTGCTTTAGTATAAAAGAATAACTTGCACTCACACTGATTTTCTTTTAGTATGCAAGCAATATTGCTCAGTACAAACACTATTTTGGTAAGAGTTTGAAATATGATTTCACGATTCATTGTGTTAAAGAAGCACAAATATAATCCGCCAGGGACTTAATCCTATTTTTCTTACTTGGTTCCCAAATCCACACAGCTAGATTTAATCAGATGTATACATAAGCATAAATACTAACAATGTCAGACAAGTATCTGGAGTGAAATTAGCAGCACTGGCTACTTGTTATTTCAGAGAACAAATACTATTAAAGTCCAATGTTTTGTTACACTTGAGGTGCGCTCACTGAAAAATAAGCGCAATACCCCAAATTGTCTTGAAGTGAAAAAGAGAGGTAAGAATACACCAGAAAAATAAGAAAATGATTTAAAAAGGTCTGAGTAATCTTGCAATTTTCAGAACAGATTAGCAATTTTGTTTGATGGTATACAAGCAACAACTTTGCTGTGACAGATGGTGAAAATGTTTGTAGGCTTTGGCTAGCATGTCATTTTCTTTATTCCAAAAATATTAAACCAAAATGAAATACATGCAAGGAATCAGCAAGTAAGAGCATTATTCATAAAGATTATATGATTTTATTCTATGAATTCCGGAAAGCAAAGGATAAAACTTCAGCTTGCGACAATAAAGTAAGTTTTATTTTCTTGACATCTTCAGGTTTCTCTGCCATATGACATAATCTCATCATCCACAAGGACCTAACAGCCTCACTGGCATGAAGTAGCAAATCAAATACAAATCCCATCTGGGAATGGTCGAGAGCCCTTGGATCTTAGGAATGAAAGCTGTTATCATTTTGTGAATTACAAGAACTATAAAAGGACACTCTACTCAAGCTATCATTGAATGTCACCTGAAAGCAATCACAAAAGGGCTCTACCTAGGCTTATCTCTGAGCTCTGTCACTAAGGCAACCAGAAGGGAATAGGTTTCAGTGGGTCTATGAATTTAGGAAACCATAAAAGCCAGGGCAAAAAGATATGAGCAGCCTCTCAAAGACTGATTGCATTAATACATTAGCAAATACGGTGAAACACTGGATAAATGTCAGCAATTATGGAAAGACTCCTCAGAACAATCCATGATGTCTGTCAGCCTCCTGCAGTGTGATATCTAAGTGTCATTTAGTGCTTTCTAAGCTGTGATTTTCATAGACCCAAACCCAAACCACAACATGCAAATTAATCTCAAAGTAGAAATAATTTAAAATAAATTCTTTCAAGGCTGCTACATGTTACATGTCACAGATTTTACAGAGACCAAAGGATACCCGCTTCTTTGAAGTCTGTCATCACAGAATTTTGTAGAACTTTGTACAGTCTCACGAGCAATTGTTTGCAGTATATAAAATCAAATACCCAAAACCTGCATTTGGTTCTACTCATTTAAATTTACTTGCTGGATGTGAGAAAGACTCACGGTGCCATGGGAACCATTTTCTCTACATTTCTTGTTAACCTCAAGCTCAATAAACAAGGAAACTGGATAGGCTTGCTGTAATTGGATTCCTGTATAATCTTGATTCTTTTCTGAACCTGATGGACCTGGCTCATCTGGCAACATCAGTTAACTTAATCTAAGTCAACACTCATTTAATATATTATTTTTTGAATCCCTTTAGGTAGTAAAAATACACTGATGGCTGCAGCTCACTTTAATGAGGGATGGGATACTGTACTAGTTGTCAATAATTCTGTTCTGGCATATCCTCACTAGGGAATCATTTATAGACTTCCATGGTTAGTAAATGTTTTCATTCTGTAAAAGTTCAACTGTGACAAAGAAATAACATACAATCATGTGGAATCTCATTTTACATATAAAAGAGCAGGTTTTCAGAATTTTAAGAGCAAGAACACTGCAGCACTGCAAATGTTGGGCTGGAGTTCTAACAAGTATAATTTACCCTTAAATTCAAAAAATAATAATTTGGAAAAAACAAAGACTATAAATTTAAAATAAATCCAATATCATTTTATATCATGATCATCTGTATGATGTGGAAAATATTACACATTTTGAAATTTAAATGATATTCTTCATAAAACTAACCATATTATAATATTTTGGGATATTAATGGCTCACCTCTGAATATGATACAAAAGTCAATATTACAAAATTGTTAAGAAGAGAAAATCTGCAGATGCTGGAAATCCAAGCAACACACACAAAATGCTGGAGGAAACCAACAGGTCAAGCAGAATCTATGGAAAAGAGTACAGTCAATGTTTCAGGCACAGAGCCTTCATCAAGACTGGAGAAAAAATGTTCCAGTCCTGATGAAGGGTCTCAGCCCAAAACGTCGAATGTACTCTTTTCCATAGATGCTGCCTGGCTTGCTAGTTCCTCCAGCATTTTGGGTGTGTTGATAACAAGATTGTTGCATTGTTTGGGACCAAATAGTGAAAGACTGTAAAGAATGTGTATTTAAATTCTCTTTGCAATTTCACTACATAATGCCACATATCTAATACTAAAATCAAATGACATAAATAGAGTTGAAGAGAAAAAAGGGTACAGCAATGATCTACTACAACATACATCTTTTCAGAAATACATAGTTCACATTCCAGCCCTGTCTGATGTATTCCACGATGGCAGGCTACCCAGATATCTTGGCTGAAGTAGAAATGTTGCAATGTCAATTCACTCTGTAAATAATATAGCTGCACTCTCAGTGAAAAAACTGTTTGAAGCTGTTTAGAGAGGGAAGACTCAAAAAGGTTCTGTGAATATTTTTTAAGTCTTCTAACAATTAAATGTTCTGAGGAGAAAGAGTTAGGATGAAAACAGTCCATAGAACAAAGCTCCCTGAGTCACCCTGAAACATAACTGCAAATGTTGAAAATCAGAAACAAAATCAAAACATGTTGGGAATATTCAGTACAGACAGCAGTATCCAGGGAGTGAAAAAGACTTCACACCACAGATCAATAACTATACATCATATCATCAAGCTGAAATATTAACGTTCTGTCTGCATAGATGCTGAGTGACTCGCTGAGCATTTTTAACATCTGTCATTTGAACAGCCTTGTGTAAACAACTTCACCATCATCTTCGTAGGCAGCCCCTCAGCACTTAAGAGTGTCTTGTTTTTAGACTTGTACTGCGATCAGTGGTTCAGGTCAATCATTTATTTGGGACAAATCTTAAACAACATAAAATAATTGAGAAAATAGCCAGGATTCCCTTTGTTTATTTGGGACACCATGTCGCTTAAGTGGGCAGGAGACTTTTACCGAACAGTTTTTACTTCCTGTCAGTCACGTTAACTTGTGTAGCCATTAGACATAAAACCATGCTTACAGCGAACTGTCTTTAAATAGCATCAGTTCCATGTGTTGGTGTACAAAGAGCAGTAATTTCTGTCATTGATAGTTGTCAAGAAATAGGCAGTAGGACGATTTATGCTCACTGCGGAACTTGGAAGGTATCGGCAATCATCTTGAATGTTACAATGAAAATAAAGATTTGGAGGATGCACTCATCAAAAGAATTTTATGATGGCAGTCCATTATCTGTATTAGGTGTCTGTGCTAATTTTGTTCATTTACAGACAGTGTGTTAGTTGCCTATGGTATCCAATGATGACAGTGAATCCTTTATGGGAGAGTTTTTAATGTGGAAAAGCCGTTGCACTGGACAGTTCCACTGTATCAACCTTGGAAGTCTGACTCCTGTGGTATGAGTCGTCATCACAAACTGATGTCTTCCTTGGTTGCAGTGGATAACCATGACTTCTATGCCTTGTCATGCCCTTCACTCTCCAATGAAGCATTGAAGAACCACCTTCCAGGTCATTGGATCTCACTGATGATCTCATCCGTCCAGTTTGCTGGAGCTGGCTTTACATGCTAGAACAGTCATGTCCCTATTTCATGAGTGTATGAGGCCTGCCAGCTACCATCACCTGGTTTAACCTGCCTGTCAAAATGGTTTACCAGGGTGTGGCCACTGTCATATGCAAACAGCTACTTGGAGCCACAGATGAGAGCATAGTGTCTTTTGGGGACCAAAGGAAAGTGAGATGCCTCAGAATGGACACCCATACACAGTAGGAACTAATCCATAGTTTTATTGTACTGTAATAGCATTGGTAGTGTTTGTTACTCAGTTAAATGGCAGTTTGTCTTTGTTTTATATCTTTTTAAATTTTCCATGAAACTTTGGTGAATTGAGGCAGCCGATTTACTTGGCCACAATGTACTGGTCCCAATGTGTACCAGTTAACCAGACTCCACAATATACTGTAACTTACAATAAGAAATATTTATTTATTTTTTGTTTCCTTATTGTGATACAGCGTGTAATAGGCCCTTCTGGCCCTTCAGGCCGCACCTCCCAGCAGTCCCCCAATTTAATCTGAGCCTAATCACAGCCTAACCAACTGGAATGTCTTTAGACGATGGGAGGAAACCAGAGCCCCCGGGGAAACACTCCTTACAGGCAGCAGTGGGAATTGAACCCATGTCATCTGTACTGTAGAGCATTGTGCTAACCACTACACTACCATGCTGCCCATATAAATATAAAAATAAATAAATAAATAAATAAATATATATATATATATATGTGTGTGTGTGTGTGTGTGTATATGTATATGTGTATATATATATATATATATATATATATATATATATATATACACACACACACACACACAGACAAATATATATTTTAAAAAGATCAGTAATGCAATAATAGTATTCGTGGACCATTCAGAAATATCATGGCAGAGGGAAAGAACCTGTTCCTGAATGGTCCATGAATACTATTTTGCAATGTTCTTAAAACACTGAGTGTGTGCCTTCAGGTTCCTGTCCCTCCTTCCAGCTGGTCCTTAATGATGCCGTTTTTTTTTGAAGCATTGCCTTTTGAAGATGGCCTCAACAGTGGGAACTCTAGTGCCCATGATAGAGCTGGCTGAGCTTACAACCTTCTAAAGATTTTTCCAGTCCTGTGCAGTAGCCCCTCCATACTAGATGAAGATGATGCAACTAGCTAGAATGCTCTCCATTGCACATCGGTTGAAATTTGCTAGTCTTTGGTGAAATATCTAATCTTCTCAAACTCCTAATGAAATGTAGCTGCAGGAGTGCCTGCATCAATATGTTGAGCCCAGGATAGATCTTCACAGATTTTGGCGCTCATGAACTTGAAGCTGCATAAACTGCTAACCTCTCAACGATAATGTAAAAACATTCTCTTAGGATGCAATTTGATGCACCAGCAATTCAGTTTCTCAACCTACAGATGAGATGCTATTACCTACCTCGTTATGAACCACTGGTTTATTCTGGATGTATTGGAAAATTGAAATGCACACACAATATTGGAGGAACTCAGCAAGTCAGGAGGCAACTATGGAAAGGAATAAACACTTGACATTTTGAGCCAAAACCCTTCATCAGAGAATTTATGTAGGATACCACATGTATCAAAAATGAGACTAGCATTGAGCCAGCAGGTGTTTCATTGTCCAACTGTTATGCTGTTGATTTGGTACATGATGCTGCTGGACCCCTCCCTGGCATGCTGTCTGCAAGTTCAGGGCTTTATCCACCTACAAGTGAAAGAACCAAAGCTGCCCCTTCTTCTGCAGCTGGAAATCATTTCCAAGTTAATGTAGGATTTGGAGCAACTTTAACATTCATAGGATAAATTCAGTGTTCATAAATGAATATGCAAGGTTTCAAGGTAACAGATTTTTTTTTGTGAACTCCTATCCCAACAAGGAGATGCCATTAGGAAGGAAGAATATAATTTGGTTTAAAAAATTAATCTAAATCTGTTTCAAAATGTAGACTCTCTTTCTCCACCCCACTTCCCTCCTTCTCTGTAGTTCAGTCATTCAGAGAGCTGGACATTATGTTCCTAAATTCTTTGAGCTATAGTTGCTCTATACTGTAGGTTTATCTTAGCTTCTTATGATGGGAAAGTATATTTTTGTGAATCATTTGCTGCATTCATGGGATAACAAGCTGTAGCAATTTCCATAGATTTGTGAATGGTACCTGTCTGAGAATGAGCCTCACATTTTTGCAACATAAAAAGGTAATTTCATCAACCTATCCCATTGTACGATACCCTCTGGCAATAAAGGTCTATGATGATACCTCGGAAAATATATGTTGCCTCCTGTGTCTCACAAGCCACTGTTCAATGCAGGCAAAATTACTGATAAAATTCACTATTGCTTTCAGTGCACTAGTGCAGAACCAGAATTCACTGTGTATTATGTATTGCACTGTACAGCTGCCACAAAACAACAAATTTCTCAACATGTTAGTGATAATAAACCTGATACTGATTCAAGATACAGCATAGGATAGGTAGGATCAATAATTATTTCAAATTGTAACAGGGATCTAAATAATTGACAAAGAATAGTAGCATCGGCTAACCATGATAAGAGATCTGGTCACAAGGGTCATTAGTCAGATCCATGATAAATTCTCAAACTTGTTGAGTTCTGGGTTTGTCTCAGTTCAATCAGTACTGGTTGGATTTAGCACCCAACATGTTGATTAGATAGAATTAGATAATGTAGCTTTGGCAGTATTACAGAGATTAAACAACAAGATCAAGCTGTCACAGATCCAGTCATATTGGATCAGATGTTCTGTCAATTGCCATTTGCAGGACTGCATGGAGTTTAATCTAATAAAGAACAGACACAAAATGTTACTGCTATCTGCAACCAAGTCCTAAATGCAGTTTGTACACTGAGGGAACTCAATTCTCTTAAAGCATCATTAAAATGATTTAAAAAATACAACTTTTTGCCCTCCAAACATCTTATGCAAGACTCAAGGATATAAGTCTGCAAATTATAGTTAACAGTAATTCCTCAGGTTAGATGTCTACATACAATGGCGTTCTCCAAGTATCAACAATAGGAAAACAGAATTGTTCTCCTTGAAGCAACTAAGATTCAGAGATGCACCAGGCCCCTTAGACAAGGCAGACAAAGAAAGTCTGTTTGTATTAGATGATCATACACGAACTAGAGGATTCAAACTAGAGACACAAGGAGGTTGCGAGGAGAGTTTTGTTATTTTTAGAAAAAAGGGCTCTTAGTGGTAATATCCTGGAAGTTGCACCTTTAATGGGGATCTATAAATTCAAAAGGAATTTGGATAGGCTGGGAGGAAAATGAACTTGCAAGGATAAAAAGACAGAGTGGAGGGTCCAACTAAGCTGCCCTTCTCCCAGCAGCTACAAACTTCTTGAACTGAACGGATTGTATGTGTCAGCATGATTCAGCAAGGATAGAAAATGTTACATAGGATAGGGAGTAAGGCAAGGGTCAAAAGGTTGAGGCAAGGGGGAATGAGTGGGATGGCAGGCAAGGGATTTACTATGTCAATTATAGGTGTTGTAATTTAAATGTTTTCAACATCTGTTCACATGCAGTAGTAGTAGTACAACTGAATACCTTAACTATTTCAGAGGGCATTTATGAGTGAACTACAAAGTAGCACACCTGGCAGATCTGTTTCCTTACAGCTCCAGTCACCTGGGTACAGTCCCGATCTCTGGAACTACAGTTGTGCAATTCCATGTTTTCCATGATTGCATATGCTCTCATTTCCTCCCATTTCCCAAAGACATGGAGCTTAGTAGGTTCTTAGCCACTATTAATTTTCCCTAGTGGGTACGTGAGTGGTAGAATCTAGGTAAATTGGGATGTGGTAAAAATCTATTACAGAGAGAATGCTTTTGCTCTTTGAGCCAGAAAAGACATGATCAGTCTAAACGGCCTCCTTCTATTGTCAGAAGGAAATTTAATAATACACTACCAGAGTGGGTATAGATGGCAGTCTTCATGCTCTTTTGGAATTTAGTTGATTCTGCAATCATCATTACTAATATGACTAGTTTGTTTTAATATAAATTCCAGATTAAGTTCTTCCTGAGAGGTTTGGAACATGCATTTGCACCTGGATTATTAGCCTGGTAATTTAACTGCTCCATCACCATCATAACCATGTGGAGAATAAAAATAGTTCATAGATTAGAGAAAGAGAAAACTGTTAATTCTAATCATTAAAGCAGGTGGAACATCATTGATCCTAACTGAATGATTATTAGTTTCAGAAAATTTAAAACATCAATATCACATATAGTTTTTTTAGTCCAACCAAATAATCAATTTATTAACAATGATGTTGTCAATCAAAAATCTTTTAAAGACAAATCTTGGCTTCACTGCAGCAGATTTTCCCCCCAAATTAAAGCTTAAAAGTTTTATAATTACTCCACATCTTAAATATTTCTACAACAAATTCATAACAGAAACTAAATCTTTAACAGATTAAAGTAAATTAAAACCCAGGCTTCAGTAAACAGGCTTTCATTCCAAATTATGTTAAAACTTGAAAAAGAAATGAAAAATGGGTGGCTAAATTATTTCAGTTGAAAGTCTTTATGTGCTGAGATACTAAAACACCTTGAAATATTTATACAGCTGACTATTCTCAACCAGGGCAAATCTGAAAAGTAAGCTCTTGTGCCCTATGCTTCTCTTCAATTATGTAAGATGTTTGGCTAATGGTTACAATGGTCATATAAAAAGAGTAATACAGAAATGAAAATATCAAAACCACATACTAACAAATGCCGAGTGGTACATAAAAGAACATCTGCTGAAAGAAAGTCTCTGCCTATTCATTACACAATAACGAGTGAAGCACAGTAAAATTCGTTGAAAATACATTGCACTCACAGAATCATCCTCAGCAGCAGCAGGCCAACCTTCCCATACCTGATGGCGGACGTGAATGTTCGTGAGGTCAAATATGTTACACTTTACCTAATAAAAAAAAAGTTTAAAAAGGATATAATACACTTCATTTTGCTTTATTAGAAAGTCATTTCCAACATACAGCACATTTTTAGCATAAGTCTTTATGCAACAAATGAAGAGAATAGTTATTAATGTCAACTTCATATTTGAGCTTTTTCTATGACTTTCAAAACATTTTCAAAATAAAAAGGCATGGTTGTCAAAGACAGTGTCATTCAACACAGTATGATGATCACTGGATAGTTTTTGAGAAAAGTAAACAAAACACTCCATTTAGAGTGTGTTTTTTCAGGTCCCAAACATTATACGTATCAATATGATTTGGGCTATTCAATTAAAAGAGAACTGTACAATGGGCAATTTTAAAAAAAATGTTACCATTCACCTTAAATGGAGACATTTATTATTCATCATTCCTTTCTTTAAACATATACCAATATAACATTCTAAAGAATGCTGAGGATATACAGTAACCTCAGTTTTACAAGTACGACCTAGCTTCTGCTAAACAGTATAGGTAAAACAAAGCTGCTGGAAATTCCACAGCTTCAATGCTGTGGAAAGTTTAGCATGTCTTAACTGTTAAACACTACTTCTGCATGCTTGGCAAATTTGGAAAATGACCTTCTTAAATACTTTAAAGTCATTCCATTTAATGATTTTGTATCAAAACCATTCACAATTAATCAAAATATTTTTTAAAAATCCATCAACGGAAAGATAAGTTAGAAATTGGTTGTACACAATAACAGGAACTTGGTCCAAAACTTAAATTTTAAACATAATCCTCAAAGGCTAGTAGCATTCCACATTACAACAATACAGTTCAAGAGATTATTATTAAACTTTGTTCATTATAGGAATTATTACAAAACAAAATTGCAGGCATATCCTTGAAATTCAGCTTTCAAAACAAAAATCTAAGATCACTGGTGCATGCAATTCAAATATTTTTCTTTACAAATCAAATTGGGTTTCCCTGAAGAGCATGTATCAAGGATATTCCCAAAAATGGCAATTACCAACTTCAAACATGCTCAAAACATTTATCAGAAATTAGGTTTATCAATTCATCCAAAAATAAAACAACTAATTTTAAGAGATTGGATACTTGCAAGAAGCAAGGTGAATTACTGCAAAAGTCAGTCAGAATTGAGACTCAAGTACATTGAAAATTTGGTATTTGAATAAGTGTTCCCTATTATTCCTTTCAACATAGATCATCTACTATAAGACAATTGGCCTAATTTGGAATCCTGTGTGCAGTTCTGGTCACCTACATCAGGAAAGATATCAATAAGCTTTAAAAAGTACAAAGAAAATTGACAAGGATGTCACGTCTTGAGGAAATGAGTTATATGGAAAAGCTGAACAGATTCGTACTTTATTCAGTGGAGCATAGGAAAATGAGGGAAGATTTTATAGAGAGATACAAAATGATGAGAGGTATAGATAGGATAAATGCATGCAGGCTTTTTCCACTGAGTCTGGGTGAGATAAGAACTAGAGGTCATAGGTTAAGGATGAAAAGTGAAATACGTAAGGGATACATGAAAGGGTATTCTTCACTCAGAGGGTGATGAGAGTGTGGGACAAGCTGCCAGCAGAAATGGTGGATGCAGGTTCAATTTCAAAACTTAAGAGAAACTTGGATAAATATATGAATGGGAGGGGTATGGAGAGCTATAGTCCAGGTACAGGTCAATGGGACTAGGCAGAATAGTTCAGCACAGGCGAGATGGGTCAAAGGGTCTGATTCTGTGCTGTGGCGCTCCAATTAATAATAGTACGCTTTACAATTATAATCTATATAATTATAAATAATACCATACTACAAATCAAAATTTTCACAAATTGCACAATTGACCAGCTATGTCATAAGTTATACTCATAAG
The DNA here is from genome assembly GCF_048418815.1 of Hemitrygon akajei. Classification (NCBI taxonomy): domain Eukaryota; kingdom Metazoa; phylum Chordata; class Chondrichthyes; order Myliobatiformes; family Dasyatidae; genus Hemitrygon; species Hemitrygon akajei. The sequence continues at coordinate 45,599,024 of NC_133135.1, read as the reverse complement.
CTCCAATTCTCCAATGAATTCCACACTAAAATCTCCAAGATTTTTTTAAAATAACAAACTAGTGCACTCAAGGGCTCATCCCATCTGCATTAATCAGCTTTACCTAAGTCAGGGAGTTCTGAAGGTCAATTCCCTTCATTGTGGTGAAGTTGACCACCAGGAGAACATAAATACAGGAGATTCTGCAGATGCTGGAAATATGCAGCAGCACACATAAAATGGACAGGATGCTGCCTAACTTGAATGCACAAGTGTTTGCTGTTCCTATTTCATTAAACTTCTTTACTTGCATTCTGCTGGAATCATAAGTGTAGTTCATTTTCCATTTTTTTTCTCCTGACTTGCATTCTTACTACCCATTACGCCTGCTGCCATTTAGGGCAGCAATGAAGGTCCTCCATCTCTGTCTGGCCCATTGTGCCAGTAGCTTACTCTCGGTTTTCACTACTGTCAGCCATGCATTCTTGCATGAGACTCAGGAATACCATTGCACATATATGCAGAAGGATTCTTCATTGCTGTTTCTGTAACATTTTTGCTTGGCTAGTCAGGGTTGTTACCCCTGAGTTGAACCCCCAAACTTAGAATCAGAATCAGGTTTAGTATCACCGGCATGTGACATGAAATTTGTTAACTTAGCAGCAGCAGTTCAATGCAGTACATAATCTAGCAGAGAGAGAAAAAAAAACCCATAATAAATAAACAAGTAAATCAATTATGTATATTGAACAGATTATTAAAAAATGTGCAAAAACAGAAATACTGTATATTAAAAAAGTGAGGTAGCATTCAAAGCTTCAAAGTCCATTTAGGAGTTGGATGGCAGAGGGCAAGAAGCTGTTCCTGAATCGCTGAGTGTGTGCATTCAGGCCTCTGTATCTTCTACCTGATGGTAACAGTGAGAAAAGGGCATGCCCTGGGTGCCGGAAGTCTTTAATATTGGATGCTGCCTTTCTGAGACACCACTTCCTAAAGATGTCCTGGGTACTTTGTAAGCTTGTGTCCAAGATGGAGCTGACTAGATTTACAACCTTCTGCAGCTTCTTTTGGTCCTGTGCAGTAGCCCCTCCATACCAGACAGTGATGCAGCCTATCAGAATGCTCTCCATGGAACATCTATAGAAGTGTTTGAGCATATTTGTTGATATGCCAAATTGCTTCAAACTCCTAATAAAGTATAATCGCTGTCTTGCCTTCTTCAGGACTATATCAATATGATGGGACCAGGTTAGATCCTCAGAGATCTTGAGTTAGAGATCTTAGAGGACTAGTGGACCACTCTTAGTCTAACCTTCTATCTGTTTAGCATGGGTGACCCTACCAAGAGCCAAAGCACAAGGCCCTGACTCCAGGCAGCATAGCTCGAGTATTTGAGGCATGCAAGCATCCAAATAATGACATGGTTGTCGTCCTCTTGGAGGTCTGTTATTCTGAGAACTTATAAATAATGAAGAAATATTAATTTAATACAATGCAATCCTTCATGCCTAATTACACATAACATTCAGGAGAAAAACCTAATATTCCTATTTGAGTAAAAAGTCCAGTTCTCAATGATAATATGATTTCAGTACAACAGTAGATTACGGTTAATTGAAACATATCAGGATCAATACATTTTTGCCCAATTAAGTAGCTACCCCACTTAGCAACACTGTAGCTTAGCAGTTAGTGTGACACTATTGAAGCTCAGGGCAATCCAGAGTTTGGAGTTCAATTCCTGTGCCATTCTGTAAGGTGGCTCAATGTGTCCTCCTCATGAAATATGTAGGTTTTCTCGAGGTCCTCTGGTTTCCTCCCATAGTCCAAATATGTACCAGGCAAGTAACATGGTCATTGTAAATTATCCTGTGATTCGGTTAGGGTCAATCAAGTTTGTCAGGGGTTGCCGGGGCGGCATTGCTTGAAAGGGGCAGAAGGGCCTAATCTGTGCTGTATCACTAAATAAATTAGACAGTTTCATTGAAATAGTTTAAAACATATTAAAAAAGACAAACAGGGTAACAAATTATGTATTTAAATGAAATACAGAACAAATTAGAACACCAGCAATACTACAGGCTACTATAAAACTGTGTATTAGTTTATAATACATATCAACGGAGGAATTCATCCAGTGTATGGTTCTGTGTTCTTTTAACTGCAAGTGAATAGAATCAGTACAGGGATCTAATACAAATGATGGACTGCCATCCTACAATGCTTTCGACAATTATATCCTCCAAATCTGACAAGTGAAGTCAGAGCCAAAGTAAAAGCAAAAGAGAAGGCATACAAGGAAGCCAGAGTTAGTGGAAAGATAGAGGACTGGGAAGCTTTTAAAAACTTGCAGAAGGAAAGTAAGAAGGTCATTCAGAAGGAAAAGATGAATTATGAGAGGAAGCTGGCAACTAATATCAAAGAAGATACTAAAAGCTTTTTTTAAGTACATAAAGGGTAAAAAAGAGCTGAGAGTAGATATAGGATGAATACAAAATGACACTGGAGATATTGTAATGGGAGATGCAGAGATGGCAGAGGAATTGAATGTGTATTTTGGATCAGTCTTCACAGTGGAAGACTTCTGCAGTATACCAGATATTCAAGAGTGTTAGAGAAGTGAAGCATGTGCAGTGAAAATTACGACTGAGAAGGTCCTCAGGAAGCTTAATGGTCTGAGGGTGGATAAATCTCCTGGACCTGATGGAATGCACCCTTGGGTTCTGAAGGAAGTAGCTGGAGACAGTACTGAGGCATTATCAATCAACTTTCAAAAATCGATAAGGATTCTGGCATTGTACCGGATGACTGCAAAGTTGCAAATGTTACTCCGCTATTTCAGAAGGGTGGGAGGCAGTGGAAAGGAAACTATAGACCTGTTAGCCTGGCATCAATGGTTGGGAAGTTGTTGGAATCGACTGTTAGAGATGAGATTAGAGTACCTAGAGGCACAATGACAAGATATGCCTAAGCCAGCATGGTTTCCTGAAGGGAAAATCCTACCTGACTAACCTACTGAAATTCTTACAAGCAGAGTCGACAAAGGAGATGCAGTAGACATGATGTACTTAGATTTTCAGAAGGTCTTTGACAAGGTGCCGCACATGAGGCTGCTTAACAAGATAAGAGCCCATGGAATTACAGGGAAGTTACTAGCGTGGGTGGAGCATTGGATGGTCAGCAGAAAACACAAAGTGGGAATAAAGGGATCTTATTCCAGCTAGCTGCAAGTTACCAGTGGAGTTCCACAGGGGTCGGTGTTGGACCACTGCTTTTTACAACTTACGTCAATCATTTGGACTACTGTATTAATGGATTTGTGGCTAAATTTGCTGAAGATACAAAGATAGGTGGAGGAGCGGGTAGTGTTGAGGAAACAGAGAGCCTGCAGAGAGACTTAGATAGTTTAGGGGAATGGGCAAAGAAGTGGCAAATGAAATACAATGTTGTAAAGTGTATGGTCACACACTTTGGTGGAAGAAATAAATGGGCAGACTATTATTTAGATAGGGAGAGAATTCAAAATGCAGAGATGCAAAGGGACTTGGGAGTCCTTGTGCAAGATACCTTAAAGGTTAACCTCCAGGTTGAGTCGGTTGTGAAGAAGGCGAGTGCAATGTTGGCATTCATTTCTAGAGGTATAGAACATAACAGCAGGGATGTGATGTTGAGGCTCTATAAGGCACTTGTGAGACCACACTTGGAGTATTGTGTGCAGTTTTGGGCTCCTTATTTTAGAAAGGATATATAGACATTGGAGAGGATTCAGAGAATGATTCCATGAATGAAAGGGTTACCATATGAGGAACACTGAATTGAATTTCGGTTTATTGTCATTTAGAAACCACAACTACAATGCAGTTAAAAAATGAAACAACGTCCCTTCAGAATGATATCACAAAAGCACACGACAAAACAGACTACACCAGAAAACCCACATAACATTTGGCAATCCCCAAATCCAGAGTCCAGAGAGGCTGCTGCGTATTAATATCGCGCTACCATCTTAGTGCGTTCCCTGGAAAGGGGCTCCAAACCCACCAGACATAAACAAGACTACCCAGACACACCAAGTCAGAAGACCAACTCTACCACCCAACAAACCAAAAACTAAAGCTACAAGACCTACACAAAACCAGTTACATATAGTTATAGTTAACATATAGTTACAACAGTGCAGACAATACCATAATTGAATAAAAAACAGACCATGGGCACAGTAAAAATAGCCCAAAGATGTTAAAAGACTATAAATTCAAAAGAAACCACCATACAGTTTCCACAAGTCCTCAGGGTCCCGATAGACTCATCATCCCACGCAGGCAGCAGAAGGGAATACCTCCACTATGGACTTCCACAGTGCCGCCGGACCCAGCCTCGCAGACACAGCACACAGTGAAAGCGCCCCGACCGCAGCGGACTCCAAGTCCGTCAAACCTCCAAGCCTCTGACCATCCCCTCCGACACAGCCTCTCTGAGCACCATCCTCTGCTGAGCGCACTACAACGCCCCCGCCACCGGCAACGCGACCCTGAGGACTGGGGACCTGTTCTTCCCAGCAGAGACCCAAACCTCACAACAGCAGCCGCAATGAAGAAGGCCTTCCTGGAGATTTCCAGATGTTCCTCTGTGCTCCCCACGTCTGTTTTTCATCAGATTAGGATTGTGTTTGGCACCCCGCTTGCCAAATAACAGATATCAACTCTGGAGAGGCCACTGCGTCGCACCGCCATCTGGCAGCTCTTGGGCTGTATTCCCTGGAGTTCAGGAGAATGGGGGGGGGGGGGGGGGGAATCTCATAGAAACACTCCGAATGTTAAAAGGCCTGAACAGATCAGATATGTCAAAGTTATTTCCCATGGTAGGGGATTCAAGGACAAGGGGGCACGACTTCAGGATTGAAGGATGTCCTTTTAGAACTGAGATGCGGAGAAATTACTTCAGTCAAAGGGTGGTAAATTTGTTGCCATGAGCAGCTGTGAAAGTCAAGTCATTGGGTGTATTTAAGGCATAGATAGATAGGTTCTTGATTAGCCAGGGAATCAAAGGATATGGGGTGAAAGCAGGGCAGTGGGAATGACTGGAAGAAGAGGATCATCCCACGATTGAATGGCGGAGCTGACTCGATGGGCCGAATGGCCTACTTCTGCCCCTATATCTTATGGTCTTATGGTTATAGATACCCTCAAATTCTTCGCAGTTACTAATTTGAAGTAGTTAAAATGTTTCATTTTTATTTCTTGCCATTTCTCATTTCTCCATTGCTCTTAAACAGCAATGATGTAAGCTGTTCTGAATTGTCTTACTGCTTATTTCTGACCAACTTCAAGTTGAAAAAAAAATCACTGCTTTTTGAACAAACACACACAACTGATGGTACTTATATAACTTCACTCTAAGTATGGAGTAGTGTCTAACGGCCACACAAGTGCATACAACTGATGCTAGGTAGAAACCATTAGGTAACAGTCTCCTGTCCCAATTATGCAGCATAATGTCCTAAATAAATCCTGGCTTTTACTTGATTAGTTTTTGTTCTTCAAGAGTTATCCCAAATAAGCGGCTGCCCTGATTAACTGATGGCCCAATTAACCACAATCCACTGCATATAACTTTTAAATACACTAATTTCCATTTGGAGGTGTATTTTCACTTTAAAATACATGTATATTATACGACACAGGTCCGTGTCAACTAAGATGCATATCAAGTCAAGTCCCATTTGGCTCATATCCCTCCAAATATTTCCCATCCATGTACTCATCAATGTGTATTTTAAATGTTGTTAATATGTAGTACCTGCCTCAACCACTTCCTGTCTAGCTCATTCAACATGGGGAAAAAAAAGTTGCTTCTCAGGTTTTTACTAAATCTTTCTCCTCTCGCCCTAAACCTGTACCCTCTAGTTTTTGATTTCCCAAGCCTGGTAAAAAGATTGTGTATTCGCCCTATCTTTGTCCCTCATAATTTGATGCACTTCCCAAACTTCAGTGAATAATGTTCCAGCCTGCCACACCTATCTCCATAACTCAGCCCCTATGTTCTTGCAATTTTCCTATAAATGTCCACTTCACCCTTACCAGTTTAATATCACCTTTCCTAGAACAGGGTGACCAAAACTGAACACGATATTTTAAATGTGCTATGTATTTCAGTGTCATGTACAACTGCACATAACTTCTGTACTCAATGCCCCAACAGCAAGCATGCCAAAATCATCTTCACCATCCTATCTACCTGCGATACCATTTTCAGGGAACCATGTACTTGAAATCCAAAGTACTGTTTTACAACATTCCCCATGACACTGTGAAAGGCCTACCTTAATTTATCTTTGCACATCACACTTTTCTGAATTAAACTCCATTTGCCATTCCTCAGCCCACTTACCTGCCGGATCAAGATCCCACTGTAATTTTGATCATCACCTACCTATCAAGCCAATTATATATTCAATTAACCGGCTCTCCCATGTAATCTAACTTCCGATAGCAGTTTACCATGTGGAGCTTTATCAAAGGTCTTACAAAAATCTATACAAGCTCCATCTACCCCTTTGTCCTCATTAATTTTCTTAGTTACTTTTTCAAAACAAAAACTCATTCTGATTTGCAAGACACGATCTCCCATGCGCAAAGCTGAGCTATCGCTAATAACTAACACAAGGAAATCTGCAGGTGCTGGAAATTCAAACAACACACACAAACTGCTGATGGAACACAGCAGGCCAGGCAGCATCTATAAGGAGAAGCACTGTGGACGTGACTGTCTTTGTCCTGACGAAGGGTCTCGGCCCGAAACGTCAACAGTGCTTCTCCTTATAGATGCTGCCTGGCCTGCTGTGTTCCACCAGCATTTTGTGTGTGTTGTCTATCGCTAATAAATCAGTCTTTCCAAATGCATGTATGTTGTATATTGTATCCTTCAGAATCCCCTCCATTAGCCTACCTATCACAGATGTTAAGCTTAAAGCACAAACTAACGGAGATGGGAGTAGACTCTCACATGGTGGATTGGATAGTGGACTACTTGACAGATAGACCTCAGTATGTGCGGTTGGGAGACTGTAGGTCTGACACAGTGGCCAGCAGCACAGGAGCGCCACAGGGAACCGTACTCTCTCCGGTCCTGTTCACCCTGTACACATCTGACTTCCAATATAACTCGGAGTCCTGCCATGTGCAGAAGTTCGCTGATGACACGGCCATAGTGGGGTGTGTCAGGAATGGACAGGAGGAGGAGTATAGGAAACTGATACAGGACTTTGTGATATGGTGCAACTCAAACTACCTGCGTCTCAATGTCACCAAGACCAAGGAGATGGTGGTGGACTTTAGGAGATCTAGGCCTCATATGGAGCCAGTGATCATTAATGGAGAATGTGTGGAGCAGGTTAAGACCTACAAGTATCTGGGAGTACAGTTGGACGAGAAGCTAGACTGGACTGCCAACACAGATGCCTTGTGCAGGAAGGCACAGAGTCGACTGTACTTCCTTAGAAGGTTGGCGTCATTCAATGTCTGCAGTGAGATGCTGAAGATGTTCTATAGGTCAGTTGTTGAGAGCGCCCTCTTCTTTGTGGTGGCGTGTTGGGGAGGAAGCATTAAGAAGAAGGACGCCTCACGTCTTAATAAGCTGATAAGGAAGGCGGGCTCTGTCGTGGGCAAAGTACTGGAGAGTTTAACATCGGTAGCTGAGCGAAGGGCGCTGAGTAGGCTACGGTCAATTATGGAAAACCCTGAACATCCTCTACATAGCACCATCCAGAGACAGAGAAGCAGTTTCAGCGACAGGTTACTGTCGATGCAATGCTCCTCAGACAGGATGAAGAGGTCAATACTCCCCAATGCCATTAGGCTTTACAATTCAACTGCCAGGACTTAAGAACTTTTTTTAAAGCTATTATTAATGCTTTTTGAGTTAGTGATTTAGATGCATATCATATTATTACTGAGTTAAGTATTGTATGTAATGAGTTTTTGCTACAACAAGTGTATGGGACATTGGAAAAAATGTTGAATTTCCCCATGGGGATGAATAAAGTATCTATCTATCTATCTATCTATCTAATGATCTATAGTTCAGTTTTTTTATCTTTTTTAAATAAAAGCACTTCCCAAATTTCAGTACGTTGATATGGAGCACTCTAAAGGCTGATATATACTTGTGCGTCGCATCTACGCCGTAGGATGACGTGCACCTTCCCAAAAAAGTAACTCACGTGTCGCAACGACACAGACCGCAACAACTGTGATTGGTCTGCTTGGTAGCATCACATTTCTGGTTGCTTCTTCTCCGCCATATCTGTACACTGATGCGAAATAGATTACCCAAATCGTCAAATCTACCTGCCGACATGCGAAAATGTTTGAAATGCATTTCCTCATCCACGTCTCTCACGAAGAAACTCAACACAGTGGCATAGAAACCCCACCGCCAACTAGTGTTTTGGCGCACACCAACACATGCTCGCTACAGCATAGATCCGACGCAGAAGTGAAAATCAGGGCTACGGCTTAGCCCGTACGCACAAGTATAAATCAGCCTTAAGTCTTGGACTTGCTGTAAGTTTTAGCACATGAGCTTCCCTTGCATAGTTACGTTATATTTTTTATATATTAACTTAGTCTTCCTCTTTCATTTGGTAATGCTCGAGTTTCCATGTTTGGCAGCTCACATTGAAGTTTTGGAATGGAGAATGTTTCTTGTTGCCTCTAGCCCACTTTGCTATATCCCATTAAAAATCAATTAAACAGCTAAATCATTATTCACAATTTAAGAAAGAAAATCACTTAAACAATTTTGACCTCTTAAATAATTAAAGTCATTAAAGCAAGCAGTTAATTAAAATGTGTAAATTACCATTCCCTACAGCTATTCCTGTTTTTGCAAATGAATGGACTTGCTGTCCCTGAAACAATCAAGTTCATGCTTAAGCAACGAGCACCATACAGAGTCCAACATCTGTGCAGAGCCACTCAGGAAGCTGCAAACAGAACCTAGATAGGAAATTCAGGACTTTAATGTTCAAGTTGAAGAATCAAACTTCATAAAATGATTAAGTACTGGCAGTTCTGTGGAACATTACACTGGAAAATGAGGTCTACATGTTTTATGAACTAGAAAGTGAGAATTTGTCTAGTTTATGTCTCTTTCACTGAATTGGAAACTTCAAGTAGCATAATTTTCCAAAGTAATGGTTTCTTAAAAAGCGTTCCCTGAAAATTGAATACAACAAATTGGATCTTTATTTAATTAGGATGATATTCCCTAAAATATTAATTCACACAAAATGCTGGAGGAACTCAGCAAGTTAGGCAACATCTATGGAAGGTAATCAACAGTTGATGTTTTGGGCTGAGACTCTTCATCAAGACAGTTCATCAGAGTGTTGACTGGTTATTCCCCTGCATTGATGTGGCTGATTTGCAGAGTTCCTCCAGCATTGTGTGCGTTAATATCCATGTGAATAACATCCTAATTAAAGAAAGATCCAATTAGTTATACAGGTAGTCTCTGAGTTACGAACATCCGACTTACAAACTGAGGAAGGAGAATGCCATCCGCCACGTTAAGTCAGATCACGACGCTGTCCGCCATTTTAAGTCGTTCCGTTGACACTGTGTTGAGTGTGTAACTTTGTATTTGGCTTAAATTTTTCTTAGCAAGATTCACCTTGACACCCCTCCCCCCCCCCCACCCCTCCACCTTTCCCGTCGGCTGGTGGCGCAGTGAGATCAGCGCCGGGCTCAAGAACGGAGGTTCCCAAGTTCGATCCAGTGACAGACCGCTCCCGAGCGCGCCAGGTTGATGTCCAACTCGCAACTCGACCTAAAAAAAAACACTGCCACCTCCAGTTTAAATTCCCACGCGGAATATTGTGGAGGATCAAATACCAAAACCCAAACCCAGCATAGCCTGCACTTGTCCCATTTAACCTGTCTCAGTGCAGTGGACTTTAGGACCTGGGGAATTCAGTGCCGTAGTTCTTAGGACCTGGCGGAGCTAAGGAGCCGCCGCCTGCAGTGTTTCTGTTCCGTTGACAGTAAGCAATCACGATTGAAAATAAAGTGGAAATAATAAAAGCAATCAGAAAGAAGTGAAACGTCATCGGTCACTGGAAATCATTAGGCTACAGTCGGTCAACGATCGGAACAATTTTAAAGGATAAAGTGAGAATAATGGAACATGTGAAAGGCCCTGCCCTGATGAAAGCTACAATTATTACTAAGCAAAGCAATGGTTTAATTATTGGAATACATACGTTTCTTAAGCGGTTTATATGCATAGAAAGGTAAAATATATACTATATACTAAAACAAACATTTGACTAACTGACGCTAAATAATACCGGATGTACTTGTTCTCACTTATGTAAAAATCCAACTTAAAGATGGACTCAGGAACGGAACTCATTTGTAACCCAGGGACCACCTGTATTCAATTTTCAGAGAACACTTTTTAGAATAACAGACCTCCAAGAGGACCACAACCATGTCATAGTTTGGATGTTTGCAGGCATCTAAGACTCACGAGAGCTATGCTGTCTAGAGTCAGGGCCTTGTGCTTTGGCTCTTGGTAGTGTCACCCATGCCAAACAGATCGAAGGTTACAGGTTAGACTAAGAGTGGTCCACTGGTCCCCTGACTGGCCAAGCAAAACTGTTACAGAAACAGCAATGAAGAATCCTTCTACATATACTTGGAATGATATTCCTTAGTCTCACATGGGACTGCATGGCTGACAGTAGTGAAAACTGAGAGTAAGCTACTGGCACAATGAAGGAAGCCCTGAACACCAGACAGAGATGGAGGACCTCCATTGCTATCCTAAATTCCAGAAGCCACAACAGGCAGCAAGAACACAAGTCAGGAGAAAAGAAATGAAAATGAACACCACTTAGGGTTCCAGCAGAATGCAAGTAAAGAAGTTTAATGAAAATATGAACAGCAAACACTCGTGCACTCTAGTCAGGCAGCATCCGTGCTCCTCAACTTGCTGTGTATTTCCAGCATTTTCTTTTAATATTTCAAGCTTCCTGCATCCGCTGTTTCTAGTGACTTTCAAAATTTAAGTTAACATGTTTTGATGTAATCTAAGAGATTGATATCTGGAATTTCAATCAATGTGACACTGATTTTTCAAAGCATCATTGTAAACTACGCTGGACAAAATTATGTAACTTATATTATCCCAAAGTTTATCTAGAGACTTTTTGCTGTGAGTCATCATCACAACCGTATCAAGATTTTCCAATTAGGGCTCCAGAGAGTGACTTCATTAGCCTTGCAAAAGCCCTGCAGGGGTATTTGGATCATAATATCCTTGAACGCCTGTCATAAAGCTTCCATGGTTTGGCTCCTACAATATCAAACAACAAGGTTTGCAATGAACTAAAATAATTAATTCATTGGGTTCCTCCACCTTACTCCACTTAACATTTACTGCTCATGTACAATTTTTTTTCTAATCATTGCACTCCTACTCATCCTTTCTGAAATCTGGTGTGCTCCCCTTCCCTAGAGCCATCATAAATACAAATATGACCACTCCCCCACCCATCATGTTATGCCATCAGAACACCCCCCCCCATCACAAGTGCCACATTAATCTGACATCCCCGCTCTTCACCACATGCCATGCTTCCCCAAACTCTTTTGTCTTTTCTACCACAGTCCGATCCAGGGTCACTATAACCTATCCCACCATCACTTCAATTTGGGTCTGAAGTCAACCTCACCAGATCACTGCAAGATGGCACATTTAAATATAAAAAGAGTCTTTGATGGAGAGTTAAGTGGCAACGAATCTTGATGTGTCTACTGGTCCTACACTTTACCACTGGATCCCCTCCCCTATCTGTTTCTATCTGCCCTTCATCACTCCAATAAAGGCTCCCATTATCATCATCCTTACTTATAAGATTACAGCACTGGAGACTTTGTGTCATTATTATCACTCTTCCACCTCTGGATCCAACTCCATCCTTCCCCCATCTTTCTACCAAATCAGGAAAAACTTTTGGTATTCTCTTTTATACTACTGGCTAGTTTACCTTCACATTTCCTATTTTCTCTAACTGCATTTTAGTTGCCTTTTGTTGGTTTTTAAAAGCTTCCCAATCCTCTGGCTTCCCACATATTTTTCCCTAGTTGTATGTCTTCTCTTTTGCTTTCATGCTGTCTTTGCCTCACCCTTCTTTTGGAATACTTCTTTTTCTTTGGGATTAACCTAATCTGCATCTTCCAAATTACTCATAGAAACTCATTATTATTATTATTATTATTATTATTATTATTATTATTATTCACAAACTTGGCAACAAAGCCATCAATTTTGTTATCCAGATCATTAAAATATAACATGAATTGGAGAACATTGTACCTTCTATTATTTCTGAAGATCAAACTGGTTTTATTAAAAATTGCCTTCCCTTTTTTAAAATACGGTATCTATTTCATATCTTATATTCACCCTTAGTTAGGACTCCTGAATGTGTCATTTCTCTTGATGCGGAGAAAGCGTTTGATTGTGTGGAGTGAAATTACCTTTTTGCAGTTTTAGAAAAATTTGATTTTGGACCAAGTTTTGTTTCATGGATTAAATTGTTATATTCATGTCCCACCGCTTCTGTTTTGGACAATTCCAGTCTTTTAGCCTTAAATGTGGCACCTGACAAGGATGCCCTTTTAGTCCCTTACTTTTTGATTTGGCCATACAGCCACTGGCGACTGCATTTCGTAGCTGTGCTATTCGTAGATGGGGATTTGGAGGGGAGGTGTTGAGCATAAGGTTTCTCTTTATGCTGATGATCTTTTACTTTCTATATCAAATCCGTCTACTTCCTTACCCCCAATGTTTTTACTTCTTAATCAATTTAGTCAGCTTTCCGGTTACAAACTTAATTTACACAAGAGCGATCTCTTCCCAATCAATAGAGAAGCACAAGCATTAGTATTTCATGACCTCCCTTTTAAAGTAGTTAACAATCAATTCACTTACCTTTGTACTATATTACAGTAACAAGGAACTTCAAGAATCTTTTTCGAGAAAATTTTGCTAATCTTTTAAATTCTACAAAACAGAGTTTGACACAGTGGGTCACCCTTGTCCATGTCTCTGGTAGGTTGAATTAATGTTATTAAAATGTATATCCTTCCTACATTTTTATACTTATTTTAGTCTTTACCAATTTTTATTTCTAAAGCTTTTTTTGATTCATTAGATTCTATTATTTCGTCCTATCTATGGAAGGGCAAATGTTCCAGACTTAATAAAGCACACCTTCAAAAAGCTAAAAAGGAAGGCGGTATGGCCTTGCCCAACTTCCGTTTATATTATTGGGCAGCCAATATTTGTTGTCTTACTTTTTGGTCCTTCTTTCATAATCAGTCTCGACTGCCCAAAATGGGTGGCAATGGAGTTCAACTCAAGTAAGGATCTCTCCATTTCTTGGATCTGCACTTCCTTGTCATTTGCCTAGACTAATGGTTAATCCTCTTATTAGACATATTCTGAGAATATGGGCCCAGTTCAGAAAATATAACGGCCTTCATGGTTTCTCTCTCTCTAGTCCTATTTTACACAATCATCTTTTCCTACCTTCTACGCAAGACTCAACATTTCATGATTGGTACAGAAAGGGCATTAGGCGCTTTGAAGATCTTTTCATTGATAATCATTTTGCAACTTTTCAACAACTGTCTGTAAAGTTTAACCTACCTAATTATCATTTCTTTAGATACCTTCAAATTAGACATTTAATTAACCCTTTAATATCAAATTTTCCTGAGATGCCCGAGAAAAACCTGTGGGCCTGTTTCTTTGTATTAATCCATTGGGTAAAGGCTTAATATCTACTTTTCGTGATAAGTTAGTGATCTTGAGTCGTGCCCCCTTTGATAAAATTAGAACTGCCTGGGAGCATGATTTAAATATTTCTTTATCTGATGCGGTTTGGGATTAAATTCTTGAGTCAGTTAACTCAACCTCTTTATGGGCTCGCCACTGCCTTTTGCAGTTTAAGGTTGTACATAGGGCTTATATGTCTAAAACTAAATTATCGTGGTTTTATCCTGACATCAGTCCCATTTGTGACAAGTGTAAAGGGGGCGAGGCTTCTCTTATTCATATGTACTGGGCTTATCCTAGTCTAGAGAAATTCTGGAGAGAGAGAAGTTTTTTTTAAAATCTTTATCCCATATTCTTAATTGTTACTTAGAACCTAACCCTCTGATTATCTTTTTGGCACCTTGGGCGAAGCAGACATGCATTTGAGTCTGACTAAACGTCCAACGCTATTTTTCGCCTCTCTTTTGGCTAGATGCTTAGTTCTTCTCAGGTGGAGAGATGTTGCCCCACCCACTCATGCTCAATGGCTTAGTAAGATTATGTCCTGTTTAGACCTTGAAAAGATTCATTATTCACTTCTCAATTTTCAGACAAAGTTTCATAAGGTGTGGGGACCTTTTCTTGAATACTTTCATAACTCCTCTTTAGATTAAGTTGTATTTTTTGTACCATAATCCCTTACTTTTAGCTTCTTTTTCCTGTAAGTTTTACGATTTTTTTATGTGAGTTACATTATAGTTTTGGTAGTAGGCACTGTATTTTTTATATATATATATTTACAACTCTGTGAGGTTGAATGCTCCGATTAATTTTTCTTTTACATATTGTAATAGTTGGCCTGGAGTTTTGTAGTGGGAGGGTGGGGAGGATACTAACTTTATATGATTTTATTTTGGGTGCTTTTTCCTTATTGTTATGAATTATAAATTAGACACGTTTGTTTTACACTATTAATCTCCATTTTGTTGATGTTTTTTGTAGTTGTATTGTAGAAACTCATTAAAAATTAATAAAAAAAACATGAAAAGCAGCAGACCTAACACCGATCCCTATGAAACATCACCAGCAGCCAACCAGAAAACACCCCCTTTATTCCCACTCTTTGTCTTCTGCTAGTCAGCCAATCTTCTGTCAATGCTAGTATCTTTTTTATAATGCTCTGGACTCTTATTATTATGCATTGCATGTACTGCTGCTGCAAAGGCAATACATTTTATGACATATGCTAGTGAAATTAAACCTGATTCTGATCCTGCATCGTCCAAATTACTCCCAGAAACACAAGTCATTGCTCTTCTGTCGTCATCCCTATTAGTGTCCCCGTCCCATCAATTTTGGCCAACTTCTCTCTCATGCCTCACTAGTTCCCTTTACTCCACTGTAATTGGGTACAAACCTGACCTATATGATTTTAGCTTCTCTCTCTCTCAAACTGCAGGGTGGACCTTGCCATATTATGATCACTGCCTCCTAAGGATTCCTTTACATTAAGCTCCCTAATCAAATCTGGTTCTTTACACAACAACCAATACAGAGTTGTCTTTTCCCTACGAGACTTCATCACAATTAAAAAGCCATCTCATAGATCTTCTACAAATTCCTTCTCTTGGATTCCAGCACCAACCTTATTTTCCTTATAGAAATCTCCCATAATATTTGTAACATTGCCCTATTAAATGCTCATTTTACTTTGTCCCCAACATCCCAGCTACTATTCAGACGCCTATATATGACTCCCATCATGTTCTTTTTACTCTTGCAGTTTCTCAAACTCTACCCATAAGAATCCTATGTCTTCTGATCTAATGCCACTTCTTTCTAAGAAATCAATTTCATTATTTACCAACAAAGCACTCCAGTCACTGGGGTATTTTGTCTCTCCCTTTGAAACAATGTATATTTTTAGATGTTAAGCTCCCCACTGTGATCTGCTTTTGTCCACAGCTCAGTGATGCCCTGCCAATTTCCAGCTGTGGTAAAAGATCATATACAGGTGTCCTCCGCTTTACAAATGTTTGCTCTACGCCACTTTGCTTTTACAAAAGACCTACATTAGCAACCTGTTTTCGCATTACAAAGAGGATTTTCGCTTTTACGAAAATTTTTCCCATATAAATTAATGGTTATTTGCTTTACACCATTTCAGCTTAAGAAAGGTTTTATAGGAACGCTGTACCTTTGTAAAGGTGGGGGGGGGGGGCACCTGTACCTTATTATTACTGTATGAATTCAAATATAATCCCCTCAGTTATGTATTCACCATCCATTTCAACTTTGGTCTCCAAGTTGCCTGAAGTTAAATTCTTTCGCCTTTCTAAACTTATTCTCTTTTTTTTATTCTAGAAACTTCCACAATTACTCCTGCACTCTCTTTCCCTTTTATTTTATCCTGAGACCTGAGGTTGGATCTCCTAACTTAAGCAATTTCCTCTTAAATCAATTAACTGGTATGGATTTTGACATATTAATAGATTTTCATCAAGAAAAGAAAGATGCAGAAGACAATGTAACAAAATTGTGGATCATTTGCTGTACGAGTGTAATTAGCACATTAAAACAGAGTTCATGAAACCTATGCTAACAACATGTATTTAATTCAATGACAAAAGCTAAAATTCAACAACAAAGGCTATATTTTAAACAAAATCTGTTGAGCCCCACTTGATTGTAAATGATGCTTTCATTATGGCTGTATGGAAAATATTGAAAAGGAAAGGCCTCAATTCCACAACCTTCAGCACAAAGCGTCGATTCTTTAAAAATGTGAAACAATAAAACAATCTGAAAAAAGGATCTTTTTTGTATATTTCCTGCATAACCAAATATAGTGCAATCAGGAAATACATTAAATTCACCTTTATAAAATTCCAGCATCTGCAGTTTTTATGGATTTTCATTTTTTAAATTTCCCTTTATATTTGTTTTAAAATAGTTATAAGGTTATAAAACAAAGCAAAATGCTTTGCAAGATTTACTAATTGGGAAGTGGGTATTATTCAAAAGAGGAAAGTGTGTTTTGAACAGATGCAGCTATAGAACGAACAAAGCTCTCCTAACACATAAGTGAGCTTCAGTAGCATCTGGGCTTAGATCTGCTTCAGCAGTAACAGATGTCCTGATAAACTCTAAAACTTTATTCTGGATTACCAATCTGAGAAAAAGAGTCAGGTAAAATTGATTTCTAAACTGTACTGATCATAAAACTTAGATGTCTCTGCTATATGTAACACTTATAAAGTGATGCCCAGTTTCAAGCGGTATGGAAGAAGAAATACTTTTCAAATCTAATTAAGTGAAGTTGATGAACAATCATACACCTGAAACTTTAACCCAGTTTTTCTCTCCATAATACATATTAACTCTTTCAAGCTTTTCCTATATTTTGGCAAATAAGATTCACTTTGATGGTAGAGCTTTCAAATCCACAGATTCACTGCAATTGTACTAGCACTTTGTCTTGTCTTTAAGCATCAATATTCCTATTGATACTTCATAATCACCACAGCATTCAATTTGCAAAGTAATCCAGGTTGATGGATGGAAAATCTTTCACAATTGTCTCCAATATGACTGACAAAAGCTTTAATAAAGTAATTCATCAAACAAAACTGTTCTGCCACAACATACGGTAATTAATAAAGCTGTTTAGGAGCAGGGGAGCTTTGCAAAGTACTTAAAGCTTCAAGACGACAGCAAGCAGCACTACTTTCTGCCATTTTGCTCTATTTCAACACCCTCCCAAAAACAAATCATTTTGTCATTCACTTACATACTTGCTATTTGTGACAAACAGCCATTTCCTAATTGACAGCTTCTACCTGTTTAACAAAACTATTGCACTTCAAAATTAACTTATGGATTATAGTGCTCTGGGCATCATTATGAAAAGAAGCATCTAGTATTATCTTCTATTCATTCCACATGTAATTATCATACACATCAAACTCTTGACAGTAAGACACTGATTAATAAATAGATTCTGAATAGACAATACATTTTTTTTGAAGATCTGGTTGCATTTTGTTATTTATGTGCTTGTAGCAGATGACCCCATTTTTCCAATCATTTTTACAAATTCAGATTGGGAAGAAAATTAGCAGACATGCTTCAGCTCAATTGTACCAGATTCACTGGAATACTGTTCTGTGCATCTCTTATTTTTAAAAAAAGGACACAGTTCTTGTGAATATAACAGCTCTCAAGCTACCCATTTAGTCCATGCAATTCCTTACTTGTCACTGCCTTACAGCTTTGAAAATTGGCAATCTTCAATTACTGACAGAGGAGGAGGAGAATCATGACAATATTCATCTGCCTTATGGTGCAACATCCTAAAAGATTATATATCATTTAAATTCACTTCATTAACTGTAAAATACATAACCCAATTAATGCATTTTATGAAAGCTGTAGATAATGTTACTTTAAAATCTAAATTTCAAATATCTGGGTTATTTTTATAATATATTTATGAAAAACATATCTCCAGAGATTTTGGGACAGTTCAAGTTAAATAAAAACATTCTTTTAAGGTTCGTCAATCAGGAGTTACTTAAGTTTTCCCAGGAGGGACACATTTCAGGAATGTGTGGTTTTGTTTATGTATAAAGCTGATCTTTGCTCTTTGGCACAATTCAGATATAGTGACTGGCAAAAAACTATAGGTAAATAACAAAAGTCAACAACATTAATACACAAACCATGCACTCTCAAAGTTGACCTCTCATGGGGAAATGCGAATGTATTGTAATAGTTGAAGCTATAATGATATTACATCTAACTTATGTAAATAAAATTAAAAATCCATTCCTTTATAGTGTTCAGAAAGATTTTTGGTCCTCACTCTAATGACTTTTCAACACTTTATTCTCTATTTCACAGTTACAATAATAACAAAACATTCTAAAGTGTTTTCTAAATAGGCAAATATATCTTCCTTCAATGCTTCAAATGATCAACTGCAGTATCTCATCTGTCGGAAGCAATGAAATTGTTGAGAGCTTATATCCACTGTCAAATTTCATAACTTCCATTTATAAAAAAAAAGAGAATATAGAGTTTTAATTCATTTATCAGAATATTTCCAAGATTTAGTCAATAATCTATGAATTCTTGTGCTCCTTCCAAAACTTCTTGCAATTAAAACTGGGAACATTGTTTTCACGTGGTTTTAAAAATGAGAGTTGCTCATACTATTATAGTCAAATCCGTAATGATGGGGCATTATAGGCTTATTCAACAGTAATCTCTACATAAAAATACTTTCCCGTAACATTTTGAGATTTTGTATTATAGTTGTATTGTATTTGAGTTATAATACCAGCACTTATTTGACTACACAGTGTTATCAAGAACTGCGGCATTCAGTAGCTTCCACTTCTCTCACACCAATCTATGGAGGATTAAAAGAGACTGTACAGCTCTAAACAAGACAGACTGCACTTTCCCTTTTGTCTCTTCAAACAAAAGTTTGTTCCTTCTTAGAAGTCTGCTCAGTTGCATGCTTAAATGTACAGTATATTTTCTAAAGTCAACAAGTCTTTACTACATCCCCTTGAATTTAACCATACTGTATTTCTTCCATTGTTCTTTAGGTATGTTAAGCAATTTAATCTGTTAATATTTCCTGAGTCACAATATTTTGGCATTAACACAAAGACCACAAAGCTAAAATTTCAAAATAAAAAGACAAAATAGGGTACAAGGAAGGTCATAAAATTAGAGTAGCATTGAATTGACTACAGAACACAAAAACAGAGACGATATTGATCTCATCCAAAACCATTAAAAAAATGTACAACTTGCTGAAATTGTACATCATGTGCTTTTTTACAGTCTTATTTTCATCTACTAGTTTGGTGATTACTACAGTAAAACAGAACATAGAACAGTACAGCATAGAAATAGGACCTTCAGCCCATGATATTGCGCTGAATTATTTAAGCTAGTGATACCTAATCCCTTCTGCCAGCACATGGAACATATCACAATATTCTCTGCATACTTATGAGGCAATTTAAGAACCTCTGACGTATCTTTATCATTTCTGCTTCCTCCGCCACCCTTGGCAGTACATTCCAACACACCTAACACACTTTATAAAACATTTTCCTGGTGCATCTCTTTAAATGTTCTCCCCCTTAACTTAAATGCATGCCTTCTAAGTATTAAACATTTCATCCCCGGGGAAAAGATAAGACTGTCTATTCTTCTCAGCCTCCCTGCTTCCAATAATTTTATAAACTTCTTCCTGCTCTCTCTTCTCAGCTTCCAATGCTCCACAGAAAACAATCCTAGTTTGTCCAAACTCTCTTCATAGTATCTATCCCTATATCCAGTCAGCATCCAGATAAACCACTTTTGCACTCTCTCCATAGCCTCCATGTCCTTTATGTAATGACCAAACTCCAGATGTGGTCTAGCCAGTTTTATAAAGTTGAAATGTAACTTCCTGACTTTTGAATTTAAACCCTTGACTAATAAAAGCAAGTATGCCATACACTTTAACCACCCTACCAACCTGTGTAGCTACTTTCCAAGAGCAGTAAACTTGGATATCAAGATACCTCTCTACATCAATGCTGTTTAGGGCCCAACCATTAACTGTGCATTTTCCCTTTGCATTTAATTTCTCAGCTAACACTTGCCTGGATTAAACTCCACCTGCCATTTCTCCACCTTCATTTGCAACTGATCTACATCACATATTACCTACACTATCTATTTTACACTATCCACAGAGATACTAGTCTTTGTGTCATCTGCAAACTAAATAATCCACTCATTCGGGTTTTCATTCAAGTTATTTATAACACAAAAAGCATAGGTCCCAGTGCAGATCCTGTGAAACACCAGAAGTAATGGAACTCCAAACAGAATAAGTTCCATTGACCATTAGCCTTTCTCTTCTATGAGCAAGCTATTTCTAAGTACAATCTTCTTCCTGTGTCCTGCTGAAGGGTCTCAGCCTGAAATGTCAACTGTACTCTTTTCCATAGATGCTGCCTAGCCTGCTGAGTTCTTCCAGCATTTTGTGTGCATTGCTTGGATTTTCAGCATCTGCAGATTTTCTCTTGTGAGTACAAAATGCCAAGTAACCATGGATTTCATGAATCTTCATCTTCTGAATGAGCCTACCATGAGGGACCTCATCAAACAAGTTACTAAAATTTATGTGGACAATATCCACTTCAACTTAGAAGAGGATAGAACAGTTCTTCGGGAAACAAAAGTATGACACTACTCCCCATTTCATTGTAAATCAAAACTTTTTTGAATACAGACATGCCTCAATTTATGAAAGGAATACATCCATGACAACATTTCATCAAGTGAAAATTAGTAAATCAAAAAGCCTGGGCAAAATGCAGAGTGAGAGTTTTGGTACCATGCACTCCTATGTACATATGCAATTTATGAATTCAGAAATTTAGCTATGTAATTGAAAGACTCACACACCAGAAGTCAATGGTGCTGTACCAGTAATGTGACCACTGTTTGTATTCTATGCTTGCATCCTTCTTTCTCGCATATTTACTGAAATCCAAATTCTGAGACTTGGGTAACAAGACTTCCCCATTCTTCTCCTTAGCACTCTGTCAGCTAAATTTGTGAATATTCCTCTTCCACAAAAATTTAATCTGTTAAAGCCAATGAGATGTGCTATAAATCATATAAACACTGAATCCAATGCAAATAATTAAATTCATTTTAATAATCCAGATGGGATATTTCAATGGTCATCATTAGTGGGGGAAAAAACTGTCAGATTGTTGCAGTGTCCACAGACACAATAGCAATTGGTCAAAGGCAGAATGACAGCAAAGTTTTATCAGAACTGTCCTTTACCAAACCATGTTTTGCAGAAACTTGCGCCTCTGAAAAGATTGATAGGACTGACCACTACACAAATCTCAAAGTCCTGTCTTCATAATGAAGTTACCCTCCATCAACATATGAGGTATCACTGATGTGCTATATGTGACAAAATTGCTAGCTTAAAACTGGGCATTTTAGGCCACTGGCATTAACAGAATTATATTCCACTAAAATCTGATGGCATAGCAGTTTATTACAAACATTAAATCATAGCACACTACTGTTGTGTGAAGATTTTACTTCAATGAGAATCGTGGTAGTGCACACCAGGACAATAGAGCACCAACCTACAGTACAAGAATTTTAATCAGCACGCGAAGGTGTTACATACACAAAATGCTTGAAGAATTGAGCAGGTAAGACAGCATCTATGGAAAATAATAAAAAGTTGACCCTTCAGGCCGATAACCCTCAATTCGTCCTGATGAAGGATTCTAGATTCTTGACTGAAACTTCTCACCATCACCAGGGATATTATCAGCTCCCAAGGAATTATTGTTCCTTTAGTTGTAATGACTTCTTTTAATTGTTGGAAAGGCCAGATTAAATAAGCAAAACAGTGTTTACGTCAAAGGTAGAACTATCATTCAGATCATTAAAGTATTCCTCTCAGCAGGAGTTGTCTGCCTATTTTTACTAAGTTCTCTCAGTTTTTGGCTCTCAAATGGGGTGAGGCCTCGGGTCATAGAAGACTTCATCAGTACTAAAGGAACTGGAGGTATTAATGTGGGTCAGTGGGAACACAACATAATAGCTAAACTTTAGACTCTACACAAAAGACAAAGAGCTAAAAGGTTCAGGACATTGCTGGTGAGGTCGAATTATATTTTTCATCGTTCAAATTAGATGCATGCTTGATCTTTTAGGAAAGTAGTCTAGAGTAGTGGTCACCAACCTTTTTAAGCCCAAGATCCACTACCTCCGCCTTAGTGAAAGGCGAGATCGACCCCAGATTGATTAGTTACACGCATGCAAAACGGGGCAGAAAAGACCGGAAGTAAAACCCTGCAACCCGGAAGTAGAAATAATGTATAAACACCAGGGGTACCCGCCCTTTTTTAGCACCGCAGACCGGTTTAATATTGACAATATTCTTGAGGACCAGCTGGCGGGGGAGGGGGTGATAAACACGACGGGAATACAGCAAGACTAGAAGGGGGTTCCTTATGTCCAGTCTATTCTGCAATTTATTTTTCACGGCTCTCGGCAGTTAGCTGCTGTACCGTGCTGCTCACGTTTTTTCCGCTAAAAAAACTCAGTGGGTTTGTCTTTAAGTGCGGGGTGCTTGGACTCAAGGTACCGAAGCAGTTTTGAGGGCTTCATTGCCTCATTAGACAGCCTCCCACCCGCCCGCTGCCAGATGCCTTGGCCAGGTGCGGCTGGTTGCGGGTGGGGTGAGAGGACAAGGTCAGGGCCGGAGGTCCCCGTGCCAGGGCCGCGGCGGTCGCAGTCCAGAGTGAACAACCAACTGAGCGAGGAGTGTGACAGGCCCACGCCCGCCCCTGCCCCCCTTGTAGGATCTATCGGCCGACAAAAGTTTGTTTCAGTAGATCGCAGCGCGGTACTACTGATACTTCTGAAACCTTGAGCCCGAATTAGGTCGTCTCCGAATATTTGAGCACCGGGTTCCCTGCGAATATTCGGTGTGCGAAACAGGTTTAGAGGCGGCGCCCATCTGTCCGCACTTCAGGCCGATAGCAACGGCACTTCCCGCCGGCTGCGCAAGGATATCACTGCAGTTAGGCGACTGATGACCTTGTGTGGGTTCAAGTTCAACAGTGGGCTGACAGGGAATAAGGAAAGGTGCGGCTGATTCATATTGTTTCCTCGCGACCCGGTGGTTGGGGACCACTGAAGTACACTGTGTGGTGTGGGGAAGCTACACGCATGCGCACTGGGCAGAAAGAACAGAACTAAAACCCCACAACCCGGAAACAATCTCTCAACAGTATTTGTGTATTTTTTTTGGGGATCTACTGGGAAAGTCTCAAAGATCAACCAGTTGATCGCGATTGATGGTTTGGCGACCACTAGTCTAGAGTCTCTACATTATTGTGTTTGGAATCACAAGTAATCTAGATTAGTTAAGGATAGCAAATTTTCTTCCCTGAAAGACATTAGCAAACTTGATGGGTATTTACAACAACTTTAAATTCCTCCGTGTTATTATTTTACAGGACCTGTCCTGGTCCCAGCATGTAAGTGCAATTACAAGAAAGCAGAACAGTGCCTGTACTTCCTTAGGAGTTTGCAAAGATTCGGCATGACATCTAAAGCTTTGACAAACTTCTATAGATGTGTGGTGGAGAGAATACTGACTGGTTGCATCACAGCCTGGCATGGAAACAATCTTACCCCCCCCCCCCCCACCCGGAACTCAGTCAAACCAGTCCAGACAGTCTATAGTGGCCACCCCCTACATGTCAGCAACACCCCTGCCAAGAGAGCCGCACATACCTGAACCTGAATACTATGCTGGGGATTTGGGGAAGTGCCAGGCCTTTCCCTCTGAAATGCTCCTTGGTGTTCGATCAGTAGTCATCCATGTACTCCACGGACAAGTCAAAGGTAGCTTACATCATGGGGTTGTTGTGGGGAAGTGCCTTAGTGTGGGCTACAGCAGTCTGGGATAATCAGCCGGATATCTGCTCGTCATTCCCCACCTTTATCGCAGAGATGAGAAATATCTTTGACCATCCCGTCCGTGGTAAAGATGCCGCTAAGGGTCTACTCACCCTCTGTCAGGGCTCCCGTAGTGTCGCCGAGTATTCCATGCAGTTCCGGACGTTAGCGGCCGACTCAGGGTGGAATGATGAAGCGCTCCAAGGGGTTCTCTGGAATGGCCTCAGCAACATGGTGAAGGACAAGTTGGCGGCAAGGGATAACACTGACAGCCTGGATACACTGATCTCCCTAGCCACCAAGTTGGACAACAGTCTTCGAGAACGCCATAGGGAAAGATCTGGTCGTCCACCACCATTGGCCACTCCATGGCACTCGTTTCTGCCTCTTGTAAAAACAAGTCCCTCTGTTACTCCTGCTCCAAGAGTAGCTCCCAGTCTGGCCATTTCCACCACCCCGGGAGAGAAATTCATGCAGCTGGGACAGAACCACCTCTCTCCCGTTGAGCGACTCCAGAGATTCAGAGAGGGTGAGTGTCTATATTGCAGCCAGTCCAGCCACTTCCAAGCTACCTGTCCTCTTCAGCCAAAGAAGGAAGGCTCACCAGTAGAAAGAGGGGCCCTGGTGAGCCAGACAACATTCCATTCTGTTCCCAGAACCCGGATGCAGATCCCGGCAACTTTATGTTACAACAAACAATCCCTGCCTCTGTCAACTCTAGTGGACTCCAGTAATGATGGAAATCTTCTGGATGAAGCCATAGCTTCCCGGGCCAGAATTCCTCAGGAGCTGTTGAGTGCCCCTCTGGAGGCCCGGGTCACACATTGCACACCACCCCGTCTCTAATTCTCTCCAGAAACCATCGGGAGCAGGTACAATTTAACTTAATTTCCTTCCCTCAAGCTCCTATAGTTCTTGGGTATCCCTGGTTGGTTTGCCATAATCCTCACATCAACTGGACCACTGGGAAGATAGCCAGCTGGAGCCCGTTCTGTCACTCTTCAATCTGCCCTTTCCCCTGTGAAAGTCACTACGACTTTGTCTGCTGCTGAGACCCCCAACCTATCCAAGGTTCCAGCAGATTGCCACGATCTGGGAGAAGTATTCAGCAAACAATGGGCCCCTTCCCTGTCGCCACACCGCCCTTATGATTGCGCAATCGACCTTTTCCCCGGGGCCCCTCTACCCACCAACTTGTCCCGGCCAGAAAGGGAGGCAATGGAGGCGTACTTAAATGAATCTTTCGTGACAGGCATTATCCGACCCTCATCCTCGCCTGTTGGCACAGGTTTCTTCTTTGTGGGGAAGAAGGATGGCTCACTGCGTCCTTGCATTGATTGCCGAGGCCTAAATGGCATAACCATAAAGAACAAATACCCACTGCCCCTTCTCAACTCTGCTTTCGAACCACTTCATGGAGCCACCATCTTCTCCAAGTTGGACCTACAAAGTGCCTATCATCTGTTCAGGAAGGGAGGGAGATAAGTGGAAAACCAAGTTCAACACCCCTCTGCGTCACTTCGAATACCTGGTCATGCCATTCGGCCTCACCAATGACCCCGCCATTTTCCAAGCCCTGATAAACGATGTCCTTAGACATTTCATTAACCGCTTTGTGTCTGTTTATTTGGATGACATTTTAATCTTCTCCAGCAACCTTCAGGAACACACCCACCATGTCCGTCAGGTTCTGCAGAGGCTTTGGAAGAACAAACTATTTATAAAAGCTGAGAAGTGCGAATTTCATATTCCTTCATTCAGTTTCTTAGGATACATTATCGAGAGTGGGCAAGTGAGAGCAGATCCCAAAAAGATCCGGGCGATAGCGGAGTGGCCAACACCTACAACACTCAAGCAACTCCAGCGGTTTCTGGGGTTCACAAACTTTTATCGTCATTTCATCAGGGATTACAGCCGGGTGGCAGCGCCCCTTACTCGACTCACCTCTCCTAAGACCCCTTTTCACTGGGACCCTGAAGTGGACGCTGCCTTCTCGGAACTGAAGAGGCGTTTCACCTCCACTCCCATCCTGGTCCAACCAGACCCCTCTTGTCAATCCATTGTAGAGGTCGACGCCTCCGACTCTGGGGTGGGAGCAGTCCTCACCCAATGTTCAGGCCCTGACTAAAAAATTCATCCCTGTGCCTCTTTTTCTCTCCGGCTGTCCCCGGCCAAACTAAATTATGATGTAGGGAACCGGGAGTTAGTGGCGGTCAAACTTGCTTTGGAGGAGTGGAGGCAATGGCTGGAGGGAGCGGAACATTTGTTCATCATCTGGACCGATGACAAGAACCTTGCATATATCCAAACCGCCAAATGCCTGAATTCCCACCAGACCCGTTGGGCATGATTTTTTGGTCGATTCAGATTTACATTCATCTATCGTCCAGGGTCCAAGAACGGGAAGCCCGATGACCTCTCTTGTCAATACATTTCCGAGGACTCAAAGACTCAGTCTCAGAACCGCTACATCACAACCACTAATCGCCAGTTTGTTGGTCTTTTTTCTTGTGAGGAAACTACGTTTCCTGATCACTTAGAACAGTTTGTTCTAAGTTTAGCTCCAGTTTCAAGGTACCTATGAGATTCCATTTCTCTGAATCAAGGTTCCATATCCGGGCTCCGTGTCAAGGATCTCTCCTGCTTGCTGTTCAGTGTTTACGCCCGTGTAAACATCCAAACTCAATCTCTGTGCCTGTGTCCTGCACTTGGGTTTGCTTCAGTCTCTCATTGCAACAGAAACAGTGTCGCAGGAAAGCAGCATCATCAGGGACATACTCTCTTCTCCCTGCTGCCATCAGGAAGGTGGACCGAAGTGGGTAACTTCACTCAACTTCATATGTCCCATCACTGAAAATTTCCCATAACCTATGGACTCACTTTCAAGGACTCTTCATCTCATGTTCTCGATATTTATTGCTTATTTATTTATTATTTCAACAAACACAGTTTGTTGACTTTTGCACACTGATTGAATGCCTAAGTTGGTGCGGCCTTTCATTAATTCTATTATGGTTATTATTCTATTATGGATTTATTGAACATGCCCTCAAGAAAATGAATCTCAGGGCTGTATATGGTGACACATGTACTTTGATAATAAATTTACTTTGAACTTTGAAGTTAGTTTCATGGTTACCATCGCTGTGCAAACATGGCATAGCTAGAACATTCCAGAATTAACAAATCAAGTTGAAGCTCAACAGTCCAATCTAATTTGTGAATGATGGCAATCAATGAGAAAGCTGATGAGAGGAGCTGGCTCCAAGAACATCCCCAACTTGCACAATTAGAAAATGCAAATGTTTAAAACAAGGTAGAAACCTTTATAGCTATTACAACTGAACCCCTGGGGGAACAATATCCTTGCGGGAAGGTTTGCTGGATCTGTTAGGGAAGGTTTTTAACTAATTTAGCAGGAGGATGGAAACCAGAGTGATAGGGGCTAAGGAAAGGGCTGTTAGTTTACTAGCAGAGGCTGTGTGTAGTGAGACTTTCGGGAAGGACAGGTAGATGAAAGAGCAAAATTGCAGTCAGTGGGATGAGTTGCAATGTAGAATGGGAACAAAATCGCAAGGCTGTTGGATACAGGATTGAAGGTTTTATATTTGAATGCACATAGTATATGGACTACTGATGATTTTGTAGCACAGTTACTGATTGACAGGTATGACATTGTGGGCATCACTGAGTCGAGGCTGAAAGAACATTATAGATGGAAGCTTAATATTCAAGGATACACGTTGTATCAAAAGAACAGGCAGGTAAGCAGAGGGTGTGGTGTGGCTCTGTTGATAAAAGATTAAATCAAATCCTTAAAAAGAGGTAACATAGGATTGAAAGATGCAGAATCCTTGTGGGTGGAGTTAAGAAACTATAAGGGGTAAAAAGACCCTGAATGGAGTTATATACAGGCCTCCGAATGGTAGCCAGGATGTGGGCCACAAATGACAACAGGAGATAGAAAAGGATTGTCAAAAGGACAATGCTACAACAGTCGTGGGGGACTTTAATATGGGAAAATCAGGTTGGTGCTGGATCCCAAGAGAAGGATTTTGTAGGATGCCTGCAAGATCGCTTTTTAAGAGGAGCTTGTGGTTGAGCCCACTAGAGAATCAGTTATTCTGGATTGGGTGTTTTGCACTGAACCAGATTTGATTAGGGAGCTTAAGGTAAGGGAACCCTTGGGAAATGGATCATAACATGATAGAATTCACCCTGTAATTTGAGAGGTTGAAGCTAAAGTCAGATGTATCAGCATTAGAGTAAAGGGAATTACAGACGCATAAGAGAGGAGTTGGCCAAAGCTGACTGGAAGGGGCCACTAGCAGGGATGACAGATCAACAATGGCTGGAATTTCTGGGAGCAATTCAGAAGGCACAAGGTAAGTAGCATTTCAAAGGTAGGATGATGCAACCATGACTTGACAAGGGAAGTCAAGCAAAAGAGAGGACATATAATAGAGCAAAGATTAGTGGGAAGTTAGAGGATTGGGAAACTTTTAAAAATCAACAGAAGGCAACTAAAAAAACCCATCAGAAGAGATGAAATATGAAGGTAAGCTAGCCAACAATATCAAAAAGGATGCCAAAAGTTTTTTCAGATGTATAAAAGTAAAATACAGGGGAAAGGACATATTGGACCACTGGAAAATTAAGCTGGATAGGTAGTAATGGGGCACAAAGAAATGGCGGGCAAATGATTTTGCATCAATCTTCACTGTGGAAAACACTAGCAGTATGCTGGAAGTTTGAGGTTGTCAGGAGGCAGAAGTGAGTGCAGTTGCTATTACTAGGGAAAAGGTGCTTGGGAAGCTGAAAGGGCTGAAGGTAGATAGGTCACCGAAAGCAGATAGACTACATCCCAGGTTTCTGAAAGAGGTAGCTGAAGAGATTGTGGAGGCATTAGTAATGATCTTTCAAGAATTACTTGATTCTGGAATGGTTCCAGAGGACCGGAAAATTGCAAATGTCACTCTACTCTTCAAGAAGGGAGGAAAGGAAATTATCAGCCAGTTAGCCTGACTGCAATGGTTGGGAAGATGTTGGATTCAATTGTTAAGGATGTGCTTTCTAGGTACTAGGAGGTATATGGTAAAATAGGCCAAAGTCAGCATGGTTTCCTCATGGGAAAATCTTGCCTGACAAATCTATTAGAATTCTTTGAGGAAATAACAAGCAAGATAGACAAAGGAGAATTAGTGGATATTGTGTATTTGGATTTTCTGAAGGCCTTTGACAAAGTGTTGAACAAGAGGCTGATTAACAAGATAAGAGCCCATGGTATTACAGGAAAGATATAAGCATGATATAGTATTGTCTGATTAGCAGGAGGCAAAGAGTGGGAATAAAGGGAGCCTTTTCCGATTGGCTACCTGTGACTTGTGGTGTTCCACAGCGGTTGGTGTTGGGACCATTTTTTAAAAGTTATATGTCAATAATTTGAATAATGGAATCGATGGCTTTGTGGCCAAGTTTGCGGACGATACAAAGAGAGATGGAGGTACAGGTAGTGTTGACGAAGCAGGGAGGCTGCAGAAAGCCTCAGACAGATTAGGAGAATGGGCAAAGAAGTGGGAAATGGAATACAGCGTCAGGAATGTTTGCTCATGCACTTTGTTAGAAGGTATAAAAGCAGAGACTATTTGCTAAACAGGCAGGAAATTCAAAAATTCAAGATGCAAAGGGTCTTGGGATTCTTTGTGCAGAATTCCCTAAAAGTTAATTTGCAGGTTGAGTCAGTGGCAAAGAAGGCAAATGCAATGTTAGCATTCATTTTGAGGACTAGAATATAAAAGCAAGGATGTAATGCTGAGGCTTTATAAGGCACTGGTGAAGCCCCACTTTAAGGCCTGTGAGCAGTTTTTTTTAATTTAATAAAGGATGTACTGAAATTGAAGATGGTTTAGAGGAGCTGCACGAGAATGATTCCAGGTGTGAAATGCTTATCGTATGAAGAGCAATTGATGGCTCTGGGCCTTTATTCGCTGCTATTTAGCAGAATGGGGGGGGGGGGGAATTTTATTGAAATCTATCAAGTGTTGAAAGGCCTAGATAAAGTGGATGTGGAGAGGATGTTTCCTGTGGTGGGGGCGTCCAGAGGGCACAGATTCAGAATAGAGGGATGTCGCTTTAGAAAAGAGATGAGGAGAAATTTCTTTAGACAAAGTGTGATGGATTTGTGAAATCAGTTGCCACAAGTAGCTTGGGAGGCCAGATCTGGGTGTACTTAAGGCAGAGGTTGATAGGTTCTTGATTAGTAGGGCCTAAAAGGTTATGGGATGAAGGCAGAAGAATGTAGCTGAGATGCAAATGGTGCAGCAGACTCAATGGCCTGAATGACCTAATTCTACTTTTATGCCTTATGGTCTTAACTCAACCAAAGTTGAGTAAATTATCTATCATGATTACTTCCCAGATCTCCAGCCATCACAGAAGCCAGGATTCAGCCAATTCAACTCATTCTAAAACATGGCAGAGTACAATTAATACAGTATAGACTGTCAGACCATTTAACAGTCCTACTGCAGTACTGAAAGACAGCACTCCAAGCACAATTGCACTACTAAACAAGTTGTTCCACGATAATAACAAAACAGTTATCTATCTGACAATGTGGAAGATTGTCCAAGATAAATCCTGTTCACAAAAAGCAGGAAAAACCTGGCTGTTGGACGTCAATCATCCCAGCCCCACAAGATATCTGCACACTAATATTGTCATATTAGAAATTGCAGCCTGTTGACTTGATTATATTTATAATTCCTCAACAAACAGAGCAAACCATGCCTACATGCAACAAGTTCACCAAAAACACATTCAAACATAGGCTAATAAGTGGCCAGCAATGCTTTTTATGCAAGGGAGATGTTTGCTCATGAGCACAGTACAACTTCTAGTTACAAATAATAAAGCAAAACTAGAAAACTGTCAGAAAGAGATTGATGAACAAGTTTCTAACCACCACTTATCATCCTTTATCAGCTAACTCAGCAGTATGACAGAATACATTCTATTTGCCTGATCCAAATAGATATAAATAAAGCAATGTTTACACTCGAACATCCATTTTCATTTGGAAAAACTTTAAATATTTTTTCTTGGGGGCACCTCCATCTGTTGGACTCTTGACCTCTATCAGCAAAGAAAAAGGCAGCAAGCTCACAGGAGCAATGTCACAGCAAGTTTATCTCAAGTTCACAGACTATTTTTGCTAATGGATTTCCCTTCCTACAGTATCACTTCCAAAATCTTAGAACATCTTAACTAATAATAGCACAGATACTGCAGAGATCGTAGGTGGTTCACTCCGAGCTTGAAGTAGATTTAGAAATGGGGAATAAATGCTGATCTTTTCAACTATCCCATTTTCCGCAAATGAATAAAATCAAAGAGAACCAATCGTTGAGTTGGAGAGCTACGAGAGAGGAAGTGGCACACAGGTCTGGGAGCAAAGTTTAAAAGGGGAATGCTTTGTGGGAACTTGGTTGTAACCAGTACACCAATTGTGTGTTGGAGAACAGGGAAGGTTCAGACATAAAAGGAAGACACTGCCTAGCAGAGCAGTCATCAAAGGAGTGGTCTGAGTCACAGCGATAGGGCTTTGACTTATTTGGGCTTTGGTGAGGCAAGTGGGTAAGTGGACTTCGTTTTTCTCCTTGAAATTTTTAAGGAATAGAGAGCATGTCTGCAGGGTTAATGTTTTGTTCTGGGTGTCAGAAGTGGGAATCCTCCGAATCTTCCAGTCTACCAGATGGCCATATCTTCACCAGGTGCACTGAGGTGCAGCTCCTGAGAGAGCATGTTAAGGATCTGGAGCTGCAGCTTGCTGACCTACAGTTTATTAGGGAAAGTGAGCAGGAGACAGATAGGAGCTACAGGGAGTTAGTCACCCCAAGGCTGCAGGAGTTGGACAAGTGGACGACTGTCAAGGAAGGGAAGGGAAGAGCTCAGATAGTAGACAGCACCCTATGGTCAGCCCCCTCAGTAATAGTTATCTCATTTTGGACGCTGTTGGTGGGGGTGGGGGGGGGGGGAGGTGACTTGACAGGATGACCAAGCCGATCGGGCCTCCGGTACTGAGCCTGGTTCCGTGGTGCAGAAGGAAGAGAAGAAGATGAGGAATGTGGTAGTCATAGGGGATTCCATAGTGAGGAGAACAGACAAGAGGTTCTGTCAGCCTGATAGAGATACCTGCCATGGTGTGTTGCCTCCCAGGTGCCAGGGTACAAGATGTCTCAGATCAGGTGTAGAGTATTCTGAAAGGAGAGGGTGAACAGCCAGAAGTCTTGGTACACGTTAGTACCAATGACATTGGTAAAAAAAAAGAGGGAGGAGGTCCTAAAGAGAAAATTCAGGGAGTTGGGTAGGAAGATGAAAAGCAAGACCTCCAGGGTAGTAATCTCAGGGTTGCTGCCTGTGCTACATGCTAACAAGGCAAGAATAGCATGATCAGGCATATTAATGCGTGGCTGAGAAAATGGTGTAGGGGGCAGGGTTTTGGGTTCCTGGATCATTGGGGCATCTTCTGGGGCAGGTACAACCTGTACAAAAAGGATAGGTTACACCTGAACTGAAAGAGGTCCAACATCCTAGCAGGCAGGTTTAATAGAGCTGTTAGAGAGGGTTTAAATGAATTTGGCAGGAGGATGGGAACAGGAGTGATAGGGCTGAGGACGGGGGAAACAGAAATAAACCTAAGATAGTGTGCAACAGAGATCATAGAAAGGACAGACAAGAGATGAGGCATAATCACAGTCAGTGGGGCAATTTACAGGGCAATAGAGATGTGGTGCAGTTAAAACAGAAAACAAATACTGGACTGAAAGTGTTATATTTGAATGCATGCAGTATAAGAAATAAAATGGACGATCCTGAAATTCAGCTACAGATGGACAAGTGTGACGTTGTGGCCATCTCTGAAACTTGGCTAAAGGATGGCTGCCATTAGGAGCTGAAAGTCCAAGGATATATGGGTGTATCAAAAAGATAGGTTAGTAGGCAAAGGGAATGGTCTCACCCAGTGTAAAAGAAGTAACATTAAATCATTAGAAAGGGATGGCATAGGATCGGAAGGTGTAGAGTCTCTATTGGGTTGAGTTCAGAAATGGCAAGGGTAAAAGGACTCTGATGGCAGTTGTATACAGGCCTCCAGACAGCAGCCGGGATGTGGATTACAAATTACAGGAGGAGATAGAAAAGGCATGTCAGAAGGGGAATGTCATGATAATCACTGGGGATTTTAACATGAAAGTGGATTGGGAAAACAGACCTATACTGGACCCCAGGAGAGAGAATTTGTAGAATGTCTAAGGGATGGCTTTTTAGAACAACTTGTTGTTGAGCCAGGGGATCAAGGCTGTGCTGGATTGGGTGTCGTGCAATGATCCGGAGGTGATAAGAAAGCTTAAGGTTAAGGAACCCTTAGGGAACAGTGATCACAATATGATCTGAGTTCACTTTGAAATTTGAGGAGGAGAAACTAAAATCCAATGTGTTGGTATTTCAGTGGAATAAAGAAAATTACAATGGCATGATAGGGAACTAGACAAAGTTGACTGGAAAGGGACACTAGCAGGAAGGACAGCAGAGCAGCAATGGCTGGAGTTTTTGCGAAAAATGAGGGAAGTGCAAGACAGATATATTCCAAATAAGAAGAAATTTTCGAATGGAAGTACACTACTGTGGCTGACAAGTGAAGTCAGAGCCAAAGTAAAAGCAAAAGAGAAGGCAAACAAGGAAGCCAAAGCTACTGGGAAAATAAGAGGATTGGAAAGCTTCAAAAAAACTTGCAGAAGGAAACTAAGAAGGTCATTAAGAAGGAAAAGATGAATTATGAAAGGAAGCTGGTGACTAATATCAAAGAAGATATTAAAAGCCTTATGAGTATATAAAGGGTAAAAGAAAGTTGAGGGTAGATATAGGACCAATACAAAATGACGCTGGAGATGTTATAAGGAAAGACACAGAGATGGCAGAGGAACTGAATGTATATTTTGCATCAGTCATCACAGTGGAAGACATAAGCAGTATACCAGACATACAAGAGTGTCAGGGAAGTGAAGTATGTGCAATGAAAATTACAACTGATAAGGTGCTCAGGGAGCTTAATGGTCTGAGGGTGGATAAATCTCCTGGATCTGATGGAATGCACCCTTGAGTTCTGAAGGAAGTAACTGGAGAGACTGCTGAGACATTAACAATGATCTTTCAAGAATCAATAGATTCTGGCATTGTACCAGATGACTGGAAAATTGCAAATGTTACTCCGCTATTTAAGAAGGGTGGGAATCAGCAGAAAGGAAACTATAGACCTGTTCGCCTGACATCAGTGGTTGGGAAATTGTTGGAATTGATTGTTAGGGATGTGATTACGGAGTACCTGGAGGCAAATGACAACATAGGCCAAAGCCAGCATGGTTTCCTGAAAGGAAAATCCTGCCTGACAAATCTACTGCAACTTTTTGAGGAAATTATAAGCAGGATTTTCAGAAGGCCTTTGATAAGGTGCCGCACATGAGGTTGCTTAGCAAGATAAGAACCCATGGAATTACAGGGAAGTTACTAGCATAGGTGGAGCATTGGCTGATCAGCAGAAAACAGAGAGTGGTAATAAAGGGATCCAATTTTGGCTGGCTGCTGGCTTTAGGGGAATGGGCAAAGAAATGGCAAATGAAATACAATGTTGGAAAGTGTATGGTCATGCACTCTGATGGAAGAAATAAAAGGGAAGACTATTATTTAGATGGGGAGAGAATTCAAAATGCAGAGATAGAAAGGAGTCCTTGTGCAGGATACCTGAAAGGGTTAACCTCCAGGATGAATTGGTGGTGAAGGCGGCAAATGCAGTATTGGCATTCATTTCTAGAGGTATAGAATACAAGAGCAAGGTTGTGATGTTGAGGCTCTATAAGGCACTCGCGAGACCACATGTGGAATATTGTATGCAGTTTTGGGCTCCTTATTTTAGAATGGATATACTGACATTGGAGAGGGTTCAGAGGAGATTCACGAGAATGACTCCAGGAATGAAAGGGTTACCATATGAGGAACGTCTGGCAGCTCTTGGGCTGTATTCCCTGGAGTTCAGGAGAATGGGGGGGGGGGGGGAATCTCATAGAAACATTCCGAATGTTAAAAGGCCTGAATAGATTAGATATGGCAAAGTTATTTCCCATGGTAGGGGAGTCTAGGACAAGAGGGCACAACTTCAGGACTGAAGGATATCCATGTAGAACTGAGATATGGAGACGGTGGTAAATATGTGGAATTTGTTGCCACAAGCTGCTGTGGTGGCCAAGTCATTGGGTGCATTTGAGGTGGAGATAGATAGGTTCTTGATTAGCCAGGGCATCAAAGGGTACGGGGAGAAAGCAGGGGAGTTGGATGACTGGAAGAATTGCATCAGTCCATGATTGAATGGTGGAGCAGACTCAATGGGCTGAATGGCCTACTTCTGCCCCTGTATCTTATGGTCTTATAGAACAACCTCAAAACCTTCATGTCACCACTGCTCTTAGGAAGCAACCATTTGGTGGTGACAACATTGTTTATTTAAATATATAAATAAAGACTTGCATTTTCTGGAAGTTTTCACTCTCCCAGAACTTTAGGAAACACTTTTGCATCTAGTTTTCAAAACATTCAAAATAGTATGTGGTGGAAGAAGAAAGCATTCACAAAGTACACTGCAGATGCTGTGGTCAAATCAACATGTACAAACAAGCCGGATGAACTCAGCA
Source organism: Hemitrygon akajei (assembly GCF_048418815.1). Classification (NCBI taxonomy): domain Eukaryota; kingdom Metazoa; phylum Chordata; class Chondrichthyes; order Myliobatiformes; family Dasyatidae; genus Hemitrygon; species Hemitrygon akajei. The sequence continues at coordinate 45,562,953 of NC_133135.1, read as the reverse complement.
GGTCGGGCAGCATCCGTTGAAATGAGCAGTCAACGTTTCGGGCCAAGACCCTTCATCAGGGCATTCAGCATTCAGCTGTGACTGTTGACAAGGCAGCTTTTACTCAAGGCAGATTACTAGATATTCAAGCTTAACTGAGCAATGAAAGATGTTTTCCTGCAGTTCTCACGATAAAACAAATTTGAAGATCATAGGGCAAGAGAGTGAACCCAAGAAACTTGAACAGAACAAGGCCAATTACCTTTGGAATTCTCAGCTTTAAAATTATTTTATATGCATAACACCAGAATTGTATTTTCACCAAACTCCATTGAAAATAGACTGCATCACAGCATTTTCATTTTCATTCAACTATTCTGTGAACAAAAGTGCAGACTGCTGGTTTGCCACTATATCTGATTTTAACAAAAGCTTTAGAGCATACTTTCCATTAAGGTATCAGAACAGAAATTATGTTTGCAATATTATGGCAGACAGTATGTAAAATTTATTCCTGATTCCTAAGTTATATGGTAATTTAATTAGACATTCAGCTGTGAAAGGTGTTTTCTGGACACACATCCTTGTATTGGAGATTCTTCAGTCCAAACCCAAACAATTCAGCAGTAACACTTAGGATTAAGGTTTTTTTTGGTAGCTCAAAAACAGAATTGGTTACTGCTATATATCTGGCTATTATAGATATACAGGACTGAATTTTGATTAATGAAGTGAAACAGGCTGGTGGCACTTTCTGCTATTGGCCCTAGGTTCAATAAAACATGATTATGGCACAATTAGTTTTAAATTGAAAAAATGTCTGGTATGTTTGCTTTGGAATATCACCAATTTTATCATAAAAAACTGGAAAAACAAGGGATGTTACTCAAAATACATTATACTGAAATGAAAAATATAATGCGTCTCTGGATCATAACATGGCTTTGAGACTAGATTTATAGCATCAAATACTTGTTTCAATCCACAAACTGTTGAGGCAACAAATTATGAAAGCTTTTTCATTTACTTGATCACAAACCGATTTTTCCAAACAGCAAAATGGCTGGCTGATATAATTATATTATGTAAAAGCTAATTAGGCAGTATTTTAGTGAAGCAGTTCAAATTTCAGACAGGTATAACATACTTGGATTTCTTAATGCCAGCTAAGTTTTAAACAGTTTTTAAACAGTAGATGAAAATACAATATGAATTTTGAATAAGATACACAAAATCCCTGTCACTTCACACCTCCCCAACACTACTAATAAACTCAGGGAGACCTCTGCTGGATGGTACCTATGCTTTCTAAGATATTGTCAGGAAGCCATGAGAAAATTTATTCAAGTAAATTTCAGTTAGGGTGGCATTTCACCATTTTCATTGGCAATTAGTGATGGACAATAACAGCTAGTTTTGGCAACTTGGGATGGGCCACAAGGATCTTACTTGGTCTTGATAAAACTAGAACATTTACAGAATCTTTGCATAGACTGTACTTAATGATTTATTTAGCCACTCTAAACACAAATGGGTAACACTCAAAATATTTTTATAGTGATTTACTCTTAACTATCCCCTGTCCCATGAGAAAATTATCAACTAAGCATCTGGAATATTTACCAAAAACACATATGAAAATACAAAGTACACTGCAGATGCTGGGGTCAAAGCAACATGTACAACAAGCTGGAGGAACTCAGCAGGTCGGGCAGCATCCATGGAAACAAGCAGTCAACGTTTCAGGCCGAGACCCTACACCAGGACTGAAGAGGAAGGGGCAGGGGCCCTATAAAGAAGGTGGGGGGAGGGAGGAAGGTGCCAGGTGAAAAACCAATAAGAGGAAAGATCAAGGGGTGGGGGAGAGGATAGACAGGAGAGGTGAAGAAGGAATATAAGGGGAAAGCACTATGTGTAGTAGAAGGCGGCAGAATCATGAGAGAGGTGATAGGCAGCTGGAGGAGGAGGCAGAGTGAAACTGGGATGGGGGAAGGGAGAGGGAGGGAATTACCAGAAGCTGGAGAATTCAATGTTCATGCCAAGGGGCTGCAGACTACCCAGACGGTATATGAGGTGTTGCTCCTCCAACCTGAGTTTGGCCTCATCATGGCAGTAGAGGAGGCCATGTATGGACATATCCAAATGGGAATGTGAAGCAGAGTTGAAGTGGGTGGCAACCAGGAGATCCTGTCTGTTGTGGCGGACAGAGTGGAGGTGCTCGACGAAGCGGTCCCCCAATCTGCGTCAGGTCTCGCTGATGTAGAGAAGGCCGCACCAGGAGCACCGGATGCAATAGATGGCCCCAACAGACTCACAAGTGAAGTGTTGCCTCGCCTGGAACGACTGTTTGGGGCCTTGAATGGTGTTAAGAGAGGCCTCGTAGGGATAAGTGTAGCACTTAAAGCTTGCAGGAATAAGTGCCAGGTGGGATATCTGTAGGGAGGGACGTGTGGAGGGAACGATCCCTGCAGAAAGTGGATAGGGGTAGAGAGGGAACAATGTGCTTAGTGGTGGGGTCCTATTGAAGGTGGCGGAAGTTGCAGAGGATAATATGCTGGATCCGGAGGCTGGTGGGGTGGTAGGTGAGGACAAGGGGAACTCGGTCCCTGTTGTGGTGACGGGAGGATGGGGTGAGGGCCGAAGTGTGGGAAACGGAGATGAGGGTGAGGCCCCCCTCCCTCTTCAAGTCCTGACGAAGGGTCTTGGCCCAAAACATTGACTGCTCATTTCCACAGATGCTGCCCAACCTGCTGAGTTCCTCCAGCTTATTGTACGTGTTACATATGAAAATACTGTAAATTATTATGATTTTGTATATACATATTAAATTTAAAATCAGGTATTTAAATCAATTTGCAGGAAAAGAACATTGTTTTAAAACCATAAATGTCTTCGTCGGATTATATTTATGTCTGCATTAAATACTCGCTCATTTGGATTCATAACTGCATTTTTTAATACTGAAATTTGATTTGTACTAACAAAACTGATAATTCTAATTTTAAAATCCAAGTAATTCATATACTTTAAATTATGGATTGCATCCCACTTTGTATTCAAGTCTTTATTTCCATCCGATATATACATCGTTCTAACAGATCTTTATTGCACAAGTTTCAATAATGAAAATTCCAACCTATGTAAATATGAGAATATATTCAATCCTTGTACATCTGAAGAGGGATTAAAAAAAAGGGAATCCTAAGGCATGTGGTACCTGGTACAACCTGAAGCAACTAGTACAGATTTGTTTGGGGGAGGCGGTGTGGATGCAGAAGTAAATTAGATGCAAGATAGAAAGAAATGGAAGGACAAAATGTGTTTACACAAAATGAGATGAAGGAAGACTTGGTTTTGTTTCAAAACAAGGCTGAGATGCAACATTTTATGGAACACATTTTTTCCACTTTTACATTCTGGGAAATCATTACACTGCTGGCAATATTGTCGTAAATCTCCCCGTAGCTCTGGATAGAACTCTGAAGTCTGAAAAATGATGCACAATGTCGGCTACAGTCATCAAAAGATGTAACTACATTGCTTAATATACTGTAATACTGTAATTTTAGAAATTGATCTCACTTGAAGTTATTGCATGTGGACTTCATCAATAATCTTAAATCTGAGTCTTACTTTGAGACACCAGGATTAGCACTGTCCCAATGTAGACAGTTTTCCGATTTTCTTTTGGAGTATCTTGTACAAGTGACCTTTCATTTGTTTTGCCTCAACTCTTAATGGGTGCAGAAAATCCTCTTCTCCCACCCCTTCTCCATGGCAGAGCATGAACAAAATTTCCCTAGTCAATATATTGCATCCAACCAGCCTTCATAGTTACCATCAGCTCCAACAAGATTACATCACCAGATATACACTCAACCACCCTTCAGCATTCTTCAGTGATTGTTCCTTTGTGATTCTAGTGCACTCTTCCTTTCCCAGCTACACTCTCATTCTCACAACACATTCACATAAAGCGTTAGAAGATGCAACACCTGCTGTTTCACATTTTGCTTTCCCAGCATCTAAGATCCAAAAAGTCCTTCCAATGAAGTAGCAATCATCTGCACTTCTGTAATGTACTGCATTCAGTATCCACCAAGTGGACTTCTTGATCTTGGAGAAAATAAATGTAAAATGGATGATCGCCTAGTTCATTCAGTAGGAACTACACCCAGCTTCACTTGCCCCATCACTGAACTGTTTCCACACCTATGGACTCACTTTCAAAAACAAATCTCAGGGTTGTGTATGGTGACATACTTTACTTTGACATATGTACTTTGATAATAAATTTACTTTGAAGACTTTGAATGACTCCAAACTTCTATTTGCCTGCCAATTTAAATCACCACCCCATTCTGATCTTTCCCTAAGTGGTCTCCTGCACTGTTACAGGTTCTGATGCAACTTTCAGCAACACTACCCTGTTTTCCATCTGGACACATTTCAGCTTTCCAAAATACAGAAAACTGCAACTTAAATCTTTTTGTGTGTCTGTTTAAGAACTGCTCATTTCTGTCTGTCATTATGATTGCCATTTTTCTTATACTATTTATATAGCTTGGCGGCTGGGTAAATTCCATAACCCAGCTCACTCACAAAACATTACATAACCAAAGCAGGTTAATGTGCTCATAACCGCCCCTATTAAACCATCTTGACTTGCCCTATTTCAGACGCCCTTTATTCTGCAAATCCTTGCTCATCTTCTCTCCTACTTACTTTTCACTTGCCCAGTTCAGATCCTGAAGCTTTATTTTCTTCCAAAGATGCTGTCTGACATGCTGAGCGTTTCTGGTATTTTCTGTTTTTATTTCAGATTTCCAGCATCTGCAATTTTTTGACTTTTTCTCACAGTCGGAGTTTCTGTCCTATATTATATCTTGGAACAAATAGATGATCTATATGAACTTATTCTACACAATAAATCATGTACACTCTATTTACCACACTGAAAATTTAGGATATGTCAATAAAAACAGTGCAATCAAAGTTCTGTTCCAAATCTTAGACCATAAGACATAAGAGCAGAATTAGGCCATTCAGCTGATCGAATCCGCACCGTCATTCCATCATGGCTCATCCCGCATCCCACTCAACCCCATACACCTGCCTTCTCGCCATATCTTTTGATGCCCTGACCGATCAGAAAGCAATTAACTTTCACCTAAATATACCCATGGACTTGACCTCCACTGCAGTCTGTAACAAAGCTTTCTACAGATTCACTTCTCTCTCGCTAAGAAAAAATCCTCCTTACCTCTGTTCTAAAAGGTCACCCCTCAATTTTGAGGCTGTGCCCTCTAGTTCTGGATACCCCCACCATAGGAAACATCCTCTGCACATCCACCCTTTGAACATTCAGTAGGTTTCAATGAGGTCCCCCTGCATTCTTCTAAATTCCAGTGAGTACAAGCCCAAGCTGCCCAATGCTTTTGGACTAACCCCTTCATTCTTGGAATCATCCTTGTAAACTGCCTCTGGACTCGCTCTAATGACAGCACATCCTTTCTGAGATATGGAGCCCAAAACTGTTGACAATACTCCAAATAAAATAATCTTGAACCACCTTTGCTAAGAATCATTTCAAAGGTGCATTGACCTGGCATAAAACCTCACAGTACTACTTGCATATTCAGCTCAATAATGTTTGCAATTAAGTTTGTTTACAGTAAAAACACTTTATATTTTTCCCTGCCTAATAGAGGAGTATCTCCCCACATCTTTCAATCAACTTTGCAGCACTTTGGAACAAAGGTAAAATGTTCCATATCGGAAGGCTCGTGGCCATTTTTTTCTCCCATCCAGATACAACCTAAGTTGCTGTGAAATATCCCAATAACTTTGGCTTTGTTGCTTTATACAATCTTGCTCTAACTCCATTTTTGAAAGATGCCATCTCAGAATCTAGCTATTTGATGCTTTTTTCTCATCTCTTCCATTGCTAGTTAAGATCCACTGCTGGATTTCTCAGGTAATTAATCATAGTTACACTAGCTGATTGTAGATGTTCTAGAGTGTGTACATCCTTTGCTGTATAATTCAAAGTTCAAAAAGTTCAAGCTACAATTTATTATCAAAGAATGTAGGAATTACACACCATGAGTTCTGTTTTGCTTACAAGCAGTCACAAAGGAAGAAAGCCAAAGAACCCAATTTAAATAAAAGACCAAAACCACTGCGGAGAGACAGAGAAATAATGACACAATCAAGCTATCGATAGAAGTAAGCGATAGCATTCTGTCCCAGATTGAGTTCTTGGACCCACTCCCCTGAGCAGCCATAAAGGCATCAAATTAGCATTTGATGAACGTTGTGATGCTCATCAAATTCAGGGGAATAATAACAAGTTTGAATGGTCCGTGGAATATTTTGAGAGCAGCAAAAATCATCGTAGGATCCTTCATATCAGAGTGAATTTCAGAAATTTCATCTATCATTACTTGCCCTGCTATTCTCTCAAAACAGAACCAAAACATAACTTTGAATATTTTTAAAGAATTATTTTGTTCAATTGAAAAGAATTTTCTCTCCTCAAGGTTTCTTGGGTGATTAACCAATATCCTTTTCTTAAAAATAGGACAGAACACTTACTTAGGAATTGGATTTCATGACTTTTTAAGTGTGTTAAATGGGAAATGCAGTTGGCACTAAAGCCCAAACAGGGAATCCCAAAAATAACAACATTTTGAACATTTTCTTTAAAAAAAATCCTAAGGGTGAATTCCACTAATTGCTGTATTAAAATGTGACCTTTGAAGTTCTTGACAGCAGCTGCCAGTAGATATCACAACTTCCATATTTTTGCCAAAGAGAAGCAAGTTAATCGCAACCTTCATGAACTCTATTATAAAGAGCTTTCCCAGAGGCAAAGAAAATACTGGGAAAGTGGGTGTGTATTTTCAGCGTCAACCACATTCTTGCCCAACACCCTTATGGACAAACCCTAATACTGTGAATGGCTCAGTGATATTGAGGCATGGGCTTATTATGCAAGCAGAGATTATAACATATCTGTGCTGTGCACTGAGATGCACAGCATTGAAAACTCAGACTGAGATCTGCAGGGCACATTGGTTTCTTGGTCATAACTAAGTTCCATCTCCTAGTCAACACGCTATTAGGATTTGATCTTCATTTTACCAGGAGTTATAAATGAAGGTTGTCAGCTGCACATTATAGGTAAAATTTCTGGTGATTAGACAAAAATGCATGTTGCATATACTAATCATGTTTTTACATGTGACTGACACTGGTAAACCAACTGCCTTGCAAATTGTGAAGAACTTCTTAAAGTGTCTGCCAGTTCAATGCACCTTCACATTAAACCAAACCCATTTTGCGTAAAAATAAGCACCCTTCACTTAAATTTCTAGGCACTTAATTCCTAATTATAAATATATTCACCTGAAATCTTAAATCTTACAGTGGCATTATCATTCCATTTGAAGTTCAAATTCTTTGAATATACTGCCCTAGTTATAAGTTTAATTTGATTACTTTTTCTCATCTGTTGCTTATTTGTCAATATTTTCCTGATCTAATGCACCATTTCTACAGGTGTGTATTTATATAAATGTTTATGATTAAAGCGCTCAAACCTGAAATACTGGCCTTTATCAAAACTCACAAATTCCTAATAGTACACAAGATATTATATATATAAATTGAAACACTAATTTTAACCAAAATTCACCTGTTCAATGTTATAACACAGTTGACTGCACAGGCTAAGTTTGTAACAGGATTAGCTAAATCTGGGCTACAATAAAAAAATTTAAATCCCAAATCAATCTAAATTCAATGGAAGAATACAACTTCTGCAATGTATTTCAAAAGATTATGGAAAGATCAATTTTGCTTCATGTATAAATTTAGATTTAGAAATGTATTTACGCCGTCTTTGATAAAAAGCACAAAACTACACAATTTCAATCAGGAAGTAACAGAAGCGGTGTTCAGAATAACTATCCATAGCAAACAATGAGATCGCCATACAAAGATTCTTGTGTGAACTATGCTTGCTGTTCTTAAGCTTTTGTGCCCATGTCTGAACAGCTGCAATGGGGTAACATAAATGAATCTCATCTTGGTCGTACCTAATCCACTGCTGGGTACGTAAAAGAAAGTCAGTGTCAAAACTAAACAAAGATAGCCATTCTATGAACACATGCTTCTTTTTTTGCAGCTGTAAAAACCCCTACAAAATCCTCAGTCTGTCCCGTCTAGTCACGGACCTGCAACTCGAGCAGGCATAATTTCTGCCACAATTTGCAAACATTTGCAATGAGCTTACTGTTGCTCATATTAAATGTGAATAGGTCACACAGTCAGAAAAAATGCTGAAATGTTTGGTGAAACTGTACTTGGTAATCACTCATTTTTTTTCTGCTCTGGATCAATAAAGTGAATGGAAACTTCATATCAGGCTTCTCTTCATTTAAAAAGCAAAGATGGATTTCTGCACTATTTTTCATAAAACAAATGAACAGGCTGTTTAACTGCCATTTAAAATTCCATAGCTTCCAGCTATTGCAATATATTTTGATTTGGCTACACAATTTACATTGCACTTAATTACAACATAGAGGATTAAATAACAATCTATCCTGAACAAAAAAAAGTATCACATGAAATTAAAAAGATCCATTCTATTTTTCAGTCCATAAAGGGCTTAATCACCATAACTGAAGCCTGATATGAAAATGACAAATCAAAGATATTTTCATGAATTCTATTGGAAACCTTTCTAATGGTGGTATTGATATTTTTTAAATATCCTGCAATAGCACTATAAAATATCAAGTTCTTTAATACTGATGACTATAATTCTCTATTCAACCTAAAACTAAGAAAATTTAAAACTTCAATCTGTATTTTCATGAGTCATTTAAACAATAAGTATACCAAAAACCAAACATATAAATAAAAACACAAAATGCTGGCAGAACTCAGCAGGCCAGACAGCATCTATGGGAGGAGGTAGTGACGACGTTTCGGGCTGAAACCCTTCTTCAGGAGTGAAGTAACATGGGATGGTCGAGGGGGGATAAGAAGTGGGGGGAGGGATAAAGTAGAGAGCTAGGAAGTGATAGGCTGAAGGGAAATGGGCTGGGGGAAGGTGGAGAATTAAGGGAAATAAAAGAGAAAGAAAGGTAGGGCTGGGGGGAGATTATAGTGAGGGGGGGGAAAGAGAAAGAGAACCAGACTAAAATAATAGATAGGGATGGGGGTAAGGGGGGGGGGCAGGGGTATCAACGGAGGTCTGTGAGTTGAATGTTCATGCCGGCAGGTAGGAGGCTACCTAGGCAGGAGATAAGGTATTGCTCCATCGACCTCTACCGTCAAGATCAGGCCACACACAGGTCAATGGAGCAATACCTTATCTCCCACCTAGGTAGCCTCCTTCCTGCCGGCAAAGTGGAGAAGAATTAAAACAAGAGGAAACTGGAAGCTCAAAACATCCTTGCAAACTGAACAGAGGTTTCTGCAAAGCAGTCACCCTATCTGTGTGTATTCTCTAAAGTAGAGGAAACCATACCTTGGTATCAAATGTAAAATGCTAATTTGAAAAAAAATACAAGTGAATTGCTGCTTCACCTGAAAAGAATTTTGAGTCCATGGATAATGGCAAAGAAAGAGGTATTCGGTCCGTACTGAATGCCAATAGTTGCATGAGATAGTGCCAAAAGAAGATGAGAAGTTAATGGAAATGAAACAGTGAACCAGGGAGATGAGCACGGGACAGTCTGTGATTGCTGATCAAGGGTGAAAATGGGATGTGGCTGGTGGTGGCATCATGCTGAATGTGGAAATTAAGGGGACTACTGCTGAAAAAGGAGGCTGATGGAAGTGGAAGACCAAAGGCAGGAGGAGATGGTGTAAGAGATAAGTTTCCTCATGGATGTGATTAAAACTACAGTAGAGGCAAAGCCAAAAAACAAGTCAGAAGCATGGACATGAAAATACTGGAGCTTCAGTATTAAAACTTCCATCTCTGGTTCAGAAGCAGCAAGAGAGAGTTTTGAATTGACCTAATTGGAAGTAAACTCTGCTTTGATACACATTCAAAAACTGCAAAGATCTTTAAAAACAATCTTTAAATACAGGCAAATTGCAAACTAAAATTACATTATTAGGAAAATATTCCAGTTTATGGATAAATACTTAATTGCTATTAATTGTTGTTGTTTTCATATTCATAAATCTCAAATGACTCTTAAATCAAAACTGAAATGGCTTTCCATTTATAGACACAAATAATGCACTTACAACAAATTTTGTATAAAAGGCTTTAAGGCCTCTTCTCCTTTTCATACCACTTTTATTTCTGTTTGCTGTAATCTGCCTTTCACTTTTTCATTGCTGCAGAGCAAACAAGGAGCTCAGAGCTTTGAAAAGACAGCTCAATGTGTAATGGTCCACCAGAATTAATTTAGTTGCACAAAATCTATTCAATGCAGCTTTCTCAACCATTTTGAGCTCAACACAGATCTGTCTTTGTAATTCCAGTAAGCACTTAAAGTGCACAGTAGGTGTTCATCAGTACCATCTGGTCAAAAGCAAAACAAGCTACCGATTCTCTCTTTGAATAGAATGAAGCAAGTGTGAATTAATCTGTTCAATTAGCACTATTACAATCTGTCAAGTGCATATCGCAAAACAAGATTATTACAGTAATGGTAACACCACAATAATTCAGTTTAAAAAAAACTCAAAATTTGTTAATTTAATCAATGAATGAAACAGTAAACATTAATGGCTTAGATTTTTTGGATTTCACATTCAGTTGAATGGAATACAAATGTACTAGCTTCATTTTAGCACTTAAGCTCTCAAAGGACCAGAATGACAATATATTATCATTTTCTCAATACTAATGCTTCTTATTTATGAAACTCCAGCTGCCAATAACACACGGATCAATAAAATAATTAGTTGTGATAGTACACTCTACCAAGACCCTAAAAATATCTTAAGAACATATAGTGGCTGCAGTTAAATACACAATAATCAAATTTTCAATTCGTCATTTCTAAAGTAAGATATTTGTATATTTTTTTCGAAAATATCATTAAGCATACTTTATTCTCGAGCTAAAGTAAGATAATGTTCCACTTTTTTAGATCAAAGTACCACCAAATAATACACTGTTGAACAATATTTTAATTAAAAGGAAGCTTAAAACTATTCCAAACTCAGTTTTTGATTCCATCCATCCCAAAAAGAACACCAAATTGAACAAGGTAAGCTACTTTACCTTTTGAAATTAATACATACACAATAACTGATTGAGTATATCAGCAACGAAGAAAGCTAATTCAAGGCAAAGGCTTATTCTATGTTAACACCTAATCCATCTCACTTGGCTGCTACCTACCTAAAGTCTTGAATAATCCTTTTCTCCCCCCAAACAATTTAAAGAATTTATGAACTCCGATTCAAATATGGCTACAGCTGTTTTTTTTCAGATTTCTATGACCTCTTTCCCAAAAGATTCCTGTATTGATTTAAGATTTGCACTCTTCTTATTTCCACTGATAGTGGTTTGATGAAGAATTAACCTCATCATAATACAATATCTTTTAATAACTAACTCGTTCAGGGTGTCCTTAAATTCTGAGTATTTTATGGCTCCTTCTGGAAGAAAAAGATTTTAAAAAAAGGTTATTTTATTTCTTGAAATTTGATACACTGCTTTCACCATTATCTAGCAGGCAACTGATAATGGGAATATAAGTGACATATCTCAATATTTAATAATCACAAAAGAAAATCTGCATATATGATATAATAATGATTGTTTTAGAGAAACTACTTTCCACTGAAGAAAACGGTCATGTATTTTTTTAATGTAAGGCGACATAACAGTACAAACATTTACTCATCAAGGCTCCAGGTTGCATCCTCAATATGAGGCATTATATAACCTCAGTATTGCAGAAGAGACCATCCCCATTCACAACGCAAGCAAACAGTCACTAATACTTCTTAAAAAGAATAATAAGAGTAAAGAACAATAATAGTTTATGGCATATAAAGATAATTTCCACCAGTAAAATCATTCACAGTACAGAGCTCAGATGATAAAATGATGAGATTATTCGTGTCAGGAGAGTGGCTTGATGTTCACCATGACACACAGTGAAAAAGCTTCCCAGAAAGAAACACAGATCTGATAAACTGATAAATTTATATCTAAGATATCCAGAGGCTATTGATACTTCAGTTAATGAACAAGGTTTCGTGGAACTTTCATTAAACAGCCTTCTGAAAACATTAATGGCACTTAAAAATTCATATTAAATTACTTCCAAAATTCAAATGTTAAACTGTATTTGTTCTTTCCTCTTTATACTGTTATAAAGAAATGAGTTGCATATTTATAAAAATAATTTCCTGCACTTTGAAGTTAACATAATGAGAATTGCTGGTAGACAATGGAAAGTAAAATGCAGATTATAGTACGGATAGCCAGCACAAATCACTTATTTAACAGATAATCAGGACAGATTTAAAATGAAAAAGTTCATTAAAACTGTGCAATAAAATTATAATAACATATTTGAAATTCAGAGAAATGCCATTCCTGAAATAATGGAAGGTAAAATGAAAATATTCTCATGTAACATACACAAAATACTGGAGGAACTCAGCAAACCAGACATGTATTAAAAGGTTAAAGCATACCTCATTTTAAAAAAGAACGTAAAATCCCAAAAATCTCAAATACAAACTGCTAGAAAAAGATGGCAAGTCCATCACTGTTAATTTCTTCATATAGACACTAATGTACAAAGAAACAATACTATACAAAAGGAAAAAGGGAAGCTTTATAACAAATATGCCTATAGACGATTTTATTCCATAAGCATGCAGGCATGCAAGTTTGTTCTTCCCATTTCTTTTTGTTTAGTTCCTTTATAAATACTCTGTAATTTTATGACAAGTTATGATGCTCATAACAACTGTTAAATTAATATGCCTACCTCTCCAAAGATGCTAACCAATCTGTTGAATGTTTTCAGCATTTTGTTTTCATTTGAAGAAAGCAATTAATCAAAACAAAAATTCCCAATCTTGCTGCATTCCACTTTAAAGAACTAATTTTCCCCCTAACATCTATTCTCCACTCTAATTATAAAGAATGAATAAAATTCAATGAATGAATGAATAAAAGTTGTATAAATGTGCTCCCTAATTTTAGCAGGTTCTGTCAGGTTGAAAACCTATTATTTAAATAACAACATAAAGGGAGAACCATGATTCTGCTTAATAAAAGTCAGAGGCACAGTACATGGCGATGAGGAACAGATGTGCAAAATCAGGGATGCTTTGTTTTCCTCTGCAGAGCCATGAATATTCAAATAACCTAATGGTTAGTCTTTCCTCCATTTATTGTTTTTACTACACTTTTCAGATTATTGTATGACTTTATCATTCATTCTTTACACAATTTTCCATTTATTTCTGTTCATAATAAATGTTGAAGCAGAATTTACAATGGATCAAAGAACTTTATTTATTCGGGAAGCTTTATTATGTTACTCAGCATCGCACACTGGGTCAAAACTCTATTAGTGGCTCAAAAGCAATATTTGGCAACCAGTTACATGAAACTAATAAACGTAAAAGAGCACAAAATGTACATTAGCCTGTATTACAGTGAAAGGCATTTCCTTGCAAATGGAAAGGTCAAGATTAAGGACACCATGAGCAGTTGCTCATATTTCACAGATTCTAGCAAGAGTAGCACAAGGAGCAGGTCTCCAGTAATAAATATCAGACAGGTAACAAAAATGAGTAAAGAAAAGCAGACATCAAATCTGACTGATATGAACAAACTCAAATCCAAAAAAGTCTCAGCAGGAAATGATGGCAACTTCAAGAATGACCAGAAAAAAAATCAATCCTTCATTGCATTAATAGTTTTACTGCAATGTTCAGAGTTGTTTTAAACAGATGATTCTCTCCTTATTGTTAACTTCTTTCAGGATTCAGTGCAAACTAAAACAAAGTAGAGCTTCTGAATTTCATTAGGGTCGGTGATAGGAACAGTTGAGAGCAGCACTGCTTGTACGGGAGGTTATAATACTATAAACCGAAGTCAGTTTGCATGTAATCTGCATATCAAGGAAAGTAATAGTAAGAATTGTTCATGTGCAGCTGCTTAGCCACAAGTCAATATTTTACTTATAAGTTTTAAAGAATAAAATTGATAGTATTCAAGGATACCCATTATATCTACTCCGCTTATTATATTCTTTTTTCTCCTGGGTCTTAAAAGTGATCATTTGGAACAAAGTAGAAATAGAGCACCCCATTTGCATTGCATCTTTGAATTGGCAGGTCGCACACATTGAAAATCAAGCAAAAGGTCTCAATGAAAACCAGTGATTAATAGAAAATAGTATTGCATTAAAGCGCTATTACATGGAGTTCCATTTTTCAGATTTCTTAATTACTCATTTTCTTGCTAGCCAGAATCCAACCTTTTACATGCCACTCACAATGTACTTCAACCAAATGCTTCAGTATCAGCTTTGCAATAGATCTTCCAAACAATAGTATAACACATACTTATATAAAGTTGTCATACAGTACTGTGCACAAATCTTAGGCATATATCTGCAGCTAGGGTACCCAAGACTTTTTCACAGTACTCTATTTGTCAAAGTAGAGCAGAGAGCAAGTCTGTAAATCTGGCAGGAACAAAGGATGTTGGGAACGGCGAGTGTGAAGCACTGCAGGAAGATATGGAACACTGGTAGCGGGTGATGCAGGTGCAGACACACCCAGCCCTGAGACTCTAGGCAAGGTCATTTGATTCAAAACAATTGGTTTATTGATCATTACAAAATGTCTCTTTGGTGCTTCCTGCTCCCTTCACCTTTTCCCAACCATGATTCCCTTCTCCCTGCCCCCTTCCCACTCTCAGTCCACAATAAAGACCCAGATCAGAATGTGGCAGCAGTGCAGTGCAATACGTAAAATTATTACAGTACTGTGCAAAAGTCTTAGGCACCCTAGCTGTATACATGTGGCTAAGACTTTTGCACATTACTGTAGCAATACTATGTTTTGCACTGTACTGCTGCCACAGTATAACATACAATTTATATTATTAGACTCTAAATGAGAATTGGAAAAATAGATTGAGCTAATGGAATTCCTATCTTCAAAATATTATTTGCTTGACAAACTTGTCATTGAACCCCCACACCAATGGTGGCACTACAGCACTTCTATCACCACTTCTCAGCCTATACTGTAGTAGTACACCCGTGCCAACCAACAGCTTAATTTGCCTTAAACTCTAAGTAATATCAAAGCACAATAAAGAAAAATACAAACTATTCTATTGTTTATACAACTTATTCTCCACTGCGTTCAATTTTAGATGTTATTTTAGAGTTCATGGGAATGGTTTTGGTGATATTGAGAGGAGTTAGGGGTCAGGTTAGACAGGAATAGAGGAGAATTAGAGGACAGGCCAGAGCTTTGGTTTCCATTCATATTTGAAGGACAGTGGCACGAACTTGGGATACCTGCAGACCAAGCCAGGATGTCTGGCTAACGAACCAGCATGGACAAAGGCTGGTGGATCCCTCAAGGTCAGAGAGTTGTCAGCGGCTTCTGGAATGGGAGTTCTTTTCAGTCCAACTTCTTGAGTTGGAATTCCTCCTCATTCTTTCATGCAGGAGGAATGAGGTCCAATGGCCCCCCTGGGTCTGAGAATCAGAGAGACTGGAGTTCCAGATCTAGACCATAGGATCTCATCATGGGATCAGGCCTGAGGTTTGAATTTGGAAGTCCAGAAGTTGAAGCCCATTGGCCAGAGCCCCAGGTCTGCAACTCTCTGTAAGTCTGCTTGGGTAATCGAAAGCCCATTGTCTGTGAATCGATTCTGAATCCAGGTCCGCTGTAGGCCAAAGAATATGGACTGCCTTAAGGTTAGAGAACTGTGTACAGTAAATGCACGGATGGGAGGGAGGAACAGAGGCTTGTTTTGCTGCTTCTTATATTCCGTTTTGTTGTGTTCTGTATTGCTCTGCCAAGCATTGTGGACAAGCTATTTTGGTCCAGAGTGGGTGGTGACTCTTGTGGGCTTCACCAAGCACAGAATTGGATGTGTTTGGTTGTTGACGTAAAATAATGTGTTTCACTGTATGTTTCGATATACGGGTGATAAATAAACTGGAACCTGCCTTTGTATTCTGACATCTCAGCTAAACTGGATTAAGACAATGCCATGGGATCATTAACTAACATTCTTTGAAAAGCATAACTAAGGATATTGGAAATCTAAAATGAAGACAAAAAAGTGAGAATAGTCAGCAGGCCAGGCAGAATCTATGCCAAGAAAACATCTTAGATGAATGACCTTCCACCGGAATTCAAAAAGATTCACATTTTCAGCTTCAGCAGTCCTTTTGCTTTACAATTTTTAAAGATGCAGTACCGACAAAATAAAGACACCTTCAATGGGGTTTACAATATTAAAAATTTTTTAAATTGTTATAACTCCCTTTCATCCTTGTTGGCAATGCTTTAAGTTTTCTTATCTACTTCTAGAATGTAGTTTTCTGGATAATTAACTGTCAAGCCTACCACCACTCCTGCCACTTCTGGCACCAAACAGAAGAGAGCTAGACCATTTTCTGTTCCCCTCTTACTTTATTAAGTGTGTTTATTAAGCTTGTTTCCTACCCTTCTCTCTCCAACCTCTGAGCTTCCTGACATAATATGTCAGTTACTTTCAAAACTCATCCTCTTATGCTTATGTTTTATATTCTCCTCCTCTTATAGGTGTATTCATCTTCAGAGATCACTCTCTAGTACTGTTCCACTAGTTAACTGGTTTCATACTCCTGACTGTTCTGCCTAATCATCACTTGCAAATCATGCACTATGAATATCAACCAACAGCAACTTCATAATATTAGTAGAGCTACTAGGACTTAATGTTTCAATCCCAATGATAAAGTCGGCACTCTCGATGTTGGCAGTAGGCCTTCCACCTACTGTGGCCTACAGCGGACCTTCCAGTGGTGACGAGGAGGGAAGCTACGTCATCGGGGTCATCAGGTGGGCACCCTCCTTCTTTGACGTTTCATTGATAAGCCCACAACATCTCCAGAGGGCTCAACGGTGCTACCTGGCGTCCCAGATACACCCCCCTCAGTTCTGTACCCTCCTGTTTTCATCTTGCAGCCCAGTTGTTGTCTTTCCTTTTAATCCAAATCCAACTGCTGCTTTCTTCTGCTGCATTTGACAAGGATTTGATTGCTTGTTGGAGGAAGACACCCCTCACCCCCACCTTCTTCAATAGACTGGTCATAGATGTAGCAACGAATCCACTACGTCCCACTTCTACAAGGAAATTCTTGGTCTTCCAGCCGTTCTGAGCAGCTTCAGTTGCCAGTTCAGAGTACTTGGTCTTTTTCCTCTAATAAGCTTCTTCAACACCATCTTCCCATGGTACTGTCAATTCCACAACATATGCCAGCTTGGCTGTTGTGGACCACAGGACTATGTCTGGCCGGAGTATTGTAGCTGCAATGTCGGGGGGAAACACAAGCTTTTTCTCCAAGTCCACATCCATTTTCCAATCCCGAGCAACATGCAGAATGCTTATATCCTTTGATGTTGCTAGGTGCTCTGGAGGTTGGCCTGCTAGTACAAATCGTAACGCGAATATTTCCTGCCAATGTTGGTCGGAGAGCATTTACGGTGGTTTGCCTCTGTTCCAAGATTGATGCCAGCTGTCTGAGAACTTGGTTATGCCGCCAAGTACACCGCCCCGGTTGAGGCTCATGGTGCATCCTGTTAAAATGTGCCTTAGTGATCCAGGTGCTTGACAAAGAGAGCAAGTGGGGTCTTCTCCCCAGCACTGGTTCAGGTTTTGAGGTGTTGGTAGGAGGTCATAAGTGGCTCTGATGACAAAACTTAGCCGAGATCCCTCCATCTCCCAGATGCCACGCCAACTGAGTTTCCTCTTTTCCAGGCTCTCCCAATTAGTTCATTGGCCCTGCTTGGCCATTGAAATGGCTCTGGTGTGTCGCTCTGCCTCCTCCTGTCTCCTCACCTCCTCCACCACAAGCCGTCTCTTCTGCACTGATGTTGCCTTGTGCCATTGAGGAGCCTTTGGGACGAGCCCGAGACCGGCTCTCCCATGTTGGACTTGGCCAACCACACCCCTGAAGTGAAGAGCAGACCTAGCACTCTGAACAGCTTCAGATGGGGTCCACTTCTTCCCCGTTGCCACACGGGGGCGGGGGGGCGCTGTTCGAATAACAGTATCTTCAGATTCAGTGAGAGTAATGACCAACCTTGTTTTGGTGCATTTGTATTCTTCTACAAGACTTGTAATTGGTAATTCCAATTTGCTGTTCCTGTACAGTCCAACAGGACTTAAGCATCGTAGAAGTCCAAACCACTGTTTCACATGTGTGCTGATCACTCTTTCGAGCTTTTCCTCCTTGTTGATGGGGATTTCATACACTGTTAAAGGCCACATGAGTCTTGGGAGCAAGCCGAACTGGAAGCACCACAGCTTGAGTTTTCCTGGCAGCAAGGTCTTGTTGATGCGAGCTATGTACGCGATGGTATCCTTTTTGAGTCGTTTAAATTGCTCGGTGTCCTTGAGTTTAGCATCATACCATCGACCCAAGCTCTTCACTGGCATTTCTGAACCAGTTGGGACAGGTGTCCCATCAATATGAAATCTTTGATCTGAGATTTGACCTTTGACAATGGAGATGCTTCTGCACTAGCTGGGCTTGATCTTCATCCTCGCCCATGTGATGTTTTGATGACGCTTTTGCAGAAGTCTCTTGATGCAGGGGACAGTGTCGTCAGTATTGTTATATCGTCCATATAGGCTCGTATCAGTGGTAACCTTTGACCAAACTGAAGCCGTTTTCCTTCCGCAACCCATTTTGTGGCTCTGATGATGAGCTCCATTGCCATAGTGAAGGCCAATGGGGAGATGGTGCAGCCGCCATGATACCCACTTTCAATGGTTGCCAAGCTGTGGTGAAGTCTGATGTTGTGAGACAAACTTGCAGATCCTGGAAGTAGTGTTTTTCCAGATTTGTTATTGTTGCAGGCACCTGAAAAAAATTCAAAAGCAGTCCACAGCAGGGAATGAGGAACTGATCCATAGGCATTGGCCAGGTCGAGGAACAAGACATGCAGATTCTTTCCTTCTTTCTTAGCTGTCTTAGCTGTCTGGATTTGATGCCATATGACGCTGGTATGTTCCAGGCATCCCGAGAAGCCTGCTATGCCAGCCTTTTGGATTGATGTGTCTATGAAATGGGTTTGTTTCAGGTATTTTGCAAGTCTTTGCGTCAACATGCTGAAAAAGATCTTGCCTTCTACGTTCAGAAGGTTTATTTGGCGGAACTGGTAAATGGTGGACGAATTCTTTTCTTTTGGGATCAGAACTCCCCCCGCTCTTCTCAAGGCTTTTGGGATAACTTGCTTTTCCCACACAACCCTCATGTTTCTCCAGAAGAATCTCAGAACATCCAGGGTGTTCTTGTAAACACAACATGGAACACCGTTAGGGCCTGGCGCTGATGCCGATCTTGCCTTCTTCACTGCCTTTTTTACCTCACTCAGTTTGGGAGGGCTGATGTTAAATAGATGTTGTGAGGGTGAGATTGGTGGGATGTCAGCTGGGACAAGTATCAGTTCATCTTTTTAGCTCATCAGTGTGGGTGGTTCTGAGATATCTTTCAACCTCCTCTTTTGATGTTTTCAGGGATCCGCTTTTCTCTTTTGTGAAAATACCTTTCACATATTTAAAGGGGTCTTTGTAGAAGTCTGTTCTAGCTTTTCCCTTCTTTTTGAGTCGTTTCCTTAAATTCTCTGCTCTGCGCAACTTCGAAGCCTCTGTTTTAGGTCCTCTTGAAGGAGGTTGATGCCCTCCCTTTCTTCTGCTGTTGCTTTTTTCCACAACTTCCTCAGGCCTCTTCTTTCTTTAACAAGTCGTTGGATTTCCTGGAGATGACGGGATTTGGGGGGAGGAGACATATCTTTCCTGCTGACATGTTCCTTCACTCCAAATTTCTCCTTTCCGTAGCTGTAGATCAGGTTGCCCATCTTCTCCAACTTCTTTTCTGCTGTAAAACCAACAGAGCTCCAGTGATAGTGGTAGAAAACAGTGATAGAGGTAGTTGCTTTTTTGGACAGGATAGAAATAATATTGTTCTGATATTAGAGCCCCTGCTTGTTCTGGTTCATGTTGATGGATATGCATAAGCTGCACATGGGTACAAAGGGTATCACTTCAAAGTAGAAAATGGCACAAAACACTGAAATATTGCATGCAGTAAGCAAAACAGCACAAGACTTCAGGAGTACAGACTGGTGAAAATAGACAAACTTTCTAAGTAAAACTTGATGTAGAGAGCATGAAGTGATGTATTTCAGAGGCAAAGTGAGGAGAGGTTATGTAAAATAAATTTTAAGAATGATAGCAATGCAAGTTCACACACAAGACCCGATAAAGTTGTGAAAGAGCATACGGGATTCTGGAGTTTATAATGAGTGACATAAGACTGAAAAGATGGTAAACCATTATAACTCATCTGTTAGAACTATCTAGACAAGTTCTAAGCACAATTTGCTAGAAAGCATGTCAATGCCTCTGGGAAAGTGCAGATGAGACACCATCTGCGTGGGGAGATTAAATACAACTCCTTCAGTTGCTCCAAAATGAAAGTATTGGGGATATTGAGGTATTCTGATAGTCTAGATACAGGCGAATCCATTTCCACTAGAGGGCAGATCAGTAACAAGAGAAAAGTTCAAGATAGTTTGCTGCACAGCCAGAGTCAGAGGTGGAAATGAGAATTTTTTCTTTGCAATTAACTACAGTGCATTTGATTTGCATGGCCTAAAAGATGGCTGAAGTGGATTCAAAACTAAATTGCAAAGATTAGTAATTATTCAGAAAAAGTCAACAAAAGAGCAAGGATAGCTCCTTCAAAAGAGTTGACTCAAGCACAAAGGACCAAGTAGGCTTTTCTGTTCCTCACTCCAATAATAGGAACCAATTATGGCACCAATGAACTGCTCCCATCCCTTCAAAGGATCTCAAATGATAAATATCTCTTGCCTGAAGAAAACCCACCCCCGCAATTCTTTATATGTAATTAATTTATTAAAATGCAGATGTTACTGTAGAGTCAAGCATTTATCATCTGTTCTTAAATGTCTTCAAGGTAGTAGTGGTCAGCTGCCTCTAAAAGTGCTGCAGTCCTTCTGGCAAAGAAAGCTCCAAAATTCCAGGATTTAATCCTAACAATGAAGTACAGCTGTATAATTCCAACTCAGGAGGTGCAAGACTTGGAGTCAAACCTAATGTGTTCCAAACGACACACAATGCAACCATATCTGTTGCTGAATCCACACTCGCTATACTGTAACAACACATTAACATATCTACTGGAAATATGACTTAATTAGATCGTGATACTAACTATACAAATAATACTTACTAATGTAAGGGGGCATCATCAGATACAAGATTCTTTCAAAGTAGGGGTTTCCAACCTTTCTTATGACATGGACCCTTAGCATTAATGAAGGGGTCCATGGACCTCAGGTTGGGAACTCCTGTTTTAAAGTAATACATACTAATTTCAAAAAAAAGATGATTTTACCCCTACTGAAACAGGGAGGTACTTAAGAATCTACAGTAAGCTTGAAAACATTTATGAAGATCAAACCAAAACTGCCCTAAATTTCTGCTTCAGCATATATAAACATTTATACAATATTACAAAGATCATCACAACCAATTAAGTACAAGTTAAACATGCCAAGTACTTTCCAATGTCTCCCCCTAAATAAAGCTTCTTTCAAAATTACTTAAAAGTACTTGAAGCTGAAAATAAACAATTTATTAGACAAGAATCTGATGCATGCAAGTTAAGCCCACCATGGAATTCCACTGTATTTTAATATTTTGAGTTAATAATTTATGCTGCAATTTAAATGTGGTCAAAGCAATTAGAATAGTTAAGAATACAGCTAAAGCAATTAAACATTTAGGAATAGTTAAGTATAATTTTATTAAATATTTATATTCTACAGATACAGTAATAAAAAGAAAGCAAACAAAATTTTAAGAACCTACATAATCTGAATTATTAATACTGTCTATTTCAAAGCAGTCACTATTTAATTTAGAAATGAATTTACGACGACATTTCAATCTGGCAATTATTCACATATGAAAGCTTCCATATTCTGAAAACACCCAAAAGTAATGCACCAAAAACATCTTTAAAAAGGCATTCCAGAAACTACTATAGCCCTTTCAAGGCTGTCTACAAGAAGGGAAAGAGCCGTCTCTATTTCCAAAGGAGACTGAGGTCCTTTAACATCTGCTGGACGATGCTGAGGATGTTCTACGAGGCTGTGGTGGCCAGTGCTATCGTGTTTGCTGTTCTGTGCTGGGACAGTAGGCTGAGGGTAGCAGACACCAAGAGAATCAACAAACTCATTCGTAAGGCCAGTGATGATGTGGGGGTGGAACTGGACTCTCTGACGGTGGTGTCTGAAAAGAGGATGCTGTCCAAGTTGCATGCCATCTTGGACAATGACTCCCATCCACTCCATAATGTACTGGTTAGGCACAGGAGTACATTCAGCCAGAGACTCATTCCACCGAGATGCAACACTGAGCATCATAGGAAGTCATTCCTACTTGTGGCCATCAAACTTTACAACTCCTCCCTCGGAGTGTCAGACACCCTGAGCCAATAGGCTGGTCCTGGACTTATTTCCACTTGGCATGATTAACTTATTATTATTTCATTATTTATGGTTTTATATTGCTATATTTCTTCACTATTCTTGGTTGGTGCAGCTGTAACGAAACCAAATTTCCCTCGGGATCAATAAAGTATGTCTGTCTGTAAAAATTACATATTATTGAAGGCCATTTTAATGGCTGGCACTTCATGTTTTGATATGATTTTTTTCTTCCATTAAAACTAAACATCTTTCTGATTACAATACTGTATATCTGTGCAAAAAGAAACTAAACTTTTGCTTTCATTAACGTTATTCAATAAACTAACTGTTAATCCCTATGGGGGCTTAACAGAGTAGACATTGAGATGTTTTCACTTGTAGGAGAATCTCAAACAAGAGGACATGGTTACAAGGCCAGTTACATCAAAACGGAAGTGTTTAAAACTTTCTTCGTTCAAAGGATAGCTTTTGTCTATGTAAATTTTTGTAAAAATCTATTGTATTTCTTTTTTCCTATAAATCCCTGCAAGAAAATAAGTATCAAGTTGGCATAAGGTAAGATATATGTACTTTGATAATATATTTACTTTAAATTTTAAGACAGTCAAGTTACAGTCCATTAACTTCTTCCCAAGAATAATACACAATATCAGTCAGATCCCATTCAACCAGGTTTCATTAGTTAGATATGCATTACCGATTTACCTGTGCTATCTACCCAGCAAAAAAGTAGCTGATAATTCAAGCTCTAGTAAGCTACTTAGGCTTCATTCGAGTAAAGTGAGATGGAAATATGACATTTTTATACCATCTTCTGAAAATTCAGGAAGTCTCAAAGGTTCTGAAAGCCAAGTCAGTCTCATTTTCCTGATAAAGTGTTTGGAGCATCAGACTGTCGTAACCAGCACCCTATTTACATCAGGGCAATCAGCGCGAGACCTCATGGTAATTGCCCTAGTTTAGGCATCAATTATAAACAACCTGAGTGGGACACTGCAAAAATATCCACAACACCTATACCTTGAAAGCTACAGATGAATATTAGACTGATCTCTCCATAATCCATTCTAGCACAGCAGCAGGAAAAGAGGCAAATAAATTATACATTACTCTCCCACCAAAACAACAATAGGATTGAAAACATATTGCTTAAGTTTTAATGATATCAAAGGATAAATATCAGTCTGGGTACAATGAATGACTTTCCTGCTCTTCTTCCAAATGGGAAGTGTTTTTTTTTAGTGAACTCAAGTCTGAAATGCAACTACCTGAGAGTTGAATGCAGTATCCACAAGCCACAGTTAATATAATGTTTTCTTGTATGCACATTAATATATGTACTTAGTCATCTCAGCGGTGAGGAACTGCCCCAAGGAATTTAGGATAAGCCCAACAACTACAGGCTAGTGATTTTAACTTTGGTGGTAGAAAATATTGTAAAAATATTGATGCAGTATATGATTCACGGAGGGAAACAGATCAATTAAGAGACACAAGCAAGGATTGCTGAAAGAAAAACTTGTTTAACTAATTTGAGGTTTTATTTTGGTGATATAGCAGAGAGAACTAATGAGGATAATGTGACATATATGACTTTCAGAAGGCTTTTATCCACCTAGCTAAAAAGGACATTGATGGCATGAATACAATGTAGGGTAAATAACAGACAGCAGGGCATGACGAATGGCTGTTTCTTAGAATTGAATAGTGGTGTTGAGAGATGTTCTGGTAATGTTCTAGATATGGGTGTTAAGGACATTGAGTGTTTTTTTTTTACTTTCCAGACTAAAAACCTAAACTTGGTGATGCAAACCACAATTTCTATTTAGGGATGACAAAACTCAGCAGCATTGTAAACTGCAAAGAGGAGTGTGATTGCAGCAGAATATAATCAGACTGATGTAATAGGTACATGCAAAGAAATCTGAACTGAAGCAGAATGAGAAATAATATAGAATAAAAAAATTAATAGGGTTGCATGGTATCTAGAGTGTTGGCCATCACTGGTCAGGAGACTGAATTCAAGAGTTGTGAGGTAATGTTGCAGCTCTATAAAACCAGTTAGACCACACTTGGAGTACTGTGATCAGTTCTGGTCACTTCATTATTGGAAGGAGGAGAAAGCTCTAGAGAGGATACAGAGGAAATTTACCACAATGCTGCCTGGATTAAAGAACATGTCTTAAGATGAAGTGTCAAATGAGCTAGGGTTTTGCTCTTGGGAACTGAGGATGAGAGGCAACTTGATAGAGGTGTAAAATATTCTGAGAGGCATCGATAGAGTAGACAGCCAGTGCCATTTTCCCAGGGCAGCTGTTTTAAAACAGGAAGTTTAGGGGAGATACCAGGTAGGTGTTTTGTTTAAAAACACATAGTGGTTGATTTCTGGAATGCACTACCAGAGCTAATGGTAGAGGATGATACTCTGAGATGGGCACATGGATACAAGAGAAATGAAGGGTTCTGGTCTATGTAGGAGGGAAGGGATAAATTTATCACGTAGTAGGTTTATATAGCCTGGCACAAAAATCATAAGCCAAAGGGCCCATATTGTACCGGTCTATGTTCTATGTGCAGAAGCAGAGGAACCTTTAGTATTCATGCACAAATCATTGCAGATGGCGCTGCACTCACGCAGTGGTCTCTCCAGGGCCAACTAAAGGTGTTTTTGTCTATTTTAAAAAGCTTTTTCACGATCGCAACACAATGCTTGACATCAGGAACGTCAAGTACTGCAGGTCAACCCTATTAGCATGTTATTCGTTGATAGATGAGCTGCAGGAGGTCGACAGTGTAGACCTTGATGCTGTCTGCTACAAAAGGGCATCAGAGCTGGATCATGAAGACAGTGTGCTGTCTAACGGCAAGTGATTTTCCTAGATGACTTACCTGTTGGATATTGGTAATGTAAAATACTGCAAGTCCAGTTCACTGGTTTATTGGTGGGACCAATGGCAGGGGAGCCTTAGTTATAGCAAGGACAAAGCCTCACGCTGTGTGCTTGCCTTTTGCAACAGTCCAGGAAGGGACACACCCGAGGCAGTGTAGCACAGTGTCCATGCTAGATCGAGTGCCTTCAGTGCTGCCCTCCGGTGTTCGCTGGGCAAAAGAACATCCAAGATGCATGCATGCATTCATTTGTCTGTGGACTGCTAGAACTGTCAGTTCTTGCCAACAACACCCATGCACCATTAATTTACAGGACTTGGGATATGTATATATCTTTTGTGTGACTGTATGTTTACTGCTATCTATATGCCTTAGGCTGTGTATGACTGTTCGTACTATTATTTGCACCTTGGCCCCAGAGGAACACTTACATTTGGCTATATTCATGGGCATTCATGTATGGTTGAATGATAATTAAACTTCAAACTTGAACTTTAAATTGGCAGGACAGGATGAAACTACTGTACTCTGCCACCACCTAGATGTCACCAGAATGAAGCACCAGCAGCATTATACTGTTCACTTTTCAAGATATGATGTAAATGCCTTATTATTAATTTAGTTTGGTAATATTACTTTGTGTTGTTGGTGAGTTATATATACACTGTGTTGTGCACTTTGATCTGGAGGAATATTGTTTCAATTGGCAGTATGCATACAGTTGAAGTGACAATAAACCTGAACTTGAAAATGGCAAATAAACTTTGTTAAAAGAGGCACTGATTGAGTATGAAGTACAAGTCAGCATCAACAGCAAGCAAAAACAGTATCTACAACCAGATTCAAAAAGGGAAAGTTACAAAGACCTCAAAAGGTAGCAATTTCGAGATGTTTCCAAGTGCAACCCATCAGGAAGAAGAGACTTTTCCACACAAAGCATACTAATGCATGAGGGAGACATTCAATTTTCTGAAACCAATAGACAATAAACCAATAGAGGATAGAAACAGAATGCAAAATTTCACAAATATGCTAGCAGAATGAGCCGATCTGGCAAATGAAATTTAATTTAGACAAATGTGAAGTAACACATTTTAAGTGAAAGAATGAAGAGAAATGATGTAAACCAAATGGTGTATTTCTAAACTGCTTGCAGGAACAGGGGAGCCTATGTGTATAACAGTAGGAAAGTTTGAATTGGCACAATATGGCTAGAGTTGTTAGCATAATACAGGGGACCTCGGAATTCACGAGGGCCAATCACCTATCCTGGGAAGTCAGGTTCAATCTTTGTAAAATGCTGGTTATGCCACAACTGGTGTATAATATCCAACACAGAAAGGATGGAAGATTGAAGAATCACAACACGGAAGATTATCTGATTTCATTCCAGATGTCCATAACCCTCTCAAATAGGCTCAGTTTAACATGCAAATACAAAAATTCAGTTACAGAGAGGTTCTGGTGAAATCAGAGCCAGAATATTGAAAACAGGTTTAATTTCTCAACCCAAGGAAGAATACGTATGAGATAAAGTGAAAACAGCAAATTCACCAGACTGATTCTTGCAATTTCAAGTTTGTGATATTAAGCTAGTAAAATGATAAGTCCCATAATTTGGGGATTGAAATGAGAGGCCATTTCATGGAAACACAAAATTCTTACAGGTCTTGGCAAGGATGGATGTAGACCTGAAGATTCCCCTGGCTAAGATGTGTAGAACCAGTGGTCACAGTATTAAAATAAGGAATTGGCCATTCAGGACAGAGGGAAGCAAACCTTTGAAATTCTGTTCCAAAACAACTGTGGAAGCTCAGTCACTAAATATACTCAAGGCAAAGATCACAGATTTTCAGAAATTAAGGGAAACAAGGCATGAAATTAAGTGGAGCAGCCTCAAGAGGCTGAATAACTTTGTACTCCTTATATTCTCTTGAGACAGTGACACCTTGGTCCTCTATTAAATGCACTGATTTAATCTTTGGAAAATCAGCAGGTTAAAAAGAATCCACTGTTAACACACTACTCCTGCTGGAAAACCAATGAAAATATCAAGTCTTAATATGTATTAAAATTCAGTTGTTCCTGATTAAATTATAATTACTACAAACTCACCTCACTCTCTTTCTCATGATACAATAATTTTCCATACTGAGTAACATTACCTCAATTACATTTAAAAGCAACAATTCATACTTTAAAAAAATATTTATTTCTCACTTCAGGTTGTCTGCAAACTCTAATCATAATTCTGCTTTCATGTGAATTATAATCCTGCATTTTCATTTCTTGCTTTCCCATGTGAGAATTCCTCAGGTTGATTAGCTGATCAATCAGCTTGTTATCTGCACTGTTGATTGATGCACAGCAAGTCTTAAATTAAACATCACTCTGAGATAAAGCAAATAAACACCAGAGTCTGCAAAATATGCCCAAGCAAATTTCTGGAAAAGGTTCACAAGAGTATTACCAAACTGTTATGGGGATGGGGTAAAGAACAAGGTTAATCTAGATACAAGGTTGTTCTTGATGGAGGAAAGAATACTGAAAGAATATTTGACTAAGATGGATAAGATTACAGAAAATTTAGATAGGATAAACGAATACAAGTCATTTCATTTAGAAAATAATTCAAGGACCATAAACACATCAAAGGTGGTGGGCAAAAACATGGGAACAGGGATGTAAAATTTGTTTTAATTTAATGCAATAGATTATTTTAGAAATTACTGATCATGAATTTAACAGGACAATAATTTTCAGAGATACAGGCAAAGTGCAGGGCAAGGGGACTGAGTGAATTTTTCCATAGAGAACTGGCAACAGATTTGATGGGCAGAAGGCCTCTTTGGAGCAACTGTAAAAATTTAATGATTTTGTGAATCTAGCCTGTCGGGGCAGAGGATAAGATTAGCTTTTAATTAGATTATCATCATGCATATATATTTTAGAAGTTTGACTATCAATTTGCTATGATGTCAGCCTCTTCACTTATACCAGATGCAAACATAAGCTTTATTTGTCACAAGTGCAAAATATGAAAACATACAGCGAATTGCATTGATTTGCGTCAAATTAAATCAGCGAGGATTGTGCAATGTCGACACGCTTCCAGTGCCAGAATAGCATGCCCACAGCTCACTAATCCTAACTATGTTTTGAAATGTGGGAGGAAATCAGAGCAACCAAAAGAAACTTATTCGATCACAGGAGAATATACAAACTTATTAAAAATATTATATAAAACTAGCACACCTTCCCATCATAGTTGCTGTGGAATGGGAAGCTGCTTGGAATAGATGTTGGATAGTTTGATGTTTGATATTCTATGTTATTCACTCGCTTTTTGCCATTTGCACAATTTATTCTTTTTTTCAGCATTAAGTGTTTGAAGTTTTGTTGAACGGGTTCCATGATGCTTCTTTGTTTTCTGGGTTATTGACTCTCAGAGTTGTTTCTGTATACATAGCTTGATAACAAATGTGCTTTGAATCTTTGGTTGCAAAGCCAATCACAGCGCTGGAACTCAGTAACAGATGCACTTGGGGGCAGTCATTGAACTCTCACAATCTCAAAGCTCCATTCCGTCAGGCTGTGCTCCGACACTCTGTGTGCTTCACACCAGCTGTACATAGCTATATATGTAATGTAAATGGATTTTATCTTTAGACTTGGCCATTCTAAAACACAAATTTTCTTTTTTTTTTTTAAAAAAAACATTCCATTCGTGATTTACTCTTGTATTTCAGATCATTGTCTTGTTGCATCATCCAACATCTATTAAGCTTCAGGTGATGGACTGCTACCTTGACATTCTTCTGCAAAATGTCTTGATACAATTTTGAATTCATTGTTTCCTCAACAATAGCAAGCTGTCCAGGCCCCGAGGCAGCAAAGCAACCCCAAACCATGATGCTCCTTCTACCATGCTTCACAGTTGGCATGTGGTTTTGGGGTTGGTGAGCAGTGCCCTTGTTCCTCCAAATATCACAGTGTAGAGTTCTGGCAAAAAGTTCGACTTTTGTCTCATCTGTCCACAGAACACTGTTGCACAAGTGTTGTGGAGCATCCAGGTTTTCCTTTGCAAACTTGAGATATGCAGCAATGTTTCTTTTGGAGAGTAGTGGTTTCCTCCATTGTGTCCTTCCATGAACACCATTCTTGTTCAGTGTTTTTCTTATAGTGGATACATGAACAAAAACTAGCAAGTCTGAGATTTCTGCAGGTCTTTTGCTGTTACCCTTGGGTTCTTTTTCACCTACTTTCACTTTGCACATTGTGCTCTTGGTGTGATAGTTGCAGGATGCCCATTCCTAGGGAGAGTAGTAACAGTACTGAGTTTCCTATATTTGTAGACAATTTCTCTTACTGTGGACTGATGAATACTCAGGTCTTGAGAAATGCTTTTGTACCCTTTTCCATATTCCTGAATCTCCACAATTCTTCTTCTAAGGTTCTCTGAAAATTGTTTGAGGCATGGTGCACATAAACAGATCTTTCCTGAGAAGTGCAGGCTCTGTCAGTAACCTGACTTTGTGTTTCTTTTTATATATATATATAGGGCAAGGCTCCTCTACAACCTTCACTTCCAATCTTCTCTCATTGATTAGAACACCTAACTCCAAATAGCATTTGTAGAAGGCATCACCCCAGAGGTTCATATATTTTTATGAACCTTGACTGTGACTGATTAAATGGTGCATTGAGTATTAATGAGGAGTACAATTGTTTGTGTGTTATTAGTTTAGGCAGATTGTGTTTGTCTATTATTATGATTTAGATAAAGATCAGACCACATTTTATGGGTAATTAATGCAGAAAACCAGGTAATTGCAAAGGGTTCAGAAACCTTTTTCGTGCAAATGTAGTTGCAAATATTTCAAACTCTGAAATCTGAAACACCTCCTTCCCCAAGCATTTTGGATAAGGGATGGTCAACTGGTATATTACACTGGTATACTGTGTTCTAGTATTGAGCAGCCATTAAACAGCATTGTCTCCCTCTCCTCCATTCGTCTGTTCACAGTTCTCACACTGTAATGGTAAATTCTGGAAAGGTATTCTCTCTCAGAAAAGACTATCTTGTCTTAATAACTTCACTCATGACTGTCCTAATGTAAATGGGTTGGTTGGTTAAATTGCTGTTTATCTCCAACTTACTCTAAACTTAGTTTTCAACTTCAATCCTTGAACTTAAAACTCTTCAGTATCTCTTCATCACAAATAACATCACTTACCCTCATCAACATTTACAAACTTTCTCAAATATTTTCCTTGCATTCTTATTTTCTTCCCAATTTCATTACATTTCCCTTTACATGGATTATATGTTCAAGGCATATTAATATGTGAAATTATGCAGCTGAAATTTAACATTAAACATCCTACTGCAGGATATAACATTAAATGGAAATATGTCACTCTGGCTGTTGACCAATTCCCATAGCAATATTCTATTTATTCTGAATATTTTCTATCTGTGGACCAGATTAACATCCGGAAGTCTCCTATTTGGTGGAACACCTTCTTGGCAATAATAAAACATCCATCCAGGAAGAGCTTTGAATTGTAGCCATGTGAATAACAAGTTAACTTCATCCATCAGAATTACTGGATCATTAGAATCAATGGATTTCTAAGATATCAATGATTCTCCCACTTCTTATGAATTTGTAAGTCACTAAACCAAGAGTCTTTGAACAATAACTACTTTACTGCTGCAGAGGTCATGGCTTGGGGAAGAGGAATTTCCTGTAAATGCAAAACTATCTTCTGAAACATAGACACAAAATGCTGGGGGATCTCAGCAGGCCAGGCAGCATCAATGGAAAATACAGACAATGTTTTGGGCAGAGACCCTTCATCAGGACTGGAAATAAAAATAAGACAAAGTAAGAAAGAAGGGAGAGGGGGAGGAGGAACCACAATGTAATAGGTGAAACCGGGAAGGGGGTTGAGTGGAGGGATGAAGTAAAGGGCTGAGAAGTTGATTGGTGAAAGAGATACAGGGCTGGAGAAGTGGGGGGGGGGGGGAGAGAGAAAGAGTCTGATATGAGAGGGCAGAAGGCCATGGAAGAAAGAAAAGGGGGAGGAGCACCAGAGGGAGGTAATAGGTAGGTAAGGAGATAAGGTGACAGGGGAAAATGGGAATGGGAATGGTGAGGTGGGGAAGGGGGAGGCATTACTTGAAGTTTCCTACCCAGGCGGAATATCAGGTGCTGCTCCTCCAACCTGACTGTGGCCTCATCGCAACAGTGGAGGAGACCATGACTGACATGTCAGAATTGCTATTGCAAAGGAAAAAGTGCAAAGCAAACTCAAAGGTGGATAAGTCACCTGGACTAGATAGACAACATCCTAGAGACCGGAGAGGGGTTGCTGAAGAGATAATGCATGCATTGGCCATTATCTTTCAAGAATCACATGATCCCGGAGGACTGAAAGATTGCAAATGTTGCTCCACTCTTTAAGAAGGGAGGAAGGCAAAAGAAAGGAATTTATAGACCAGTTAGCCTAACCCCAGTGGTTGGGAAAGTGTTGGAGTCCATTATTAAGGATGAGGTTTTGGGACACGGGGACTAATGATAAGCCAAAGTCAGCATGGTTTCTGTAAAGGGAAATCTTGCCTGACAAAACTGTTAGTTCTTCGAGGAAGTAACAAGCAGGGTGGACAAAGCAGAGGCAGTGGATGTCATTTACTTTGATTTTCAAAAGGCGTTTGATAAGGTGCCACACATGGCACTGCTTAACAAGATAAAATCCTATGCAGTTACAGGAAAGATACTGGCATGGATAGAGGAATGGCTGACAGCCAGAAGACAGCAAGTGGGAATAAAAGGGGCCTTTTCTGGTTGGCTGCCAGTGACTAGTGGTATTCCTCAGGGGTCAATATTGACACCACTACCTGTCAATAATTTAGATAATGGAATTGATGGCTTTGTGGCAAAGTTGCAGATGATACAAAGACAGGTGGAGAGGATGGTAGTGCTGAGGAAGCAATGTGATTGCAGCAGGACTTAGACAAATTGGAACAATGGGCAAAAAGTGGCAGATGGAATACAATGTTAGAAAATGTACAATAATGCATTTTGGCAACATGAACAATAATGTGGACTATTATCTAAAAGGGGAAACAGTTCAAACAACAGAGGTGCAGAGGGACTTAGGAGTCCTCATGCAAGACTCCCAGAAGGTTAATTTACAGGTTGAGTCTGCAGTTAAGGCGGCAAATGCAATGTTGCAATTTATTTCAAGGGGAATAGAATATAAAAGCAAGGAGATAATGCTGAGCCTTTATAAGACCCTAGTCAGGCTGCACAGAGTATTGCCAACAGTTTTGGGTTCCATATCTCAGAAAGGATGTGTTGTCATTGGAGAGTCCAGAGGAGGTTCACAAGGGTAATACTGGAAATGAAGAGGTTAACATGAGAGGAGCGTTTGGCGGCCTTAGGCCTGTACTCACTGGAATTTAGAATAATGCATGGGGATTTCATTGAAAACAGCCAAATATTGAAAGGACAAGATAGGGTGGATGTGGAGAGGATGTTTCCTATGTGGAGAGGATGTTTCCTATGGTTCTATATCTAGAACTAGAGGACACAGCCTCAAAATTGAGGGTAATCTTTTAAAACAGAGGTAAAAAGGAATTTTTTTTAGCCAGACAGCAGTATATCTGTGAAATGCCCTGCCACAGACTGCAGTGAAGGCAAAGTCCATGGATATATTTAAGCGGAAGTTGATAGTTTCCTGATCAGTCAAGGCATCAAAGAATATGGTGAGAAGGTGTATGGGACTGAGTGAGATCCGAGATCAGCCAGAGCAGACTTCATGGGCTGAGTGGGTGAATTCTGCTCCCATGTCTTATGGAATGGGAATAGGAAGTGGAATTAAAATGGGTGCCACTGGGAGATCCCACTATCTCTGGAGGACACAGCAGAGGTGCTCAGCAAAGCGGTATCCCAATCTGCATCAGGTCTCACCGATATACAGGAGGTCACACCAGGAGCACCGAATACAGCAGATGACCCCAACAGACTCACAGGTGAAATGTCACCTCACCGGGAAGGACTGTTTGCGGCGCTGAATGGTAGTGAGGATAGAGGTGTAGAGGCTGGTGCAGCACTTATTCCACTTGCAAGGATAAGTGCCAGGAGGGAGATCAGTGGGGGTGGGATGAAAAGACAAGGGAGTTGCAAAGCGAGCAATCCCTGCTGAAAGTAGAAAGTGGTGGGGGGGGGGGGGGGGGGGAGGAGGGGTGGAAAGATGTGCTTGGTGGTGGGATCCTGCTGGAGAAGTTACCGAGAATTATGTACTGAACGCAGAGGCTGGTGGGGAAGTAGGTGAGGAAAAGAGGAACCCTATCCCTGGTGGGGTGACGGTAGAGTGGGGTGAGGGTAGACGTGTGCAAAATAGAAGAGATGCATTTGACAGCAGCATTGATGGTGGAGGAAGGGATGCCCCTTTCTTTGAAGGAGGACATCTCCTTAGTTCTACAATGAAACACCTCATCCTAAGAGCAGATAGAAACATAGAATCATAGAAAACCTACAGCACAATACAGGCCCTTCAGCCCACTTACTTTAGAAATTACCTAGGGTTACCCATAGCCTTCTACTTTTCTAAGCTCCATGTACTCCAAACTCCAAATTCCAAGGAGTCTCTTAAAAGACCCTATCATAACCACCTCCACCACCGTTGCCAGCAACTCATTCCACACACTCACCACTCTCGGCGTAAAAAACTTACCTTGACATCTCTTCTGTACCTACTTCCAAGCACCATAAAACTGTGCCCTCTTGTGCTAGCCCTGGAAAAAAGCCTCTATCCGCACAATCAATGCCTCTCATCATCTTATACACCTCTATCAGGTCACCTCTCATCCTCCGTCGCTCCAAGGAGACAAGGCCAAGTTCACTCAACCTATTCTCATAAGGCATGCTCCCCAATCCAGGCAACATCCTTGTAAATGTCCTCTGCACCCTTTCTATAGTTTCCATATCCTTCCTCTAGTGAGGTGAACTGAACTGAGCACAGTACTCCAAGTGGGGTCTGACCAGGGTCCTATATAGCTGTAACTTTACCTTGTGGCACTTAAACTCAATCCCACAGTTAGCGAAGGCCAATGTACCATATGCCTTCTTAGCTACAGAGACAACCTGCCAGCAACTTTGAGTGCCCTATGGACTCAGACCCCAAGATCCCTCTGGTCCTCCATTCTTCCAAGAGTCTTACCATTAATACTATATTCTGCCATCGTACTTGACCTACCAAAACGAACCACCTCACACTTATCTGGGTTGAACTCCATCTGCCATTTCTCAGCTCAGTTTTGCATCCTATCGATGTCCTGCTGTAATCTCTGACAGCCCTCCACATTATCCACAACACCCCCAACCTTTTGTGTCATCAGCAAATTTACTACCCCATCCTTCCACTTCCTCATCCAGGTCATTTATAAAAAGCGCAAAGAGAAGGGGGCCCAGCACAGATCCCTGAGGCACACCACTGGTCACCGACCTCCTTGCAGAATATCACCCGTTTACAACCATTCTTTGCCTTCTATGAGCAAACCAATTCTGGATCCACAAAGCAATGTCCCCTTAGATCCCATGCCTCCTTACTTTCTCAATAAGCCTTGCATGGGGTACCTTATCAAATGCCTTACTGAAATCCATATACACTAGATCTACTGCTCTACCTTCATCAATGTGTTTAGTCACATCCTCAAAAAATTCAATTACAAGAGAGGTAAGGGATGAGCTGCCTTTGACAAAGCCATGCTATTCCTAATCATATTATGCCTCTCCAAATGTTCATAAATCCTGCCTCCCATGATCTTCTCCATCAACTTACCAACCACCTAAGTAAGACTCACTGGTCTATAATTTCCTGGGCTATCTCTACTCCCTTTCTTGAATAATGGAACAACATCTACAATTCTCCAATCCTCCGGAACCCCTCCTGTCCCCATTGATGATGCAAAGGCCATTGCCAGAGGCTCAACAATCTCCTCCTTTGCCTCCCACAGTAGCCTGGGGTACATCTCATCCGGTCCCAGTGACTAACCCAATTGATGCTTTCCAAAAGCTCCAGCACGTACTCTTTCTTAACGTCTATACGCTCAAGCTTTTCAATCTGCTGTAAGTCATCCCTACAATCGCCAAGATCCTTTTCCGTAGTAAATGCTGAAGCAAAGTATTCATTAAGCATCTCTGTTATTTCCTCCAGTTTCATACACACTTTTCCACTTTCATACTTGATTGGTCCTATTCTCTCACGTCTTAACCTCGTGCTCTTCACATACTTGTAGAATGTCTTGGGGTTTTCCTTAATCCTGTCCACAAAGGCCTTTTCATGGCCCCTTCTGGCTTTCCTAATTTCATGCTTAAGCTCCTTCTTGCTAGCCTTATAATCTTCTAGATTCCTATCATTACCTAGTTTTTTTGAACCTTTCATAAGCTTTTCTTCTTGACTAAATTTGCAACAGCCTTTGTACACATGGTTCCTGTACCCTGCCATCCTTTCTGGCTCATTGGAGCATACCCATGCAGAACGCCACACAAATATCCGCTGAATATTTGACACATTTCTGCCATACAT
This sequence comes from Hemitrygon akajei, assembly GCF_048418815.1. Lineage (NCBI taxonomy): Eukaryota > Metazoa > Chordata > Chondrichthyes > Myliobatiformes > Dasyatidae > Hemitrygon > Hemitrygon akajei. The sequence goes on along the minus strand of NC_133135.1, from coordinate 45,526,707 downwards.
TTCCCTGAGAACATCTGCTCCCAATTTATGCTCCCACGTTCCTGCCTGAGAGCTTCATATTTCCCCTTACTCCAATTAAGCACTTTCCCAACTTGCCTGTTCCTATCCCTCTCCAATGCTATGGTAAAGGAGATAGAATTATGGTCACCATCTCCAAAATGTTCTCCCAATGAGAGACCTGATACCTGACCAGGTTCATTTCTCAATACCAGATCAAGTACAGCCTCTCCTCTTGTAGGGTTATCTACATCTTGTGTCAGGAAACCATCCTGAACACACCTAACAAACTCCACCCCATCTAAGCCCCTTGCTCTTGGGAGATGCCAATCAATATTGGGGAAATTAAAATCTCTCACCACCACAACCTTGTTATTATTACACCTTTTCACAATCTGTCTCCCTATCTGCTCCCCGATGTACCTGTTACCATTGGGTGGTCTATAAAAAACACGCAGTAGAGTTATTGACCCCTTCTTGTTCCTTTCACCCACAGAGACTCAGTACACAATCCTTCCAAGACTTCCTCCTTTTCTACAGCCGTGACACTCTCTCTGATCAGAAGTGCCACGCCCACCTCTTTTGTCTCCCTCCCTGTTCTTTCTGAAACATCTAAAGCCTGGCAATCGAAGTAACCATTCCTGCCCCTGAGCCATCCAAGTCTCTGTACTGGCCACAACATCACAGCTCCAAGTACTGATTCATGCTCTAGGCTCATCTGCTTTATTCATAATACTCCTTGCATTAAAATAGACACATCTCAAACCATCGGTCTGAGCGTATCCCTTCTCTATCACCTGCCTATCTTCCCTCTCACGCTGTCTCTAAGCTTTCTCTATTTGTAAACCAACAGCCCCTTCCTCCGTCTTTTCAGTTCGGTTCCCACCCCCTAGCAATTCTAGTTTAAACTCTCCCCAAGAGCCTTAGCAAACTTCCCTGCCAGGATATTGCCCCCCCCCCCCCCCCGATTCAAGTGCAACCCATCCTTTTCATAGAGGTCACGCCAGCCCCAAAGGAGATCCCAATGATCCAGAAATCTGAATCCCTGCCCCATGCTCCAATCCCTCAGCTATGCATTTATCCTCCACCTCGTTCTATTCCTATACTCTCTGTTGCATGGCACAGGCAGTAATCCCAAGGTTACTACCTTTGAGGTCCTGCTTCTCAACTTCCTTCCTAACTGCCTGTCGTCTGTTTTCAAGACCTCCTCCCTTTTCCAACCTATGTCATTGGTACCAATATGTACCAAACCCTCCGGCTGTTCACCTTCCCACTTCAGGATATCGTGGACGCGATCAGAAACATCCCTGACCCTGGCACCTAGGAGGCAAATTACCATCCAGAATCGCCTGTCTGACCCCCTAACTATAGAGTCCCCTATTACTGCTGCCTTCTTCCTTTCCCTACCCTTCTGAGCCACAGGGCCAGACTCTGTGCCAGAGGAACTGCCACTGTTGCTTCCCCCAGTTAGGCCGTCTCCCCCAACAGTACTCACACACAGGAGTACTTAAGGGGGACAGCCACAGGGGTACTCTCTAGTATCTGACTCTTGCCCTTCCCTCTCCTGGCTGTTACTCACTTATCTGTCTCCCAAGGCCCCGGTGTGACTACTTGCCTTTAGCTCCTCTCTATCACCTCCTCACTTTCACTGACCAGATGAAGGTCACTGAGCTGCAGCTCCAGTTCCCTAACCCGGTCCCTAAGGAGCTGCAGCTTGATGCAGAAGCGGCACAGATGGAGGAATTGAGAGAAAGCGATGGTGTTTTTACAAGTAACAGGATGGGAAGAGGTACAGTCCAGGTAGCTGTGAGAAACAGTGGGTTTATAATAGACATCAGTAGATAAGTTGTCTTGGGAGAGAGGGGGGAGAGACAGGGGGAGGGGGAGGGAAGTGTCAGAAATGAAGCAGGTAGATTTGAGGGCAGGGTGGAAGTTGGATGCAAAGTTGATGAAGTTGCTGAGCTCCGTACGGGTGTTGGATGCAGCACCAATGCAGTCGTCAATATAGTAAAGGAAAAGTTGGGGAGCGATACCAGTGTCGGCACAAGCGTCATCTGGACTGGTCTGGTCACCTCACTACAGGATGTGGAAACCACAGAAAGGGTGTAGAGGAGATTTACAAGGATGTTGTCTGGATTGAGGAGCATGCCTTATGAGAATAGGTTGAGTGAACTCGGCCTTTTCTCCTTAGTGCAGCGGAGGATGAGAGGTGACCTGATAGAGGTGTATAAAATGATGAGAGGCATTGATTGTGTGGATAGTCAGAGGCTTTTTCCCCAGGGCTGAAATGGCTAACACAAGAGGGCACATTTTTAAGATGCTTGGAAGTAGGTACAAAGGAGATGTCAGGGGTAGTTTTTTTTAAACAAACAGAGAGTGGTGAGTGCATGGAATAGGCTGTCGGTGACAGTCGTGGAGGCAGATACAATAGGGTCTTTAAAGAGACTCCTGGATCGGTAAATGGAGCTTAGAAAAATAGAAGGCTATGTGTAACCCTAGGTAATTTCTAAATTAAGTACATGTTCAGCACAGCATTGTGCGCCGAAGGGCCTATATTGTGCTGTAGATTTTCTATGTTTCTATTTACTCTTTTCCATAGCTGCTATCTGGTCTGCTGAGTTCCTCCAGCATTTTGTGTGTGTTGCTTGGATTTCCAGCATCTGCAGATTTCCTCTTGTTTTTGAAGCATAGAGGTGGCCTAAGTCTATGATTTTGAAGGCATTATATTTATAATTTCATGTCTTCCTTCAACATCTTAATGACTTGTAACCATTCTAATTTGTTAGCTTGTAATTTCCATTTAAGTAATGTGCTTTTGAATCAACTTAATGATCTGCAGATTTCACTATCTTCTGAAGAACTCAACAAGCAAGCAGGTACAGCACCTTTAAGCAGATGAAAGATCATCTCCATTGCCGGAAGCGAGACAGGAGGGGAGAACTCCAAGCCAGGCTGAAACACAGGGATGAAGCTCACTCTGCCCAGCATTTTGTCAGCAAACGTGCAGTCGATGGAGAACAAAACTGAGCACTTTTACTTTACTTTACTGTCACCAAACAATTGATACTAGAGCGTACAATCATCACAGCGTATTTGATTCTGTGCTTCGTGCTCCCTGGAGTACAAATCGAAGTAAATAAAATAAAAATTTTAATTATAAATCATAATTAGAAAATAGAAAAGGGAAAGTAAGGTAGTGCAAGTCAGGTCCGGATATTTGGAAGGTACGGCCCAGATCCAGGTCAGGATCCTTTCAGCAGTTTTATCACAGTTGGAAAGAAGCTGTTCCCAAATCTGGCCGTACGAATCTTCAAGCTCCTGAACCTTCTCCCACAGGGAAGAGGGACAAACAGTGTGTTGGCTGGGTGGGTCGTGTCCTTGATTATCCTGGCAGCACTGCTCCGACAGCATGCGGTGTAGTGAGTCCAAGGATGGAAGATTGGTTCGTGTGATGTGCTGGGCTAAGTTCACGATCTTCTGCAGCTTCTTCCTGTCTTGGACAGGACAACTTCCATACCAGGTTGTGATGCACCCTAGAAGAATGCTTTCTATGGTGCATCTATAAAAATTAGTGAGGGTTTTAGGGACAGGCCAAATTTCTTCAGCTTTCTCAGGAAGTAAGGGCGCTGGTGGGCCTTCTTGGCAGTGGACTCTGCTTGGTTAGACCAAGTCAGGTCATTTGTGATATTCACACCGAGGAACTTAAAGCTTTTGACCTGTTCCACCTGCACACCACCGATGTAGATGGGGCCGTGCGGTCCGCTACTCCTTCTGAAGTCACCAACCAATTCCTTCATCTTGCTGACGTTGAGGGATAAGTTACTGTCTTCGCACCATGCCACCAGGTTCTTAATTTCCTCTCTGTACTCCGACTCATCATTACCCAAGATATGGCCTACAATTGAGGTGTCATCAACAAACTTATATATTGAGTTCGATGGAAACTTGGCTATACAATCATGGGTGTACAGTGAGTACAGCAGGGGGCTGACTACACAGCCTTGTGGGGCACCGGTGCTCAGAGTGATTGTAAAGGAGAGCTTGTCCCCTATTTTTACAGCCTGGGTCCTGTCTGTGAGGAAGTTGTGGGCAAGTCTGTGGGTAAGGTTGCTGTATTGGAGGGAAAGGAAAGATTGTTGTGTTCTATGTTTGAACGAGATGTGGCTTTCACCCAGCATACCAGATAAACTCTAGGTGCCACTTCAATGTGGCAGTTTTGTCAAACTCGTGTTCTCCCAACCTTGAATACCTAACTGTCAAATGCCAACCATTCTACTTACCTAGTGAGTTCTCCTCCATAATCCTAACTACAGTCTACGTACCACCAGCAGCCGACTATAATCAAGCCCTTGACATACTGCATGCTGCCACCTCCAAACAAGAAACAACCCATTCCGAATCATAGCTGTGGACTTCAAACAGGCTTGTTTGAAGAAAACCCTGCTCAATTACCATCAGCATATAACCTGTAGCATCAAAGATCCCAGCACATCAGATCACTGTTTCAGAAGATAAGGAATGCCTACTGTTCTATGCCCAGATCCCGTTTCAGTAAATCTGATCACTTGGCTGTCCTTCTCCTACCTGCATTCAGGAAAAGGCTAAAGAACAAAGCTCTGGAGATTAGGACAACAAAGAGGTGGTTACAGAAGACAAGGAGCAGCTATGGATTGCTTCAAATCAGTGGATTGGGTCACGTTCAACAACTCATCTGTGGATCTGAATAAATCCATCATGTTTGTCACATACTTTATTAAAACCATTGTAGACGAGTGGTCTCCACAAAATCATTCATTTCACCCAAACCCGAATCAGAACCCTTGGATGAACCATGAGATCCTAAGGCTGCTGAGGGTCAGATCAGAGGCATTCTAATCTGGTGACCAAAAAAGGTTACAAGAAGTTCAGGTATGATATCTGGAAAGCCATCTCATGGGTGAAGTGGCAATTCTGTACTAAACATGAATGAACAAAGGATGCTTTACAGTTGTGGCAGGGCTTGAGTACTATCACCGCTTATAAGTTAAATTAAGCAAAAACAGGGCTTTGCTCCCAGATGAACTCAATGCCTTCAACACTCGCTTTGACCGTCAAAATATGTAGGAACCATCAACTCCCACAGCCCCCAATGATCATGTGATTTCAGGATCTGAGACTGATGTGCAAGCAGCCTTCAGAAGGGTGAACCCACGAAAAATATCTGGCCTAGATAAGGTACCTGGCCAAGGCTGATCAACGGGCTGGAGCATTCACTGAAATTTTTAACCTCTGACTTAGGCAGTCTGAGATACCCAACTGCTTCAAGCAGGCTTCAATTATACTGGAGCCTGAGAATAACGTGGTAACCTACCTCAATGACTATCATCCATTAGGAGTGATACCCACAGTGATGAAAAGTTTTGAGATGTTGGTGATGAAACATATCAGCTCCTACCTGAGAGGAGATTTGAGTCTCCTTCCTATTTGCCTGCCGATGCAACAGGTCTACAGCAGATGCCATCTCACTGGCTCTTTAATCAAACTTGGAACATCTGGACTATAAAGATGCATATATCTGGATTCTTCTTAGCAATTACAGCTCGGCATTCAATATCATCGTCCCCTCAAAATCAATCAATATGCTTCAAGACTTAGCTTCAATATCTCCTTGTGCAACTGGATCCTCAATTTCCTCACTTGCAAATCCCAGTGAGTTCATATTGGCAACAAATCCCCTCCATGATCTCCGTGAGCACAGGTGCACCACAAGGGTGCATACTTAGTCCCTTGCTCTGCTCGGTTAATTCTTATAACTGTGTAGGCTAAGCACAGCTCCAATGCAATATTCAAGTTTACTGATGACACCACTGTGGATGGCCGAATCAAAGGTGGTGACAATTCAGCATATAGGAGGGAGATTGAAAATCTGGTGGAGTGGTGCCACAACAACAACCTCTCACTCAATGTCAGCAACACAAGGAGTTGACTATTGACTTGTGAAGGAGGAAACCAAAGGTCCATGAGCCAGCCCTCATCAGAGGATCAGAGATGGAGAGTATCAGCAAATTTAAATTTCTCACTGTTATTATTTTCGGTCCAGCTTTTAAGTACAATTGTGAAGAAAGCACATCAGTGCCTCTAGTTCCTGAATAGTTTGCAAAGGTTCAACAGGATATCTAAAACTTTCAGAAACTTCTATGGAAGCGTAGCAGAGAGTATAATGACTGGCTGCATCACAGCCTGGTATGGAAACACCAAAGCCCTTGAATGGAAAATCCTACAAAAAGTAGTGGATACGGCCCAGTCCATCATGGGTAAAGCTCTCAGCACCATTGAGCACGTCTACACACAGCGCTGTCACAGGAAAGTAGCATCCATCATCAGATACCCCCACCACTGGGCCATGCTCTCTTTTCATTGCTGCCATCAAGAAGGAGTGGTATGGGAGCCTCAGTACTCACACCACCAGGTTCAGGAACAGTTATTACCCCTCAACCATCAGGCTCTTAAACAAAGGGAGGTGATAACTTCACTCAACTTCAGTTGCTCCATCATTGAAATGTTCCCACAACCAAAGACTCCCTATCAAGGGCTCTTCATCTCATGTTCTTGATATTTATTGCTTATTTATTATTATTTATATCTTTTTGTATTTGCACAGTTTGCTGTCTTTTGCACATTGGTTGTATGCCCAGTCAGTGTGGTCTTTCAATGATTCTATTATGGTTATTACTCTATTATGGATTTATTGAGAATGCCCACAAGAAAAGTAATCTCAGGGTTGTATAACGTTGATATATCATACACAATTATATATATATATATATATATATATATATATATACACACACACACACTTATAATAAATTTACTTTGGACTTGAATAATGGTTAGAAAAAACTGTATTCTGCCATATTACAATTTCCACCTGCACGATAAAAGGTATAGTAAAGCCAATGATTCCGTTTCAAGTCCAATGCATGAAAGGTTTGTTGTAATTGATTGCTTCCAAGGAAGTCATCAATTGTTGAAAGTTTACAGTTTATTCTGAGTACTGAAGTACGAGGCTCTGAGCAGCAATCTGTGCTAAGCTCTTGCTGTTCACAATACAAGTCAATGATTTGCTTGCGGGGATCAAGTGCAACATACAGAGCTGTGCAGTATGAACTATGAAGAGGACAGAGAAGAGGATAGAAGGAATATAAACAGGTTAACCACATGAGCAAGGCATTAAGAAATAGAAAATACAATGACAAGAATGAGGTAGAAAATAGAAAAGCAGAGTATTTGAAAAAATCGTGAAAGGTTAAAAAATGTTTCTGTTCAGAAGGACCTGCATGTTTGTGTAGATTACTAAAATTTGTACAATTTGGAAGGCATACAGCAGATTGTCCTGCAGCTCTAGGTAAGAGAAATAGTGGGTCCTGCCAAAGGGTTTTGATGCAAAACGTCAACTGTACTTTTTTTTTTACATAGATGCTGCCTGGCCTCATGAGTTGCTCCAGCATTTTGTGTGTGTTGCTCAAATTTCTAGCATCTGCAGATTTTCTCTTGTTAGTGTACCACTTGTACAGACTCCTGATGTAACTTGCACCTGGAATACAAATTCTTACAAAGCCTGACGAGGTAGATGCAGGGATACTTCTTTCCCCTAACAAAGGTGTCAAAAATCAAAGAATTACAATATCAAAATATAGATCTGTCCATCCAAACAGAGATGAAAAGAAATGTATTCAATATTCTTTGTCATTTACTACCCAAGAGGATCATGGGAAGTCAAGTACTTTCAAGTCAGAAGTGATTAAGTTTTTAGAGTTTAAGAAAATCAAGAGAAGTAGCATGAGACGTAAAGGATCAACCATGATCACTTAATGTCACAGCAGGCAAGCAGCAGAGCTATGACTTAAATTTCCATTTATTTAATTCATAAGTTCTAAAAATTTGTCAAAATCCAAGGTGAAATATATAGACTTTGCCCAGTGAGCATCACATATTAAAGCAGCGGATCCCACTCATCTCTTCAAAAATATACTCAGAAAATAGTATGTCACTTAGACCATCAAGCCTGTTTTACGATTCAATACGATCATGGCTGATCCTCTATCCAAGTAACATATCTCCACTCTGATTTCCTTACATCTGGAAATATTTTCAAAAATATTCAGTAATTTGACCCCAAAAAAGCCCCAAAAATGAACTTTGTACTAATACAAACCAAATTACATCTGTATTTGCTCTGCAAGGGCTATATGTTTCCTTCCATTCCCTAAAATGATTTTCTTACGTGAAGAACTTATTGATATCCTTTTCAAAAACAGCTATTATGGATTAGACTTACTCCATCCCTGGTATATTCAATATTTGTATAAACACATATCATATAAAAGCATTTACTCACCTTCTCCAATTTCACTGTATTGATGATTACGTGTTTAAGTCCACATTGGCTTAGTACACAGTGGATTACAGTATACTGAAGACAAAAACATTTTGGATAATAAAGCACATCTCAAGAGTTTGTTTCAAAGCCATTAAGAAAAGAGCAGAAGATGAAAGTCAGATTTTTGTAATCCAAGTAAACCAAGCTTTATAGCACAGAAATATTAATTTCCCTCTCTCGGAAGGCAGGTAAAAGGAATAGTTGATGTACAGGCATGTAATCAGTTAAAGGATGAGGGCAATCACATATGTGCTGATGTTCTTTAATCATCCTGGGTGTAGGAACAATAATCATCTGGGATTCCCTTTTAAAAGTACATGTTTGGTTGCAGTCAAATAATGACCAGTAAAGTTCACAGATGACAACAACTACTAGTTATGGGCTTAATAATCTTGCAACAATATTGCAACAAGATGACAAAGGAATTTTAAAATTTCTGGGGCACTGGGACCACACTTTGGGGAGATGGAACTTGCACAATTAGCTGGACTGCAGAAGACTGCGACCTGTATCCACAATTCGATGTTTGCTTGCTGATTTGGAACCTAACCCAGTGGTCCCCAACCACTGGGCCACAAAGCATGTGCTACTGGGCCGCGAGGAAACGATATGACTTAGCAATATGACACGATATGAGCCAGCTGCACTTTTCCTCATTCCCTGTCACGCCCATTGTTGAACTTGAACACACGCGAGGTCATTACCCGTGTGAGGTCATCAGTCGGTCATTAACCTACAACTACTCGATGAGTAAAAAACATATCGCTTGAGAGTTTCTTTGGAAGAGGTGGTGGGGGCATAAAGGGCCTAACGGTGACGATAACACAGAGACAGCTGAGGCAGAGACTGCAAAAAAAAAGAAAGCCCTTCAACAGAAAATACAACGATTCGCACATAAAATATGGCTTTAATGCGACCTGTGACTCGCACGCTCCAAGTCCCCTGTATGTGATAAGTGGAGACAAGCTGTTTAATGAAGCAATGAAGCCCTCAAAACTGCTTCGGCACCTTGAGTCCAAGCACCCTGCATTTAAAGACAAACCCGTTGAGTTTTTTGAGCGGAAAAAACATGAGCAAGCAGGACAGAAGCAAGTGCTGAGAGCCACCACCGCCACAAATGCTGCTGCTCTGAGAGCGTCGTACTTAGTCTCCCATGACCCCTCGATGAGACCGTCTTGTTGGAGGGAAACAAGCCCAGGGCTCCCACTGATTCAGCGATAACGGTGTGTTGCAATGACTTTATATGTTCATATGAGGAAAATATGCGCTGTGTGTTTAATATTAAAATCATTAGATAAACCCTTTTAGAAATGAAATTGAGTGTATTAGCCACTTAAAAGTGACTTATAGTTAACTTATCACCTATATTCCGGTCGTGATTAACACACCCCCCACCCACACCCCATCAGCCGGTCCGCAAGAATATTGTCAATATTAAACCAGTCCGTGGTGCAAAAAAGGTTGGTGACACTTGACCTAACCTATTAAGGCAGGGGGATGGGGACTAGAGCATAATCTTGGAAAAAGGGGTGGGTGATCCAAAATTGGATTAGGAAGTTAGAGGAATGGCAAGTAAGTTTTTGGAACCAGAGAAAAACAAAGCTGAAAAAAAGACAAAGTACTTTGGCAAAGTTTAACTGCAGGTGCCACGATGCCAGTAATGTGTAAAATAAAAAGTAAATAAGATGAGGGCAGAGAGAGGCGTGTACTCCTACCTAACACAGATCATATTTTAGTGATAAAGATTCCCAATTTCAAATTTAATTATCATTCAACCCATACATGAATACTGTGGATTCTGGTTAATTGGGACACATTGGGACCTAAACATTTTCATCCAATTAAGCATTTGCTGCAATTAGCCAAAAGTTTCATGGAAATAATTAAAAATGTATAAAAAGACAAACTGAGTAACAAATTTTGTATTTAAATGAAATATAGAATAAATTAGAACACTACCAATACTAATATGGTACTATAAAGCTGCATATTAGTTCCATTACAGTACAGAAACAGGCCTTTTGGCCCTTCTTGGCTGTGCCAAACCATTTTTCTGCCTAGTCCCACTGACCTGCACCTGGCCTATATCCCTCCATACACTCTCAGTTCCTAATACTTATCAACAGAGGAAATCATCCATGTTGCATTCTTTTAACTTTGAATGAACAGAATCAGCGCAGATACCTAATGGACTGCCTTCACACAACTTTTACATCTTAATTTTCATTGTGACATTCAAGATGATTGTCGATACTTTCAAATTCTTCGTAGTTCTGAACTTGAAGTAGTGAAATCATATCTCTTTCACTCCGGGCTGTTAGTAACACCTCCTACCCTGAGTACTTGAAACCATAGTGAGCAAAGCAGTTCTGAATTGTCTTACTGCTTATTACCAGAAGACCACAAGATATAGGAGCAGAATAAAGCTATTTGGCCCTTGAAGTCTGCGCCGCCATTTCATCATGGCTGATCCACTTTCCTCTCAGCCCCAATTTCCTGCCTTCTCCCCGTATCCCTTCATGCCCTGACCAATCAAGAATCTATCAACCTCTGCCTTAAATATACATAAAGACTTGACCTCCACAGCCACCTGTGGCAACGAATTCCACAGATTACTTACTATCAGCTGATCAGGAGGGTTTAAACTAATTTGCCAGTGGGGTGGGAACTGGAGTGATGGTGCTGAGGATGGGGTATGTGGTTTACAAATAGAGGCAGTGTGTAATGAGACTGCAAGCAAAGAGAGGCTGATGACAGGGCAAAAAATGCAGTCAACACAGTGACTTGCAATGTAAAAGGCAGACAAAATCATAAAGGATGAATACAGGACTGAAGGTGTTATGGAATAAAGTAGATGAACTTTTCCAGTTATAGAGGGGTAGGAGTGGCTGTTAGTAAAAAAAAAAATGAAATCAAGTCATTAGTAAAAGGTGACATAGGATAGAGCTTGTAGAATCGTTGTGGGTAGAGCTAAGAAACTGCAAGGTTAAAAAGACCTTGATAAGAGTCATATACAGACCCCCAAATAGTAACTTTTACATCATGACGATACATGCAGATAACACCAGTTTCTGTATTGTACATAAATATTTCTCGTAGTTATAACTTCCTGACCTCATGTTGCTACTGTTTCATTAAGCTATTCTGCTTTAAATGAACTAGCAGTTCTTTAATGCTTCAGGCCCTTTGCTTCTTTGGAATTTGACTTAGTGAATCAATAATTTCAATAAAAACAATATAAATAAGCCATTTCTAAAATCTGCAGACAAATCCACAAACTCCACGCTGTCATCATCGACCACCTCAAAAACCGGAAAAGGAGATGGGATTGTGTATGATCACAAAATATACTTAACATGCCAACAAGGGAGAGGGTGACAACCTTTTGTGCGCAGCTTAAATTGCTTTGTGTGCTAGTAGCAAAAGATGTGTGCGCATGCACACCTCACAGGGAACATTGCTGGAGCAGCACCAATGGGAAGGGCCAGGCTCCAATGCAGTACAGACTCTAGAGCACCTCACAGAGGCTCTCTCACACCACCTTAGCATCTCCCCTCCTAGGCGGCATCAAAAGGGGAGCCTGCAGCTTTGGTCTAGTCCTCACCACAACTGAGCAAATGCAGCTCTGTCACCATTGGTCTCGCCAATGAACCAGTGAACTGGACTTGAAGTATAATTACATTAGCAATGTCCAACAATGTCTTGTGGGGGGTTTTCAAGATGGCGACGCAGTGAAGTCTGCTTTGCTGAGCTCAGCACCGCCAACACTGATAATTTCGCATATAAACCTATCCGTTTCAATTTTTTTTTAAATGCTCAAGTGTCAGATTTAATGACATGAAGATTGATGAGGTTTTTTTTGAGCTGCTTCAACACCATGCCATCGAAAGGTACTAAAAAGGCAGCCAAGAGGGGCTGCACAGAGTGCTCACCCAGGGCTGGGGAGCTCACTGCTGCTAGCTATGCTAACACGTTGGACCCTGCTTTTCGTCAAGTAATCCAGGAAGTTACAGAGAACATATCCAAAATGATCAGCGAGAAGCTGGCTCCACTCTCTCTAACACTCCAAAACCACACATTGGAGCTTAAAAATCTTGATATAAGAACGATCATTTTATCTTACCTTTTCATTACTCGACAGCAAGATATCTTATAGGATGGTAACGTGTTTGTTTTGATTAATAGTTTCATTATTTGTTTAAGTTAGCGGTGCTGCTCCAGCTTGAAGGAGTTAAATATGACGGTAACAAATCGATGGATTGATAAATTATGCCCTGTTTTTATTTTTGACTATGTTAAATGTCATATTGGCAGTGGGGCAGAATATGGGGTGCTAGAAGGTTACCCCTTTAAGTGTGGAGTCAGCACTGTTGGCGCTTTGATTCTGTGTGTGTTTTTTTAAAATTACTTATTGTTGCTCAGCTGATCTTAAATCGGGTTTCTTCTCCTCTGGAGTCACATGATTGTCATAAAGGGTTATGACCAATAATATGTTAAAATTGTGCACTTGGAACATTAAGGGAAGTCATTCACCAATCAAGAGAAAGAAAATCCTACTAAACCTGAAAAAGGAAAGGGTGGATATAGCCTTATTGCAGGAGACACATTTAAATGATAAAGAACATCTAATACTGCAACAGAGTGGATTTGATCGTCTATTTTTCATCTTTTAATACCAGGAGTGGGGGGGGGGGGGTTGCCATTTCAATTAGGAAGAACTTACCTTTTAAGTTATTAAACTGCATTAAGGATAAGTATGGGAGATTTGTGATTGTTTAGGCTTCAATATATGGAGAGGAATATGGTATTCTCAATGTTTACTGCCCTCCAGCTCATCCTCTCAAATTCCTAACAGATACTTTTTCCAAACTTTCAAGCTTTTCAATACAAAACATTATTGTAGGTGGGGATTTTAATTGTCTCATGGGCCCATTGATGGACAGAGTGCCTAGTGGTCCCTTATTGCTCTCCTCACAGTCCAAACAAATCATGGGCTTATGTGGAAAACTAGGACTTGTGGATGTCTGGAGGTTGTTACATCCCTCAGTCAAAGTCTTAACATTTTTTCCTAACCTACACAAGTGTTACACCAAAATACTTTTTTCTAAGCCCCAAAACACTCCTAGTTTTAGTTGTATCCTGCACAATTGGAAATATCGCTATTTCTGACCATGCAGCGGTATATTTAAATATTAAGCCCAAAGATAATTCAGACGATCTAGACATTGGAGGCTGAATCCTTTTATTCTAAAAGATAATAAATTTATAGACTTCCAGATTCAAAACTTCCCTATCTATTAATTCCAAATCAGCTAGTAGTCCATCAATACTCTAGGAAACCGCTAAGGCTATGCAAGGGGATCAATCATCTCCAACTCTGCTCGTAAGAAGTGACAAACTGCGGAACAGCAGTGCCTAGTGGAAGCAAGGCTTGCGGCAGCTGAAAGGGATATTAGTAAGCCCTCTGCAGCCAAGTTACAGAATATCACAGCCCTACACTGTACACTAAACTCTTTACTTACACAAGCAGCCAAAAGAAAATTGACATTTGCTAAACAACAATTGTTTGAACATAGTGAAAAACCAGGCAGGTATTTGGCTTATTTAGCTAGAAAGAAAAACGCCTCTCTGACTATTGCTTCAATTAGGGATGGGACAGGAGCCCTCACTAGTAATTCTAAAATGATTAATGTTGTGTTTAAGAATTTTTATTCTAAACTGTATCAATCTGAGCAATGTAATGATGGACAATCTAGAATGAAGTCCTTTTTCAGGAATTTAGATCTCCTAGGCATTTCTTCTGAACGTGAGTCCCTCCTCAATGATCCGTTATCTATACATGAGATACAGGAAGCTGTGAGACAGCTCCAAAGTGGGAAGGCCCCTGGTCCTGACGGACTCACTAGTAAATTCTATAAAGGGTTCACAGGGTTATTATCAGAGCCTATGCTAAGCATGTTCATTTAATTGTGGTCTCCTCCCACCATCATTGAGAGAAGCTAATATCTCCCTAATTCTTAAGAAAGGAAAGAGCCCTGAAGATTGTGCCTCCTACAGGCATATTTCATTGTTAAATGTTGACTTTAAAATCTTATCTAAAACCTTAGCATTGCAATTAGAAACTGTGATACCTTTCATCATAAAAGAGGATCAAACAGGTTTTGTAAAAGGCCGTAGATCATCTAACAATATCAAAAGATTACTTAATGTGGTTCAGGCATGTCAGCAACAGGCAGTGGACGGCTTGGTGGTTTCCTTAGGCGCAGAAAAGGCCTTTGATTGTGCTGAATGGCCGTATCTTTTTTTCACTTTAGAACGATTTGGTTTGGGCAATAATTCTATTAAGTGGATGAAGGTTCTTTATAATGCCCCTTTGGCTGCGATTCTCACTAATGGTTTTAGGTCAGATAACTTTAGTATTCTGAGGGGCAGCTGGCAGGGCTGCCCTTTATCACCACTACTTTTCACACTACTGATCAAGCCATTGGCTGAGGCTATTCAGCGAGACCCCAAAATATCTGCTCCAGATGTAGGACTAAAGTCACATAAAATTACATTGTATGTGGACGATGTTCTAATTTTCTTATCAAACCCTGCTATGTCAGTGCACCACCTTATACAATGCATCAATTCATTTAGTGCCTTTTCAGGTTATAAAATCAACTTTACTAAATCAGAGGCTATGTCTCTGGGGAATCTGCAGCAGGTACCTGACACTCAGGGTGTTTTCCCCTTTAAATGGTCGCAGACAGGTTTTGCTTACTTAGGCATATTTATCACACCTACGTTTGATCAATTGTTCAAAGTTAACTTTACACAGTTATTTGACAAAATCAAACAGGGTCTTGAGCGATGGAGCACTCTTCCCATTTCTTGGCTTGGCTGAATATCCTTGCTCAAAATGAACATTCTTCCTCGTCTGCTCTACCCAATACGAATGATTCCAGTCATTTTTACCCAACAAATACTTAATAAATGGCTGGCTTGTTTCTTTCATCTGGAACAAAAAAAGACCCTGTATTAAAATGTCTAAGTTACAGTAGTCTAGGGGGTCTGGATTTTCCAGACATGAAAAAAATTATCAATTAAGTTCCTTTTTATCTTATGTGGTTGACTGGGTTTGCAGGGACCCCTCCTAAATTTGGCTAGACATTGAAGCTTCACAAGCAAAATGCCCTCTTATTAATTTGCTTTTCCTCAATAAGATGAAACTAGTTAAGGAATATTGTCGCAATCCAATAACAATTAATACAGTCAGAGCTTGAAGGGCAGTGCGACAAATTGAGGGCAACGCAGCAAAAATATCACCCTTCACTTCAATAACCGGCAGTCCAGATTTTCAGCCTGGCATAATGGATTCTGGATTTCTAAGGGTATTTTCCATCTAGGAGATTTGCTTGATGAAGGAATGACGATGTCTTTTAGTCAAATAGTACAGAAATTTAACATACCCAACAAGGATCTTTTTCAGTTTCTTTCAGATAAGAGATTATATACAGAAAAAAACATCAGTGTTAACTGATTTCTAAAGTTCTGACATAGAAAACAGGGTGTTTTGTTCTAAGGGTGAAGTCTCCATTAGTACTTTTTACAGCATCCTGAGGGAATGTTCTCATGGAGAGGTTGAGCAGCTGGGAAGGGTCTGGGAGGAAGAGCTGGGAGTAGAAATTACAGCTGAAACATGGGAAGATATCTGTGATAATGCAAAGAATATTTCAGTTTGTAATAGAATTAAAGCATTGCAACTCAAAATTCTGCATAGAGCCCATCTGACTCCAGGTGCGTCTCTCGAAATTTAAGACGGGTTTTCTCCAATGTGTTCTAAATGTAAAGTAAATACTAGAACTTTCACCCATTTGGACTTGTCCCAAACTACAGGCATACTGGAGTGATATTTTGGGTGAAATGGAAAAGATTCTGAAGATGGAGCTTGAACCGGACCCAGTGTCTTTTCTCTTAGGCTTATCCAGCAGTCATATTATTAATGCACATCAGAAAAAACTTTTTAACATCCAGACTTTTTTTTTAGCAAAGAAGACAATTTTACTTGGTTGGATATCCCATAAGGCTCCTGGACTTTTTGATTGGCGTAATCATGGACTTTGAACTTTTTGACATGTGTGGTACACTCAAAAACAAATAGTTTTCATAAAATATGGCAACTTTTTCTGCAGTATATAGATGTAAACCTGTCTGCTATACTAATAAGGGCTTTTGTATAGGATGTTGTGGTGATGTCTAAATTTTGATGGAAGTGTTCCAATACCTGATATCTGTGAGAGGAAGAAATGTAAATGTAAGTGTATCTGGAAATTATAAGTTTTGTTATGCTGAGCATAAAAATAAATTTTAAAAAAATGTATTGTGATCTCAATAAAAACATCCAAGACAATCAGTCGCACCCCACATCATCACAGAACAATGGGATGCAACATGTACAGGCAACAACACAACAGCAGTACGCAATAAGTCCAGCTCCATTAACTTATCGATCAACTCACTGATTGGATAGTCCAGCAGTACTTGATGTTTTTAGTATCCAGTAGCAACTTGCAATTGTAAAAGAAAATGTACCAGTTGAACAAATACACCTTTGAAAGGACCTGGAGTGGCTGCTGCATACAAATTACATGATTTTAAGCTAAAATCAAGAAAAACTCAAAACCCTTTTACTAATATGCAAGGGCAAAGAACTGAATGACTAAGGCCTTTTAAAGACTTAAAAAGCTCACCGGTTTATGGAGGTGAAAGGCACAGGTATGATTCTGATATTTTGTATCTATCACCCACAAAGGCACAGGAATGGTGGTTGAAAAAGTACAGAGATGATGTTAACATGATAAGAGATAGAAAATTTTAATAAATAGGGAAATCCTGAAAAGAACATTCTAGGTAACTAAGAGAAGCATAGGATGAAACAGCTTGGGCTTTGACCATCATTTTTTAAACCCTTTCTTCTCTGGCTACAAATTTGGTTCCAATACACTAAAGGAGAGCAAGACCGCATTTATAGGCCTAATTAACTGAAAGACGGTTTGTATTGCGACCAGTATATTTAATTAAATCAATATGGAGTCATCACAAAACACATACCAAAATGGTTCCTGAACTCACACTTTAGCTGTTTTTTTCATTTTACGGACACTGCCTGAACTGCTGAGTTTCTAGCATTTTCTGTTTCTATTTCAGATCCTTAGCATCTCCATTTTCCTTGATTTACATCTATTATCAGAAAAAGAATTACTGGGAAGTTGTCAAGTAACATGAAACAGAAAATGATCTGATTACAGTGGGATTCAGCAGTGAATACAATAAATAGTAGTGTGTAGAGGGGGAGGGGGAGTTGAGAAGTGCTTGCCTATTGATCCCTGAAGCCAACAGGAAAGGTAAATAATATAGTTCCCAAAGTATATGGGTTTATTTCCTTTATTTACAGAGGTCCAGAATATGAAAGGAGATCATACTCAACCTGTATTGAACAATCAGCCTAACAGCATTGTTTTGTTCTGTGAACATCAAGTTACAGGAAAAAATGGGACTGCACTAGTAAGAGTACAGTGCAAATATGAAGATGTTTCCAAGGCTGGTGGTTTAATTATAAGAAAAGAATGGGTAGGGTGAGATTGTTTTCTACAGAATGAGAGAGGCTGAGAGGAGGTTTAATTGGGGTGCAAAATGTTATGAAAAGACTAGACAAGTCCAAAAGGATTACTTTATTTCCCTCAACAGAGATGTTAATAAATTGGGGTCACTATCAAGGTAGGAGTTAAATTAAGTTTTTTTTTCTATCCAAGGAACACAGTGCTCAAAAATTTGGTGGAAGTATAAATCTTCATCTATTTAAAAAGTACCTATATGTGCCTCAAAGCAAAGAACTTAGAGCTGAGAAGTGGGATTAGTCTGAAGAGTTCTCTCTCAGCCATTGGAAACACAATTAATCAAACAGCCTCCTTCTGTGTCATAAATTTCTATGACTAAGAGGTGAAAAGGACTTAAGCGGGAAGAGAAAGGATCTATTATGGCCTGTGAAATTGTTTGGAAAGATTTCCTTTTATCAAAAGACAAAAGCAGCAATACATCTTAATTAAATTTGGTGAAGAGATTCATAAAGCAGCATAAAAATCTTCAAATTTAGAAACGAACTTCATTTATTGCAAATTAAATAAAGCATAACCTGATGTTTTAACCATCAAATTAAACAAATGGTATCTCACATTAACAAAGCTGCTGATAATCAGAATCATTGCCCATTTCCACAGGAGTCACCATTCATTAATGAACAGTAATAACAGAATATTGCCTTCTGCAACAAGAAAATGCAACTTCAATTTTAGGGTTTAGATAAATAGAGCACTGGAAAATTCTCCATCTATACTGCTGTCAACAACTGTGAATTTAGCAAATCTTAAACTCAGTATATGTTTGAAAGGGACTGTTTTTATCAAATAGTCAAAGAGTTATTGATGAGTTTCTGGCTGTCACAAGCTTATTTTTAGAAATTGTTCATAATACTCTTGTGATATTGACTGAGGGGAGGATGATGGTTACTATTTAAAGATAATAAAATTAAACAAAAGTACAGTTTGACATTAGGAACGTAACTTATATTACACAAATCAAATCATGTTAGTTGCCAAAATGAAAATCAATATGAGCTTTTTTACTTCTGTACTGTCAGCCTTAGTGAATTTAACAAGCTCACATTTAACTTTTTAACCTAGTTGCGCATGATCTCTCCAACTGGGAGTCAAGCACATACAATAGCAATTGATAAGCAGTCACCATAATTACTTAGATTCCTGTACTAGTAAAATAACACAGCTCGTATCTCAATTTTAAGAGCAAATAAGAAAATCAGAGATTTGTGCAGTAATTGTCAAAAATTTAGAACCTCTTTAGCAGAACCTACGTTGGTGATAATGAACTGCCTATACCTCCCCGACTCCAATATCGCTCACCTCTTGCACAGTTCTGGTGCCCGGAAAGTTTAGGCTATAATCCCGTTGGGCTTCTCGATGCGTAATGATCAGCATGAAGTTTTCATTTAATGATTCCTGTAGGGCACTGAAAGAGTAGAGACAAAAACAACAGAATCAGGGAAGAGCATGTTCAAACTTGCTCTCGGCCTGACTATGCAAAATCCCAGGAGTATTGACTAGCAATTGAGCAAGTCTTAACAGATTCATCTATAGTCTGTAGATAAAGCAAAGTAGTACACTGGGAGTGACCAGAAAGGACATTACCACTAAATTTACTCTTTACATTTAACAGACATCAAGTATCAGGATAAAGCAATCATATGGAAAAGTTATTTATTTAAAATGTTTATTTAAAACAGACAGAAACAATTATTTCCTGTTTTACATTTCTTCAATATTTTTTTACATTTTCTTTGAGTTTTATGTCAATTATAACCTGCCATAAAATAAGTATTGCCAAAATATTATACTGCCCGAAGTACAAGATACCAGGACAGATGCTAATTTTATAAGAGAAAAACTATGAAATCAAGGATGAGCAAATGAGAAAGAAGAAAAGGTTATACAACTCCTTTTGGAATTTACTCAATTAAATCAATTCATGATCATCTACATTTTCCAAGTATTTTATGTTGAATTTCACTCGTGAAAGTACACACTTTTGCTTCTCAAAGGGAAGATGCAAACTAAATTGGTCTCATCTTTCCTGCTGCATAACCATAACAGAAGATTCATTGAGTTTTTTTTCTAAATCTTACTACTTAGTATTTTTTGTGCAATTTGACACCCCAGCTATCATAACTGGGGTCATTAATAGCAACATTCTGAAAAATACATGGCTGTGAAAATTTTACAGCATCTCAAAATGTTGCTAATACACCAGAAAAGCAAATTATTGGTTTGCTTTAGTTCGAAGATTCAGAATTATCCATTTTATTTGCAAGGATTAGGAAAGAAAGAAATGGTATAAGCTGTTGACAAATGCATTGTTTTTGAAACACAGTCAATAACAATTATTAAGAATGTAGCAGCCAAATTACACAGAAAAGATACCAAAGAGCAGAACAAAACCAAAGTATTTTGATAGTGTACAATGAGAGGCAAGAGTTGCATAGAACACAGAGAGAACTCCATCTCTGCATCAAATAGTGGAGTGTCGGTGTTTTTTAAACCTTCCCCTAAAACAGGGATTTTAATTTCTCTTCTGAAACGAAGCATCACTGGCAATAAAACATTTCCTTAACATACACTGAAATAGAGCAATTGCTCACAAGATGGCAAACAATGGGATGTGGCAATCTCTAATGAATTCATAACACAAATACCAATAAAGCCGACACTAAAACACATAGGAAGAAAAATACCAAATTGCTCAAATATTTTTGAGGAAACAAGATACCAAGCAAGTATGAAGGCTTGTATAATGGCAAAAGGAAGCAGATGCTACAAATATCCGCTCATTCTCACTTGTGGGCCTCTGAGCAGGGAGACAAAAAAAAGGGTGCTGGGTAGACCAGCCTAAGATCAACACATGCCACCTATGCCTGAGGTCTGGGAGCAGATTGTTTAACAATTACACTCAGTGACAGTACCAGCCTTGGATCAATGAA
This sequence comes from Hemitrygon akajei, assembly GCF_048418815.1. Taxonomy (NCBI): domain Eukaryota; kingdom Metazoa; phylum Chordata; class Chondrichthyes; order Myliobatiformes; family Dasyatidae; genus Hemitrygon; species Hemitrygon akajei. The sequence goes on along the minus strand of NC_133135.1, from coordinate 45,505,702 downwards.
AAATAAACCAATGAAAGTAATGGATATCATTTGGCATTTCTACTTCAGCACTAATTTTACCCATTTCATTATTTTACTTCAAATGTACTTAAAATAAAAAAAATCCTTTTGAAACTTTTTCCTTAACGTTAAAATACTTCTCAATACCACTGAAAATATTTATACACTTTACAGCTATTTCGTGATAGTGTTGCACTTGATTTTGTCTTCTGCTTTCCTCTACAATCTGTCCTGTGCACATAATTTTGATACAGACAATCCTAAGAGAGCAAATAATTTTAATATGCATTCATTAAAATACTATTCAGATTCACTTTGATTTTAGTCACACAAAGTACACATGAAGCAGGTGTTTTCTGAGAAAAGCAAATTTGATACGTCTTTGATGGTCCTAACAATTAATAAGTTATGGCACACAGTAAAGACATTCTTTTACTATGAGTACAATACTAGCTTAAGCTAACAGAAACCAAGTTTACTGTAATTACTGCATATTTACATAAAGTAAAAATATTAAATCACTGTGAGCAAGTAATGTTTGATGTGGCTTGTACAGCTATATTGGGCAGATTGATGTTCGAAGGACAGACAGCATGTGACAGCTTGAAAATGCAGCAAATACACTTTTGATGAGGCTTTAGTGTTTACTTTGTATTTAAAATTTGGAAATTTTCATATGTCATCATATGCATTTCCAAACTACAAATTACAGTTCTGTATTAATCAAATTCTAAAGCTTAGCTTATTATTATGGTATTTCCCCAGGGGCTGATCAAATTAATGATAAGATAATGATCCAAGATACAAAATGGATCTTACATAATTAACGCTGTTACAAATGTTAATGAATAACAAGATATCTGAAGTTCTGTTACATCTCATCTCTTCTCTCATATCAATTTTTTTCTAGAAACCAGTCAACTCATTTCTTTTCCCCCTTTAAGAAATATGCTCACCCACTGAAGTACATTACACTCAAAATCAGTATCTTCCTAAACTTACAAGGCTCAGTTCATTGGTCTTTACTTTTGTACATAAAGACATCATATATGCTTATGATGAAGAGAATACCACTTTAATAAATACCTCTTTAGTCTTTAAATGTTGTTGTCAGCTAAGCAAAGATAATTAGGGGCATTCTTTCAATAATTGGTTCACTATTATATTGTTCGTCACTTTTCAATTCATACTATATTAAAGCCATTATAAACAGAGCTGCACACAACCAACATACTTCATTTAACCCAAGTCCATTGTCAATTCTACCACACATATAACCCTCCATTATATCCACTGTGATGAAGTGCTTGGAGAGGTTGGCAATGAAACATATCAACTCCTGACTGAGGAGCAACTTGGATCCACTCCAATTCACCTACCATCACAACAGATCAAATTCAGATCCCATTTCATTGGCTTTTCACTCAACCCTGGAACATCTGGACAGTGACCATGCACATATCAAGATATTCTACATTGTCTATATATCTGCATTCAACACCAATATCCCCTCAAAACTAATCAATAGGTCCCAAGACCTTGGCCTCAGTACCTTCTTGAGCAACTGGATCCTCGATTTCCTTACTTGCAGACGCCAAACATTGGATTTGCAAAATCTCCACCACAATGACCACCAGCGCAGGATCAGCTGTGTGTTTAACCCCCTGCTCTATTTGCTTTATACTTAGGATTGTGAAGCTATTGTAAGTACAGTTCCAAAGCCATATTCAAGTTTACTGATGGCATGACTGTTGTTAGCCAAATCAAAGATGGTGACAAATCAGCAGGATGAGGCTTTCCTTTTCAGCACATCAGAGATGTCCTCCTCCTTCAAAGAACAGGGTTTCCTTTCCTCCAGTGTTGATACTGCTCTCACCCACATCTCTTCCATTTCCCAGACATCTGCACTCAGCCCATCTCCCGAATGCCTTAACTCACCTACCACTACATAAAGCTCTGAATCAATACATCATTCTCCACAACTTCTGCGATTTTCAATGGGGTCCTACCACAAAACACATCTTTAGCTCCCACCAACTCTCTGCTTTCTACATGGATTGCTCCCTCCATGATTCCCTTATTCATTCATCCCTCCCTACTAATCTTCCTCCTGGCACATATCCCTGCAAGCAACAGAAATGCTACACCTGTCCCTTCATCTCCTCTCTCACCCCCAGTGTCCTAAACAGTCCTCCCGACAAGGTAACACTTCATCTCAAAATCTTTTGGGGTCATCTGTTGTATCTAGTGCTGCCGATGCAGTCTCCTCTACATAGATGAGACCTGATGTAAATTGGGGGGCCACTTCATCGAGCATTTCTGCTCCATCCTGCCAAAAGCAGAATTTCTTAGTGGACTAGAAGTGAGGGGGTGGTGGGTTTAAAAAAAAAAGGCAAGTGAGCTAAGGGTTACCTGAAATTCTTTCATTCAGATTTATTGTACAGTCTGCCCTCCTTATCTGTTGGGGATTGGTTCCGGGACCTCCCCCCCCCCGCGGATACCAAAATTCGCGGATGCTCAAGTCCTTTATTTAACATGTATCACTGCGGTAGTCTTTAGGACCCAGCGGAACCCCGGACTTTATTTAACATGTCTCCGTGCGCTGGATATTAGGACCTGTCGGTGCAGCTCTGAATCAGCAGTGTTTCTGTGCACGAAAATAATCACGATCGCGATTGAAAATAAGGTGGAAGTATTATTTCACCTTACCATTGGTGAAACACCATCGGTCACTAGAAAAGTGTTAGGCTACAATCGGTCAACGATGGGAACAATTTTAATGGAGCATATAAAAGGCACTGCCCCGATGAAAGCTACAATTATTACTAAGCAATGCAGTGGTTAAATTATTGAAATACGTATGTTTATTAAGTGTTTTATATGCATAGAAAGGTAAAATATGTACTATATACTAAGAAAAACGTTTGACTAACTGACACTAAATAATACCGGATGTACCTGTTCCGACTTCAAATCTGACTTAAAGACGGACTCAGGAACGGAACTCATTCATAACCCGGGGACTGCCTGTACTTTTAAGTCATTTCTAGATTACTTATAATACCTAATACAATGTAAATGCTATGTAAATAGTTGTTATACTGTATTGTTTTGGGAATAATGACAAGAAAAAATCGTCTGTACGTGCTCAAGCAACGAGTGCTGGAGAGAGAACTTCCGGGTTTTCCTGATCCGCGGTTGGTTGAATCCGCGGATAAGGTGTCCGACTGTACTGATGAATGTGTATAGCAAGTGACAACCCAAAATGCCGATCAACAAAGGCAGCCCATCATGATTAATGTGGCTGCTTCAATACTACATCCTGCATAACTTACCTCCAAATGGTTTAACATACTCATCCTTTTTCTTTCACAATATACTTCCAAGCAAGACCTTAGTACCTCATTTCTAATTTCCTATAGATGCAAAATGCAACATTTACCATTAAACATAGATTTCACCTTGATCTCACTCATTGGAGATCTACAGAAGCACTCAGCAGTATTAATATTCATTCTATTGTTTCTTAGCTTCAACAAAACAGATTCTATCTTTGATCCTTCTGCAACATTCTCCCTCTCGAACATTCTACGATTGTCTTTAATTAATCCTGTATTTCACTCCCTTTCTTTCCTTCCCCAGCCGTGTACAATTCAGAAATCTTTATGCTCAAATAAAGATAGATAAGAAAAGGACCAGCCATTTTGCCTTTTGCACCTGCACCACCACTTACTGTGAACTTATTTTTGACATCTGCATCTTTTGTATGAGGAGGAATTTCTTCAGCCAGAAGATGCTGAATCTGTGGAATTCATTGCCAAGTCACTGGATTATTTAAAGAGGAAGTTTATAGGCTCTTGATTAGTCAGAGCATCAAAGGAAGAAAGGAGGAGAATGGGGTAATATGGATAATAAATCAGCCATGATTGAGCAGACTTGAAGGGCAAAATGACCTAATTCTGCTCCTGTGTCTTATGATCTTATATTAACACCTCAAGATTTAATAATAAACACTTGATCAAACTAATTGAGGAAATGAAAGTTTCAAACTTCTGTCATTGCTTAAATTAATCTTTCCACTTCTCAATAAAAATTGAGAACAATAAAGTTACCCTGGACAATCTTGATCTCCACCTTATCACAGACATTCCCGTCATTTGATCACAGCTGATTTATTTTCCCTTGAAAAACCCATTCAAGTTCAAGTTTGTCATTCAACCATACATGAATAGCCAAAAGAAACAGCATTCCTCTAGTGCCAAACTGCAAAACACTGAACCAACAGTCACACACAACACATATAATTATGACAGAAGAAAAACATACAGATACAAAAAAATTGTAAGATAGCCCAACTCTCCAAGTTCCATGCCCTGTAGATTGATGGTGCTTGAATGTTGTCGTGTACCCACGTTTCTACAAGAACAACTTGTAGCAGTTCCTCATTGCATCAAGCTGCCCCAGACAAATGCACTCCAGCTTGTCTTCCACACTGAAGGGTAGTACAGTGGGAAGGGCCAGCCCCCTATCCAGCAGGGAATTCAGCAGCACACAGCTAGCTCCAGCGTCTCCTTCCTCAGTGGCTGCAACAGGTGACCCCAAGGCATGAATGAAGGCCTGATCCATGACAGAAATAAGGCCAAGCAACTTCCCTGTTAGTCTTGCTAATGAACCAGTGAATCGGACCTGCAGTATCCTACATTACCGATGTCCAACAGGGTCTTTATGATCATAACAAAAATGTCCAAGACAATCACCCACACCGCCTCTGACGCCTTCTTCCCTGGGTGGCTGAAGCAGGTTGCAACACGGTGTGTAACATGACCAGTTCCACCATCATCCAGCAACTCGCTAGTGGGGTAGATCTGCAGTATTTCAGGATCTTGATAACCAGCAGTGTCTTGCAATAAAAAAAAAGATGTAAAGGACAAACAGTTACAACTTTGGTTGGACCCAAAGAGGCTGCTGCATCCAAGTGCATCGACATCCTAGTAGAAGTTTCCTGCCTTCTCCCCATAACCTTTGACACCCTTACTAATTAAGTACCTATCAACCTTTGCTTTAAATATACCCAGTGTCTTGGCCAATCTGTGGCCATGAATTCCACAGATTCACCAACTTCTTGCTACAGAAATACCTCCTTTATTTCTGCTCTACTGGAACATCCTTCCATTCTGAGTCTGTACTCTCTGCTCCAAGACTCTTCCACTACTTAAAACATCCACAATCTTGACCTTTCAATGTCTGGTAGGTTTCAATAAAATGCCTCTCCCACCCACCCCATTCTGCTAAACTCCAACAAGTACTGGTCCAGAGCCATCAAACACTACTCATACATTAACTCTTTCATTCCCACTGAATTATGAGATCATTCTCATAGTCATTCAATGGACCCTTTCCAATGCTTCTGCCAGTCAGTCAATCTTCTGTCCATTAATGCCATTAATTTTTCTGTAATACTATGGGCTATTATCTTGTTTAGCAGCCTCATCAAAGGCCTTCTGAAAATCCAAGTAAACAACACCAACTGACTCTCCTTTGTCTATCCTGCCTGTTATTTCCTCAGAATTCCAAAAGATTTATCAAGCAAAATTCCACTTATAAAAATAAAGAAATATTATGGAAACCATACTAACTTTGGCCCATTTATCATGTGCCTCTAAGTATTCCGAAACCTCATCCTTAATAATACTTTCTAATATCTTGCCAACCACTACAGTCAGGCTAACTGGTCTATAATTTTGTGCCTTTTGCCTCCCTCTTTCTTACAGAGTGGAGTGACATTTGCAATTTTCCAGCAAACCAGCTACAGCATTCTTGCTCTCATGTCCAGCACCTGGTAGCTCACAGCACACTGGACCGATTTGTTGGAAATGGAGCAATTTTAAAGGTACTCATTCTGATTAAAATCTTGCATTAAAAAATTATCCAGGTAATGCATTCCATCAGCTCAGATAATGCGACAGTAAGAATTCACCTCTTGGCACTAAGAGCTATAGAATATGAGTGGGAATGAAAATCTCAGGCTACATTTTTAATCTCGCTCATATTTTACCTGGTACTATTAATTCATTAATCCAAATTGCCTTACCAAAACCACTGAAAATAACAAAGTTATTTTCTAATACAGTGGATTCCAGTTAATTGGGCCATCATTAATCGGGGCAACCACTTATTTGGGACAGCTCTTAAAGGACAAAAACTAATCAAGAAAATAGGGATTCCCTTTGTTTTTTGGAGATATTATGCAGCTTAATTGGGACAGAAGACTGCTGAGAAACAATTGCTAACTAACATCAGTCACATGCACTTGTATGGCTGTCTGACAGTACACAGTGCTGAAAGCAAAGATTTTTTAATTCGCGTCAGTTGCGTGTGTTTGTGATTAGAAAGCATCGATTTTTGTCACTGATAGTGAGTGAGAAATAAGCAGCAAGACAACTCATAACTGTTTTGCTCACTGCAGTTTCAAGCATTCAGGCTTGGAGATGCAAGAAACAGCCAGGAGTGAAAATGAAACAATTTCACTACTTCAGTGTATAGTGGAAGAATTCCTTCATCAATAACTAATGGAGCATTTTATAATACTGTAGTAATATTGGTAGTGTTTGATTTTGTTCTGTATTTCAAACAAGAGAAAACCTGCAGATGCTGGAAATCAAAGTAATACACACAAAATGCTGGAGGAGCTCAGCGGGCCAGGGAGCATCCATGGAAAGAGTAATCTATCGACATTTTTTCATCAGGACTGGAAAAAAAAGAGATGAGAAGTCAGGATAAGAAGATGGGGAGGAAGAAATACAAGGTAGTAGTTGATTGGTGAAACCAGGAGAGGGGGAAGGGTGAAGTATAGAGTTGGGAAGTTGATTGGTGAAGAAGATAAAAGGGCTGGAGAAGAGAGAATCTGATAGGAGAGGACACAAAAGGCCATGGAAGTAAGGGAAAGGGGAGGAGCACTAGAGGGAGGTGATGGGCAGGTAAGGAGATAAAGTGAGCGAGGGAAATGAGAATGGGAAATGGCAAGGGGGCAATAACTGAAGTCTGACAAATTGATGTTCCTGCTATCAGGTTGGAGGTTACCCAGACAGAGTACAAAGTGTTGCTCCTGCATTCTAAGTGTGACCTCATCGTGGCAGTAGAGGAGGCCATGGAATGACATGTCGGAAAGGGAATGGGAAGTAGGTTTGAAATGGATCGCCACTGGGAGATCCTGCTTTTTCTGGTGGTTTATTTTGTATTTCATTTAAATACATAATTTGTTACTCAGGTAAATTTAGTTGTTTTTTTTTTTAAATACCTTTTTAATGATTTCCATGAATCTTGGGCTAATTGGAACAGCCACTTAATTGGGCCAAAATGTAATGGACCCAATGGATCGCAATTAACCAGAATCCACGGTATAATATCAATCCATTATACTCAGTGAATATAACACATCATTGAAAAATCTCTGGAAGAATACTGCAAGGTACAGTTCTTGCAGTTCCTAGTGAATAGATCTCAAAAATACTATGTTATAAACTGCATCAGTATATGGTCAATCACACTTGAGAACCTATTCTTTGATGCAAGAGGAAATGTCACTACAAACAGCAAACCTTTATGATCAGAAATGATTGTAACAAACACTGGCCATCTGATTTTGATCATGCACACCACCTGGTGGCAAGTTGAGGCTTTAGTATTAATTGTGCTCCTTCCACCATACTGCAACTCTCAAAACTACTGTATCAACTCTCAACACAATATTTATTTTTTGTAACGAGTTTAAGGGAAAGATATACTATTAATACAATATGCCTTCTAAATTGTCAATTACCAAATTTAAATGGAAAAACTAAGCAACTGAGCAACAGCCAAATAACTGGTGGCATTAAGTGCAGGGCTTGTCTTTTCCAAATTGTCTCTTCAACCCCTTTCACAAAACAAAATCATCCTTCACTTCTTTATACTTACAAACTATCATTCCATCTTCAGCCCACATTTTTCATCCATGGTACTGAAATGTGTTGCTTTCCAAATCATTTTTCAATACCATATTTTAAACCTTTAATCAATTATTTCCCCCTGCAAAGATGTGAAATTAATTAAGTAATGATTGGCAATCCTCACCTGTGACCACAGTGTATTTCCTTCACTTACATTGACATCTCTGTAACTAAGAATATTCCATTGAAAGCTCACTTTAGGATCAAAAGGATGCCATAACTCGAAACATCTCAAACAGTAGTTGAGTAAGCAATGGAATCAACATCCAGTGTAATAGAGCAACACACTCAAAATGCTGGAGGAACTCAGCAGGTCAGGCAACATCTACGGAAATGAATTAACAGTCCATGCTTTGGGATCAGGCCTTTCTTCAGCACTAGAAAGGAAGGGGGAAGGAGGAGGGGACCCAGAGAAAAGTAAAAGGCAGGTGAGAAGAGGTAAGAGGCTAGAGTGGGAAATAGAAGAGGGGAAGGGAAGGGATTTTTTTAAAAACTGGTAGTAGAAATCAATATTCATGTGGGGGCTACCCAGTTGTTATATAGGGTGTTGCTTCTCCACCCTCAGGGTGTCCTTGTCTTAGCACAAGTAGAGGCCATGGACCAACATGTTTGAATGGAAATGGGAATCAGAATTTAAAAGTTTAGTCACCAGGAAGTTCTACTTTTGGTGGATGGAGCAGATATGCTCAATGAAGCAGTACCCCAACTTATGATGGGTTTTACCAATACAGAGGATGCGGCATTGGGAGCACCGTTCACAATAGACTTCACCAGCAGATCTGCTGGGGTCGTGTTGCCTCACCTGGAACCACTGTTTGGGGCCCTGAATGGGGGTGAGGGAGGAGATGAATGGGCAAGTGTAACAATTTGGTCTTTGGGAGGGACAAATGGACAAGGGAACCACAAGGGAAGTAGAGTCCTGCCAAAGGGTTTCAGCCCAAAACGTCAACTGTACTTTTTTCCATTGATGCCACCCGGCCTGCTGAGTTCCTTCTGCATTTTCTGTGTGTTGCTCAGATTTCCAGCATCTGCAAATTTTTTCTTGTTTGTGAGGGGTGGTTGCTCGGTGAGGTAAAGATATGCTTGGAGGAGGCATCCCTTTGGAGATGGCAAAAGTTGTAGAGGACAAGGTATTGGACACGGAGGCTCACAGGGTGGTAGGTAAGGTCAAGAAACTCTCACTGTTAAAGTGGTGGGAAGATGGGGCGGGGGGGTCTGTTCTTTGGAGGATGCCTCTGATGTCCTGGAAAGGAAAGCCACAGAGATGAAGAAACTGAGAAAAGGGAATAGCATTCTTGCAGGAGACATTGTGGGAAGAGGTATACACAACCATGGAAATTGGTTGGTTTATAAAAGATGTCTCCAGAGATGGAGACCGAGATTGAGAAGTGGGGGGGGGGGGGGGGGGGGGAAGAGAGCGGGGGTGGTGTCAGAAATGGAGTCTGTGCCAGGAAATGAAGACACTATCTTCAGTCTTTCCATATTAAACTGCAGAAAATTTGGCTTATGCAGCACTGGAAGTTAGACAAGCAGGCAATTAATGGTAGGGGATCTGACTACATAAATGGAATACAATGTCATGTCACCATGGGGATCGTTCATAAAATAAAGATCCTAGAATATCAAAATCTTAAAAGAACTGAAAATATCAAGTTTGCTATTTCAATGGTATCAAGTTCTTAATTTGTAAACAACAAATGCTTCTAGACATTCAAGAACTTTTCTCTGCTGTGTTTTCCTATTGAATTTTGAGACACCAAATAATCAAATATTCCCCATGCACTTCATTGGTCACACAGGCAAGAACCATAAACTAGAAACCAAAAATGGTAACAACCTTACCCCTCTCCTGCAATGCTTTCTATTTTTATCCCACATTTGTATCAGTAATAGTCCACTACAGTCAAAGCCATGCTGATCATAATCAATGCATTGTTCTTAATTATTGAAATTAAAACTAGTGCAAAAACAGAAATAATTTTTATAAGTAGTGCTCATGGGTTCAATGCCCATTCAGAAATGGGATGGCAGAGAGGAAGAAGCTGTTCTTGAGTTGCTGAGTGTGTGCCTTCAGGATCTGGTCCTCCTCCCTGCTGGTAACAATGGGAAGAGAGCATGTCTCAGGTGATGGAAGTCCTTAAATAATGGACATCACCCTTCTGAGGCACCACTCTTGAAGATGTCTTGGATACTACAGAGGGCAGTACCCAAGATGGAGCTGACTAATTTTACAACTTTCTGCAGTTTCTTTCGGTCCTGAGTAGCAGCTCCCCCACCCCCACCAACTCCCCCCCCCCCCCCCCCCCCCCGCCTTACCAGACAGGGATGCAGCCTGTCAGAATGCTTTCCATGGTATATCTGTTGAAGTTTGTGCGATTTAATGGACAAACCAAATGTCCTCAAACTCTTAATGAAATATAGCCATTGTCCTGCCTTCTTTATAGCTACTTCGATAGTTTGGGATCAGGTTAGATCTTACGAGATATTGACACCCAGGAACTTGAAATTGCTCACTCTCTCCATTTCTGATCCTTCTAAGAGGATTGGTTTGTAGTCCCTTGCTTTACCCTTTCTAAGTTCACAATCAGCTCTTTGATCTTACTGATGTTGTGTGCAAGGTTGTTGCTATGACACCACTCAACCAGCTGGTACATCTCGCTCCAGACAGTAAAGGTGATATTGCTCCTCAGTTTTGGAATACAAATCAACCTGTCTCACAAATGTGATAAACTTTGCTTTTTGCTTACTGTATACAATATTAGCCCCAGAACAAATGGGAATGGGAACACAGTAATAGACATTGTGCATTCAATACATAATATATAAATATGTTAGGATAAATATGATAAATATTACTTCCAGGACACCTTGAAGATGGTGATCATGTGCAGCACAACTCGATGGATACATTTAGATATTCCAGTTTCAGCCAGACACAGCTGAGAATCACAACTTCCAGTGTCTGTACAGTTAATAAAGATGCCTTAATGCAATTGAATAAGCTATCACTGCTTAAAACTGATGGAAACAATGCTGATACTATGGCACAAACACGAGGAAATCTGCAGATGCTGGAAATTCAAACGACACACACAAAATGCTGGTGGAACACAGCAGGCCAGGCAGCATCTATATGGAGAAGCACTGTAGATGTTTCGGGCCGAGACCCTTCGTCAGGACTAACTGAAAGGAAAGATACTAAGAGATTTGAAAGTAGGAGGGGGAGAGGGAAATGCGAAATGATAGGAGAAGGCCGGATGGGGTGGGATGAAGCTAAGAGCTGGAAAGGTGATTGGCAAAAGTGATACAGAGCTGGAGAAGGGAAAGGATCATGGGACGGGAGGCCTAGGGAGAAAGAAAGGGGGAGGGGAGCACCAGAGGGAGATGGGGAACAGGCAGAGTGATGGGCAGAGAGAGAGAAAAAACAAACAACTAAATATGTCAGGGATGGGGTAAGAAGGGGAGGAGGAGCATTAACAGAAGTTAGAGAAGTCAATGTTCATGCCATCAGGTTGGAGGCTACCCAGCTGGTATATAAAGTGTTGTTCCTCCAACCTGAGTATGGCTTCATCTTGACAGTAGTGAAGGCCATGGATAGACATATCAGAATGGGAGTGGGACGTGGAATTAAAATGTGTGGCCACTGGGAGATCCTGCTTTTTCTGGTGGACAGAGCATAGGTGTTCAGCGAAACGGTTTCCCAGTCTGCGTCGGGTCTCACCAATATATAAAAGGCCACACTGGGAGCACCGGACGCAGTATACCACACCAGCCAACTCACAGGTGAAGTGTTGCCTCACCTGGAAGGACTGTCTGGGGCCCTGAATGGTGGTGAGGGAGGAAGTGTAAGGGCAGGTGTAGCACTTGTTCCGTTTACAAGGATAAGTGCCAGGAGGGAGATAAGTGGGAAGGGATGGAGGGGACGAGTGGACAAGGGAGTCGCGTAGGGAGCGATCCCTGCGGAAAGCAGAAAGTGGGGGGAAGGGTTTCTGCAGAGAATATTGACTTCTCTAACTTCCGTTAATGCCCCTCCTCCCCTTCTTATCCCATCCCTGACATATTTAGTTTTTCTCTCTCTCTGCCTGTTCTCCATCTCCCTCTGGTGCTCCCTTCCCCCTTTCTTTCTCCCTAGGCCTCCCCTCCCATGATCCTTTCCCTTCTCCAGCTCTGTATCACTTTTGCCAATCATCTTTCCAGCTCTTAGCTTCATCCCACCCCCTCCGGTCTTCTCCTATCATTTTGCATTTCCCCCTAAGTATCTTTCCTTTCAGTTAGTCCTGACGAAGGGTCTCGGCCCAAAATGTCGACAGTGCTTCTCCCTATAGATGCTGCCTGGCCTGCTGTGTTTCACCAGCATTTTGTGTATGTTGTTTGATACTATGGCTGTACTTCTTGCCGGACTCTTCATAGGAAATGTGGCTGCCGGTCAGAGTGCGTTTAAGAAAACAGGGTTTTCAACCTCGAGTACTGACCATCTTGCTGGCAAACATAGTCTAGTAAATAAAAGCAAAGACTTAAGAGCTGTGGTGCAGTAACAGAGGGACATTAGAACCACTTGATTACTTTGTTTCACAGAATCCTGGTTAAATCCTTCCGTACCAGACGCAGCAATTCATATTGATGGGTTCACGATAGACCAGGATAGGACTACAGAGTCTCACAAAAGAAGAGGTGGAGGTGTATATCTCATGACCAACTCCTCGTGGTGCACAAATGTATCAGTGTTGTCCCAATTCTGCTCACTGCTCACTAGAACTTGAATATCTTGCAATTAAGTGCTCTGGCTGATCTGAGCAATGGGATCAACATGCATGAAAGAGCACACCCCAACGCCTTCACCATCATTTTGAGGGATTTTAGATCAGGCCAGCGTGAAAAAGTCACTAAATAATTACCATCAACAAATCACTTATTCGACCAGAGGAACCAACATACTGGACCACTGTTACACCACCATTAAGAATGCCTACTGCGCTTGCTACTCTACACCCACACTATGGAAAAGTCTGATCACCTGGCCATACTTCTACTTCCAGAGTGTAGGCAAAGACTGAAGACTGCAGCACCAGTAGTGAGGACCAAGAAGGTATGAACAAGGGAAGCACGGAAACACTTCCAGGACTGCATTGAATTGGTAGACTGGACTGTATTCAGGAATTCATCTTCGAATCTGGCTGAGTATGCCACAGTTGTTACCAACTTAATTAAACTTGTGTGGATGAGAGTGTGCCTACAAACATTTGCTGTACATTCCCAAACCAAAAGCAGTGGATGAACCAGGAGATTAATCGATTGCTGAGGGCTAGATCTGCGGCATTTAAGTCAAGTGACCCAGGTCTGGACAAGAAAAACATGTATGACTTGCGGAGTGCGAAGAAACAACTCCAAGCGAGGTTGGAGGAGACATCAGATGCTATCAACTCTGGCAGGGTTTGCAGGATATTACTTCCTACAAAGCAAAACCCAATAAGCATGAATGGCAGCGATGCTTCACTACCAGATAAACTCAACGCCTTCTATACCTGCTGAAAGGGAGAACATAACTACAGCTGTGAAGATCCCTGCTGCATCGGGAGACCCTGTGATCTCTGTCTCGGAGGGTGATGCTGGGCTGTTGTTAAGGAGAGTGAACCCTCGCAAGGTAGCAGGCCCTGACAGAATACCTGGTAAGGCTCTGAAAACTTGTGCCAACCAACTGGCGGGTGTATTTAACCTCTCACTGCTATGGTCGGAAGTTCCCAACTGCTTCAAAATGGCAATAATTATACCAATGCAAGACTAGTGTGAGCAGCCTAAATGATTATTGCCCAGTAGCACTCGCATCTGTGGTGATGAAGAGCTTTAAGATGTTGGTCATGGCTTGAATCAACTCGTTTCAGCAAGGACCTGGACCCACTGCAATTTGCCTATTGTCACAATAAAGTCTACAGCAGACGCAATCTTAGTGGATCTTCACATGGCCTTGGACCACCTAGACAAAACAAACATCAATGCCAAGGTGCTGTTCACTGACTACAGCTCAATGTTTAACACCATCATTCTCACAATCCTGATCAATAAGCTATAGAACCTGGGCCTCTGTACTTCCATCTGTAATTGGATCCTTGACTTTCTAACTGGAAGAGCACAATCTGTGTGGAATGGTGATGATATCTCCTGAAAATCAACACTGGCACACCTCAGGGGTGTGTGCTTACCCCACTGTTCTACTTCCTCTATGCCCATAACTGCATGGCTAGGTGTAGCTCAAATGCCATCTATAATTTTGCTGGTGATACAACCATTTCTGGTAGAATCTCAGATGGAGATGAGAGGGCATACAAGAGCGAGATATACCAGCTAGATTAGTAGTGTTGTAGCAACAACCTTGCACTTAATGTCAGTAAGCCAAAAGAGCTGACTGGACTTCATGAAAGGTAAGATGAGGGAACATAAACCAATCCCTATGGAGAGATCAGAAGTGCAGAGAGTGAGCAGTTTCGAGTTCCTGGGTGTCAAGATCTCTGAGGATCTAACCTGGCCTCAACATATCAATGCAGCTAAAAAAAGACAAAACAGCGGCTATATTTCATTCAGAGTTTGAAGAGATTTGTTTTGTCAACTGAAACATTTTAAAACTTACATAAATGTATCGTGGAAAGCACTCTGACAGGCTGCATCACTGTCCAGTATGGGGGAGGGACGGGGGTGGGGGGGAGAAGAGGGAGGCCACTGCACAGGACTAAAAGTTACAGAACATTGTAAAATTAGCCAGCTCCATCTTTTAGCCTCTGTAGTATCCAAGACAACTTCAAGGAGTGGTGCCTCAGAAAGACGACATCCATAGTCAGGAACAGATTCTTCCCCTCTGCCACGCAATTCCTAAATGGACATTGAACCCCTGAATGCTACCTCACTTTTATTATTTCTGTTTTTGCACTATTTTTAATTTAACTATTTAATATACACACTTATTTATTTAATGTAATTGATTTATTTATCTTTTTTCTTAGAAGGGTTGATGGCACCAACGGCGACTCCTTTGCTTGCATCTTGGAAACAGTTCTATTTCTTCCTTTAATATCTTTATTATCTTTAATATCTTTATCTTTTTTCCCTTTCAAGGTTCTTTTGAAGACTCTGACCTGGAGTTACATGTAGACTTCAGTTCTTTGCAGGAATGGGATGTGTTCTCAGGGTTCCACGACTGGCCATTATTCAACGATGCCAAGGATTTGGCCTGAGTGTCTCAATCATGTTCGGAACCCTAAGATCTCAGGGCACTGGAGACGGGCGGATCGAGGGTCGGTGTCATGCCAGGAGACTCGTGTGTCACCAGGGTGGCTGGAAAATCTTTTGCTGTGGGCCCGAAGGCCCAAGATCTTTGCAATCTTCAAACACAGAGCTTGAAAAAAGCGACAAAACGGACTTTTAACATCATAAACCAGCAAGTTGTTCTTATGTCTCACACTCGCTGTGAAAATGGGGGACAGCTCCCTTGCCAGGGAGAGAGAGAACCTGTGGGTTGTTGAATGTCAGATGAAATGTGAAGCCTTTGGGGTAACTTTGGTCTGTGTCTTTGCTATCGCTTAGCACACCAAAAAGCAGAAACAATTACTAGAAATTTAAATGTGAATAGATAAATTGAACATTAACTTATCATATATTTACAGGTGTCCCCCGTTTTTCGAACGTTCGCTCTAAGACACCTCGCTGTTACAAAAGACCTACATTAGTTACCTGTTTTCGCTAACAGAAGGTGTTTTCACTATTACGAAAAAAGGCAGCACGCGCGCCCAGCAGCCAAGTTCCTCTCCCAGAACTGCATTCAAGCCGGCATTGCTTAAGCACGTGCCTGTGAGCACCTGTGCTTTATGTCGATTTATTTTGTGCATCCGTTAGCAAGGTGAGTTCTAAGGTATCAGAAAAGCCTAAAAGAGCACGCAAGGGTGTTACACTTAGCGTAAAACTAGACATAATTAAGCGTTTTGATTGTGGTGAACAAAGTAAGGATACAGTGAGTTTGGCTAAGGGTTTGTGGAAGTTGATGAAGATGATGTTGAAGAAGTTTTGGCCAAGAACTGAGAGATGAAGAGCTGATGAAGAGGAAGGGATAACAATTAAAGCCAAACGCAGTAGCAAATGGCCCGAAAGTGAAGTCATCCAGGAACTGAACGTGAAGCAATTGTGTGAGATTTTCACTGCGATTGACAACACTGCAATGATTGCAGAAAAGTATGACTTTAATTTTGAAAGGGTACGTAAGTTTAGGGCATATTTGCAGGATGGTTTGAGTGTTTACAAAAAAAAGGTATGATAGAAAAATGCGCGAGGCTAAGCAGTCAAGCATACTGTTGTTTTTCAAGCCTTCCACATCAGCCACAGCAGACGACGAAACTTGACCTTCCATATCGAGGCAGGCAGACATAGAAGGTGACCTGCCAGCCCTGATGGAAACAGACGACGATGAGATGACACCCCAGTCTCCTCTACCTCCCACCACTGACGACTCAGACTAACACACCATCATCAGTGTGCTCAACTGTCTTCCCAATTCCGGTAAGTGAAACTACACTGTACATACGTTATTTCTACTTTATATAGGCTGTGTATTTTTATGTGTTACTTGATTGCTTCATAGCTTAAAGGTTACTGGAAGGAGTGCTTCTGCTGAGAGCACTTGCACTGTGTGTTTCTGCCAAGTGCGCTTGCGCCATGTTTTTGCCGCGAGTGCTGTCGAGAGCGCTTGTGTGAGATTTTCGCTGCATTAGACAGCGCTGCAATAATTGCAGAAAAGTATTCCTACATTATATAGGCTGTGTATTTATCAGATCATTCCTGCTTTTACTATATGTTACTGTTATTTTAGGTTTCATGTGTTATTTGGCATAATTTGGTAGGTTATTTTTTGGGTCTGCAAACGCTCACAAATTTTTCCCATATAAATAAATGGTAATTGCTTCTTCACTTTACAACATTCCAGCTTACGAACCAATTCATAGGAACGCTCTACCTTCGAATAGCAGGGGAAACCTGTATAAGCATCTGGAAAAGAAAGTGTTTCCCTCAAGTGAATTCCTTTGGAGTTCAAGTAATCCATATTTTTTCTTTTAATTAGAAAGTCTACAAAAAGCACTATAAAACTGATGATCCTCTTAAAAAGCTAACATGCACACTGCTAATTTTAAAATAATTTTAGATAAATTGCTGCAGACTACCCTTTCACCTCAGTGCCTCTTTCACCTCAGACAGTTGGGAGAAGTTTGGTATGGGCCCCCAAATCCTAATTACTTTCTACAAGGGCACAATTGAGAGCATCCTGACTGGCTGCATCACTGCCTGGTATAGGAACTGTACTTCTCTCAATCACAGGACTCTTGTGAACAGCCCAGTGCATCTGAGATGTGAACTTACCACTATTCAATACATTTTCAAAGACAGGTATGTAAAAAGAGTCCGAGGATCATTGGGGACCCGAGACACCCCAAACACAAACTGCTTCAGCTGCTACCATCGGGAAACGGTACTGCAACATAAAAGCCAGGACCAACAGGCTCTGGGACAGCTTCTTCCACCAGGCTATCAGACTGATTAATTCATGCTTTACAATTGTATTTCTCTGTTATATTGACTGTTCTGTTGTACATACTACTTATAAATTACTATAAATTGCACCTTTAGATGGAGATGTAACATTTTTTATTCCTGATGTATATGAAGGATGCAAGCAATAAAGGTAATTCAATTCAATTCATAGGAACAGAATTTCCGCAGGGTTTCCCTCACTAACTGACCAGTTTACTGAAAGGCCTATGAAAATCCTGGAAATATAGCATAAATTGCAATAGTTTACTTTTTCCAGGTTTTCCATGGCTGCCTAACAACATAGCAACAAGGAATGTGTGCAGAAAAACACACAAGGAATTTCAACATCCAAGCCCCAATTTTCTAAGCTTGCGGACAGTTAGCAAAATTAGTAGGCAATTATATCAAGACTAATCTATCTGTATCACAGAAAATTTGGATATACTAGTGTAATGTGCTGTAAGGTTTCACTGCTAATATAATAGCCTCTCTGTAACGTTTCACTGCTAATGTAATGGTTTCTCTATAACAGCAATGTTTGGGTTATGCTGGAGATATCAGGGCCTGGAATGTGGTGGGGGGGGGCATCCAACGATAGTAATGTTGTTGTTTCTTGTGAGTCTAGAAGTGTGATTTTCAGGGTTGTTTGGTCGGCGAAAGAAAGAAGATGTGTGCAGAGAGAGAGCTGGGAGACCACAGGACGGAGTGGATCGGGAGCGAGGGTCCAAAGGTCGGTGACGCTCGGAGTAAGTTGATGGTTGATGAATGGCCATATTGTGAGCTCCAATATGCACTTTTGACTTTCCTCTTAAAATGGGCCCTTTTCCTTTTTATTTTCTTTACTAACCCTATATTCAGATTAAAATTTATAAAGTTCAATCAATTAATTGCATATGGTGTACTGTCTAATATTTTGGAGTGCGGATTTGTAACTGGGCAACACTTCATGCATCATCCACATGAATGAGATTTCTCAGTTTGACGGGGCCGAAAGTAATCTTCCCTTAGACAAAGACTTGCTGGCCGAGCCTAAGGGTTACATAAGTCATATTTATACTTTGTTATTGTATGACTGCTTATTCTTTGAGCATCAAATACAGTAAACGAGATCAAGGAGCACCACGAATGGTAACGGTTCAATGCTCTAATTAACACAAAATAAAAATTATACAACAGTTTACCTTGACTGACTTGCTGCTGGTCCATCTAATCCTGGTTGAGCTATGTCAGGTGTGAGAACATAAAGGCTATTATTCTTAGGTAAGTGCAGAGTCCTCAGAACAGTCTATAGATGGGGAGAAAAACAACAGTGACCAATTTAAGGCAGGTTTTTAAAGAACCAGTGAGAAAAATCAATATAACAACAACTTTTATCTTCCTATAAAAAAACTTGTATATTTATAAATGTATATTTTCAAATGAACATTAAGGAAAGTCACATGGCTTTGTGCAGGGGAGACCCCCCCACATCCCTTAAATTTGAGATTTTTTGAGACAGATGATTAACAAGGGCAAGGAAATGGATGCTGTCAGCATGGATATCAGTAAAACGTTGGACAAGTTCCCTCATAGTAAGCTGATTCAAAGGTTACCGTATGTCACGTGGGATCCACAGCGAGCAGTCAAGTTGGATGCAAAAAGTGATTTGTTCATAGGAGACAGGAAAATGGTGGCTGGGGTGTTTTTCTGACTGTAGGTTTGTGAACCTCCCATCACCCACAAAGGACTAGTACTGAGAACTGTTGTTTGTGATATAATAATCTGGATGAAAATGTGGGTGGTCTAATTAATAAGATTGCAAACAACATAAAAATAGGTTGAGTTGTGGATACTGAGGAAGGTTATCAAAGGACAGAGCAGAAAGAACTATCTGTTCGTACTTGGATATTATACAGAGATCAGTCAGAAATTTGGGCAGAAAAATGGCAGATGGAGAACAAATGTACTGTTGTAAGAGCTGCTTCCTAATCATAGCAATCTATTAATTAGTCTGCTACAAATCCTGTTCCAATGCTAAGAGGAGAAACATTGAAAAAAGGCACATCAGCTGCCACTTCAAAAATAATCCAGATCAAATACAACAGATCACTAATGTACTAATGAAGAAGCACAAAACATCTACAAAATATTTTTCAGTAAGATCTTTGAGCTGGATTAATCACTATATCATATATTTTATTAAAAAGATTTGCTATCTTGGACACATTAGCTTTTCAAACATTCAACTTAAACAATTTCCACATCTGCTGAACTTAAGACCCCAAAGTTAGGTATGAAGAATCTGCATGAGGAAAGATGTTTATTTCACTCCTGGTTTAACCAAATTTGTGTATGTCTCAATTGATAACCCAGTTTGTGTTCATTAAGGCACAAGAGAGACTGCAAGAGCTGGAAACTTGCAGCAACACACACAAAATGCTGGAGGAACTCAGCAGGTCAGGGGTCATCTACAGAGAGAAATGAACAGTCAACGTTTCGGGGTCAGACAAAGACCCTTCATCAGGATTGCTGATTAAGAACTATGATTACACAGTGGATATAACAAAGTAAAGACAGCACCAACCCCAAATAACCAAGGCAGTAGTATCTATTTAAAATGTGGTCCAGCCTTTCAAAGTTACCTTGTCTTAAAGTTACAACAAGATACACAGAGATGATGTTGCAATGTTGAATAACAGAATAAAAGGATTCTGCAGATGCTGGAAATCCAGAGTAACACACACACACACACAAAATGCTGGAGGAACTCAGCAGATCAGGCAGCATCTGTGGAAAGTAATAAACAGTTGACGTTTCGGGCCGAGATCTTTCACCAGTTCAGATGAAGGGTCTTGTCCCAAAACATCGACTCTATTCCTTTCCACTGATGCTGTCTGACCTGCTGAGTTCTTCCAGCATGTTGTGCTTGGAATAAAGTATCATTACTGCAGTAATGTGGAAGGGTATCCTAGACAGTTCTTCAAAATGAGGCCGTATGGGTAGATCTTAGGAACAAAGAGGGGGCAAACACTTTGTTGGGGATATACTAAAGGTGTGCTAATAGTCAGCAGCAGATAAAGGAGCAGACATGTTGACAAATCCAGAGCTAAGGTAGGAAATGTCAACTTACCCAATGTTAACTAGGAACAGTTTAAAAAATTCCACCCCATCGACAACTTTCACATTAAACTACTGCAAGGAGAGCTTTTTGAACAAGGACAAAGCTAGATTTTATATTAGGTAAGGTAACTGAGCAAGTGTTGGAGGTGCTAGCAGGAAAGCACTTTGGCAACAGTAACCAGTAACCATGATTTTGGAAGGTTATGAATTGGAGGAAGGTGATTTCAACAACAATGGACCTGGCAAATGTAAGCAGAGCAACTAATAGCAATCAGGTCCACAACTGACAAGTGGAGTTATTCAAGAGTGAGGCAAAGAAAGTTGGGTGAAAGATACCGTCAACAAGTATGTGAAATCCCAAAACTCAAGGACTAGATAAAAAGAAACCATATGGTAGGTATTGTGAACTGAAAACAAGGGACGACCTTCAAAATTTATACAATGTGAAAGGGTGGTGAGAACTTCTACTTTAAAAAAAAGCAAAGAGAACAGGCTAATTAATTTGGAAAATTCCAACGCATGTTATAAATATATCAAAGACAGAAGATAATCAGCGGAAAAAAGAGCAGGATGTATCAAGGACAAAAATATCAAACTAGAGGTGATGCAGGGGCACACTGGTGAGGTCTTTATTTAATACTTCTAATACATATTCACAGAGAAGAACATTTAATTAAAGAATTCAGGGAAGGGGTAGATAATTTTTTGGAATATATTCATATTAAATAGGGTTAATAGATGTCATAGTGTACTTAAAAGTTCCAATTCTCCAGGGCCTGATGAGATGCAAGCCAAACTGCTATGGAAAGCAAAGAATTGCTGGTGCTCTAACAAAGGTTTCTAAATCTTTGCTGGCCACAGGCAAGATACCTGATGACTGAAGAACAGCAAATATGTTGATTTTATTCAAAAAACACCAATAAATGAGATATAATTTATGCCATTAATGATATAATGACAGCCTTTATAAATCAGAGCATTGAATATAGGAGTTGAGATGTAATGTTAAAATTGTACAAGGCATTGGTGAGGCCAAATTTGGAGTATTGTGTACAGTTCTGGTCACCGAATTATAGGAAAGGTGTCAACAAAATAGAGACAGTACAGAGGAGATTTACTAGAATGTTACCTGGGTTTCAGCACCTAAGTTACAGAGAAAGGTTGAACAAGTTAGGTCTTTATTCTTTGGAGCGTAGAAGGTTGAGGGGGGACTGGATAGGGGTATTTAAAATTATGAGGGAGATAGATAGAGTCGACGTGGAAAGGCTTTTTCCAGTGAGAGTAGGGGAGATTCAAACAAGAGGACATGAGTTGAGAGTTAAGGGGCAAAAGTTTAGGGGTAACACGAGGGAGAACTTCTTCATTCAGAGAGTGATAGCTGTATGGAACAAGCTTCCAGCAGAAGTGGTAGAGGCAGGTTCAATTTTGTCATTTAAAAAAAAAATTGGATAGGTATATGGACAGGAAAGGAATGGAGAGTTATGGGCTGAGTGCAGATCGGTAGGACTAGGTGAGAGTAAGTGTTCGGCACAGACTAGAAGGGCCAAGATGGCCTGTTTCCGTGCTGTAATTGTTAAATGGTTATATGGTTATATAATTACAAGTCAGTGAGTCCAACATTAATGGTAGGAAAATTGGAAAAAAAAAGGGATAGATTTAATCTGCACTTTGAAAGACAAATTAATTAACAATTGTAAGCACTTTCTTAGTCAGAGGATGACCAATTCGACAGAATGATTTGAAGTAACAAAATGCGTTGGAGAGCAGTATAGTTGATACAGTCTACAAGGATTTTAATACGGTATTTGACAAGGCTGTGACATGCTGGGTTGGTTTAAAAAGTTAAAGTCCCTAGGATTCAAGGCAAGTTGAATTGACATTTCACTTCCTACTGTTGTCTGTAAGAAGTTTGTATGTTCTCCCTGTGACTACATGGGCTTCTGATGGGTGCTCTAGTTTCCAACTGATTCCAAAGACAAAGGTTAGGGCAAGTTCGGAGTATGCTGTGTTGGCATCAGAAGCATGGTGACAATTGAGGGAAGCCACAAGCACATTATCAGACTGTGTTTGTCACTGATACAAACAAGACATTTCACTATATGTTTCAATGTACATGTGACAAATGAAGCAGATCTTTAACTTTTTAATCTCTTAAAAAGCAGTATAAACTCACACTGTCATTTACATCTGCTGACTTCCAACCTTTTAACAGCATTTGTGGTACAGGAATCTGCAGCTCATTTTCTAAAATTTGCTTGATAGCACCTGCAAAAATTAGAAATTTAAAAAAAATCACATTTGCTGGATCTACAGAAAGTTTCAATTACTGAGGGAAAAAAACTAATAATAAATTAAAGGTTTGCCACGAAATATGGTTTAGAATATGATGTTTACAGAGGTGATAATAAAATAAATTGATATAAGACCATAAGATTGAGGAGCAGAAAGCTATTCAGCCAACCAAGTGCGCTCCACCATTCAATCATGGGCTGATCCAAGTCTTCCAGTCATCCCCATTCCCCTGCTTTTTCCCATACCCTTCGATGGCCCGGCTAATCAAAAATCTACCCATCTCTGCCTCAAATACACCCAATGACTTGGCCTCCACAGCCTCTCATAGCAACAAATTCCACAGATTTACCACCCTCTGACTAAAGTAATTTCTCCACATCTCTGTTCTAAATGGACGCCCTTCAATCCTGAAGTTGTGACCTCTTGTCCTAGAATCCCCTACCATGGAAATAACTTTGCCATATCTAATCTGTTCAGGCCTTTTAACATTCGGAATGCTTCTAAGAGATCCCTCCTTCATTCTCCTGAACTCCAGGGAATACAGCCCAAAAGCTGCCCGACGTTCCTCAGAGGGTAACCCTTTCATTCCTGGAATCGTTCTCATGAATCTTCTCTGAACCCTCTCCAATGTCAGTATATCCTTTCTAAAATAAGGACCCAAAACTGCACACAATACTCCAATGTGGTCTCATGAGTGCCTTATAGAGC
This sequence comes from Hemitrygon akajei, assembly GCF_048418815.1. NCBI lineage: Eukaryota > Metazoa > Chordata > Chondrichthyes > Myliobatiformes > Dasyatidae > Hemitrygon > Hemitrygon akajei. Next base: position 45,482,051 of record NC_133135.1, on the reverse strand, counting down.
CTCAACATCACATCCCTGCTCTTGTATTCTATACCTCTAGAAATGAATGCCAACATTGCATCCACCTTCTTCACCACTGACCCAACCTGGAGGTTAACTTTTAGGGTATCCTGCACAAGGACTCCCAAGTCCCTTTACATCTCTACATTTTGAATTCTTGCCCCATCTAAATAATAGTCTGCCCATTTATTTCTTCAACCAAAGTGCATGACCATACACTTTCTAACACTGTATTTCATTTGCCATTCTTTGCCCATTCCCCTAAACTATCTAAGTCTCTCTGCAGGCTCTCTGTTTCCTCAACACTACCCACTCCTCCACCTATCTTTGTATCATTGGAAAACTTGGCCACAAATCCATTAATCCCATAGTCCAAATCATTGACATAGATCGTAAAAAGCAGCGCTCCCAACACCGAATGGTAATCAGCAGCCAGCCAGAACTCCACTGGTAACCGGCAGCCACCCAGAATAGGATACCTTTATTCCCACTCTCTGTTTTCTGCCAATCAGCCAATGCTCCACCCATGCTAGTAACTCCCCTGTAATTCCATGGGCTCTTATCTTGCTAAGCAGCCTCATGCGCAGCACCTTGTCAAAGGCCTTCTGAAAATCCAAGTACACCACATCTACTGCATCTCTTTTGTCTACCCTGCTTGTAATTCCTGCAAAAAAACTGCAGTAGGTTTGTCAGGCAGGATTTTCCTTTCGGGAAACCATGCTAGCTTTGGCCTATCTTGTCATGTGCCTCCAACTACTCCGTAATCTCATCCCTAACAATCGATTTCAACAACTTCCCAATCACTGGTGTCAGGCTAACAGGTCTATAGTTTCCTTTCTGCTGCTTCCCACCCTTCTTAAATAGCGGACTAATATTTGCAATTTTCCAGTCATCTGGTACAATGCCAGAATCTATCAATTCCTGAAAGATCATTGTTTCATGCCTCCACAATCTCTTCAGCTACTTCCTTCAGAACCCGAGGGTGCATTCCAACAGGTCCAGGAGATTAACTCATCCTCAGACTATTAAGCCCCCTGAGCACCTTCACAGTTGTAATTTTCAATGCACATACTTCACTTCCCTGTCACTCTTGAATGTCTGGTATACTGCAGATGTCTTTCACTGTGAAGACTGATGCAACATACGCATTCAGTTCCTCTGCCGTCTCTGCTGCTCTCATTACAATATCTCCAGTGTTATTCTCTATTGGTCCTATAGCTACCCTCAACTCTCTTTTACACTTAATATACTTAAAAAAAGCTTTTAGTATCTTCCTTGATATTAATCGCCAGCTTCCTTTCATAATTCATCTTATCCTTCCTAATGACCTTCTTAGTTTCCTTCTGCAAGTTTTTGAAAGCTTTGCAATCTTCCATCTTCCCACTAGCTTTAGCCATTGTAATTTCCTTTATTCCACTGAAATACCAACACACTGGATTTTAGTTTCTCCTTCTCAAATTGCAAAGTGAACTCGATCATATTGTGATCACTGTTCCCCAAGGGTTCCTTAACCTTAAGCGTCTTATCTCCTCTGGATCATTGCACAACACTCAATCCAGTACAGCCGATCCCCTAGTGGACTAAACAACAAGCTGTTCTTAAAAGCCATTATTAGACATTCTATAAATTCTCTCTTGAAGTCCAGTACTGACCTGGTTTTCCAAATCTACTTTCATGTTAAAATCCCCAATGATTATCATGCCATTGCCCTTCTGACACGCCTTTTCTATCTCCTGCTATAATTTGTAATCTACATCCCAGATGCTGTCTGGAGGCTTGTATACAACTGCCATTAGGGTCCTTTTACCCTTGCCATTTCTTAACTCAACCCATAGAGACTCTACACCTTCCAATCCTATGTCACCCCTTTCTAATGATCTAATATTTCTTATACACAGGGCCACACCACCTCCCCTGCCTAATAACTTATCGTTCCAATACACCGTATATCCTTGGACAGTTGGCTCCCAATGGCAGTCATCCTTTAGCCAAGTTTCAGAGATGGCCACATCATCATATTTGCCAATCTGTAGATGAAGTTCAAGATTGTCTAGTATAGATTTTATACATAGACAAAATCCATTTCAGTCATTTGAACATTAAATTGACAACCCATTGGATTTGAAGGAGCACTATAATGTCAAAAGAACCACCTTAGGACAGTGAACTGAAGACACAATTACCTTCAGCTGAAAGTAAAACTTACAAGGAAATGGCAAGAAAAGTAGAAATACAGGATTAAAAAAAAAGATTCAGAGGACATGGCTGCAATAGACAATACTGGCATTTATTGACTGTCCTTAAGAACTGAGAAGTTAACGTTGGTGCAGTTAGGCCAGGTTAGGCAAAGATTGTAAATTTCCTTCTCTGAAGGACTGCAGTGAACCAGCTGTATTTTTTCCAAATAACAACCCAGTACTTTCACAGTCATCATTAACAAGATCATAAAACAGAAACAGAATTGGGCAATTTGACCCATCGATTCTGCTCCGCTATTCAACCATGGCCAATTTATTTTCCCTCTCAAACTCATTCTCCTGCCTTCACCACATAACCTTTGACACCCTTATTAATCAAGAACCGTGGGCCTCTATTTTCAATATACCCAAAAATCTGGCCTCCACAGCCATCTGTGGCATAGAATTCCACAGATTCACTATCTTCTGACAAACAAAAGTGACGTCCTTCTATTCGGGGGCTGAGTCCTCTGGTCCTACACTCTCCCGCTATTAGAAATAACATCTCCATGTCCATTCTATCCAGCCTCTTTTAATAGTCATGAGAAATTCTGCAGATGCTGGAAATCCAAAATAACACATACAAAAAACAGAAGAAACTCAACAGGTCAGGCAGCATTCATGGAAATGAACAAACAGTTGATGTTTTGGGCCAAGACCCTTCTTCATTTAAGCCAACAACATGAGAAATAGTTAAACATAACCTAATTTAATCTCTTGAATTTCAGAAATTAGATAAGAGTGAGAACTAAAATAACCAATAAATAATTAAAATATACCAATCGATATGACTCAGATATATCCCAAGATGAAATTTAGGAGATAAAAAATGACCACAATACAATGGCTCACTCACAGAAATAGAGAAAGCTTCTTAACATTCCAAAGACAAATCATAAAATTTGATAAACCAACAAAGGGTGGTCAAGCAAAGAAAATCAATCATTTCAAAATGGGAATTAAAAAGGCATCAGTGACATTAACCTGCAAGGCCATAGGGATAGATCAGGGGAATATTGACAGTGCTACAGAATTAGATGAGGCAAAATCTGTTGAAAGCAACCAGAAGAGTTTCTGAAGCAATATGTAGATAGCCCTACTCGACTACTACTGGCCCTATTACTCTACCTCCTCTTGAGAAATGAGGTCAAGCAAGTGGTTGATGTGTCACAGAGGAAGACCAGCAGGTTTAAGCAACCCTGGCTGACAAAAGATATTAAGACCCAGATCAGGATAAAGGAGGTATACTTTAGGTATAGTCAACGAAGATCAAGAAAAGCCCTTGAGAAATACAAGTCATGAAGTATTACACTTAAGGAAATTAGAAGGGCAAAAAGATATTCTTGGCACACAAAATAAATGAGAATCCTAAAAAACTGAGCACATGAGAGCAAAAGGATATTGAGTCAGAGATTCACTGCTCTCCTATGGATCAGTGTGGTCATTTATGTGTTGAACCACAGGAGAAAGGGCAAGTTCTTAAGCAAATAGTTCTCAATTGTATTTACCATGGAGAAGGACTTGGAAGTTAGTGTGTTCAGGCAACAGAACCGTGTTTGCCTAAAACACATACTTTATGAATAAATGATGATGGCCATCTTCAAGGTGGATCCTAGGGTCTGACCAGGTATATCAGTTCAGTTCAGTTTCAGTTTATTGTCATTTAGAAACCACAAATGCAATGCAGTTTTTTTTTTAAATGAGACAACGTTCTCCAGAATGATATCACAAAAGCACACGACAAAACAGACTACACCAGAAAATCCACAAAACGTTTGGTAATCACCAAATCCAGAGTCCGGAGAGGCTGCTGCATATTAATATCGTGTTACCATCTTAACGTGTTTCTTGGAAAGGAGCTCCAAACCCACCAGACAAAACAAGACTACCCAGACACACCAAGTCAAGAGACCAACTCTACCACCAACAAGCCAAAAACTAAAGCTACAAGACCTACACAAAACCACAGTTACATATAGTTATAGTTAACATATAGTTACAACAGTGCAGACAATACCATAATTGATTAAAAAACAGACCATGGGCACAGTAAAAATAGCCCAAAGATGTTAAAAGACTATAAATTTGAAAGAAACCACCACACAGTTTCCACAAGTCCTCAGGGTCCCGATAGACTCGTCATCCCACGCAGGCAGCAGAAGGGAATACCCCCACTAAGGACTTCCACGGCACCAGACTCAGCCTCGCAGACACAGCACACAATGAAAGCTCCGTCGGACTCAGCCTCGCAGACGCAGCACACAGTGAAAGCGCCCTGACCGCAGAGGACTCCGAGTCCGTCCAACCTCCAAGCCTCCGACCATCCCCTCTGGCACAGCCTCTTCGGCACCATCCTCTGCTGAACGCACTATGACGGCCACCAGCAACACGAGGCCGAGGACCGTGGGCCTGTTCTTCTCAGCAGAGACCCAGACCTCACAACAGCAGCAGCAACGAAGAAGGCCTTCCTGGAGATTTCCAGATGTTCCTCCATGCTCCCACGTTAATTTTTCATCAGATTAGGATTGTGCACGGCACCCCACTTAACAAATAACAGATATCAGCTCCGGAGTGGCCGCTGCAAACTGCGTCACGCCGCCATCTTGGTCATTGTGGGGAAGCAAGGGAACAAACTGTTGGAGCCCTGACAGAGATCTTTGTATTTTCTTTAGCCACAGATAGAGTGTTGAAAAATGGTTAGTATTTTGTCTTTATATGAGGATTGTAAGGATAAGCCAAGGAATTACATAAAAGGCACTGAGCTTATATGAGAGTGAGGCATCAGTGCCATTCATGGCGTTACTTTTCACTTTGTAGGAAGTAATGGCCTACAAGCCCTGCCAGAGTTGATGTCCACCCGATTCCACCTCCAACCTCATTCAAAAGTGTTCCGTTGTTTGAGGTAGCCCACCATATGTCGTACCTGGATTTTTAAAAAAATAGTCCTTGGTCTCCAGACTTGAATGCCACAGATCTAACCCACAACAAACTACGATCATCCTGGTTCATCCACAGGTTTTGATTTGGATATATACAGTATGTTCTCACAGGCATACAGGTTTTAACAAAGTCCATGAAAGCAGTGGCATAATCATTCAGACTCTAAGATGAATCTCTGAATAGAGTCCAGTACACCAATACAAAGCAGTCCTGCAAGAGTTTCTGCACCTCCCTTGTACAAACCTTCTTAGCCCTCACTACTGGTGCTGCAGTCTTCAGTCTTTTCTCAAGGAGTAGAAGTACAGCCAGGTGATCAGCCTTTCCAAAGTGCAGGCACGGAATACACAGTAAGCACTCTTGATGGTAGTGTAGCAGAGGTCCAGTGCACTGGCTCCTCTGGTTTCACAAGTGATTTGTTGGTAACAATTATTTAGAGGGTTTTTTTCAAACTGGGTGATTAAGATCTCAGATGATGGAAAAGGCATTAGGATGCACTGTTTCAAGCCTGTTGATTACATAGTTCAGTTCATCTAAAGCCTGCTTGACAATGGCCTGAGGTGGAATGTACACTGCTACCAAGATGAAAATTGAAATCTCCCACGGCAGATAAAATGGATGATACTTAATTGCGAGATGTTCCAGATTGGGTGAGCAGGACTGAGACAGCACTACAACATTTATAGACCGCAAGGAGTTGATCATAAAGCATCTTCCACTGCCTTTGAAAGACTCAGGAGTACTATCTTGGCTGTGAATTGTGAAGATAGCCAGCTATATTGCTGCATCCAAAATGGTAGGGTACATCCAAGACTTCATGAAACAAAAAACACAACTGGTCCTAATGTCCCTCTGGTACAGCAGTCTAGCTCTGAGATCTCTGATTTTATTTGCCAGAGACAGTACATTTAACAGCAGAATGGTCAGTACTGGGAGTCAAAAGCCACACTTCCTTAGATGAACTTTGAAAGCAGAGCGGCACCCGCTTTTCCACTGTCTAAAAGGGGAATCATGCCAGCAACCAGAGTCCATTCAAGTTTCATTGACTTTGAGTGATAGATTTTTTTAAAATCACCTTAAAATGATACCATTAACTATATAGTCCATAGATATAGCCGTGGTTTTCATATGTAGCAGACTGAAACAGAGATAACAAAACTGCTCACTTGACTCGCAAGCAGATCCAATGCAATGATGGATGGTCGATCAAGCAGTTTGCTTTCATCCAGACAGCATAGGCCAAAGGCATTTTTAGAGCTGCACGCTGCTATGCATATCACAATTATTTCATCACATCTTGGAAAGTTGGGAGTTAAATTACTTACTTGCCTTCAGAGACTTCTGCAGTTTTAATATTGCTATTCCAGTTGTCTTTTGCCATCGAAGTTCCAAGGAACTGATGTGAAATTTGACAACAATGATGACAGTGAATAAGGGATTGAGAATTTTTTTCCTGGAGATTTTCATTGCATTAGTCAAATAAAGTTCACTTTCCAATTATCAGCCCATACCCAAATGCTATGTGTACCATGCTGCCACCAGGCTGACTGCTTCATTTTCTGGGAACTTGCAAATGGAATACAGAAAGAGGCTTTGTGAGCGGGCAAAATATGTTAGATAGAATATAATACAGAACATGATGTGGAAAAGTAGAAAAATTGAGTATCTTATAAAATATAAAAGATCATAAGTGCTGTTGTTCTGAGGGACCTGAGAGACCTAGCACTTTCATTAAAGGTACACAAATCTTTCTCGGTTAATGAACTGTTCATTTTAAAATCTTACCAACTGTATTGGTATCTTCAACTACCACCTCCACATTTCTGTCACGGTATTCCACTCTAAAGTTCAGCATTCTTGGTTGCCTTTCCACAATTGGTCTAGATGATGTTTTTGGGCAGAAGGTCGAAGAACTGGAAGAGGAAGAGGACTGACCAGTAGATCCATACGTTGGATCCTGTGACGTCTCACCACTAACAAACTCACTGCAAACAGATAAAAAATCCAAACATGAACAATAATGTTAACAAAACATTTAAAACAGGCATAGGAAACTACCCTGGCATACCAAACAATCATTGGTCAATTTCTTAGGTAGTTAGCTCTGGTTTGTGCATTGAAACGTTATCTGCATCTGGGCAGCTGGCTGCATAGCTGGCCAGGTTATGAACTGATCAAAACTATAAAAATAGTAAAGCAAAATCTTATGTACAAGATTTTCAATATTATACTTTTTTTAAAAGTAACCAACTAAAGCTGATTATAATTTAGTTTGCAAAATGTAAACCATTTCAGAACAAATATTGAAAGCCCTAAAAAGAGTGCAATAATAAAAAAATACATTACAAAAAAAATCTTTCACAATGAATTCAGAATTATTCATGCATTTACACCAAGGACAAAGAAACTTCAAAATTCTCATAATAAATTCAAATCACAATACAACTTCCACTTCCTCTATTATGCAAATCTTCATCTGTAGGTTACAAATGCATTAATAATAAGAAAACCATACAAAAATAACAACCTCTACAATTGTAGGGTTTTAGCAGATTATAAAAACTTGTTTTAAATATCTCAATTATTCTGATGACAATCAAGAAAAACAACTAAGCAGCTTTTGAATTATACTTCTTCGCAGTTGATAGGACAATTCCTTCTGATAATTCAAGTTATCTACACATACATTTAACACAACTGGAATCAAATCTGAAATGCTGACACACGAATAGAATGACTAAGTGTCTTCTGGATGCTTTGGATCCATATGAAAATTTACCTTTTCATTATTTCTCATCTTTTTAAAATCACACGAGCTGGTCATCCAGCCCAGAGTGTCCATGCCAACCCTGAAAGGATTCCTATTCCTTAAATTTCTTACATGCCCGTCAACTACTCCTACTTTCAGACAACCTGTCAATTTACAGTAGTCAATTAATTTACCTTTGGGACATGGGAGGAATTTAGGGCAGATCAACCAAAGGCACTGAATCTGTGCAGCACCAACACCAACAGCAATGTCCCTGTGACATTCATGCACTCACACTCACCAATAGCTCACAAGATGGTTGAAATGAGAATTAAGCAAATATCATCTTGATATAATTTAGGAAATTATGACTTGGATTTAGATATGTCGCAAGTGAAAAAATAGCACTAATGGATATATTCTGAATTTAATCATTTAACAAGGTATCATATACACATAAATAAGAACACACAAGCCACTCAGCCACAGGGGTGAAATTTGTTCAACAAGAAGCCATTAAGCAGACAAGGTCTACATTTTCCAGAGATCAGGTAAGTGAGAAGCGATCTAACTTACTGAAGGTGGGCAACAACTTACTGGGTGTTTTCAAAGCAACAAACTTGACTAAATGCTCTATTAATAACACTTTTTTAATATGGAAAATTGTGGTAAACCATTACTGCAAACAATGAAGTAGTGAGCGAAGGAGAGGCTGATCGGTAGGTCGAGGCCTGTGAATGCAAGACAGACTAGAGCAAGGTAGAGGCATATTCCTGGAGAAGCAGGAGAGGTGGAGAAGATGGAACTTTGGAGCGACCACGGTGGTATTATATTTGAAGAAGAGTTGTTTTGGTCCCCATCCACCTAAATGGGAAGGTTTGATTTGGAACCCGCCACATTGATTTGGAAAGGTTGAGTACATGCCAGAAGCAGCCCAGAGAGAATGTTTCTTAATTGTACACACTTTTTTTTAATGTTCTATCGCTGATCAGCAGTGAACCATCTGATTGGCCTATCAAAGTTCTCTTTGGGAACCAGTTGGACTTGATCAGCATTTCTGATCTGGCTATTGTTCACGATTGCACTTAATAAAAAAAAAATCAATGCAGCGGGGCCCAGGCTCGAGTGTGGGGGACAACCCGGTGCTTGGACAATTTAAACACCGGGCCAAATGGACTGAAAAGGCAGGGTGTCAGGACTGGAGACAAGGGTTGAGCTGGTTCTGCTCCACAATGTTTTCTCTGTTCTCCTCAGCGCTGAGGCTGAGGCTATTCTCTGCTCTGGCTCCTACGTGCTTCATGTCTGCAAACCACAGCGATTTTGCCTCACTATACAATGAGCTTAGAACTAGGGTGTGGGCCTACTCCGGCTGCTCTGGGATTCGGGTCCATGGACTCAATTTGGTTAGGAATGCTGTTAATTGCTTTTACTGTTTGCATGGTTTGTGCTTTAAAAAAAAAATCGCCCTCTTTCTCAGCACATTGGGTGTTGGCCTTTCTTTAAATTAGGTTCTTTTGGGTTTCTTGTTTTGTGGCTGCCTGGAAGCAGGCAAATCTCAAGGTTGTATAATTTATATGTACTTTGACTGAAACATACAAAAATTTCATTGATCTTATGCTTCCTCTGGTTCCTGTCTAGAACTATGAGGTCAAAGTTTCTTAATAAGGGTTTGACTATTTACATACCAGATGGCAAGAAAGTTCTGTATTCAAAAGGTCAGAAGAGATTCAGATATTGAATACATTCAATTCAAAGATCATCAAGATACTAGAGTATTAAAGGAATTAAGTTAGATGCATAAAGTAGCACTGAAACAGATGACCAGCCATGAGCTTATTGAATCCCATGAGCAATATGAGCAATCATTCTCATCTCTAGAATTCAGCTTTTTAGTTTCTATTTAGATCAAGGCTGTATTGAGGCTGAGGCAATCATGGCAAAACCAAATTTGAAAGTGCCACTTAATATTGCTGTTACTGGCAGCTTAAGAAAATGGTGATTTTTAAGAAGTTAGGGCACCAATCCAATCTCACTTTTTTTTTGTACAGAATTTTACAGACTGAGGCTATGTCCACACTACACTGGATAAATCCATAACCAAAGCTTTTTCTCTTCGTTTTTACCCTCTGTCCACACTAAAATGGCGTTTTTGTCCCCCCCAAAACGGAGATTTTCAGAAACGCCCTCCAGAGTGCGTAATTTTGAAAACGCCGGATTGGTCAGAGTAGTGTGGAGAGGGCAACCGGAGAAATCTAGAAACGCTGTCATGACGTGCCAGAACAGATGGTGATGGCAGCGCGGTATTTGATTCCATGAATGCAACCTAACAATTTCAGAACAGACGGCAACGAGACTGAAGCCAGAAGAGTTAGAAATGTACTCACCAAATACTTTGACCCATAACTTACTGAATAAATAAGTATACTCACTTTGCCCTGTTTTCTGTCCTTGCTCGTATGAAGGTGGTTTACCTATTTATGCAAGTACTTCACTGACAATAGATGTGTAACAGCTTAATGTAACATTGTTTGGAAATACAAAACAATGCTGATGCAGACATATTTTATACATTTAACAAGGGGCTTTATTAATGGAACAGAGTTTGTCAGTTTTTCAATGTTCGTCATCAGCCGGAACATACTGTCCATGAGCTCCCTGTCGGTTGCCTCCATACGCTCCAGTATTTGTTTTTTTTTAACTTTTAAGTCCTCCTGCACGACCGCCAACAGCTGTCCGTCGTTTAAGTCTTTCTAGTCCGTAAATGAACAAACGCACAGCACACCAAGACTTTCACAGCGAGATTCAACACCAAACATGTCACTTGTTTTCAGTAGATGTGTCCTGCGCATGCACAGTAGGAGGAGATTCACCAAAATATCCGTTTTAATGTGGACAGAGATATTTTTAAAAACACCTAGTGTGGACGCCTATGGTTTTTACGTGAAACTGGCGTTTTCAAAATTATCCGGTCTAGTGTGGACGTAGCCTGACAAAAACACCAAGAGTTTTAAATGCAGAAGAACAATTCGAGTGGAGATACAACTATTTCTGGAGCAATTCTCCAGTTCTACTGCCAGAAATGATCTGATCCCAATGCCAATGCTGTATTCAGTACTCCTTGGTATCAGCTGGCTTCCATAAATGACAAAGGTTGCAGAAGCAATGATGCATCATCCACTCAGGACTTCCAGCTGAAGATGATTCCCAAATTATTTTTCTTCGCTACTCACGTGCCAAATCTCACCAACACAGAGAATGATATTCCTGAAGCCATCTTCTCCTGTTAGCTGTATAATTGTGCTAAACTTGACACAACTGCAGAGCTATGATATTATCTGTTGATTCACAAATTGATTAACTCACATAATTTTACTTGTTTAGCAAACATGTTGTATGCTATGGCATCATTAAACTGGACTTTTTAGGAATAATTTATGCTGTTGTCAACATGCCCTGCTGTGGTCCTCAGTGAACCAGGACTCGTCCAGCGGCTTGACTGCGATGTAAAGGATAGATACTGACAGACTGTACTGGAATACAATTCTGGTAAGGTAAATATCTTTCAGTTTCTCTTGTATTCCAAATTTTATATTATACATTCAGTCTAACCCAATTATCATGATGCTAATGCCACACAACATTGAAGGAGCCCTTAGTGTGAAAATCTGACCATTTCCAAAAGGATAATGTGATAGTCAACACTGTCATGGACAGATACAACCATAAAAAGCTGATTACTGAGGTTACGTAAGTTTCTCCTTCATATTCATTTGTTCATCACCTGTCAGATAGCAAGTACTTCAGAGGTCAGCAAGTAAAATTACCACAACTGTTAATCTTATTAACAGATATAGAAGTCCGCTCAGTGCTTCTTCCAAGTATTTTCAATACAGAGAAGTAACAATGCATTAGAGGGAAGAGAATGGTAACTAATGAATCTACTCTTGACGACTCAGGTTCTTGTCTGTGTTTGACATGATGCCATGAGATACACTGGTATTCCATCATTCCTGTACATAAATATTACACCACTTCTAGAGGCATTGTCCCACCAGCATTGTCTGGATGAATTCAAGATTTACAATGGAGAAGGTAAGATATTAGCTGTGGAGCTACAATGCTGAGAGTAACAATGTCAGGTAGACCATAGACAGTTCTTCCTATTTAAACATGGGGCTCCAAGCACTCCTGAGGACATTCCCAGTCAACTGGGGCAAATGGGATGACAGATAATAAATACTTAATCATTATCCTTATTCTATTTTGACACAGCTGTTCTTATTTAATAAAATGGCTTGCATAACCATTTCAGAAGGCAGTTAAGGATGAATAACACTGCTGTGAATCCGCATTCATAAAGATCAAGCTGAGTCAGGGCATCAAATTTTATTCCCTCCATAGTATGAGTTAATTAGATGATCTTATTTTGTTTTTTGATAAATAGACAAGGAGCTTCATATTCACCATTCTTGAGACTAATTTTACTTAAAAATTAATTTAATTTAATTTCCACATCTGCACCTTCTGGAACCTTATTCAGGCCTAGCTTTGCACCATTTCTTGACTGTAGGTGGCCACATACAAAACTAAGCATCCAACATCACCTTTTAATAAGCAACTAAGTTAGTTTTGCCAGTGATGACCACATTCCAAGACATTTTTAAATTGAAACAGGAAGCAAGTTAACATTTTCCTTGTAAAGAGAATGAGCAAATCAGGTCAATGAAGACTTCTTACACTACACTGCAATAGTTTACAAGTTAGAATTAAATTATATTTTAATAGCTATTGCTATTGAACATTGGTAAACTTGAAGACTAGGCAATTACACTGCAAATTCAAAAATATTTGCCAGTTATTGGTTTAAAAAGAGAAAGTAGAAATCTGAAAATGGGATGGTAGAACAGAGGGGTGTTGGAAATTAGCAAATAAATCATCTGAAACATAATTCTCGATAAGCAAAGCAATTAGAAATAAACATCTCTGACATGTTTAACGATATTGAATTAAAATAGAAAACTTCGTGAAACTTGTGTAAAGCCATAATCAAGCTGCACATACAGTGCCTATAAAAAGTATTCACCCCCTTGGAAACTTACATGTTTTATTGTTTGCAACACTGAATCAGTGGATTTAATTTGGCTTTTTTGACACTGACCAACAGAAAAGATCCTTTGTGTCAAAATGAAAACAAGTTTTTACAAATCGGTCTACATTTATTACAAATATTAAACACAAAATAATCAACTTCAAGTCAGTATTTAGTAGATACACCTTTGGCAGAAATTAAAGCCTCGAGTCTGTGTGGATAGATCTCTATCAGCTTGGCACATCAGGACACGCCAAGTTTTCCCCATTCTTCTTTACAAAGCTGCTCAAGCTCAGTCAGATTGCATGAATAGCCCTTTTAAAATCCAGCCACAAATTCTCAGTTGGTTTGAGGTCTGAACTCTGACTTGGCCACTCCAAACACTTTGTTGTTTTTAAGCCATTCCTGTGTAGCTTTGGCTTTGTCTTGCTGGAAAAAAAAACTTCTCTCAAGTTGCAGTTCGCTTGCAGACTGCATCAGATTTTCTTCCAGGATTTCTCTGTATTATGCTCCATTCATTTTACCCTCTACCTTCACAAGCCTTCCAGGGCCTGCTGCAGTGAAGCATCCCCACAGCAAACATAGCTATTAATCTGATGGCAAAAAGGTCAAGTTTGGTTTCATCAGACCATAACACCTTCTTCCAGCTGCCTCCAGACTCCCACATGCCTTCTGGCAAATTCTAGCCAAGATTCCATGAGAGATTCCCCCTTCCCCCCCCCCCCCCCCGAGCTTTTCTCTTTGCCACTCTCCCATAAAGCTGCCACTAGTGAAACAACTGGGCAACAGTTGTTAAAAATGCAGTCTTTCCCATCTCCGCCAATGAAGCTTGTAACCCCTCCAGAGTAGTCGTAGGTCTGTTGGTGGCCTCAGTCACTAATACCCTTCTTGCACAGTCACTCAGTTTTTGAAGACGGCAGATTTACAGCTGTACCATATTCTTTCCATTTCTTGATGATTGACTTAACTAAACTCCAAGGGATATTTCAGTGACTTGGAAATTTTCTTATATCCATCTCCTGACTTGTGCTTTTCAATAATCTTTTTGCAGAGTTGGTTGGAGTGTACTTTTGCCTTCATGGTGCAATTTTTGCCAGCATACTGACTCACCAGCAGTTAAGACCTTCCAGATACAGGTGTATTTTTACTACAGTCAATTGAAACACCTGACTGCACACAGGTGATCTCTATGTAGTGTATATGGATTTCAGCAAGGCATTTGATAAGATACCCCATACAAGGCTTACTGAGAAAGTAAGGAGGCATGGGATCCAAGGGGATATTGCTTTGTGGATCCAGAACTGGCTTGCTCATAGAAGGCAAAGAGTGGTTGTAGATCTGTTCTGGGACCCTTACTCTTCGTGATGTTTATAAATTACCTGGATGAGGAAGTGGAGGGATGGGTTAGTAAGTTTGCTGATGACACAAAAATTGGAGGTGTTGTGGATAGTGCGGAGGGCTGTCAGAGGTTACAGCGGGACATTGATAGGATGCAAAACTGGGCTGAGAAGTGGCCTGAGTTCAACTCAGATAAGTGCGAGATGGTTCATTTTGGTAGGACAAATATGATGGCAGAATATAGTATTAATGGTAAGACTTCTGGCAGTGTGGAGGATCAGAGGGATCTTAGGGTTCAAGTCCATAGGACACTCAAAGCAGCTGCGCAGGTTGACTCTGTGGTTAAGAAGACATATGGTGTATTGGCCTTCATCAATCGTGGAACTGAATTTAGGAGCCAAGAGGTAATGATGCAGCTACATAGGACTCTGGTCAGACCCCACTTGGAGTACTGTGCTCAGTTCTGGTCGCCTCACTACAGGAAGAATGTGGAAGCCATAGAAAGGGTGCAGAGGAGATTTACAAGGATGTTGCTTGGATTGGGGAGCATGCCTTATGAGAATTGGAGCGACGGAGGATGAGAGGTGACCTGATAGAGGTGTACAAAATGATGAGAGGCATTGACCGTGTGGATAGTCAGAGACTTTTCCCCAGGGCTGAAATGGTTGCCACAAGGGGACACAGGTTTAAGGTGCTGGGGAGTAGGTACAGAGGAGATGTCAGGGGTAAGTTTTTTTACTCAGAGTAGTGAGTGCATGGAATGGGCTGCCGGCAACAGTGGTGGAGGTGGATACTATAACGTCTTTTAAGACGCTTTTAGATAGGTACATGGAGCTTAGTAAAATAGAGGCTATACGTAAGACTAGTAATTTCTGAGGTAGGGACATGTTCAGCACAACTTTGTGGGCCGAAGGGCCTGTATTGTGCAGTAGGTTTTTCTATGTTTCTAACTGGCTACACCAGTGATGACTTGGTGTGTCATATTAAAGGAGTGAATAATTATGCAATCAAGAACTTTGTGATTTATACTTGTAATTAATTTAGGTCACTTTGTCAAAATAAGCAACATTTAATCCACTGTGATTCAATGTTGTAAAACAATAAAGCATAAAACTTTAAGAGGGTGAATACTTTTTAAATCGGCACTGTATGGGGCACAGCTCTGGTCTCCTCACTGGATAAACCAGGTTTAAAAGTTTTTGGAACAACTAAATAACTTGCATTTTTCAGAAATGTTGCAGGTTAACTGAATGGTCTTTAAAATTATGACAGAATAGGAGAATACATGTGGAGAGAGCTTCCACTTGTGGGAAAATCATAAATTATAAACAATTATGGACTGGAAAACCAATGCCATGGCTGTTTACAGGAAAGGGATGAACAGACTCTATTTTCTCAGGAAGCTGAGATCCTTCAATGTGTGAAGCAGGACATTGGAGATCTTTTATCAATCTGTTGTAGTGAGTCTTCTTTGATGCTTTATGTTGGGGGAGCAGTATCAGTGCCGGTGATGCAAAAAGACTAAATAAACTCATCAAAAAAGCTGGATTCATCCTTGGCTACAACCTGGACTCTTGAGTTAGTGGTGGAGAGGAGGTCACTAAGCAAACTGTTATCCATCATGGACAATCTGGCACACCCTCTCCATAACCTACTGAATAAGCAGTGAAGCACCTTTTTGAACAGACTCATTCAGCTTCACTGTCACAAGGATTGGTACAGAAAATCTTTCCTACAAAATGCATTAAGTATATACAACAGTTCATCTCTATGCGACAGGAAAACACACATCATAGTACAATAGTCTCTGCTTTATTATTTAATACATTATTATTGCAGATTGTTGTGTATATTATTCTGTACTTTATTATTAGTAAATCTGTACGCTGCTAGGTTGTATTTTTAATTGTTGCTGCTGTAATGAAAGAATTTCCCACTCTGGATCAATAAAGTATTATTATAACTTTAAAACAACTGAGCTCATAAGAAAAAAATAATAACATTAGCATAATTTTATATAATAGAAACCAGAGTCAAGGCAAGGGAGCATAACCTGAAAAAATAAGATATCACATTGTATCACAAGAAAAGCTGATATCAATTCTCACTCTGTTGCGTTACCTATCACATTAATACAAAAATTCTTAGTATTTATTTCAAACTATTTGACCTAACATATAATTCACAAGCAGACACAAAGTTGGTAAGTGAAAAGCAAGGAAATGCAAAAGCTGGAAATCTGAAATAAAACAGAATGCTATAAATAAATCAGTAGTTCAGATAGTATCTGTGGAGAGAGAAACTAAGTTAATATTTTAGTTACATTCATTAGAACCTTTCCGATTTAAGCAAGCATGTTTTGGTAATATTACCTATGTTCAGTGATTTTTAAATAGAGTAACATTTTCTTAAATAAACTGGAGTAAATTAGCTGCAATGACTCTCAGCTTGAAAAATTAATGAATACCTAATCATAAAAAAGTATTTTTTGAAAAATTATATCTTTTTAAAAAGTTTATACCTCAACTTCTGCAACATTCTTATTCTGAGTATATTTAATCAACCTGTGAAAAATGGTGAAGAAAAGATTACTTACTTTTGTAAAATGCCATTCTCTTGTGGAATTATGCCATTAATAGCTGCCTATAAAGGAAAAAAAAGGTTTTAAAATGTCAAAAACTAGTTTGGTTGGGCTTAAATTTTCTAAACCGGAATATTACTTACTGATGAGGACAATTATTTGAAGATGTGCTCCAGTCTTTCAAATATGGGCACAAATTCTGAACTAGGAGACATTACCCTCCTCCTCCACCAACAACTCCCCCCACACCCCAATTAAGATCAGGCCCAATAGCTAATTGTGAAATGTCTCCTAAAGAAAAGTCAAAGCACTACTATTAAGAATCAAAAATTGATCATCTTTATTAGCTTGAATCATAAGGGTTATCAACCTCCTTTGCATCAAATGGGAAATAAAAAATTCTAGCCATTCAGCCAAAGAATAAAGAGGCTGCAAAATGCTCAATTAAAATACTGCTAAAAATGACATAAGCATTTGAAAATCCACTACTTTACTCTCAGAAATCTGCCACCCTCGCAATTTCACATTTACCTCATTTTGTCAGGAATAGCTGTCTTCCAAGTCCTGAAGAAATGGTTTTTAGCACACCTTGTTCAGTGAAGGCCACAGTGTGAAAACCAGAAGCAACCACTACTAACAATTTTAGAAAATGCTGGTGAAAGCAAGAGCAGTAACAAGCACCTTTGTTCTTCAATTCAGAGAACCTTCCCAAATTGATCTGGGGAAAACATGCAAGTTCGCAATGGCAACTCCTTCCTCAAGTAGCTGGAAGGTGTCAAAGCTCACCTGAAATTTCGCAACCCATCCCAGCATCCTTCCGACTCCAGGCAGCAATACCAGATTTCCTTGTAGCTTCACCCAGACCAATCCCACGCAATATTCATAGACCCTAACATACCTGGGGACTATCCGAGTCCTCCTTTGTGAAAACAGATGCTTAGTATGCATCAACTTTTGGTCCCCATTTTAATTTCCTCTGAATCAACTGAAATAAATTATTTTTCCTTGTCGAGTATTTCCAGCATCTACAGTGCTCTGTTTTTCAATTACTTTAGTAAAATGATCTGTTGGATTCTGAGCTAAAACAATTTGGTGCAAGATTTGAGACCCTACTGATTTTAATGGTGACTATGGGATAAAGATGTGAGACAAAAAGGTTAAAGCAAAAATAATTGTGCTTGTAATACTTATGTGACTTATGTATTTTGTAAAATGCTTATAATCATTCACTACAAGATTCATTTGTTTCAATGGCACGAACATTTACAAACCATGAAAATAAATTACAGTGAAGCCCACCACCATCTTTGCTGGCTGTCAAGGCAAGCCATCAATGCACCTCTACAGGATTAGAGACCATCTAGAATGTGCCACAAGACTGCTAGTCACAAAGGACTAGCAAGAAAAGCACTCTATATCCCAGCTAACAAATGCCAATATGGATAAACTGTGAGCATTGAAATATACCAGAGAGTCTGAGTCAGCAAGAACTAATCTACAACTATTTCATTGTTGGTATTTCAATTTCAAGTTTAAGTTTATTGCCATCTCTCAACTACAGCTTGGCAGTCAATACCATCACACCCTCAAAACTAATCAATAAGCTTCAAAAACTAGGACCTCCTTGTCCAGCTGGATCCACAATTTCCTCACTTGCAGATCCATATCAGGAATGACATCTCATCCACAATCTCCATCAGCACAGGAGCACCACAAGGCTGTGTGCTTAGTCCACTGCTCTATTCAATAAATACTTACCGCTGTGAAGCTTCATATTTAAGTTTGCTCACAACACCTGTCACTGGCCAAATCAAAGGTGGTGATGAATCAGTATATAAGAGGGAGATTGTAAATCAGGCTGAAAGGTGCCACAACAACAACCTTTCACTCAACTTCTGCAAGAGCAAGTCACTGATTGTTGACTTTAGCAGGAGGAAACCAGAGGTCCACAAGTCAGTTCTCATCGGAGGAATCAGTGATGGAGTGGGTCAGCAACTTAAAATTCCTTGGTGTTGTCATTTCAGAGGATCTGTCCTGGGTCCAGTACGCAAGTGTCATTACGAAGAAAGCACTGCAGTGCCTCTAGTTTCTTAAAAGTTTGTGAAGATTCAGCATATCAGCTAAAACTTTGACAAACTTATATAAATGTGCAATGGAGAGTATACTGACTGGTTACATCATGGCCTGGTATGGAAACACCAATGCCCTTGAACAGAAATACCTACAAAAAGAGTAGTTGATACAGCTCAGTCCATCATGGGCAAAGCCCTCCCACCATTGAGCAATCTACTCAGAGCACCGTTACAGGAAGGTAGCATCTATCACCTAAGATCCCCACTATCCAAATCTTGATCTCTCTTGCTGCTGTCATAATGAGGGTGATAATGATCCACACCCTCATTAATGAACAGTTATTACCCCTCAGTCACCAGGCTCTTGAACCACAGAGAATGAGTTTAGTCGCACCATCATTGAACTGTTCCCACAACTTATGTACTTATTTTCAAGGACTCACTATATCATGTTCTCAATATTTATTGCTTTTTGATTTATTATTATTTCTTTTTTTCCTTTCTTTTTTGTATTTGCACAGTTTGTCGTCTTTAGCATGAAGGTTGTTCTTGCTCATCTTAGTGGGTGCAGCCTTTCATTGCTTCTGTTGTGTTATTTTGTATTTACTGTGAATGCCCGCAAAGTGTGAATACTCAGCAGGTTGGGCAGCATCTGTGGAAACGAGCAGTCTATGTTTCGGGCCAAGACCCTTCATCAGGACTGAAGAGGGAGGGGGGCCTCACCTTCATCTCCTCCATTTCCCACACTTCGGCCCTCACCCCATCCTCCTGTCACCACAAAAGGGACCGAGTTCCCCTTGTCCTCACCTACCACCCCACCAGCCTCCGGATCCAGCATATTATCCTCTACAACTTCCACCACCTTCAAAAGGACCCCACCACTAAGCACATCGTTCCCTCTCTACCCCTATCCACTTTCTGCAGGGATCTTTCCCTCCACACGTCCCTCCCTACAGATCTCCCACCTGGCACTTATCCCTGCAAGCATAAGTGATACACCTGTCCCTACACCTCATCTCTTACCACCATTCAGGGCCACGAACAGTCCTTCCAGGTGAGGCAACACTTCACTTGTGAGTCTGTTGGGGTAATCTATTGCATCCGGTGCTCCCGGTGCGGCCTCCTCTACATCAGCAAGACCTGACGCAGATTCGGGGACTGCTTCGTCAAGCACCTACGCTCTGTCCGCCACAACAGACAGGATCTCCCGGTTGCCACTCACTTCAACTCTCCTTCACATTCCCATTCGGATATGTCCATACATGGCCTCCTCTACTGCCATGATGAGACCAAACTTCGGTTGGAGGAACAACATCTCATATACCGTCTGGGTAGTCTCCAGGCCCTTGGGATGAACATCGAATTCTCCAACTTCCGGTAATTCCCTCCCTCTCCCTTTCCCCATCCCACCTTCACTCTGTCTTCTCTTCTAGCTGCCTATCACCTCTCATGACGCTGCCTTCTTCTACTACCCATAGTGCTTTCCCCTTAGATTCCTTCTTCACCTTTCCTGCCTATCCCCTCCCTGCTTCCCCTCCCTCACCCATTGATCTTTCCTCTGATTGGTTTTCCACCCTCCCCCCACCTTCTTTACAGGGCCCCTGTCCCCTCCTTCTTTAGTCCTGACGAAGGGTCTCGACCCGAAACGTTGACTGCTCAGTTCAACAGATGCTGCCCAAACTGCTGAGTTCATCCAGCTTCTTTGTAGGCCTTCTAGCACGATGGCCAAGTCTACTGGTATCCTGGAGTCACATTTCTGTCAGTTTAAGTCTGCAGCAGTCCCTCAGCTCCCAATGGTTCAGATATGGATAATCCATCTTATTTTCTAGCAATCGACTTTAGTGAGTAGAACTGTCAGGAGCACAGGCCTCCAATACCATTAATGCTTACTGCGCACCTGTGACCTCATGCACCGCTTCCAACGTCCGATTTTCTGAGTACCTGTAGTAGGCTGCAGTGTGATGAGAGGGCCTGTTCCACGTGTTAGGCTGTAACTGCGCTGTACCTTTGTTATAAAGCTCATTAGCAAGGTAGACTTCAGATTTTAATGTTCTTTATGATCAGCAGTATTTTTCCAATCATAGAAAAGACGGAAAGGATGAGAAATTTGACCATTGATTAGAGCCAGGGAGGTTGCTGTGACCATATACACTGCCATCTTGTGACATTACTTGGTAGCAAGTATATCTAGCCTTTAGCAAACAAATTACTTCAGAAAAATATAAATAGGAGAATAGTCAGGCGATTTGGTTGCTCAAGCTGCTATACCATTTAACAAGACCATTGCTAATTTTCTACTTTAGCACCATTTTGTGACAGTATCCCTATATCCCTTTATCCTTTAATATCAAAAAGTCTCCAGACCTCCATTTTGAATGCAATTGAAGACCAAGTTTTCATTTCAGTTTTAAATGGACTACATATTTCGAGGCTGTGAACTGGAGGAAAACACCTTTCCGGCATCTACCCTGCCACGTCCTCTTTGAATTCCGTAGCTTCAAAAAGGTTACTTTTCATTCTTCTAAACTTCAGAGGTCCAGCATACTTAATTTCTCCTAGAAACCTCTCTTTGAGAAAAGCCAAAATTGTACAGCATATTTCAGACATGGTATCAAAAAGGCCACATACAGTACAAGTGTTCTATACTTATCTATGTAATTAAATCCTCTTAAAGGCAAGCACAGTATACCACCCACCTTCTCAACTGACCTACAAGTCACCTTCAACAAGTTTCCTAATCACTCACAAATTAGAAAAAATACTCAGAATTCCTTTTCTCAACCGGTGAATAACCTCAGTTTCCACATTATATTCAATCTGCTATATTACTGCCCACCCCTTAGCAATTTAACCACAGGAGGAGAAAGAAAGGGACGGGGGGAAACACTAGAAAAAACACCATTTATGCATAGTAGACTTCTCAGGCAGAATATCAAGTGCAGTTCTCTTAGCTTGTATTTGGCTACACCATGCCTGTAGAGGAGGGCAGAGAGATTGGAATGGGAATAAGGGAACTTAAAATAGCTTGTAGCAGGGAGTTTAACATGACCACTGTGGACCTAGCAAGGGTGCTTGGCAAAAGCATTTCCATTATTGGCACTTGGTCTTGCTGATGTAGAAGAGGTCTCATTGGAGCACAGAATGCAGCAAAGTTAGAGGAGGACCATTTGGGTATATGCCTCACCTGGAAAGGCTATTTAAGTGGAGGCATATACCCAATGGAGGTACACAGCAGGTGAGATAGCAGGCATCACTTCCAGTTGCAGGGGACAGTACCTAGGGAAGAATGAGCCATGGACAGTGGTTGCTGCAGAAAGCAGAAAAGAATGGGAAGTGGAAGCAGCAGCATAGGTGCCAGAGAAATCCAAAAGTCTGATGGAGGTACATGCCTCTGAGTACAAAATTGGTGGCTGAAGGGATTGTGCAAGTGGGTTGACTTTAAATTTCTGGATCACTGGAAGGTTATTGGGGGAATGGGACCTGTATATCCCGTATAGGTGGCACTTTAACTAGACTGGGACCAGCATTCCAGCTGGGAGAGTTATTGTACAGTTGGGTTAGGTTTTTTAACCTTATTAAGAGAGAAGGGGGCTTCTCTGGACCCCAAGAAAGGGAGTTTGTCAGGTTGGTACTGGACCCCAAGAAAGGGAGTTTGTGGAGTGCGTCCAAGATGGATTCTTAGAGCAGCTTGTACTGGAGCCTACCAGGGAGAAGGCAATTCTGGATTCAGTGTTGTGCAATGAACCGGATTTGATAAAGGAACTCGAGGTAAAGGAGCCATTAGGAGGTAGTGACCATAAGTTTTAATCTACAATTTGAGAGGGAGAAGGGAAATTCAGAAGTGTCAGTATTACAGTTGAACAAAGGGGACGATGGAGCGAGGAGGGAGGAACTAGCCAAAGTTGACTGGAAGGATACCCTAGCAGGGATGACAGTGGAACAACAATGGCAGGTATTTCTGGGAATAATACAGAAGGTGCAGGATCAGTTCATTCCAAAGAGGAAGAAAGGTTCTAAGGGGAGTAGGTGGCAACCGTGGCTAACAAGGTAAGTCAAGGACAGTATAAAAATAAAAGAGAAGTATAACATAGCAAAGAAGAGTGGGAAGCCAGAGGATTGGGAAACTTTTAAAGAGCAACAAAAAATAATTAAAAAGGCAATACGGGGAGAAAAGATGAGGTATGAAGGTAAGCTAGCCAAGAATATAAAGGAGTATAGTAAAAGTTTCTTTAGGTATGTGAAGAGGAAAAAATTAGTTAAGACCAAAGTTGGGCCCTTGAAGGCAGAAACGGGTGAATTTATTATGGGGAACAAGGAAATGGCAGATGAGTTGAACAGGTACTTTGGATCTGTCTTTACTAGGGAAGACACAGACAAACTCCCAGATGTAATAGTGGCCAGAGGACCTAGGGTAATGGAGGAACTGAAGGAAATTCATATTAGGCAGAAAATGTTGTTGTTCTTTCTTTCTTTCTTTTTCCATCTTTTTATTATCATTATTAATAACAACAAAATAAAATAGGTACATAGATAATGGGATTACAAACGTACATATTTCAACTAACTATAAAAGATTACAAGAACAATGATTACAGTATAAGAAAATGGTGTTGGGTAGACTAATGGGACTGAAGGCTGATAAATCCCCAGGGCCTGATGGTCTGCATCCCAGGGTACTTAAGGAGGTGGCTCTAGAAATCATGGACGCATTGGTAATCATTTTCCAATGTTCTATAGATTCAGGATCAGTTCCTGAGGATTGGAGGGCTGCTAATGTTATCTCACTTTTTAAGAAAGGAGGGAGAGAGAAAACAGGGAATTATCAGGGAACCCTCCCTCTCCCTTCCCCCATCCTACTTGCACTCTGCCTCCTCTTCCAGCTGCCTATCACCTCTCTCATGATTCTGCCTTCTTCTACTACCCATAGTGCTTTCCCCTTACATTCCTTCTTCACCTCCTCCTGCCTATCCTCTCCCTGCTTCCCCTCCCCCACCCACTGATCTTTCCTCTGATTGGTTTTTCACCTGGCACCTTCCACCCTCCCCCACCTTCTTTATGGGGCCCCTGTCCCCTCCTTCTTCAGTCCTGACGAAGGGTCTCGGCCCAAAAACATTGACTGCTCATTTCAACGGATGCTGCCCGACCTGCTGAGTTCATCCAGCTTGTTTGTATGTGTTGATAAGCCACATGTGGGACTGGTTCAAATGTTTAGGACCCAAAGATCCAGGGAAAATTACCAAACTGGATCCAGAATTGGAGACAGTGGACAACAGAGACTGTTGTGTTTGCGATTTGATGTAAGTGGCATCAGTGCTGGAACCTTTGCTGTTTGTAATATCTATGAATAACTTGAATGCAGATATGGGATCACAAATTTGCAGATGACATGATGATTGGAGGAGTTTAGTGTAAGGATAACAACGTGTCGTAAAATAATCCGAAAAATGGTAAACAAAGTTTAGTCCAGATAAATGCAAAGTGATACATTTTAGGAGCACTAATGATGCTAGGACATACACTATGAATGATAGAGTCTTAGAATGCATAGAGCAACAGTCGAGTATAAGTCCACAGATACTTGAAAGTGGTAAAATAGATGGAGAACATGATTGGGAAGGCATATGGAATCCTGGCCTCCTTTATTCGGAGCAATGAATACACAATTAGGGAGGACTTTGGTCAGACCTCGGCTGAACCACAATTGAGAGTAAAGATGTAACAGTGCTGAAGGGAATGAAAAGGGGATTCATCAGGATGTTGCCTGAGATGAAGCAATTCAGTTCAGTCTGTTCTTCCTACAGCAGAATAGGTTAAGAGGGCATATGAATGAGGTATACAAAATGATGAGGGGTAGAGATGAGGTAGAGTGCAGGAAACTTTTCGGCCAATCAGAAGCAGATAAAATTAAAACTGGGTGAAAATTAAAATGAAACTGGGTCACTGATATCATTTGAGATGAACACAGAAATCACTTCGAAGTCTATAGAACAAGTAGCAAGCAATGGAATAAATACAGAAAGGTCTCAAAGGTTGGAAAGGACAAGCTATATGGTTCTATAAAACATCAGCAATCGTGCATCCACAGCTAGAGCCATAAATGTCCGCAGTAGAAGTAGCAATCCCGTCTGTTCTTATTTAGTTTCCAGGGACTTTGAAGAACATCTTTCATGAGCAGCTACTGAATGAATTTCAGGTTTGAACAGGAAGGCTGAGTACAAGGTAAATGGCAGGATTCTTAGCAGTGTAGAGAAACAAAGTGTCCAAGTCCACAGATCTCTCAAAGCTGATAATGCAAACTGATAAGATGTTTAAGGCAGCCTGTGGTGTGTTGGCTTTCAATAATTGGGAGAGCAGGTTCAAGAGTCATGAGGTTTTGTTACAACTCTGTAAGAGACCATACTTGCAGTATTGTGTTAAGTTCTGGTCGCCTCATTAGAGGAAACATTTAGAAGCTTCAGAGAAACCGCAGAGGAGATTGACCAGGATGCTGCCTGGATTAGAGGCCATGTTTTATGAGGAAAGGTTGAGCATGCTAGGGCTTTTCTCTTTGAAGCAGAGGATGAAAACTGACTTGACAGAGGTGTATAAGATTATGAGAGGCATAGAATGTACACACCAGTGCCTTTTTCCCCCAAGGCAGCAATGGGCAATAGTTGAGGGCATTACCTTAAGGTGACTGGAGGAAAGTTCAGGGGAGATGTCAAAGGTATCTTTTTTAAAGAATAGAGTGATTAGTGCTTGGAATACACCGGCAGGGGCGCCGGTAGAGCTGATACAATATGGAAATTTAAGACATTCTTAGGTAGGCACATAGATTTGAGAAAAAAGGATTATGGGTTGTATAGGATGGAAAGGTTAGGTTGATCAAAAGAAAATCATGAAAATGGAAGGTACTGAAATTAATTGAAAGATCTACTTCAATCCCAAAGTTTATAGTCAAAGACCTGCAGAAGACCCATAATCAGGTAGAAGTTGGATATGTATTCTTTGTGGTGGCGTGTTGGGGAGGCAGCATTAAGAAGAGGGACGCCTCACGTCTTAATAAGCTGGTAAGGAAGGCGGGCTCTGTCGTGGGCAAAGTACTGGAGAGTATAACATCGGTAGCTGAGCGAAGGGCGCTGAGTAGGCTACGGTCAATTATGGAAAACCCTGAACATCCTCTACATAGCAACATCCAGAGACAGAGAAGCAGTTTCAGCGACAGGTTGCTATCGATGCAATGCTCCTCAGACAGGATGAAGAGGTCAATACTCCCCAATGCCATTAGGCTTTACAATTCAACCGCCAGGAGTAAGATATGTTAAAGTGCCGGGGTTGATTGTATTTAATGTATTTAAGTAAACTACTTAAGAACTTTTTAAAAGCTATTATTAATGCTTTTTGAGAGAGTGATTTAGAGGCATATCATATTTTTACTGAGTTAAGTATTGTATGTAATTAGTTTTGCTACAACAAGTGTATGGGACATTGGAAAAAATGTTGAATTTCCCCATGGGGATGAATAAAGTATCTATCTATCTATGTAAGCAAACATGTAAAACAGGTAACATTTGCAGATATTAAAAGATGGAAATATAAATACTTCTGCATGTGAAACCATCCCTTTGGTGAAAAAAATGGAAAAGCATTTTGTGATGAAACAAACTTTATGATGGTTTTCACAGCAAACAATGAGTAGAAGAGTAAAGATATCTTGTTGCAGTTATAATGGGCCAAGATTGCGATTACACATAGAATATTGTGTCACAAACAAGTGAAAATCTGCAGATGCTGGAAATCCAAGCAACACACACAAAACGCTGGAGGAACTCAGCAAGCCAGGCAGCATCTATGGAACAAGAGTACAGTCAACACTTCAGGTCGCGGGCCTTCAGCAGGACTGGAGGTGGTGGGAGGGGGGAGGGAGGAGGAGAGGAAGCAACCTCCCCTCCCCCCACCTTCTAACTCTGATCTTCATCTTTTTTCCTCCCATCCTGGTGAAGGGTCTCAGTCCCAAACGTCAGCTGTGCTCTTTTCCAATAGAATATCATATATTGGTTTGGTCAACCTAACCAAGGAAAGACGTACTTGCAAGAGAAGTACAGCTGAAAGTTCACTGGAATGACACCAATGAGAGTGGGGAAGAAACCACCAAATAATCAAAACTAGTTATAAAATGTCAGTCCTGTCCTGCCAAAGGGTTTTGGCCCCAAACGTCAACTGTACTTTTTTTCCATAGATGCTGCCTGGCCTGCTGAGTTCCTCCAGCATTTTCTGTGTGTTACTATAAAATGTCAGTTTCAGCAATGTTTGAACAACTGAGTGATACATCTGACAGTGCAATACATTACCAAGATTCAAAATGCATGTACATAATTAAAAGATCTTCAGAAAAACCTTTATCAAATTAAAACTCTTCCATTAAATTTTACAACTTACCACTAAATCCCAATTATTTTGCTCAAGCAATGTAATAGCTTCATCAATATTTTCAATTCCAGTGCATGCCTGCAAAGACAAAAGTTTTACAAGAAAGCTGTAAAAATGTTTACATCCAGCAAATATTAACTTTGCAATGCACAACTTATACCAAAATATATTAATCAAGAAAATGCTTCAATTTAACAAAGAAACAAAGTACAAAGGGCTTTTACACTAAGAAACTAAGTAATGCAATAAAACAATCGTATTTGACAGTCTATGTAAACTTCTCACAAAAGACCATGATAAAAATTGTGATCCCATTCAGATTGGATTTTGATCATTCAAAGAGCCCCATTCCAAAATCTCCAATTTATTTTCCACCATAGTTGAGGTAATAACAATCCTTCAGAATCAAAGGATTCAAGTCCGCCAAAGAAATTTAATCCAAAACTTATTTCAATGTAACCCTGCACATACAGTGAATTCCAGGTAATTGAGACACATCAGATTCAGTACATTTTTTGCCCAATTAAGTAGCTGCCCCAATTAGGCAAAGTTTCATGGAAATAGTTCAAAAGATATAAAAAAGAAAAAGCTACCCTTTAATTGAGTAACAAATTATGTATTTAAATGAAATACAGAACAAATTAGAACACTATCAATACTACTACAGTACTATAAAACTGTAATAGGTCCTAATAGCTGGCTTGGTGGTTGTCCATCATATGCAATGATGGCAGGAAACCTGTGCGGCAGATATTAAAGTGGAAACATCATTGCACTGGGGCTTTTCCTCTCTCTTGACCTCAGAGGTCCAGGTACAGTGATACGAACGCCATCATACTGGGACTTTCCTTGGTTGCAGTGGGTAACCATGCTTATTCCGTGCCTCATCATGCCCTTAGCTCTCCACAGAGCAATGCAAAACCATTTTCCTGGACCATCTATCTGACCAGTCCACTGGAGCTGACTTTTGTATGCTGGGACAGATAGGCATGCCCCAAAGCATACGGCCAGTTGGCTCCCCTCAGCTGGTTTATTAGCCCACCTGTCGAAGCAGTGTACCAAGGTCTGCCCACTGTCGCAGACAAACACAGCTTTTTGGAGCCATGGGTGACAGCTGAGTGTATGCTGCTATTTTCTTTTTATTGACTATAAATGAACAAAATCACACAGATAAGGAACTATCTTCATTCAATTTGTGATCATTGCAACCTTCAAATCTTCATTTTAACTGTAATATTCAAGATGACTTAACATCTTAAATTTCTGCATAGTTCCCAACTTGTTGAAGTAATGAAATTGCTTCATTCCCAGCCATTTCTGGCATCTCCAAGCCTGAATGCTTAAAGCTGCAGTAAGCAAAATTTATGAATCGTCTTACTGTTCATTTCTCACCAACTATGAGTGACAAAAATTGCTGCACATTTTTTTTTAAAAAACGCAACTGCTGATATTTAAAGACTATTGGCTCTAATCATATAATAGTGTGTAATGGCCACACAAGAGCACGCGGTGACTCTAGTTAGACACTGCTCAGTAAACAGTCTCCCGTCCTCCCATCCCAAATAAGCGGCATGGTGTCCCAAATAAATGAAGAGAGTCCCGGCTAGATTCTTGATTAGTCTTTGTTCTTGAATTGTCCCAGCTAAGTGGCTGCCCTTATTAATCAATGGCCCAGTTAACCGGAATCCATTGAGGTAATTGCTGATGTCAATGCAATTTGTAGTTTATGGGAAACAGACAGAGTGGAGCCGAAGCTAATGCCTGGTTAACCATGTTTTTAGTGGATGGCAGAGCAAACGAGAGCCGTTTTAATAAAGAGCAGTTAAATGATGGCTTGTGATTTATTCACATCTTCAACCATCTCAGTTTTCACCTTGGAGATACCTGAAACACAGATGGGAGTGAAAATTAAACAATTTCACACTTCAACAAGTTAGGAACGACAAAGAATTTGAAGATATCGACAATCACCTTGAATGTTACAATGATACTGAAGATTTGAAGGATGCAACTGGCATTGTTCTAATTTGTTCTTCATTTCATTTAAATACATACCGTAGATTCCGGATTTTAAGCCGCTACTTTTTTCCCACATTTTGAACAGCTTTGAACTTTGCGGCCAATAATCCGAAGCGGCTAATGCAAGGTTTTTTTCATGCCGCCTCGTAAACATTTTGCCTCGTAACAGTAGACCAATAAAATTGATGAGTAGTTCACAGAGGTCCAATGAAATTGTACGATAAATCAAGCGCACTTTCACAATTAAATTATTGTAAATCAGTCATTTGTACTCACCCTCATCAACATGGAAAACACTCGAAGCATTGTGCTACCTACCCTACTTAGTTTAAACTATATTTGTTTTCTGTACTACATCGCGGGATGCTATGACGACACACCCGGTTTCGCGGTGTCTTGTGGGAAAATGCCGTTTGCGATGAAACGGAAAGGAGGGGGGAGCGCATTACGCGATCGGCTTTGGATCTGAGCGAAATCTGCTTTTAAATGCCGTTTGCGATGAAACGGAAAGGAGGGGGGAGCGCATTACGCGAGCGGCTTTGGATCCGAGCGAAATCTGCTTTTAAATGCCGTTTGCGATGAAACGGAAAGGAGGGGGGAGCGCATTACGCGAGCGGCTTTGGATCTGAGCGAACTCTGCTTTTAAGTTAAAGGTATCAATAACTTTTCCTGGTAGGCTGCAGTATATATATTTTTTACCAGTCGTTAGGAGATATTGGAATGTTGTTCAGTAAAGAAGTATACGCAACGTATATTTAAAAGTAGCCTCGTACGGGCACGGTTCGAAAAAAAGCATTTGCAATATGTATTTGTTTTTGTTACCATATGGATTTAATTAAAAGTTAAAAAAATCCTCACGTGTAATATCTTTCTGTGTAAATATCTCATATTACAACGTGGGACACCTGCGGCCGAAAATCCGGTGCGGCCTAAAATCCGGTGCGGCCTTTACATTTAAAAAAATGATTTTATTTCTAAAATTAGTGCCAGCGGCTTAAAATCAGGTGCGCTCTGTAGTCCGGAATCTACGGTAATTTGCTAAGTTTGACTTTTTAAAAAAAAATACCTTATTAACCATTTCCATTAAACTTTAGCTAATTGGGACAGCTGTTTAATTGGGCTAAAATGTACTGATCCCAATGTGTCCCAATTAGACAGAATCCACTGTATATTAAATGATTACACCAGAGTTTTGAGG
Organism: Hemitrygon akajei; assembly: GCF_048418815.1. Classification (NCBI taxonomy): domain Eukaryota; kingdom Metazoa; phylum Chordata; class Chondrichthyes; order Myliobatiformes; family Dasyatidae; genus Hemitrygon; species Hemitrygon akajei. Next base: position 45,451,422 of record NC_133135.1, on the reverse strand, counting down.
TAGAGTTTCAAAGATTCATGCAGTTGAGAGAGAATAAATCATTATCTCCATCCCAAATTCGGAACATCTTCCTCCAACACACTTTTCCCTGGTTCTAGCATTCCTCCTTAAAGGAAAATATCTTTTTAGCATATACCTTGTATCCTCTCAGCACCTTGTGCATTGCTTCAATGTCATTCTTCTAAATGCCAATGAGGACAGTTTCAGATTCAGAATCAGATTTAATATCACGGGGGGGGGGGGGGGGGAGGGAGGGGGAAGCTGTCCCTACAATACAGAGTGTGTGTATTCAGGCTCCTCCCTGATGGTGGCAATGAGAAGAGGCAATGTCCTGGGTGATGGAGGTTCTTAATAGTGGGTGCTGCCTTTTTGAGGCATAGTCTTTTGAAGATTTCCTCAATGCTGGGGAGACTAGTGCCCATGATGGACCTGGCAGAGTCTGCAACCTTCATCCTGTGCAGTGGCCCCTCCATACCAGATAGTGAGCCCTCCATTGAACATCTAAAGAAATTTGCTAGAATCTTTGGTGACATACCAAATCACCTCCAACTCCTAATGCAACGTAGCTGCTATAGTGCCTTCTTTGTAATTGCATCAGTATGTTGGGCCCAGGATAGATACTCAGAGATGTTGACACCCAGGAACTTGAAACAGCTCAGCCTTTCTATTGCTGATACCTCAATGATGACTGGTGTGTTCTCCCTTGATTTCCTCTTCCTGAAGCCCACAATCAATTCCTTGATTTTACTGACATTGAGTTCAAGGTTGTTATTATTGTGACACCACTTAACCAGCTGATCTATCTCACTCCTATAGGCCTCCTTGCCACCATCTGAGATTCTGCCAACAACAGTTGTGTCACTGGCAAATTTATAGATAGCAACTGAGCTGTGCCTAGACACACGGTCATGAATGCAGCGAGAGTAGAGCAGTGAGTCAAGCATGCATCCTTGAGATGCATGGGAGTCAACTGTCAGCAACAAGGAGATGTTATTTCTGATCCACACTGACTATGGTCTCCTGATGAAGAAGTCAAGGATCCAGTTGCAGAGGGAGGTACAGAGACCCAGATTTTGAAGCTTGTTGATTAGTATTGAGGGTATGATGGTGTTGAATGCTGACACCAGCAGACTGCCACAGACCTAGCCCTCAGCAAATTAAATCTTTCCTCACTCGCCAACCCTTTCTTCCCAGGGGGAAAAAAGCAAATCATCTCTGAAATACCTCTTATTTCCAAGATGGCGGCGCGACGCAGCTTGCAGCGGCCACTCCAGAGCCGATTATCTGTTATTTGTGAAGTGGGGTGCCGTGCGCAATCATAATCAATTGAAAACGGTCATGGGAGCACGGAGGAACATCGGGAAATCTCCAGGAAAACCTTTGTTGCTGCTGCTGCCGTGAGGTCTGGGACTCTGCTGGGAAGAACAGGCCCCCAGTCCTCGGGGTCGCGTTGCCAATGGCCGTTGGCGGGGTCGTCTTAACACGCTCGGCAGAGGATAGTGCTCGGAGAAGCTGTGCCAGAGGGGATGGTCGTCGGCTCGGAGGTTCGACGGACTCGGAGTCTGCTGCGGTCAGGTCGCTTTCATTGTGTGCTGCGTCTGCGAGGCTGAGTCGGGTGGCGCCGTGGAAGTCCATAGCGGGGGCATTTCCTTCTGCCGCCTGCGTGGGATGGCGAGTCTGTCGGGACCCTGGGGACTTGTGGAATCTGTGTGGTGATTTCTTTTGAACTTAGTCTTTTAACATCTTTGGACTATTTTTACTGTGCCCATGGTCTGTTTTTTTTAATCAATTATGCTATTGTTTGCACTGTTGTAACTATATGGTTTTGTGCAGGTCTTGTAGCTTTAGTTTTTGGTCTTGTTTTGTCTGGTGGATTTGGAGCTGATATTTACTTATTTAAAGCATGCTGAAATCTTCATCAACGCATATTTTAAAGTTATCAGATTGTTACTGAACATATTAAATGCTCATATTATCAATTACCAAAATAAAAGTAATCTTTTAGGATCACTGAGACCAGTTGATTTTACATTTTTATAAGTAGCTTCAAACCTTCAAGAATCATTTTGGAATATATTTCTATGTTAACAATATGCAGGTAAATAAAATTGGTGGCTGCTAAATTTATCACTTCATTCTCCATTCATGTTGTGGTTCATATACATTTGTCCTTCTTTGAGAATGAAAAACAATCAAAGCTTACTTGGATAAGTCATAACCCACATCTCTATCTGAACCAAAATCAATACCAAACTAAATCTAACTCAAAGTGAAAACAGATTATGTAATTTTTTTTCAGGAACATGCCTAACCATATTTTTGCATATTTAATAGTACAACCATCTGTGCTCATTCCTCCAAAAATATCCACTAATTTGTCTGACCTATATCTATTACCCCAAACTGAAGTACTCCAGTCCTGCTTGCACCCTGTCCCACATCAATATCTACTCATTCTTCAATGTATCCTTCCTGGCCTACACAACTGAAATAGATTGCCACTTCCTTATTCCATTTTTATTACTAACCAAAAATGAAACTTCAGTGTGAAAAGTACAACTCTATCAATTTTTCTATCATCCTTTCTTTCAATACCCTGATCCTTACCTTCCTTGCAACCTTAACAAAGGTAACTTCCAATCTAATCTTTCCCTTTCACTCCCTCTCCCCTTTCTGTAAGGATTGCTCTCTATACGACTCCCTTGTCCACTTGTCCCTTCCCATTGATCCCCCTCCTGCCACTTACCCCTGCAAGTGTGTCGTTTTACATTCCTCCTCCATCACTGTTCAGGAACCCAAATAATACTTCAAGGTGAGGTCATACTTCAAATATCTATCAGGGGTCATCTATTGCATCCAGTATGGCCTCATCTACATCGCTGAGACCCGATGCAGAGTGGAAGACTGCTTAATACAGCACCTAAGCTCTGTTTGCCACAAAAGTCAGGATCTCCTAGTGGCCACCCATTTCAATTTGACTTTCTATTCCGATGTGTCGTCATCAGCTCACTCTTGTTCCCCACTTGCTTCCCTTTCTTCCATGATCCACTGTCCTCTCCTACTAGATTCCTACTTCTTTGTATTTCTTCCATGTATCCCCTCACAGCTCATTTCATTCCCCTCACCTCAATATTCTTGCTTCTGCCCCCTTAATTTTCAATCCTGAAGGGTCTCAGCCAAAATGCCGACTGTTTAGTGCCCTCCATGGATATTACCTGACTTGCTGAGCTCCGCCAGCATTGTATTGCCTATTATATCAGATTGTTGTTACTCAGCATAAATGAGAACCAAAGTATTTTAATTTGCAAAACTCTAGAATTCTCTGGTCATTACATTTACAAGACCATAAGACACAAGAACAGAATTAGGCCAATTGACCCATACAGTCTACTCTACCATGCCATTCTTGCTGATTTATTAACTCTCTCAACCTCATTATCCTGCCTTCTCCCTGTGAACTTTGATGACCTGACATATCAAGAAACTATCAACCTCTGCTTTAAATATATCTGATGACTTGGCCTCCATTGCCATCTATGGCAATGAATTCCACAGATTCACAACACTCAGGCTAAAGAAATTCCTCCTCATATCCGGTCGAAATGAACATCCCTCTGCTCTGGTCCTAGACTCCCCAACAGTAGGAAATGTCCTCTCCATTTTGGCCTTTCAATATTCAATAGGTTTCAGTGAGATCCCCCTTCATTCTTCTAAACTCCAGCGAGTACAAGCCCAGAGCCAAAAAATGCTCCTCAAATGTCAACCCTTTCATTCCCAGAATCATTCTTGTGAACCTCCTCTGGACCCTCTCCAATACCACCATATCTTTTCTTAGATAATGGGCCCAAAACCACTCACAACACTCCGTGCGACCTGACCAATACCTTATAAAGCCGCAGTATTATATCCTTTCTTGTACATTCTAGTCCTCTTGAAATCAATGCCATTGTATTTGACCAGCTTACCACCAACTCAACCAGCAAGTTAACTTTTAGGGAATCCTGCACGAGGACTCCCAAGCCCTGATTTTTAAAATTTTCGCCCCGTTTAGAGAATTCTCTTATGCCTTTATTCATGTTCATGCACATTCCTACACGATATTCTATCTGCCACTTCTATGCCCATTCTCCTAATCTGTCTGTCCTTCTGCAGACTCCCTGCTTCCTCTACACTGCCAGCCCTCCTACCTATCTTTGTATTGTCTGCAAACTTGGCCATAAAGCCATCAATCCCATCATCCAAATCACTGACATAGAACATGAAAAAATGAGGTCCCAGCACTGCCCCTGCAGAACACCACTAGTCACCGGCAGCCAACCACAAAAGACTTCCTTTATTCTCACTCTTTGCCTACTACCAATCAGCCAATCCTCTATTCTTGCTAGTATCCTTCCTGTAATACCATGAACTCTTACCCTGTTAAGCAGCCTTTATTACTTGAACCTTTTTAGAGCTAGGGATCAGATTGTATTTGGCACAAAAGAATTAGCTACATCATTTCACAGATTTCATTTACTTGGACAAACAAACATTACACATTTCCACATTTCAAGAGGGCATCCAAATGACACAATCATAAAGCAACAGCTCAGATGACCAAACCATTTGTTGAAAAATAGGTCCTTTGACTCCATAATTTAATAATGTTTAAAAGAGTTCTCATAAAATAATTGACTAAATGTCATGCCATTGCCAAAATACTTTCAAAAGGTGACCACTAGGAGGTGCATTTTCTCTGTGATGAATGCTGGTTCAATTCATCACTAACTGTACCTCCCTCTCCTTCAATATCCTGAAAACAATCACCAGCAATTAGCTCAGAAAAAGTAACTTAATTCATTAACTACAAATTTCTCTAACTTTAATGTAACCACAGGAAATGATGATCACATTGCTGTCTCTCCTCTGATGATCAAAAGGCAGATTGACTAATACACTGAAAGGTTAAAGGATTAATGAATCATGACAAATACGACAAAATCTGCAGATGCTGGAAATCCAAAGCAATAGACACAAAACACTGGAGAAACTCAACAGGCTAGGCAACAACTATGGAAAAGAGTAAACCAGTCCTGAAGAAGGGTGTCAGCCCAAAACCTCAACTGTTTACTCTCTTTCATAGATGCTGCCTTACCTGCTAAGTTCCTCCAGCATTGTGTGTGTTTAAAAGAATTATAATATTCTTTGAATATTGCCATTAATTCAGCAATGCTGCTATTTTCTCACAATTATGTTCTGCTGAAATCAAATAATACACAAAAATGTTTTAAGATTTCATTTCTGATATTTACTTATTTAAATAAATTGATACTACTTGTAAACAATTTACATTCAAACCCAAGGATGTGGTTTCAGGGTATTTGCAGGAACAAGATAAACAGGCTGTAGGCAGCTTGGTTTCCTCATGGGAAAATCTTGCCTGACAAATCAGTTGGAATTCTTCGAAGAAATAATAAGCAGGATAGACAAAGGAGAATCATTTGATGTTGTGTATTTGGATTTTCCAAAGGCCTTTAACAAAGTGCCACACAAGGCTGCCTAACAAACTACGAGCCCATGGTATTACAAGGTATTACAAGCATAGATAAGGCAGTGGTTGAATGGCAGGAGGCAAAGAGTAGGAATAAAGGGAGCCTTTTCTGGTTGGCTGCCAGTGACTAGTGGCGTTCCATAAGGGTCTGTATTGCGACCAATTATATTTTACGTTACACGTCAACGATTTGGGTGATGGAATTGACGGCTTTGTTGCAAAGTTTGCAGACGATGAAAGATAGGTGGAGGGGCAGATAGTTTTGAGGCTACAAAAGGACTTAGATATATTAAGAGAATGGGCAAAGAGGTGGTAAATGGAATACACTGTCAGGAAGTGCATAGTCATGCACTTTAATAGAATAAAAGAAAAGCTTGACTATTTTTTAAATGGAAAGTACAAAAATACTGAGGCACAAAGGAACTTGGGAGTTCTTGTACAGGATTTCCTAAAGGCCAATTTGCAGGTTGAGTCTGCGGTGAGGAAAACATGCAGTGTTAGCATTCATTTCAAGACAGAATATAAAAGCAACGATGTAATGTTGAGACTTTATAAAGCACTGAAGAGGACCCACTTGGAGTATTGTGAGCAGTTTTCAGCCCCATATCTTAGAAAGGTTGTGCTGAAACTGGAGAGGATTGAAAGGAGGTTGTTGAAAATTATTCCAGATTTGAACAGCTTCTCATATGAAGAGTGTATGATGGCTCTGGGCCTGTATTCACTGGAATTCAGAATTAGGGGCAACCTCACTGAAGCCGAAATAATGTTGAAAAGTCTCAATAGAGTGGATGTGGAGAGGATGTTTCCTATGGTGGGAGAGTCTAAGACCAGAGGACACAGCCTCAGAATAAAGGGGTATCTTTTAGGATGGAAATGAGGAGGAATTTCTTTAGCCAGAGAGTGGTGAATTTGTGGGATTCGTTGCCACAGGCAGCTGTGGAGGCCAAGTCTGTATGTATATTTAAGGCAGAGGTTGATAGATTCTTGATTGGTCAGGGCAAGAAGGGGTACGGGGAGAAGACAGGAGATTGAAGCTGGATCAGCCATGATTAAATGACAGAGCAGATCCAATGGGTTAGATGGCCTAATTCTGCTGCTGTGGCTTATGGTGTTATGGTCAAACTTGCAAGATCGAAACATAAACCTACAATGGAAGAATTGCACCAAATAGGTGTGTTTAACAAAACATCAAAGTCAAATCTAATCACCCTGCATTTTGGTCTATAACATTTTGGTGAATGCCTCATCCCATACTCTCACTCCATCATCAAATGATCCCATTCCTTCTCCTTTCTCCCTCTCTGAACCTATCCCCACACCCAATCCACCTCTTCCTTGTACAGTGCCAGTCTCCACTTGTTTACTCTCCCAACTTTCCACATGCACTCACCCCATAGGACTAACATTCCTCACAGCCTGTCACATGTCCACTCACCAATCATCCCATATCTCCACTGACGCATTCAGTAATTAATCAAACTTCATCCAATAGCAGCTCCCAAACTCCTCCACAACAATCTCATCCCCTGCCCCCTAACCACCACCACGCATCCACCAGCCGTGGGCCCCTGCTCCCCCACAAGACCCCCACCACCAGCCGAGGTCCCCCACTCCACGCAAACCCCAACCACCAGACATGGTTCTCTACTCCTAATATGACCCCTACCACCAGCCGTGCTTCCCTACTTCTAATATGACACATCCCCTAACAATTTCAGCCTTGGTCCCCTGCTCCTAACAAGATCACCCCACTCAACTTGCCATGGTTACCAGCTCCTAACAGTACTCCTCCACCCCACCAGCCGTGGTGCCTTACTCTTATCAGGACACCCACCACCCCATCCGTGGTCCCGTTCCTAACAAGAGCCCACCACCTCCCCCAGCTGTGGTCCCCTATTCCTAACTTCCGCCACCAAATCCCCTCCAAACACACGTAAAATTGCAAGGCTCTCGTCGTATTATTGGTCTTTAACACGGTCATTTACAACAAGACTGCACACGACTCTTTCGCCTATACATTTCTGATGCCTGCAACTTTGCATTAATAAATTAGTTTGTAATTGTACAGTGGAGGTAGTGGGAAAATAAAGATTGTAAGCAAATGGGCTCATTTCTACAAACCTTGTCATGGAACAAGGCAGACAGTGAGAAACAATACCCCATCATCTGCGCATTTCACGTGAGGATACATAGTCAAAAGAAGAGAGAAGGGAGCCGGGCTCATCTCAGATATTACCTTCGGGTGCGAACATGTGAGCAATTATTTACATGATAACTAGGTAACCAGTCGGTGACATCTATCGTTCAGCTGAAAACACACAATAAAGTTCCCCCTGCATTCACAGTTGGTGAGAGGGAACGCATGCAGGAACGTTACAAGCCGCAGACGTACCTGGAAGTCGGCGAGAATCATCTCCCGATCCATGGCCGCCATCGTGGTGTTTCTGTGCCCCGCGCTCGGCCGCCCCCCGCACAGGGACGTCTGCTCCCAGCGCACCCACCACACTCATCAACGAAAACACACAGCGACGGTCAGCGATCCCGCCGTAAACCGATCTCGGCAATCAATCAACTATCCGGAGTGACTGCAGGCAAAGATATCCTATACAGCTTCTGCCGGGGCAAACAATGCCCACTGACACCCCTCCGATAGGAATGAGCTTACCCGTGTCCTTTACGGCAGCGTCGTTCACTAAATTTGCTTGTCACGCTGTCGTGAAGGGAAATAAACGTCGCATTTACGGCAGCGTCTCCACGTGACGCAGCTGTCAATGGGTCGCCCTTCCCTGCCTGGGAAGCTCCCTTCCCTCACCTTTCATTTTCCTTCGCCCTCCGCGGCACCGACCCCTGCGTCTTCCTCCTTTCCCGTCCTGGCACTGCATTCCCATCTTCCTGGCCTCCTCCTTATCACCCTGACTTTTCCTCTCTCCCATCCCTTCCTCGTCTAGTTTCCACACCTTACACCCATATGCTGTTCCTCCATCTAACTTGCATCCCAACTAGTGTACTCTCCCCAAGCGCCTGACATTCCCCGCCCCATTTTCTGCAGCGTTCTCTCCCCATCTCCTAGATCTATCCACCATCCTTATGTCCCTTCACGTGTTTTCTCCTCCTATCCTACCGGCGCTCCACTCCCCATCCCACTCTCCTGTCTCCTCCTCCACTCTCTTGAATCTATCCCTGCACCACAATCCAGACTCTGCTTTCCCTTCTTTCTAGTCTCACACGCCCACTCCTCCTTCCCTGCACTCTTTTTTTCCCTTTACCTTCTGCTCTCTGTCCTCCATTGCTTGCACTCCCTCTCCGTTCTTGCTGTTCTCCTTCATTCCCCACCACTCTTTCTTTCTGCCCAGAGCATTCTCTATCTGTCCCCATCTTCTCCAGTGCACTGGCTCTCTCTCCCTCTCCCCTCCCCCACCCTCTCTCTTGCTTTAATGTTCATTCTTTCCCTCATTTCCCCTTCCCACTTGCAGTCTGTCTCTTCCTCACCCCACCCCATGGATTTATGGAGTTCAGCTCCAAATACCCAGCAAACTCATAAGTAATTGATGATCATTTTTATCGTGTTAGTGCAGTTTTTCACCACCTATTGAGCAGTCATCTTCATCCAGAAGAATCAATTTGATAATTCAACTCAATATTGTTAAAAGGAATCAAGAGAAGCCATTTATCAGTAATTTTATTTGATTCAATTTCTTTTTGAAAAGTATCTTGAAGTACTGGATACTACAAAGAACATTCCAGCTATAGTACTGAAGATTTGCAGTCCAAAACTAGCCTTGATAGTGGCTAATACTCAGTATGTGGAAAATTGCCCAAATATGTCCCATTCATTTAAAAAAAATACAGCAAAAATAAAGCCCTACTCATTACCATCCGATCACCAAGGCTGTTATCAGCAAAATGCTGAGAGATGTCATTACTCACTTGTTCAACAATGTTTAGCTTCACATAATGGGATCACTTGATTCATGATTCTAATGATATTTAGAGACAGCATCTAAGGTGCCTTTATTTAAAAAGTCAATAGGGATTACACTGATTGGTTAGTGAATCTACAGTCACTGTATGGAAAAAAAATTCTAAGGAACACAACTAACTACCCTTGGAAAGGCAATGATTAATCAAAGATAATCTACATATTCTTGTTAGGGTGAGAGTCTGCCTAATCAATTTGATTAAATTTTCAGAGCATCAATGAAAGTGGTGTAGTTGATATGGTCCAATGTTGGAATCTATACAGACTCCAGTAAAGCTTATGATGTGGCTGCATCAGAACTGAATCCATGGGTTCCAATTCAAGGCAGAGAATCATGGTAGGGGTTTGTTCTTATGATCAGAAACATTAACCAGTGGTAAACTACAGGGATTGGTACTGGGACCATTACTATTTGAGATTGGATATAGCTCAACACATCACAAAACCAAACTCCCCATCAAATACTCCATCCACACTTTTCACTCCCTTTATAAAGCATTCAACATAATCAAAGACTCCTTCCACCTGGACATTCTGCCTTCTTCACTCTACATCTCTCACTAGGCAGAGGATAGAAAAGCCTGAAAACACTTAGCACCAGGGTCAAGGACAGCCTGAGACTATTGAATGAGCCTCTGGTATGATAAGGTTAACTTTTGACCTCAGGATCTACCATGTGTTAGAGGGTATTCTGGAGTAATGTGAATATAGCAGATAATAATTCAAGCAAGAACCCATTCTTATTGTAAATTGCAAGCAGTAAATTGAAGTTAAAAATACAGGCTGGCCCATAAACTAAGATAAATGGTTTGCAAAATGGTGACCATGAGACAATTGCATGTGCATCAGCCAAATGTTAAGAAAATGGAGTTGCATTAACTGGCCTCCATCAATCCAGGGAAAACGGTCTTAAGTAATTTGCACCATTATAAACAAGTTGAAGGAAGCTTGCAGAGCAGATACTATCATTTAGCTCTATCAATAGTTGGGCACCTGGCTCTCTGTCCTTAGAATAACTGTGTTAATTAGGTTCTCTCAGAAAAAGGTGCTTGAACCTTCAGAGTTGTCTTATCAATTTTCAATGTGTTTTTACTTTAAATAAGTACCTCAAAGGAACCATTTGTCAACCCAATAAAGTAAATTATATCATTGTAACTATTGAAATTGTATTGAATTGTATGGATAGCCAGAGGCTTTATCCCAAGGCTGAAATGGTTAACATGAGGAGGCATAGTTTTAAGGTGCTTGGCAGTAAGTACAAGGAGAATGTCAGAGGTAAGTTTTTCATACAGTGGTAAGTGCGCGGAATGCACTGCTAGCAAAGGTGGGAGAGATGGATACAACAGGGTCTTTTAAGAGACTCTTAGATAGGTCCATGGAGCTTAGAAAAATAGAGGGCTATGCAGTAGGGAAATTCTAGGCAGCACAGGTGGATTACAGGGCTGTGTGCTTAGCCCCCTCTCTACTCACTTAATACTTAAAACAATGAGGCTAACCATCAATCAATACCATAGTTACATTTGCTGGCAACACCACTGTCATTGAATAATCAAAGGCGTTGTCAAGTTATGTAGTAGGGAGATTGAAAATCTGGCTAAGCAGTGCCACAACAGCCTCTTACTCAATGTCAGCAAGACCAAGGAGCTGGTTACTGACTTCAGGAGAAGGAAACCACAGATGCATGAACCAGTCATCATCATAGGATCACAGTGGAGATGGTCACCAACTTTAAATTCCTCATTGTTATCATTTCAGCAGACCTGTCCTGGGTCCAGCATGTAAGCACCATTACGAAGAAAGCACAGCAGTGCTATACTTCCTTAGAAGTTTGCAAAAATTTGGCATGTCATCTAAAACTTTGACAAACTTTGAGAGATATGTAGTAGAGAATATATTGGCTGGTTACATTATAGACTGGTATGGAAATACAAATTCCTTTAAATGGAAAATCCTACAGAAAGTAATGGATACAGCTCAATTCATCATGGGTAAAGCCCTCCCCACCAATGAATACATCTACATCGAGTGCTGTCGCAGGAAAGCAGCATCCATCAAGGACCCCCACCTTCCAGACCATGGTCTCATCTCACTGCTACCCTCAGGAAGAAGCCTCAAGACTCACATCACCAGGTTCAGGAACAGCTATTACCCTTCAATCATCAAGCTCTTGAACCAAAAGGCATAGCTTAACTCAACTTCACTCGTCCCTTCACTGAACTGTTCTCACAACTTATGGACTTACTTTCAAGGACCCTTCATCACATATCCTTGATATTTAATGCTTATTTATTTATTATCACTATCATTATTATTTTCTTTTTGTATTTACACACCTTGTTGTCTTTTGTACAGTGGTTGTTTGTCCATAATGTTGGGAATGGTCTTTCATTGTAGTTACTGTATTTACTGTGAATGCCAGTAAGAAAATGAATCTCAGGGTTGTATATGTGAACATATAAGAACTTTGATAACAAATTTATTTTGAACTTTGAAATTTGAACTTTTGTTGAAGGCAAACAAAATTATGTGGGGCAAAATCGAGTCGATACTGAGGAACTATTCCCCTTAGCATAGGTGTTTAAAATAAGAGGGCATGAGTTTTAAGATAAGGGTCAGAGGTTCTAAGGTTGAAATTTTTTCACATAGAGGTTAGTTAAACCTGGAATACACATCTCAGTGGGTGGTAGAGACAAGTGCCATTCACAACTTCTAGATGAGCACTTTGAGTTGTCAAGCTCAGAAAGCTATGGAGCCATTTTCTGGGACTAGTAGAAATGGATGCTTGACATCCAGTCTGGAATGTGGGACAAGGGGTATGTTTCTGTGCTATATAATTTAGTAAGAGATGTTGAACCACATGTAAGACCAAAATAGAGACTGCCCTGAGAATTCAAATCAGAGATATATAATTAGCACCTAATGCTGACTGTAGCTAGTCAAGTCCTGGACCTATATTTAATATAGACACTGATTATTCATGTACATTTGGGTTTGACATGGAGTAAATTTCATTGCAATCCATAGCATTGGAGACCACAAGGTGAACTTTTTGTTCAACATTAAACTCACAGGAGCCCCATGCTGCTTCATGTAACACATGCATTCCACAATGACTCTGTTTGGGCAGAACAGGAGAAGAGGCAAAAGCAAAGCAGGTGGAAGGAAAAAAATAAGTCCTCCACCAAAAGTCTTTGATAAGCCACTCTTTCACCTCCATAAGCTGAGAAATAATGGGTGTGGGTACTATGGCTTTCTAAGACATGGACACTGGGGTATCAGTATCTAGGGGCTGGATGCCTGCCACAACCCCATGCCTGAACTTCTGTCCCAGGGATGTAAATGTCATCCTGGCTTTTTTTAGTCACTGATTCAATCCAGGCAGTGGCAAGTGATATTTGCCACATATTGCATTTGGCAGCTCTCTGCTTCAGAAATCAAAGAGAAGTGAACTCAAAAGAATATATAACAGGAGGTAGATATCGGGAAACACAGATTCTGAAAGTACATCAAATTATTGATTGCACTCATGTAATACTTTACTCTCTACATGTGCAACAGCTCTTTATCAGCTTCAACAAAAGCAGAAGGAAAACTGCCATTCAATTTTCACGCAGAGTGTTTCATTTTCCAATTTGATTGGAGCATTCATGAAAACTTCTGCACCTCACAAACATAACCCGGACCTAAAAAGCCATGAATAACTTTCACTTGTGTACTTTAGCAAAGGCAAGGTGAAGTCTGTATCACGTTTTGTGGTGTATTCTTTCTCTTCTGTGTGTTCGCTCATTCAGTTTAATGCAGCCTTCCCAAAATAGTATTGGAACTTCTGAACCACGAGCACTGCAATTGGTTGGGAGGATGTCCTCGCACTCTGATTGCCAATTAGGGATGAACAACAAGTGCAAATCTCCCAGGAATGCTCAATTCAAATGAGTGATAACAAGTTAAAGAAATAATACAGTTCCTACATGCAGATCCTACCTCTAGGTTGCTGCCATACTTAGAGGAGCAGGATGTTCATGTTCCCTTCTCCCTCCTCATCATGGTGAGGGGAGCAGAAATATAAAAGGGCTCATTCAGCCACCCAGATGTTATGAGGTGGGAGAGAGTATGGCATCAGAGATCTGCAATGTGAGAAAGAAGGTTTGATATGACTATGCCATCAGACTTAATAGTATGCAATTCATCACTGGCTGTTGGTTGTTTGGTAACCAAAGTACAAAGTACATTTATTATCGAAGTACATATATGTCACCATATACGACCTTGAGACTTATTTTCTTGCAGGCATACTCAATAAATCTATAATAGATAAATAACTTTAGTAGAATCAATAAAAGATCACACCATCTTAGGCATTCAACCAGTGTGCAAAAGACAACAAACTGTGCAACTACAAAGAGAAATATTGAGAACATGAGATGAAACATCCTTGAAAGTGAGTCCATAGGTTGTGGGAACATTTCAATGATGGGGCAAGTGAAGGTGAGTGAAGTTATCCCCTCTGATTCAAGGGGCTGTTGGTTAAGGGGCAATAGCTGTACCTGAACCTGGGGGGTAAGAGGCCTGAGGCTCCTGTACCTTCTTCCTGATGGCAGCAGTGAGAAGAGAGCATGATCAGGGTGGTGGTGGTCCCTGATGATGGGTGCTGCTTTCCTGAAACAATGCTTCATGTAGATGTACTCAATGGTGGGGAGGGCTTTACCCGTGATGGACTGGGCCATATCCACTACTTTTTTTAGGATTATCTGTTCAAGTGCATTGGTGTTTCCAAACCAGGCTGTGATGCAGTCCGGCACATTATCAGAAGTTTTTTTTAAATTAATGAATAAGTTTCAGTTTGTACATCAACCTGTGCACATAAGCAGCCTTCTCTAGTAAGAGAATGGATAATCAATGAGTTTCTGGCAATCCATGTGAATGATACAGCAGCATGGTCAATGGCCTTTAATTATATGAAGAATTTGACATGTGAGCAACACACACAAAATGCTGGAGGAACTCAGCAAGCCAGGCAGCATCAATAGAAAAGAGTAGATTTGACGTTCTGGGGTGAGACCCTTCAGCAGGACTGGAGAAAAAAAAGGAGGGGTAGGGTTAAAAGGGGGAGGGGAGAGAGAAACACAAGGTGATAGATGAAACCGGGAGGGTGAGGGATGAAGTAGAGAGCTGGGAAGTTGATTGGTGAAAGAGATACAGGGCTGAAAAAGGAGAAGTTTGGTAGGAGAAGTCAGAAGGCTATGGAAGAAAGGAAAGTGGGGAGGAGAACCAGTGGGAGACGATGGGCAGGCAAGGAGATAAGGTGAGAGAGGGAAAAGCAGAATGGGGTATGGTGAAAGGGGCTGGGGGGGTGGGGGTGGTAACCATTACCAGAAGTCTGAGAAATCGATGTTCATGCCATGAGAGTGGGAGCTATCCAGACAGGATATAGCTGTTGTTCCTCCAACCTGAGAGTGGCCTCATCACAACAGTGGAGGAAGCCATGGATAGACATATCGGAATAGGAATGGGAAGTGGAATTAAAATGGGTGGCCACTGGAAAATCTCACTTTTTCTGGTGGATGGAGCATAGGTGCTCAGCAAAGCGATGTCCCAGTCTACATCGGGTATCACTGATATATAGGAGGCCACAATGGGCGCACTGGACATAGTACATGACCCCAAAAGAGTCACAGGTGTAGTGTCATCTCATCTGAAAGGACTATTTTGGGCCCTGAATGGTAGTGAGGGAGGAGGTGTGGGGGCAAATATAGCACTTGTTCTGCTTGCAAAGGTAAGTGCCAGGAGGGAGATCAGTGGGGAGGAACAAATGGTCAAGGGAGTCACTTAGGGAGCGATTCCTATGGAAAGTAGAAGTGGAGGGGAGGGAAAAATGTGCTTGGTGGTGAGATCCCGTTGGAGATGGTGGAAGTTGTGGAGAATTCTGTGCTGGAGTTGCTTGTATTTCCAGCATCTGCAGATTTTCTCTTGTTTGTAATTTGACATGTAAATTTGATTGTGTAGCGGTGTGCTACACACAGCGTTGGAATAACGACACGCAGACGGTGAGTTGCAATTGCGTTAAAGCCTTATTCAAACTTCGCGGCCTCGCTTTTAAGCCTTCCCGTTTCCACCCTCCCCGGGCGGGAATGCTGTAGGGGGCGCATATTCACAGTCCCTTCCCATGCGTGGGCTTTTCCCCTTGCTGGTGAAGAAGGCCTGGCGCCCTATTTGGGGCCGGCCTCTCTGCCAGCGCACACCGTTTTGTGAGCTGGTTCGAGTGCACTGGAAAGTGGGTCGCCACATAACCCTCCCCCCCGCCAGAACCGGCGATACACCCCCCAATGTCCACAGTCTGAGTCGGTCTCTGTTTGGGAGGTCTGCCTCTGCGCTGCAGTGCCTGAGCCCCGACCGGCTGCGTCGGTTTGAGTCGGTCCACTGTGAAAACCTCCTCTTTCCCCCCAATGTCCAGTACGAACGTGGACCCGTTGTTCCTGATCACCTTAAACGGTCCCTTGTAGGGCCGCTGTAGCGGTGTCCGATGTCTGCCCCGGCGTACAAAAACAAACTTACAGTGCTGCAGGTCTTTGGGTACGCAGGTCGGGCTCTGTCCATGCTGTGAAGTGGGTATGGGGGCCAGGTTACCGAGCCTCTCACGTAGTCTGTCCAGGACTGCTGTGCGTTCTTCCTCTTGCCCCCTTGGGGCTGGTATGAACTCTCCCTGGACAACCAGGGGTGCGCCGTACACCAACTCGGCCGACAAGGTGAGCAGATCCTCTTTGGGTGCCGTGCGGATTCCGAGCAGGACCCAGGAAAGTTCGTCCGCCCAGTTAGGTCCTCTCAGGCGGGCCATGAGAGCAGACTTCAGGTGATGGTGGAAACGCTCCACTAGCCCGTTCGATTGGGGGTGGTAGGCAGTTGTGTGGTGCAGCGGTGTTCCCAAAAGGCTGGTCATAGCTGACCACAGGCTGGGGGTGAACTGGGCGCCTCTGTCGGAGGTAACGTGGGCCGGTACACCAAAGCGAGATACCAGGTTGCAATCAGTGCTCGGGCACAGGATTCGGAGGTGGTGTCGGTGAGTGGGACTGCCACTGGCCATCTTGTGAACTGGTCTATGATAGTTAGGAGGTGCTGCGCTCCTCACGATACTGGCAGGGGTCCCACGATGTCCACATGAATGTGGTCGAAACGTCAGTGGGTAGGGTGGAACTGCTGCAGCAGGGCCTTGGTGTGCCGCTGCACCTTGGCCGTCTGGCAGTGCATGCATGTTCTGGCCCATTCACTGACCTGCTTGCGGAGTCCGTGCCAAACGAACCTGTTGGAGACCATCCGGACGGTTGTCCTGATGGAGGGGTGCGCTAAGTTGTGAGTGGAGTTGAAAACTCGCTGCCGCCAGGCTGCCGGGACGATGGGGTGAGGTTGGCCGGTAGCTACGAAACACAGTAGGGTCCTCTCACCTGGGCCTATGGGGAAGTCTTGGAGGTGCAAACCGGAAACTGTAGTCCTGTAACTAGGGATTTCATTGTCTGCCTGCTGCACCTCCGCCAGCATAGTCCATAGTCCACCCCCTGGGACAGGGCCTGGATGGCAGGTCTGGATGGTGCATCCGCCACGACATTGTCCTTTCCCGAGACGTGCTGGATGTCTGTCGTGTATTTGGAGATGTAGGACTGATGTCGCTGCTGGCGGAACGACCAGGGATCGGATGCCTTCGTGAACGCAAAGGTAAGCGGTTTGTGGTCCGTGAACGTGGTGAAGGGCCTACCTTCTAAGAAGTACCTGAAATGCCGGATTGCCAGGTATAGCGCCAACAGTTCCCGGTCGAAAGCACTGTATTTGAGCTCGGGTGGTCGTAGGTGTTTGCTGAAAAACGCTGAAAAACGCTAGCGACCCTCGATGAGCTGTTCCAGCACTCCACCGACTGCTGTGTCGGATGCGTCGACTGTGAGGGCGGTAGGGACGTCCATTCTGGGGTGCACTAGCATCGCAGCGTTTGCCAAGGCATCTTTCATTTTAATGAAAGCAGCTGCGGCCTCCTCATCCCAGGTAATGTCCTTGCTCTTACCCGACATCAGGGTGAACATGATTCAAGCTGCTGAGGGGAGGAAGCGGTGGTAGAGATTCACCATACCCACGAATTCCTGCAAGCCTTTGAGTGCATTGGGTCGGGGGAAGTGACAGACCGCGTTTACCTTGGAGGGCAGGGGGATTGCCCCGTCTTTAGTAATCCTGTGGCCCAGGAAGTCGATGGTGTTGAGTCCAAACTGGCATTTGGCCGGGTTGATTGTTAGGCCGTATTCACTCAGTCAGGTGTAGAGTTGACGGAGGTGGGACAGATGCTCCTGACGACTGTTGCTGGCTATGAGGATGTCGTCCAAATAGATGAATGCTAAGTCCAGGTCGCGTCCCACCGTGTACATGAGCCGATGGAACGTCTGTGCGGCATTCAGAGGAATTTGAAAAGGCTGAACTGAGTGGTGAGTGCTGTTTTGGGGATGTCATCCGGATGCATTCAGATTTGATAGTATCCCCGGATGAGGTCTACCTTGGAAAAGATCCTTGCGCCATGCAGGTTTGCTGCAAAATCCTGAATGTGCGGCACAGGGTAGTGGTCTGGTGTTGTAGCCTCGTTCAGTCTGCGGTAGTCGCCGCATGGTCTCCAGCCTCCTGTCGCTTTGGGCACCATGTGCAGGGGGGAGGCCCATGGGCTGTCGGACCGCCGTATGATCCCCAATTCCTCCATCCTCTTGAACTCCTCCTTCACCAGTCGGAGCTTGTCCGGGGGAAGCCTTCGAGCATGGGCGTGGAGGGGTGGTCCCTGTGTCGGAATGTGGTGCTGTACGCCGTGTCGGGGCATGGCTGCCATGAACTGCGGTGCCAGAACCGATGGGAAATCCACCAGGACTCTGGTGAATTCGTCATCGGACAGTGTGATGGAGTTCAGGTGTGGGGCTGGCAACTTGGCTTCACCCAGGGAGAACGTTTGAAAAGTCTTGGTGTGGACTAGTCTCTTCCCTTGCAGGTCGACCAGCAGGCTGTGAACTCGCAAAAAATCCGCCCCCAGGAGTGATTGGGCCACAGCGGCCAGTGTGAAATCCCACGTGAACCGGCTGGAGCCGAACTGTAGCCGCACCGTACGGGTGCCGTAGGTCCGTATTGTGCTGCCGTTTGCGGCCCGCAGGGTGGGTCCCAGGTCTCTGTTGCAGGTGTCATAACTCGGAGGTAAGATGCTGATCTTGGCTCTGGTGTCGACCAAAAAGCGGCGTCCCGACTGCTTGTCCCAGACATACAGGAGGCTATCCTGATGGCCAGCCACCGTAGCCATCAGCGGCGGCTGGCCCTGGCGTTTCCCGGGAACTTGCAGGGCGGGCTACAGCGGCGGGCTGGTAGAAGCACCATTGTTCGTTGGTCTCCTCACCCCTGCCTCTGGGGTTAGTGGGCTCTGTGGCCGGGCCTGGTCTGGTTTGCTGCTGGGAGCGTGGCCTGTTGATCTGTGCGACAGATGCCCCACTCTCCTTCTTGGCTTTCCACAACACGTCCGCCCGGGCTGCCACCTTCCAGGGGTCGCTGAAATCCGCGTCGGACAGCAGCAGACGTATGTCCTTGGGCAGCTGCTCCAGGAACGCCTGCTCAAACATGAGGCAGGGCTTGTGTCCTTCAGCCAGGGCCAGCATCTCGTTCATCAATGCCAACGGCGGCCTGTCTCCCAAACCATCCAGGTGTAGCAAGCGGGCACCTCGCTTGTGCCGTCAGAGTCCAAAAGTCCTTATGAGCAAGGCTTTGAATGCTGTGTATTTGCCGTCCTCCGGGGGCGACTGTATGAACTCCTCAACCTGGGCGGCCGTCTCCTGGTCGAGGGAGCTCACCACGTAGTAGTAACATGTGGAATCCGAGGTTATCATATTACTATCTAAATGGAGTCAAATTAGCAGATTACTATCTAAATGGAGTCAAGTTAGGAAAAGGGGAAGTACAACGAGATCTAGGTGTTCTTGTACATCAGATAATGAAAGCAAGCATGCAGGTACAGCAGGCAGTGAAGAAATCTAATGGCATGCTGGCTTTTATAACAAGAGGAATTGAGTATAGGAGTAAAGAGGTCCTTCTGCAGCTGTACAGGGCCCTGGTGAGACCCCACCTGGAGTATTGTGTGCAGTTTTGGTCTCCAAATTTCAGGAAGGACATTCTTGCTATTGAGGGAGTGCAGCGTAGGTTCACAAGGTTAATTCCCGGAATGGCGAGACTGTCATATGTTGAAAGATTGGAGCGACTGGGCTTGTATACACTGGAATTTAGAAGGATGAGAGGGGATCTGATTGAAACATATAAGATTATTAAGGGATTGGACACACTGGAGGCAGGAAGCATGTTCCCACTGATGGGTGAGTCTAGAACTAGAGGCCACAGTTTAAGAATAAGGGGTAGGCCATTTAGAACAGAGATGCGGAAAAACTTTTTCACCCAGAGAGTGGTGGATATGTGGAATGCTCTGCCCCAGAAGGCAGTGGAGGCCAAGTCTCTGGATGCATTCAAGAGGGAGTTAGATAGAGCTCTTATAGATAGCGGGGTCAAGGGATATGGGGAGAGGGTAGGAACGGGGTACTGATTGTGTATGAGCAGCCATGATCACATTGAATGGTGGTGCTGGCTAGAAGGGCTGAATAGCCTACTCCTGCACCTACTGTCTATTGTCTATTGTTATCTGCTGAATGTGGAATTGGGCTTCTGCTTGTTGGAACCATATGTGAGGTCGCAGCGTCCAGAAGCTTGGCAGTTTTAACAAAACTGCATGAATAGATGTGGCGTCGTTCATCTTCGGCCCAAATATCGTTTGGACCATCGGGGTCACCAATTGTAGCGGTGTGCTACACACAGCGTTGGAATAACGACACGCAGATGGTGAGTTGCAGTTGCGTTAAAGCCTTATTCAACTTCGCAGCCTCACTTTTAAGCCTTCCCGTTTCTGCCCTCCCCGGGCGGGAATGCTGTAGGGGGCGTATATTCACAGTCCCTTCCCGCATGCAGGCTTTTCCCCTTGTTGGTGAAGAAGGCCTGGCGCCCTTTTTGGGGCCGACCTCCCTGTTGGCGCGCACCATTTTGTGAGCCGGTTCGAGTGCGCTGGAAAGTGGGTTGCCACAATTGACAAATGTGAATGTAAAACCTGAGCGAGTAGGTGAATAAGTTGCTGTTTCCATTTGCCTTGACCTACCATATGATGTCTGTTAAATTCTTGCAAGAATGAAATCAATTTCACAGGACATCATTTCTGGCACTAACCTTTTTGGCCACTGCCTCTCGTTGGTATTTCATTTCATCTTTTGGTGGTTTGTAGACCCTAAGGGGATCAGGGTGAATCGCTTCCATTAAGATTTCCTGCTCTTCTTCTGGAATGGGATCCACAGAGAGAAAACATGAGGAAATCTGCAGATGCTGGAAATTCAAACAACACACACAAAATGCTGGTGGAACGCAGCAGACCAGGCAGCATCTATAAGGAGAATCACTGTCGACGTTTTGGGACACACTTCATCTGTCCCGATGAAGGGTCTCGGCCCGAAACGTCAACAGTGCTTCTCCTTATAGATGCTGCCTGGCCTGCTGTGTTCCACCAGCATTTTGTGTGTGTTGTCCACAGAGAGAACATGATTTTGTCTCATGTAAAAACTGACACCTCTGAAGACATGTTGCCATACTGAAATATCAGTATAAACTTTGTTAATGCTCTGAAGTAGGAGTGGGAACTGATTTCATTGTCTTTTGATCTGGAAGAAAGTGATATCAACAAAACCTCACCTAATACAACCTAAAGCTATGCTACTGAAGATATATAGTAGAAAATATGTTGGCTGGTTGCATCATGGCTTGGAATGGAAACTCTAATGTCTTTGGACAGAAAAGCATACAGAAAATAGTGGATACAGCCCAGTCCAACACAGGCACAGCCATCCCCACCAGTGGAGTGCTGTCACAGGAAAGCAGCATAGATTATCAAGGACCCCACCATCCAGGACAAGCTCCTTTCTCACTGCTGCCATCAGGAAGGAAGTACTGGAGCCTCAGGACCCACGCCACCAGGATCAGGAACAGTTATGAACAGAAGGGACAACTTCACTCACCCCTACACTGAACTGCTCCCACAACCTATGGTTTCAAATACAAGGACTCTTCATCTCATGTCCTCAATATTTATTGGCTTTTATTTTTAATTTCTTTGCATTTACTCTGAATGCGTGCAAGAAAATGAATCTCAGTATTGTATATGGTGACATATATGAACTTTGACAATAAATTTACATTGAACTTTGAACTTCTGCCTCACCGAAAGATCCAAACTTTAGAAGTTGGAATTATCATTAGGACATACAACCTTAAATATATGGGTGCATGTGCACCTTTAATAACCAGTTGAAATGTCTTTCAATGAATTCTTATATTGCATTTAGTTAAGTGATGTTCACCAACAATGGGCTTGATTAGTCCAGCCCAATGTCCGCCCCTTGACTCACCTTGCAGTTGCAGCCACCCACATCAGTTACATAAGAAACATTCCTGCTGAATTTCTAGTTGAGTTCAGCAGGCCAACTTTGTGGCGAACTCCATGTTAACTCATCATTTGTCAGCATGTTCTTGATATGTTACTTTCTTTATTTCAAAGATTATTGACAAGGAAACCATTATTGGTATTGGTTTATTATTGTCACACATACAAACTAATTTGGCAGGGGTTAGGAACCAAAGTGATAGTGCTGAGGAAGAGGTTGTTGGTTTACAAACAGAGGCCGTGTGTAGTGAGACACCAAGCAAGAAGAGGCTGATGATAGGGCAAAATTGCGATCAACAGGATTAGTTGCAATGCAAAGGCAGACAAAATTCAAAAGGGTGAAAACAGAACTGAAGGTGTTATATTTGAAAGCACGCAATATACAGAATAAGGTAGATGAACTTGTAGTACAGTTTGAGATTGGCATGTATGATGTTGTAGGCATCACTGAATCATGGCTGAAAAAAAATTGTAGCTGGGAGCTTAATATCCAAGGATACACATTGTATTGAAAAAACAGACTGCAGGAAAGCAGAGGGGGTGCCATTGCTCTATAGTGTAAAAAATGAAATCAAATCTTTAGAAAGAGGTGACATAGGGCCAGAAGGTGTTAAATCAAACTGGATAGAGTTAAGTAACCGCAAGGGTAAAAAGACCTTGATGGGAGTTATATACAGACCTCTAAATAG
The DNA here is from genome assembly GCF_048418815.1 of Hemitrygon akajei. Taxonomy (NCBI): domain Eukaryota; kingdom Metazoa; phylum Chordata; class Chondrichthyes; order Myliobatiformes; family Dasyatidae; genus Hemitrygon; species Hemitrygon akajei. Next base: position 45,428,704 of record NC_133135.1, on the reverse strand, counting down.
TAGTTAGGATGTGGTTTACAAATTACAATGGAAGATACAAAATGCATGTCGAAAGGGCAATGTTACAATAGTCTAGAGGGATTTCAATATCAGAATCAGAACTAGCATCAGATTTAATATCACTGGCATACGTTGCGAAACTTGTTAACTTTACGGAAGCAGTGAAATAAATGATAAATAAAGATAGAGAAAAAACTGAATTACATTAAGTATATATGTGTCCATTAAATAGTTACGTTAAAATAAGTAGTGCAAAATAACAGAAATAAACAAGTAGTGGGGTAGCGCTTAAGGGTTCAATGTCCATTTAGAAATCAAATATGCAGGTAGATTGGGGAAATCATGTTGGTGCTGGATCCCAAGAGGGAGAATTTATAGAGTGCCTACAAGATGGCTTTTTAGAGCAGCTCATGATTGAACTCACTAGGGGATGATAGGCTATTCTGGATTGAGTGTTGTGCAATGAACCTGAATTGATTAGAGAACTTAAGGATATATTCGATCATATTATGATCAAATTCACCCTAAAGTTTGAGAAGGAGAAGCTAAAGTCAGATGTATCAGTATTACAGTGGAGTAAAGGGAATTACAGAGGCTCGAGAGAGCAGTTGGCCAGAATTGACTGGAAAAGAACACAGGGATAACGACAGGGCAGAAATGGCTGGAATTTCTGGAAGCAATTCAGAAGGCAGAGGATACATACATCCCAAAGATAAAGAAGCATTCTAAAGGCAAGATGACACAACTGTAGCTAACAAGATAAATCAAAACCAACATTAAAGCCAAAGAGAGGGCATGTAATAAAGCAAAAGTTAGTGAAAAGTTAGAGGATTGGAAAGCTTTTAAAAATCAAGATAACAAAAAAGTCTTCAAGGAGGTAAAGAAAGTATACAAAAGTAAGCGAGCCAATAATATTAAAGAGGATACCAGAAGTTTCTTCAGATAGTTGAAGTGTAAAATAGAGGCAAAAGTGAATATTGGATAGCAGGAAAATGATGCTGCAGAGGTAGTAATGGGGGACAACAAAATGGCAGACAAACTGAAGAAGTATTTTGCATCAGTTTTCTCTGTGGAAGACAATAGCAGTATGTTGGAAGTTTGAGAGTGTCAGCAGGCAGAAGTGTGTGAAGTTGCTATTACAAGGGAGAAGGTCCTTGGGAAACTGAAAGGTCTGATGGTAGATAAGTCACCTGGACCAGATGGTGTACAGTACATCCCATGGCTCTGCAAGAGGTGACAGAAAAGATTGTGGAGGCATTAGTAATGATTTTTGAGAATCACTAGATAGAGGAGAGGCTTTACTTGATCTGGTATCTGGAAATGAACCTGGTCAGGTGTCAGATCTCTCAGTGGGAGAGCATTTTGGAGGTAGTGATCAGAACTCTCTCTCCTTTACCATAGTGCTGGAGAGGGATAGGGGAAGGCAATTTAGGAAAATGTTTAGTTGAGGTTGGGGGGGGGGGAATATGATGCTATTAGTCAGAAGCTTGGGAGCAGATGTTTTCAGGGAAATGCATGGCAGGAATGTGGCAAATGTTCAGGGAATTCTGCATAGGTATGTTCTATTGATGCAGGGAAAGGATGGTTGGGTAAAAGAACCATAGTGTACAAAGGATGTAGAAAATCTAGTTAAGAAGAAAAGAAAAGCTTGCAAAAGGTTCAAGAAAGTAGGTATTTAGAGCACTAGAAAATTACAAGGCTGCCAGGAATGACCTTAGGAATGAAATTAGGAGAGCTAGAATGGGCCAACAGAAGGCTTTGGGGAGCGGGATTAAGGAAAAGCCCAAGTCATTCTACAAATATGTGAAGAGCAAGAGGAAGATCCATATGAGAATAGGACCAATCAGATGCAATAGTGGAAACATGTGCATGGAGCTGGAGGAGGTAGTGGAACTACTTAATGAATACTTTGCTTCAGTATTCACCAGGGCAAAAGACCTTGGCAATTGTGGGAATGACTTACAATGGACTGAAACGCTTGAGCATATAGACATTAAGCAAGAGGACGTACTGGAGCTTTTGAAAAGCATTAAATTAGATAAGTCATCGGGTCGGAATGAGATATACCCCAGGCAACTGTGGGAAGTGAGGGAGGAGATTGCTGAGCCTCTGGCTATGGTCGTTGTAACATCAATAGGAATGGGAGAAGTACCAGAGGATTGGAGGGTTGCAGATGTTGTTCCCTTGTTCAAGAAATTATAGACCAGTGAATCTTTCTTCAGTGGTGGGCAAGTTGTTGGAGAAGATCCTGAGAGGCAGGATTTATGAGCATTTGGAGAGACATAATCTGATTAAGGATAGTCAGAATGGCTTTGTCAAAGGCAGGTCATACCTTATGAAACTGAATGAATTCTTTGAGGATGTAACAAAACACATTGATGAAGATAGAGCAGTAGATATAGCATACATGGATTTCAGTAAGGCATTTGATAAGGTTCCCCATGCAAGGCTCATTCAGGAGGTAAGGAGGCATGGGATCCAAGGAAACCTTGCTTTGTGGATCCAGAATTGACTTGCCCACAGAAAGCAAATGGTGGTTGTAGATGGTTCATATTCTTCATGGAGGTTGGTGAACAGTGGTGTTCCGCAGGGATCTGTTCTGGGACCCCTCCTCTTTGTTATTTTTATAAATTACCTGGATGAGGAAGTAGAAGGGTGGGTTAATAAGTTTGCTGCTGACCACAAAAGTTGGCGGTGTTGTGGATACTCTGGAGAGTTGTCAGAAGTTACAGCAGGACATCGATAGGATGTAGAACTGGGCTGAGAAGTGGCAGATGGAGTTCAACCCAGATAAGAGTGAAGGGTTCATTTGGTAGGTCAAATTTGAAGACAGAATATAACATTAATGGTAAGACTCTTGGTAGTGTGAAGGATCAGAGAGATCTTGGGTTCCATATCCATAGGACACTCAAAGCTGCAGTGCAGGTTGACAGCGTTGTTAAGAAGGCATATGGTGTGTTGGTCTTCATCAACTGTGGGATTGAGTTAAAGAACCATGAGGTGATGTTACAGCTATATAAGACCTCAGTTAGACCCCACTTGGAGTACTATGTTCAGTTCTGGTCACCTCACTAAAGGAAGAATGTGGTACTATGGAGAGAGTGCAGAGGAGATTTACAAGGATGTTGCCTGGATTGGAGAACATGCCTAATGAGAATAGGTTGAGTGAACTTGGCATTTTCTCCTTGGAGCAATGGAGGACGAGCGGTGATCTGATAGATGCATATAAGATGATGAGAGGCATGGATCGTGTGGATAGCCAGAGGCTTTTTTTTCAGGGCTGAAATGGCTAACATGAGGAAGCAGAGTTTTAAGGTGCTTGGAAGTAGGTATGGGGGATATCAGAGGTAATTTTTCACACAGAGAGTGGTGGGTGTGTGGAATGCACCGCCAGTGATGGTAGTAGAGTCAGATACAATAGGTTCTTTTAAGAGGCTGTTAGATAGGAACATGGAGCTTAGAAAATAGAGACCTATGCATTAGGGAAATCCTAGGCAGTTTCTAATGTAGGTTACATGGTTGGCACAGTATTGTGGGCCAAAGGCCTGTAATGTGTTGTAGATTTCTATGTTCTACATTCTATCCTGGAATGGTTCATGAAGACTGGAAAACTGCAAATATCACTCCACCCTTCAAGAAGAGAGAGGCAGAAGGAAGGAAACTACAGGCCAGTTAGTCTGACCTCAGTGGTTGGGTAAATGTTGGAGTCAATTATTAGGGATGAGATCTTAGGATACTTGTTGGCACATGACAAAATAGTCCGTAATCAGCATGGTTTCCTCAAGGGAAAATCTCCTCTGACAAAATTTATTGGAAAACTTTGAAGAAATAACAAGCAGGATAGACAAAGGAAAATTAGTTGATGTTGTGTACTTGGACTTTCAGAAGGCTTTTGGCTAAGTGCCATACATGAGACTGCTTAACACGTTGCGTTCCAATGGTATTACAGGAAAGATTCAAGCATGGATGAAGCAATGGCTGATAGGCAGGAGACAATAAAGGGAGTCTTTTCTGGTTTGCTGCTGGTGACTAGTGATGGTCCACAGGGATCTGTATTGGGACTGATTCTTTTTATGTCATATATCAATGAATTGGATGAAGGAATTGATGGCTTTGTTGCAAATTTTGCAGATGATATGAAGATAGGTGGCGGGCTAGGTAGTTTTGAGAAAATAGGAAGGCTACAAAAACTTAGACACATTAGGAGAATGGGCAAAGAAGCGGCAGTTGGAAAACAGCGTTAGGTCATGCTCTTTGGTAGAAGAAATTAAAGGGTTGACTATTTTCTAAATGGAGAGAAAATACAAAAAAAACTGAGGCACAAAAGATTTCAGAGATATTGTGCAGGATTACCTAAAGGTTAATTTGCTGGTTGAGTTTGTGGTGAGGAAGGCAAATGCAATGTCGGCATTCATTTCAAGAGGACTACAATATAAAAGCAAGGATATCATGCTTGAGTCCTCATTTGGAGTATTTTGAGCAGTTTTGGGTCCCTTGTCTTAGAAAGGATGTGCCAAAACTGGAGAGGGTTCTAAGGAGGTTCACGAAAATGATTCCAGGATTGAAAGGTTTGTCATATGAAGAGTGCTTGATGGCTCTGGGCCTTTATTCACTGGAATTCAGAAGAATAAGGGGTGACCTAATTGAAACTTAACAAATGGTGAAAGGCCTTGATAGAGTGGATGTGGAGCGAATGTTTCCTTTGGTGGGAGAGTCTTAAGACCAGAGGACACACTCAGAATGGAGGGGCATCCTTTAAGAACAGAGATGAGGAGGAATTTCTTTATCCAGAGAGTGGTGATTCTGTGGGATTTGTTGCCACAGGCAGCATTGGAGGCCAAGTCCTTTTATATATTTAAGGCAGAGGTCAATACTTCGATGATGAAATGGAGGAACAGACTCTACAGGCCAAATGGCCTAATTCTATGTCTTCTGGTCTTATACCAAGATACAGTGAAAATTTTGTTTCACATACTGTTCATCCAGATCAAATTGCCACACAATGCATTGAGGTAGAACAAGGTAAAGCAATAAGAGTGCAGAATAAAATGTAAAAGCTATAGAGAAAGTGCAGTGTGGGTAAAAAATAAAGTACAAGATCATAACAAGATAGATCATGAAGTCAAGCGTCCAGCTTATTGTACAAGAGGTCTATTCAAGAGTCAGATAACAGCAGGATCAAAGCTGTCCTTGATCCTGGTGGGTCGTCCTTTCATGGTTTTATATCTTCTGCTTTATGACAGAGGGTAGAAGCAAAAACATCTGGGGTGTATGAGGACTTTGATTACCCTGACAGCTTTACTGAAACAGTGAGAAGTATAGACAAAAACCAATTGGCTTCTGTAATGTGTTGACTTGTGTCCACAATTCTCTACAGTTTCTCGTGGTCATATGCAGAGCAGTTGCTATACCAAGCTGTTATGCATTCAACCTTGTGGAGTGTGTTTAGAAAAAGTTGCTGCCGATCATTACTAATTATATATTACTATATCAGTGAATAGGCAGAGACCAAAGTGCCCAGCACCAGTGGTGAGGACCAAGAAGGTACGTTTAAGGAAGGTGGAGGAGCACTTACAGGACTGCTTTGAGTTGGTGGACTGCACAATGTTCAAGGATTCATCTTCAGCTCTGAATGAATGCACCACAGTTGTCATCGACTTCATCAAGACCTTTGTGTGCCTTCAAGAACATACTGGGCATACCCAAACCAAAAGCCATGGATGAACCAAGAGATTCACAGTCTACTGAGCATTCAAAACCAATGATCCTGGGCTATACAAGAAGTCCAGGTACGACCTATGGAAGGCTATTTTAAGGGTGAAAAAGCAATTCCAATTGAACTTTGAGATGGAATCAGATGCACGTTATCTCTGGTAGGGTTTACAGGCCTTACATCCTACAAAGCAATACCTAACATCATGAATGGCTATGATGCTTCAGTCCCAGATGAGTTCAACACCTTTTATGCCTGCTCTAAAAGGGAGAATAAAACACTTGTGAAAATCCCTGCAGCATCTGATGACCCTGTGACCTCTGTCTCAGAGGCTGATGTCAGAACATCTTTCAAGAGGGTGAACCCTCAAAAGGCATCAGACCCTGATGGTATACCTGGTAGGACTCTGAAAACCCGCGCAAACCAACTGGCAGGAGTGTTCAAGGACTATTACCCAGTACTACTCACATCTACAGTGGTGAAGTGCTTTGTTAGGTTGGTTATGGCTGGAATCAACTCCTTCAAGGACCTGAACCACAGTAATTTGCCTATCACCACAATAGATCTACAGCAGATGCAAACTTATTAGCTCTCCACTTGGCCTCAGATCACCTGGATAATAGCAATACTTATGTCATGCGCTGTTTAATGATTACAGCTTAGTGTTCAACATAATCATGTCCTCAGTTATAATTAACAAGTTCCAAAACATTGGATTTTGTACCTCCCTCTCCAACTGGATTGTTGACTTCCTCACCAGGAGGATCAGAAATAACATCTCCTCCTCACTAACAACTAACACTAGCGCACCTGAAACCTACTGCTCGACTCTCTCTACAACTGTAACCATGTAAGGCTAGGACCAGTTCAAATGCCATCTATAAATTTGCCTATGACACAACTATTGTTGTCAAAATTTTGATAGTGACGAGGAGGCATACAGGAGCAGGATAGATCAGCTAGATGAGTGGTGTTACAGCAATAATCTGCACTCAACATCAGTAATACCAAGAAATTGACTGTGGACTTCAGGAACAGGAAGATGAAGGAACACCTACCTCTCTTTATCAAGGAATCAGAAGTGGAATGGGTGAGCAGTTTCAAGTTCCTGGATCTCAACATCTCTGAGGATTTATCCTGAGCCCAAAATATTGATGCAATTTCAAAGAAAGCATGACAGCAGCTATATTTCATTGGGAGCTTGAGGAGAATTGGTATATCATTAAAGACACTCGCAAATTGCTATAGATGTACCGTGGAGAGGAATCTAACTTGTTGCATCGCCATCTGGTATGAAGGGGCCAATGCACAGGATCAAATAAAGCTGCAGAAAGTGGTAAACTCAACCAGCTCCATCATGGGCACTAGCCTCTGCTACAACCAGGACACCTGCAAAAGGTGATGCCTCAAAAAAGCAGCATCCATCATTAAGGAACTCCATCACCCAGGACATGCCTTTTTCTCATTGCTACCATCAAGGAGGAAGTGCAGGAGCCTGAAGATACACACTCAATTTTTCAGGAACACCTTCTTCCCCTCTGCTATCAGATTTCTGAATGGACAATGAACCCATGAGCACTACCTCAGTATTTTCCCTCTCTTTTTGCTCTACTTATTTAGTAGTTGGAAAGACATCAAGAAGTTGATAGTAAGGGGCACAGACAGGCATTTCTATGGCCGCAATTGAGACTTCAGGATGGTGTATTGCCTCCCTGTGGCCAAAATCAAGAATGTCTCTCAGCAGACACAGGACATTCTGAGAGGGGAGGGTGACCAGCCAGAGGCTGTGGTCCATGTAGGTACCAATGACAGAAGCAAGAGCAGAGATAAGGACCTGCAAAGTGATTTTATGGAGCTAGGTAGAAAGTTAAAAAGCAGGACTTCCAGGATTAATACCCATGCAATGTGGTAATGGGGTGAAAAATAGATAATAAGACTCTTGGTAGTGTGGAGGATCAGAGGGATCTTGGGGTCTGAGTCCATAAGACACACAAAGCAGCTGCGCAGGTTGGCTCTGTGGTTAAGAAGGCGTACAGTGTATTGCCTTCATCAATCATGGAACTGAATTTAGGAGCCGAGAGGTAATGTTGCAGCTATAAGGGACCCTGGTCAGATCTCACTTGGAGTACTGTGCTCAGTTCTGGTCACCTCACTACAGGAAGGATGTGGAAGCCATAGAAAGGGTGCAGAGGAGATTTACAAGGATGTTGCCTGGATTGGGGAGCATGGCTTATGAGAATAGGTTGAGTGAACTCGACCTTTTCTCCTTGGAGTGACGGAGGATGAGAGGTGACCTGATAGAGGTGTATAAGATAATGAGAGGCATCAATCGTGGGGATAGCCAGAGGCTTTTTCCCAGGGCTGAAATGGTTGCCACAAGAGGGCACAGGTTTAAGGTGCTGGGGAGCAGGTACAGAGGAGAAGTTAGGGGTCAGTTTTTTACTCAGAGTGGTGAGTGCATGGAATGGGCTGCCGGCAACGGTGGTGGAGGCAGATATGATAGGGTTTTTTAAGAGACTTTTGGATAGGTACATGGAGCTTAGAAAAATAGAGGGTTATGGGTAAGCCTAGTAATTTCTAAGGTAAGGACATGTTCAGCATAACTTTGAGGGCTGAAGGGCCTGTATTGTGCTGTAGGTTTTCTATGCTTCTATACATAGTACAGTTCTTTATGTGGCTAAAGAAATGGTGCAGGAGAGAGGGTTTTAGATTTACAGATCATTGGGCTCTCTTCAAGGGTAGGTGGGACCTGTTAAAAACAAGATGATTTGCATCTAAACTGGAGGGGCTCTAATATCCTCCAGAAGTTTGCTGGTGCTACTCAGGATGATGTGAGAGAGCAGAAGAATGGGAACCACAGCAGCAGGGCAACAGATGGCAGAGATGAGGGCAATAATATAAGAATTCCATACACCGATCCAAGCTCTAAGTAATGGCAAGACTGAAAGGAAGGACAACAAGATACAAGCCAATAAGCACGGTGGAACTGACGAGCTGAAGAGTATTTATTTCAATGCTACAAGTATTATGGGAAAGGAAGATGAACCTAGAGCCTGGATCAGTGTATGCAATTCTGATGTTATTGCAATTACAGGGACCTGGTTGCATGGACAGGACTGGTAGCTCAGTACTCCTGGATTTTGTGGTTTTAGATGTGATAGAGAGGGGTGTAAAAGAGGTGGGTAGGTTGCACTACTGATGGGCAGAATGTTGCAGCAGTACTCAGAGAGAACATAATGGAGGGGTCAACCACAGAGTCAATTTGGTTGGAGTTCAGATATAATTAGGCAGACAAGATAGTGCTGTCTACATTTATGGAGACAGATTATGGAAAGGTGCAGAAACAACAGGATTGTCATAGTGGGGGACTATAATTTCCCCAGTATTGATTGAAACTTCCTTAGTGCAAGACTCTTAGGTGGGTGGGATTTCTTCAGTGCAGGGGTTCTTGAAACAGTGTATGGAAAAGCCAACTACAGGAAAGAACATGCTTCGGGAAATGAGCCAGACCCCGTGACAGACCTGATAATGGGTGAACATTTTGGTGATAGTGAACACAAATCACTATGTTTTAATGTACTTACAAGTAAGGATAACATTAGATCTAGTGGAAATTGGAGAGTGCAAATTATGACAAGATAAGACAAAAGCTAAGGGGCACTGACTGGAAGCAGCTACTGTCAGACAAGTCCATGTCTGGCATGTGGGAGTTGTTTAAAGACCTTCTGAGTAGAACTCAGGGTTACGTGTTCCAGTAAGGAATAAGGACAAGGATGTTAAGGTAAGGGAATCTTGGATGACCTGAGAGCTCCTAGATTTTATCAGGATGTAAAAGCATGCATGTGTAAAGTTTAGGAAGCTAAAATCAGACTCTGTCCTTGTGAAATATAAAGATAGCAGGAAGATGCTCAAGCAGTCAATCAGGAGTGAAATGTACATAGCAAACAGGATCAAGAAAAGCCACAGGTATTTTACATACCGTACTTATATTAAGAAAAAGAGAGTAACTAAGTGGAGAGTAGGTCCACTTAAGGATAAATGCAGAAATTTGTGCTTGGAGTCAGAGCAAGTGCTGAGGTGCCTAATGAGTACTTTGATTCAGTATTTACCTAGCAGAGGGATTTAGAAGATAGTTGAACATGATAATGTTCTGGGATGTTTTGAGATTGAGGAGGAGGTAGTGCTGGTCTTCTAAAAAGCTTGAAGATGAATAAGTCCCCAGGGCCTGATGGTATATGTGCCAGAATATTGATTGAATATTTTTAGGAGCTGTTGAAGATCATCAATGAAGGTAGAACAGTGGATGTTGTCTGCATGGAGTTTAGTGAGCTGTTTGATGAGGTTCCTCATGGTAGGCTCATAGAGAACATTAAAATGCAGGGAATCCATGACATCTTGGCAGTTTGGACTCAGAAATGGCTTACCCATAGAAGCAGATGGAGAGTAGGGGTGGAAGAGATCCATGACCAGTGGTGTTCCACAAGGTTGGTGCTTGGATATCTATTGGTTGTGATATATATCAATGATTTGAATGAAAATGTGGAAAGGTGGATTAGGAAGTTCGAAAGACATTGAGTAAGGTCAAATAAAGGGAAAAAGTGAACTGTTCAAGGTAGGGTCTTTAACAGCAATGAAGTACAGAGCAATCTTGGGGGCTAAGTCCATAGTTAACTATAAGTCACAATGCAAGTGGATAAGGAAGGTATATGGTATGCTTGACTTCCTTGGTCATTCCATCATAGAAAAGAATTGGGAACTGTGGAAAGGATCCAGAAGAGGTTTAGTATGCAGCCTGGTTTGGAGGGTTTGAACTATAAGAAAGGGGTGACCAAACTTGAGTTGTTCTTCCTTGAGCATCAGAGTCTGTTGAAGAGCAGTTAGAGGTCTTTAAAGTTATGAAAGGGTAGACAATCGGAATCTTTTCCTTAGGGTAAGAGTGTGTCAGGTTAGAGGGGGATAGGTTAACACCGACGTAAGGGACAAGTTTTTTATGCAGAGAATGGTAGTTACTCGGAATGGGTTACCAAGGGTCATAGTGGAATCAGGCAGTTTGGTGGAGTTGAAAAGGTTTTTAGATAGACACATGAACATGGATCTGAATGCTACACAGGAAGAGAACATTTGGTGTAAACCGGCATCAAGATTGTACAATTTTATGGGCCAAATAGCCTGACCACTGTGTACTGTTCTATGTTCTATGGTCTTAAGTCTACAACTAACAGACTCACTCGAGAATACCAGCTACAACTCTAAATTGGTAGACCGGTTTATTGCTGTCACATGCACCATGATACAGTGAAAAACATGTTTCCATCCCACCCATACTGATCAACTCAATAGAACAGCGCATTGAGTCTAGTTGTAGCACAATGAACATAAACTATGACAAACTGGTAGCTAATTCTACACTCTCTGAGAAGGCAAGAGAATGTTGGAAACAGATTATGGCAATGACTGTTTGAGGAAGAAAATATGATAATCACAATACAAGCAGGGGTGCACCAATACCAGGACAGATTCAGCATGAACAATGCCCTTCTGAAAAAGAATGCACAATTTAGTTAATAAAATTTAACAAACGCTAAGTTTTCTCAAGGAGTATGGAGTCAGACAATAGATTAATCCATATATAGGTCACATACACAAGAGGCTGCCAGGAAATTTGATGGTGCGGAACCAATGGCTGTAGTGAGATTAGCGGAAAAGTGATACTCCCTGACATTAGATGAGAATGCTAATGAAAAGTATACCTGCTATTACATTAAGAGAATGTTTTGTTCAGAGATGGATATGTGGTATTGGCTATTTGTGTAACTGCCAGCCAGAGCTGCACACATTGACTTTGTTGTGGGAGAAAAATAAAGCATGGGGATGAGAGACAGGGCTGGAGGATGTCTATGGTGGGAGTAAGTCTACGAAGGCCTCGGTGAAATATTATCATTTGCTCTGACATACTTGGGAAGGTTTTGAAAACCATGTATAATTATAGTTACTATCATTATTCTGTATTTAATGGATGCATTGGTCTGTGTTAAATTTGGGGTCCATAACTGACCTTTCAAAACTTTTGTACAATTTTGTTTTTACAGTTACTTAAAATGAAAGCAACACCCACGCACATGTGTAATTAATCATACATAAAGCCTATCAGAAAAGTGATTAATTTCTATCTGAGATTCATGATAGTATCTGTAGTATATCCAAGATTGCTAAATATTGAGGCATAATATGTTAAGGTTGCAATGTGTGCTTAAATAGTTATTGCAGTTTTAGGTGTATCCGCATTTTTAAGGGAAAACAGTGCATTATATTACTTGTGTAAGTGCCTTTAAAAATTGTGTGCTATGTGGCATGACTTCTGATACATTGTTGTTTTAGCAACTGAATGCCGTTCACCTTTAAAGAGAATGCTCAAGTAAAAGTAAAATCTCTTTACTTAATATGATAAACAGCAATATTGACATTACAATAATTGCAACTGCCAGCAAGTATCAATGGTGCATATTCATTCATGATTTCACTTTGGCTCTAATGGGACACTGTGAAGAAAGTCTATAGCATGTTTCAATAATAAGCTCTGCATAAAATGATTACTATAAATTGAGGGTTTAGAGTAGACAGTAAATATGTTTTACGCAAAATACTTAAATCTGATCACAATCTTTGAGGAAAGTTTAAAAAGCAATTATTTAAATTACTTTACAATTAGTTGATTACTTTTTGAAGTGTGGTTATTATTCTGCATTTGAAAATATTGGTGGCCATTTTGCACATACTAAGTTCACAGCAGGCAGCCGTCGATCCCAGGGGATCATGGGTTTGTGCCTCTGGTGGACTGTGTCCTCTGCAGGGTGCAGGGTTGGGTGGGAAGATTTGAAGAGCCGGCTTTTGCCCATGCAGTGGGATCCCCCTCTCCATGTCACTGATGGAGTCCAAGGGAAGGGCAAGCGCTGATACAGCTTGGTACTGGTATCGTCGTTGTGGTGAACTACATATACCTGTCTGGACACGCCCCCTGCTGACTGCTCCTGTGGCCCCTCCCACTGACCGTGGCTCCTCCCACAGACCCTGGTATAAAGGCGATTGAGGCCTGAGCCCGGCCTCAGTCTCCAGGATGTAGTATGGTGGTCAACTACTGCTTGTTCTTTCTTCCAGTCAATAAAAGCTGATATCTCGCCTTCACGTCTCAGAGAGAGTTATTGATAGTGCATCAGTTGCAGAGGTTGCCAGAGTGAAGTTGTAATCAACATCAAACTGCCTTAGGGACACTGGCTCCAGATTTCTTCCTCGGGGTTTATTCCTGAAGCCTTTCCCATGAGTGGGTATGACCGCAAGGCAGCAGAGATTTGAAAAATGAGTTTTTCTTCTCCTAGGCGGGCTGCTGCCCAAGGCTGACAGGCCCCTCCTGCCCAAAGCAACTGGTTTTGAGGCGCCAGTGGACTGTCTTTGCCTCTTGCCTTGTCAGTAGAGACAGTTCCGCTGGGCCTAGTAGCTAAGCCACATGTGAAGGCCAAGATTTGGACTTGGTTGCCAAAGGCTGTTAGAGATGCAGACCATTGGAGCACTTTATAGGTAGTGGGAGCTTATCCCCACTACCACCTCCGGCTATGACAACCTTAGGAACCAAGTTCACACAAACAACAAATGCATAAAATGAGCAACATTTTTGCCTGGGTTGGTGGAGGAAATGAACTGACTAACACACTGGCAGTATTTTTTTAAGATGGGGAATTTCTCAAACTAGCTGAACAGGAAGATAAATTTAAAGAAGTGGCAATGTTTCTTGTTTTATTAAACTGCATTTGGTGTATTTAGAAAATCTTTATTACATGCTAACAGTGTTGTAAACTCAAGCTAAGCACAGATCAGTTTGTTCTTGATTTCTTTGAGTTGCCTTGAAATAACATTGCAAAGGACATGCTGCTCATAAACTTCTTCCATGTGAAATGACCCAAATTTGCAAATCACGACACTATGTTGGATTTACACATTTTGTAGTCTGGAGAAATTGCTATTATATCAGTAATCCCACTCTTTTAGGAGCATTCGAGAATAGGGGAAATTGCAGGTGTCTTGCTAGTTGTGACCTTGTCCAGCACCATTCTATCTTTTTGCAATTAGAGAAATTCAGTGACCTAGGAATACAAGATTCTTTACCCCAAAAGATGTGAAACTTTAGAATTTGTTAAAATAGCACTCCAATAATCCAACAACTCGGAGTGATATCGGTCCAATATCTGGCCCACTTATGACTACAGAGTGTGAGCCAGGAGCCCAGGTTGTTCTGAAGCTGGAGACAGGGTTCAGAGTCCATGTACATCCCACATAACCTCTGGGTTCACCAGAAAATATACTGAACCACGGAGTGATGTGAAAAAAATAATGAAAATTTAGTGTGTTTGGGTATCATTTTAAACATAGCTTCCAATAATCTCTGCTAGTATGGAGCCACAAGTTTCAAGTGTGCCAATTTTTTTGGGATTTTACTCTATTCGAAAGAGAAGTTGAAACAAAAGGATTTACAGTAAATGAGCAAAGAGGAGGCTCGAATGGAGCATGAATATAATCATGGAATGTTGGGCAGAGGGCCTGTTTTAAACATAGAACGTAGAACACAGCACAAGCCCCTTCACCCACGATATTGTGCCAACCTTTTAACCTATTCCGAGATCAATCTAATGCTTCCCTCCTGCATAAGCCACCATTTGTCTGCCATCCATGTGCCTATCTAAGAGTCTCTTAAATGTCCATAATGTATCTGCTTCTACCACCAGTACATGCAACCACCACTCTTTGAGTTAAAAAAAAACTGCCTTCGACATCCCCTGAACATATTAAAGTTATGCCTCATTGTATTAGCTATTCCCCACCCCCCCGGGAGAAAGTCTCTGGTTATCCACTCAATCTATGCCTCTTATCATCTTGTACATCTCTATCACGTCACCTCTCATCTTCCTTTGCTCCAAAGAGAAAAGCCCTTTCCTCATATGACAGCTGTCTAATCCAGTCAGCATCCTGCTAAAGCTCCTCTGCACTCTCTCTGGAGCTTCCGCATCCTTCCTATAACTGAGGCGACTAGAACTTCACACAATACTCTAAGTGTGGTCTAACCAAAGTTTTATAGAACTGCAACATTACCCCACAACTCATGAACTCAATTTCCACACTAATGAAGACTAACACATTAAGCCCATGTGAATTTGATGCCCTAATGGCCTGAACTTCTGAAATGCAGTCTCTAAAGTTTGTCACAGCAAGTAGATGGACAAGAAAATCAGTTCAAAAGAGTTTGTAGCAGTTAAGGCATTGGTAAACTGTTAAAATGTGGAGGCACAGTAATTAGTTGTTCATTTTTGTAATAGAGTCTTCAGATAATCATTTGTTCAGTTATGAGAGTTAAAAAAATAAAATGTACAATTGTTACACAGTGTACGCCTGTTAATTATACTGGTATTAATAGATAAGGAGCAGACAGTAGCTCCTGCAAGGGTTCCTGCTCAGGATAGGAGCGAAGGCCAACGGCAGATCCAGCAGGTACAGTAACTGAACTTATGATGGAGAAGGCAGATCAACTAGGACTTCAAGTGACAACGGCTATAGGATAGGTGGATGAACATATGGGAAGAGAATTGGCGATTTCTTTAGTTCGCCCAACGGAAGGCAATAGCAAACCGCCATTGCTAGATACTAGCTCCTCCGTTCTTCAGGTGGATGTTTGAAAGCAAAGGACAGAACTATTATCATGGAGAAAGATGAGATTATGAGTATATTCAGGAATTGTTTGAAGATGATCCAGGTGAAAAACCAGAAATTAAGAAGAACATTGAAGGTCCAAGTATTTTAAAATCTGAAGTTCGTAATGTAATAAATAAGATGAAGAAAGGAAAGGCAGCAGGTCCTGATGAATTAGTGATAGAACAAATTATCACCCTTAAAGATTATGGAATTGAAAAACTTACTGATTTAATCACAGTCAGTCCGTGTTGGCAGGAACATCTCTGACTCCATCACACTGAGCACTGGATCCCCACAAGGCTGTGTGCTTAGCCCATTGCTGTTTACACTGCTAACACATGACTGTGCAGCCAGATTCAAGGAGAACCTGATCTTTAAATTTGCTGATGATACCACAGTGGAGGGGCTCATCAGCAAAAATGATGAAACAATGTTACAGGGAGGAGGTCAAACACCTAGAGAGCTGGTGCAGTGACAACAACTTGATGCTTAATGTCTCCAAAACCAAGGAGATGATCGTCGATTTCAGGCAGTCTCAGCCTGAGCACACACCCCTCAGCATCAATGGCTCCACAGTGGAGAGAGTGGAAAACATCAAGTTCCTTGGGGTGCAGATCTCGGACAATCTCACCTGGTCCAGGAACACCACTGGGATTGTGAAACCAGCCCAGCAGAGATTGCACTTTTTGAGGAAGCTTAAACAAGCATCACTCCCCACTAACATCTTAACTACATTCTACAGAGGCGTAGCTGAGAGTGTGCTGACCATTTGCATCACAACCTGGTACTCCAGCTGCAGTGCTGCTGACAAAAAAGCCTTGCAGAGGGTGGTTAGGGGAGCAGAGAAGATTATTGGGGTCTCCCTACCTTCTATCCAAGACCTCTTTCAGAGTCGGTGCCTCCAGAAGACATGGTACATCATTAAAGACCCCTCACACCCTCTCCATGAACTGTTTGTTCCTCTGCCATCAGATAAACATTACAGGAGCATCAAAACTAAAACCACAAGGCTACTAAACAGCTTCCTCCCACAGGCAGTCAGACTGCTAAATAGCTGCTCTACCTGACTCTGCTTTGGACACTTTTAACTTGCACTGGACACTGATACCTTGTTTTTAACTGACATGTGGCTGTTGTGTTTTACTATTTATTGTTGTGTTTACTATTTATTGTTGCGCTTGTTATGTTATGATTGCACTGCTCCTGGGAAACACTGTCTCATTCTGCCCTGCAGAGCTGATGTATGGTTAGAATGACAATAAAGTTTTTGAATCTTGAATCTTGAATCAATGACATTTATGAGACTGGAATAATACCAGAACAGATGAAAAAATCAGTATTTATCACTCTTCCTAAGAAACCTGGAGCAATAGCATGTGAATTACATAGGACCATAAGTTTAATGAGTCATATCACCAAGATACCGCTAAGAATTTTGATGACAAGGCTAAAAGTAAGATACAAGCTGAAACAGGTAAAAAACAATGTGGTTTTGTGAAAGATAAAGGTACAAGAAACACAATATTGATGTTAAGGATACTATCAGAATGAACTATTCAATTGCAAAAAGATTTATTTGTTTGTTTCATCAACTACACAAAACTATTTGATAAAGTGAAGCACAATAAGTTATTTGAAATATTACAGGAAACTCTAGATCTAGATTCGAAAGACCTCCACCTAATCAGAATTCTGTACTGGGAACAAACTGCTGCTGTAAGAATAGATGGAGAAGTGAGTCAGTTTATGAAAATCAAGAGAGGTGTTATACAAGGGTATGTTTTCTCCCCTGATTTGTTTAATGTGTACAGTGAAACAATATTACAAAAAATAAGTGACATCTTGGGAATCAAAGTTGGTGGTGAAAACATCAATAATTTCAGATATGCAGATGACACTGTGTTAATTACAAGTATGGAGGAAGAACTACAAAGCTTAATTGATATAGTTGTTGAAGAAAGTGCAAAAATGGTTCTATCTATCAATTGCAAAAAGGCAGAATGTATGGTGATATCCAAAAAGAAGGAGAATCCTATTTGCAGGCTGAGAATAAACAGGGAAGACATAAAACAAGTACAGAACTTTTGCTACTTAGGAAGCTGGGTGACATCAGATGGCAGGTGCGATACGGACATCAAAAGAAGAATAGGGATGGCAAAAGACACCTTTACGAGAATGAAGAGTATACTGACCAACACTAAACTAGGCATGACAACCCACCTCAGAGTACTGAAATGTTACGTTTATCCAGTTATGTTATATGGCTCAGAATGTTGGACATTATCTAGTAACATGAGGAAACGTATTGAAGCAACAGAACTGTGTTTTTTGAGGAAGATGCAAAGAATATCATGGACGAAAAGAGTATCTAATGAGGATGTCATGAACAGAGCAAGCACAAAAAGAGAAATAATGTCTGAGATCATGAAAAGGCAACGTAACCTCATTGGACAAGTGATTAGGAAAGAGGAGTTAGAATGCACGGTAATTATGGGAAAGAACTGAAGGGAAGAAAGCAAGAGGAAGGCAAAGACAAGTGATGATGGAGACAGCAGCCAAAGAACTGGAAATGAATACCAATGAATTGATCCACTTGACCCGAAACAGGAGTGTGCGGGCCATGGCAGTCAAAGCTCAAACTGGGCATGGCACCTGATGATGATGATGATAATGTTATAGCTGGGGGTGGTAGTGTAGATAAGTTCCCACCATCTATTAAATGCTCCCATTGGCGTGCGCCTCAAATAGCCTCTAACAACCAAGTCCAGATCCTGGCCTTCACGTGTGGCTTAGCTACTAAGCCTGGTGGAATAGTTTCTACTGAGAGGAAAAGGGGCAAAAGCAGTTATATTGGCACCTTAAAACCAGTTGCTTCGGGTAGATGGTACTCGTCAGCTGTGGTTGGCAGCACATCTGGGAGAAGATGATCTCAAACCTCCATTACCTTGCAGATATACCTAATCAAGGGAAAGGCTTCAGGAGTAAACCCCGAGGAACTATCCGGAAATGGAGACCCTAAGGCAGTCCTACATTGAGTTCACTGCTGACTTGCAACTCCTGCGATGTTGCTAATACCAGTCTCTGCCACTCAGAGTACCTCAGACAGCAGGCAGGGGACGGGGACATGGAAATGGAAGTGGGTGAAGCAAAGCCAGAGGACCAGAGGCCATGGCAGGACAAGCCACTGCACTGGATGTACCATCACCAGATATCAAAAGTGGCTGACGTGCGAAAGTCCTACCAATGGCTGGAAATGGCAGGGCTGAGGGACAGCACAGAGACACTGCTCATGGCTGCACAAGATCGGGCACTGAGCACAAGAGCAATAGAAGCAGGGGTCTATCACACCAGACAAGACCCAAGATGCAAACTGTGCAGGGAATCTGCTGAAGCCATCCTGCACATTGCAGCAGAGTGTAAGATGCAGGCAGGGACAGCATACACTGAACGGCACAACCAAGTTGCAGGAATTGCGCACAGGAACATCTGCACTGAGTATAGACTGGACACTCCCAAGTCCAAATGGGAAACACTCAAGAAGGTAATGGAGCATGACAGAGTTAGGGTCCTGTGGGACTTCCAAATACAGACTGATAAGCAGGTACTGGCCAAGCAACCTGACAGAGTAATACTGGACAAGGAACAGAAGAAAGCTACAGTAATGGATGTGGCAATCGCGAATGACAGTAACATCAGGAAGACAGAATATGAGAAGCTGGAGACATACCAGGGCTTGAAAGAGCAGATAGAAAGGATGCGGAAAGTTAAAGCCACAGTAATCCCAGTGGTGATAGGAGCACTTGGAGCTGTGACACCTGCACTGGGAGAGTGGCTCCAACAAATCCCAGGAACAACATCTGAAATCTCAGTCCAGAAGAGCGCACTGCTAGCAACTGTAAGGATACTGCGCTGAACCCTCAAGCTAAGCTCCCAGGCCTCAGCCTGAGGTTGAGGGGAAAATGCACATACACACCACCCATAAGGAGTGAGGGAAAAAATTATATATATACACATACACACATATATATGTACCCAAATTGGGAGCCTTCAAAGTTTGTTTAATATGGGTCCTCAATGAAAAGGAAGCTGTTCTGCAAAGGACCATATAAAATTCATTGTGAAACCAATATTTACTTCTAAAATTAAAATTATTTAGTAGCAGTTCCCATTTATAACAATAGTTATGAAACCATTTTCTCCTTTTTAGTTTAGAATTCAGCACCAAATATGCTAAAGCATCCAAGACCATAAACATTGCCTCCACAGAAACCGAGCTTTACCTGAACCCAGATGTCAACCTGGGCATTTCTCTGGAGCTGCTATCTTTTTTTGGGTGGTCCTTCAGGATCTGAGGATGACTTATTTCCACTCTAGTTTGGTTGTTAGGAAATAGCTAGTGAGGCAAATGTGGGAATCAGAGATGGGGCAGGGTGGGCAGTTAACAAGTCAGTGAGACTGTTTGTTCCTTTTGTCACTTTGTTTAAGTATAATGTATGCACTCTGATAGATAAACGTCATGATCATCATCTAAGGGTATCTAAAGGAGGTCCATGAGCCAGTCCTCATCAGGGAATCGGAGGTGTACAGGGTCAGCAATTTTAACTTCCTCAGATTCTCATTTCAGAGAATCTATCCTGGGCTTATCACATAAATGCAATTAGGAAGAAAAGGTGGCAGCACTTCTACTTCCTTAGAAGTTTGCAAAGATTCGACGTGACATCTAAAACTTTGACTAACTTCTATAGATGTGTGGTGGAGAGTATATTGAGTGATTTCATTATGGTCTGGTATGGAAGCACCAATGCCCTTGAGTGAAAAATCCTACAAAAAGTAGTGGATACAGCATAGTCCATCACAGGTAAAGCCCTCCTCCCCACTGAGCACATCTACACGAGCACTGGTGCAGGAAAGCAGCATTCAGGCCATGCACTCTTCTTACTGCTGCCATCAGGAAGAAAGTACAGGAGCCTCAGGACCCATGGCACCAGGTTCAGGAACAGTTATTACTCCTCAACCATCAGGCTCTTGAACCAGAGGGAGTAACTTCACTCAACTTCACTCGCCCCATCACTCAACTGTTTCCACAACTTATGGACTCACTTTCAAGGACTCTTTATCTCATGTTCTCAACACTTCTTGTTCATTTATTTATTATTATTATTATTATTATTATTATTATTTTATTTTGTCTTTGCCTGTTTTGTTGTCTTTTGCATATTGGTTGTTCTTCGTCTTGTTGGGCATGGTCTTTCATTAATTCTACTGTGTTTTTTCTATTTACTGTATATGTTTCCAAGAAAATGAATCTCAGGGTTGTATATGGTGACACATATGTATTTTGATAATTCACTTACTTAGAATGTTGAACTTTGGATTCGGGGAGGAGGTAGTACAAGTAGGGGTACAGTGGGAGTATTTGCTCACAGGGTGTGTGTGAAGCGTCTAGTGCAGCAGTGTAGTGGTGCTTGTAGTTAGTGCATGTTGCATGCTGTATGCCACATAGTGCTCTCTTCTTGCTACTCTCTGCTTACAGCTATTGCCACTGGCTAGCCTTCTCAACAGAGGGTGAAAAGAGGAGCCGAGTGTGTAAGCCTCCTCCTGCCGGTACAGAGCCTCTCCACCACCAAGACTCCGGCAGTGCCTCCTCGGGGCCACACGCGGAAACTGGGCATCTTACGGTCCCAGGCTAAACTACAGGGGATCTCGGAGCAGCAGTGGGCCCCAGAGATGTGGCATGCAGGCCCACCACTGTGTGGATACACCCTGGCGCCCGTCAACCACTGTTCCAGCTATGGGTAAATAAGTCTGTTGAGACAAGGCTAAGGGAGCACACCCTGACATAAAAGCAATGCGCTGGCGGTGCGCAATAGGCGGGCCTTAACAGACCAAGGACCCGGCAGCCTCCTGCAGCCAAGATGTGGGACCAGTTGTCCTGGGTTCATCCTTGCCACCGGGATTTACCTCATCATGGTGAAGATAGTGCTACTGGGGTTGGCGCACCCCCTGTGGCACTTTAATATCTTCCTTGCGCAGGTCTCCACCTCTGACCACGGTGAACAGCCGCTCCAATAATGGAGTCCCAAACACATAATCACTAGGTAACAACCTGGATACACTGTATGCCACCACTGAAGCTAGTAAATTGAAATACACAGGTGCCAGTATTGTCACATATTTGGGCAGTTCCTTTATTGCTTACTTTCCACTGTTTCTAAAACATTCTGCTTCAGCTTCTAATACTTACAACTTTATAAAAACTTGAAAAACGGGAATAGAAACTGACCTATGCCCCTTGAACCTCTACTGCCGTTATATCTGAGTGTTGGCTTCAACACTATTTTCTTAATTAATTCCCATAATCATTGATTCTCTAGTCCAAAATCCTTCCATCTCAGCTCAAATGTACTTACATTAACATCCATAGTTCCCTTGTTGCCCTGAGACAAAAACTCCTTATTTCAGTCTTAATTGGGCAACTGCTCATCTTGAAACTCACCCACCGGGGGAAGTATCCTCACAATATCTGCCTAATGTGTTTTAATACAATCACCACTTATTCTTATCTAATCAAGAGAACAGGCCAAATTTACTCAATCATTACTCTTAATGTCAATGCTTACATCCCAGGAATTAATCTGGTAAACCTTTGTTGATTTGTTCCAGGGTAGCTATGGCCATTTTTAAATTAGGGTACCAAAGCAATACACAGTACTCTTGATATGACTTTACTAAAACCCTGTTCAGTTGTCCCCTCTTCTCCTCACTACTATAAGGGAGGAGTTAAAGGAGACTGAAGTCACACAGACAATGTCTTAGGAACAAGTTCTGTCCCTCTGCTATCAGATTTCTGAATGATCCATGAGCACAAGAACATTACATTACTATTCCTATTTTGCATCATGTATTTATGTTATTGTTTATTGTAACTTATCTTAATTGTTTTATGTCTTGCATTGTACTATTGCCACAAAACAACAAGTTTCATGACACCTGTCAGTGATAATAAACAAATGAATCTCTCTGAAGCTCAGCATTGATTAGTCTTGCACCATTCAATCAATATTTCGCTTTTCTATTTTTCTTGCCAATGTGGCTAGCCTCTCATTTTCCCACATTATATTCCATCTGCTGTTTACTGACTCACACATTTAATGTCTCCCTTACAGACTTTGTGTTTCCTCAGAAATAACTGTTTCAATTCTCATTGTATTGTCAGAAAACTACTGAATGTTCCTTCCTACATTTGCTAATAACATAAAAATAGGTGGGAGAACATCAAAGGACATGGTATCAAAGGTTACGTGGATAAGGCTAGGGAGTGGGGCTGAGGAAGGGAGAAAAGGATCAGCCGTGATTGAATGGCAGAGCTGACTCGATGGGCCAAATGGCCTAAAGGTCATATGGTCTTATGGACATGTTGCGATGAAGGTATTTGGACTCTGTTATAGGATATAGGTAATCTAAGTGGGTGGACAAAAGTTTGGTAAATGGGGTTTAATGTAGAAAAGTGTGAGGTGAGGCATTTCCACAGGGGGTATCTCAATGAAAGAGAAAGCAGATGAGTGGAACACAGAGGTTCAAATGTATGAAACGTAAGATGCTGGTATGCAGGAACAGTATGTAGTCAGGAAGGCAAATGCAATAGGAGCATTTATTGCAATTTTAGAAAAGGGATAGTACTGTTACATTAGAACAGGGTGCGGTGAGGCCACACTTGGAGTACTGTACACGGTTTTGGTCCTCTTAGTTTAAAAAAAAGTACTGTCATTTGAGACCGTCCAGAAGAGATTCACTGGGCTAATATCTAAGGTGAGAAGCTTGTCCTATCACAAATAGTAAAAAGGTTAGATCTGCATTCTTTGGAAGGATGAGGTGTGATTCTGTTGAAATATATGAAATGCATGATACTTTTGATGTTTCCACTGGTGGGTGGGTGGGGTCACTCTACTTGGCAGGTGAGACTTGTGGTTGTGAAACAATCACAGGTTCCGGGGCTCCCTCCATGGTGGTTGTAGGAGTTGACTCTGGGACTGCAGGAAGTAGTTCTGACTAGTGGTTGATGTTTAGTAATGAGGGTAAATTCTCTCCCATGCGAGGACCAGTTGAAGTGTTTTACATGTCAAATGAGACTGAAGGCCTCTCTGTTGAGCTGTGCATTATTTTTCTCTGCACCTGTAAGGGAACTTGATACAAAGGCTATGGGGCATTCTCTTCTATCACATGACTGCATCTACAGTATGCCATGAGGCGAGGCATCACAGGCAAGCTTTATTGGACACTGTGGATCTTAACGTGTGAGTACAGTGTATGATGCCACCATTCCCTTTACCTTTTGGAAAACCACCTCACACAGCTTTGTCCATTGCCTTTCTTTTCCCAATCTGTAGTAATGAGTTCAAGGAGTGGAACACAGCAGCCAGGTTGGCAGAAGCCTGTTACAGTAATTGAGAAAAACTCAAAAGGACCGTAACTGTGACACTTCCCTTGGCCTTGGAGCATCCACCACTGCTTGAATTTTCTAAGCACACTTGCTTTATCCTGTGTGTCAAAGATGTGACCACAGTAAGTTATGCTTGGTTTATAGAATTCACATTTGTTACATCATGCTCTGAGCCCATCATTTTCCAATCTTTTTAACACTGTCTTGAAATTTTGGAGATGTGCCTTGTTATTCTTACCAGTAACAAAGATGTCATCCAGATAACAGTGTGTGCCTTGCAGCCTTGCAGCACCTGGTCCATAGCTTTTTGCCAGAGTGCAAGTGCAGTTGTTACTCCAAAAATAAGCCTATTATAGCAACCAAGTCCTTTGTGAGTGTTTACGTGAGTAACACTTTGGACTCTTCTTCCGTCTCCATCTATAGATAGGCCTCAACTAAATCCAGGTTGTTGAAGTGCTTCCCTCCAGAAAGGTTTCCAAAGACATCCTCTATCCTGGGCAGAGGGTATTGATCTACTTTCAGTAGTGGGTTCCATGGGCTCCACTCAACCTTGGAAAGAATTCATTCATCTGCCACGCGAGCTGGCTCACTTGTTACTTTATCATGGATGGTATGAGAAACAAGATGGGCTTTGTAAAGCTTGGGTGTGGCATTTTCATTTAACGCTATTTTACCCTTTATATATTTGAGATTTCCAATGCCATCTATGAACACCGCTGTGCTATCATCCAGTACCTTTCTTAAGTCACTTTCAGTTGACTCCATTGCAGGGGATGGAGTTGTAGTCGGCTTGGTCAATCACATCCTCACAATGCTGGCCCTCCTGTTTTTACCACATATAAGCCCAATATGGTTTGTTGGTTGTTGTATCTCACTGTTACGAATGTAATTCCCACAGGAATTATGTTTTCACCAGTATAGGTTCTGTAAGCTTCAGTTCAACATCTTTGAAATGCTGTTCAAACTCATTTTGTGGAATAACTGCAA
Source organism: Hemitrygon akajei (assembly GCF_048418815.1). Taxonomy (NCBI): domain Eukaryota; kingdom Metazoa; phylum Chordata; class Chondrichthyes; order Myliobatiformes; family Dasyatidae; genus Hemitrygon; species Hemitrygon akajei. The sequence continues at coordinate 45,403,829 of NC_133135.1, read as the reverse complement.
CAGCCAAGCCAGTGTCCAATTCCATAATTCCATTTTAATTAATTTGCTGTTCACTTCTGGTGTAAGCCATATTGCTTGTCTATTATTAGTTTTCACATTGTAAATCTCAAGGCTACTCAGAGCTGAGTCACTCTCATCACCATCAGAAGTTTCTTCAACATCATGCATGTTAGTGCTCCTTTTGAAACTGCCACTTGACTTTTTATCTTTCTCTCTTCCTTGCACAGTCCATTTATTTTTGTCTGTCCAATATACTCCTTGTACTTGTCCTAGTTTGTTGCATTTTCTCTAAGTTTTGCCTTTAAATATACATTGGTCTGGTATATGTGAGCGTCTGCCATTGCAGTAACACGATCTGTTCACTCTGATTAGATGTTGCAAGTTTGTTCATGCTCACTTTCAGCAATTTCAGCTGCTCTTTTAAATGTGAGTTGTGCTTCAGTTAGGGGTAATTTTTGAATGCTTTCTTGTAAGATTCCACAAACTAAATGATCGTTCAGTGCATCATTAAGCTCGTTACTGAAATGACAATGCTCAGCAAATCTCTTCAATTTAGCCATGAACACTGAGATGGACTGCCCTTCCTTTGTATGCCGCTTATGAAATTTAAAGCATTCTGCAATCAACAATGGTTTCACTTCTAAATGTTCCTGTATTACTTTCACAATATCAGCAAAGCTCTTATTGGCTGATTTGGTTGGAACAGTCAAACTTCTAAGCCAACTGTGTGCTTTCCTACCTATTACACTCAGCAAAACTGGCACATGCTTTTCATTGGACATGTCATTTGCTTCAAAATGCTGCTCAATTCATTCAGTATACAAATTCCAGTTACCTGTTGTGAAATTGAATGTGTCTATCTTTCCAATGTAGCCAATCATTTCTACTTTTTTCCCTATTATTATTATTGTTATTATTATCATCATCTCCTGGTATTCACTGCTAATGAACCCATGAAGTTTGTCTGTTCTTGCCTTTTTATTAACTCCAGCATCTTCTCTTGCGAAGAAAAAAAATGCACTTTTTAAAAACTTGAACATCTGATTGCACTTTTTAAAACTCAAATGTCTTGGGGCACTTCAACAGTCAGCTTGTGTTCATTTTAATACTTAACTGTTGCCACTGTTATGTTTTGTAACTCCAAAACTAATGGAAAGAAAAACACAAGCAAACCAGGGATAAACGTTTCCTTCTTATTTTAAGTGAGGCACACAATTATGATGTGGTGGCATAATGACGTATGCCATTCAGGTACTTTTAAATATAACACATAATGAATTATTTAAACAAAGAATGCTTAATCAAAATAATATATTTCCAATATTCCTCAAATATTACTGAAGTATTGAATACACAGCAGGAGTGTCTAGCGCCAATGGTGCGCAGCCTCAGAATAAAGGGGTGTCCATTTGGAACAGAGATGAGGAGGGATTTCTTTAGCCAGAGTGCAGGAATTCTGCGGAATTCACTGCCACTTATGGTTATGGAAGCCAAGTCATTGAGTATATTTAAAGGGGAGGTTGATAGGTTCCTGATTATTCAGGGTGTCAAAGGGTATGGGGAGCAGGCAGGAGAATGGGATTGAGAGCGATAATAAATCAGTCATAAAGGAATGGCAGAGCAGACTCAATGGGCTGAATAGACTAATTCTGCTCCAGTACGTTATGGTACTATGATCTTGTGATTTTGTACGGGCCCCTTTATTACCATACTAATAATGGACTGCCTTTTCCCAATGCAGATGTTAGGCTAACCTACTTGCAGTTCCTTTTTCTCCTTCTTTTCCTTCATCCTTTTAATAGCAGCATTGTACTTGTAGTTTTCTGGTCTACTAGGATCTTTCTAACAACCTCAGTATGAATGCACCCCGTCAATTATACGAGGAGAATCCAACATTACTCTATATTGCAAAAGCCAGAACCAGCTACCCAATGTAGGTCTGCGCCAAACTCCACAATGGAAGAAAAATCAAGGACAAGCAGACAGAGATCTTGGGTTCAGTGGATTATTTGTCTAATGTTTAAAACAAAATAATTACAAAATGCAACCAGGCTGTAAAAATACTCTTTTCACTGGGATATTAGCATTGCATATATAGAACCTTGAGGTTGTGGATGAATGCATTTCCACAAAATCATTCAGTCTTCCCCAACTTTTGATGAACTATGAAATCCACAATCTGCTGAGGGGCAGATCAGTGCTCTCTGGGAAGCCATCTCACAGGCAAAGTGGCAATTCCAGGCTAAATTTCAATTAATGAGTGATGTTCAACATCTGTGGCAAGGCTTGAATGCTATTACCTCTTACAAAGTGAAATCAAGTGACATAGGTGGCAACAGGGCTTTGCTTCCAAACAAGCTCAAAGCCTTCTATGCTCGCTTGACTGTCAAAACATGGAGGAACCTTCATGAATTCCCACCCTGATGACCCTGTGATTTCCCCACTGCCATGAGGGCATCCTTCAGGAGGGTGAACCCTGGAAAGTCTCTGGGCCAGAGGGGATACCAGGTGGAGTACTAAAAAACTATGCTGATCAACTAGTTTGGTATCTTTAACCTCTTGCTTCAGCAGTCTGAGGTACCCACCTGCTTCAATTATACCATTGCCTCAAAAACACAATCATCTGGTAGCACTTACATCCACTGTGATGGAAGTGTATTGAGAGGTTAGTGATAAAGCACATAAACTCCTACCTGAGAGGTGACTTGGATCCACAGCATAACAGGTCCACAGCAGATGCCATTTCATTGGCTCTTCACTCAACTCTGGAACATCTGGACAGCAAAGGTGCACACATCAGGATACTCTTTATGGACTACAACTTGGCATTCAATACTATTATCCCTTCAAAACTAATCAATAAGCTTCAATACCTTGGCATCGATATGCCCTTGTGCAATTGGATCCTCAATTTCCACGCTTACCAACCCCAGTCAGTTCAGATTGGCAACAATATCTCTTCCATAATCACCATTAGCATAGGTGCACCACAAGGCTGTGTGCTTAGTCCCCTGATCAACTCTCATTACACTTATGATTTGAGGCTAAGCACAGCTCTAATGCCATATTTAAGTTTGCTGATGACAACACTGTTGTTAGCCAAATCAAGGGTGGTGATCAAACAAGTTATAGGAGAGAGATTGAAAATCTGGCTGAGTCACAACAACAACCCCTCTTTTAATGTCAGCAAGACCAAGGAGCTAATTATTGATTTCAGGAGGAAACCAGAGGTCCATGAGCCACCGGGGGATCAAAGGTGGAGAGTGCTAGGAATTTTAAATTCCTCGGTGTTATTATTTCAGAGGAGTTGTCCTGAGCCCAGCGTGTAAGTGCAATCATGAAGAAAGGACAGCAGCACCTCTACTTCCTTAGGAGTTTGCAAAGGTTCAGCATGTCACCTTAAATTTTGACAAACTTCTATAGGTGTGTGGTGCAGAGAATATTAACTGGTTTTATCATAGCCTGGTATGGAAACACTAATTGCCCTTGAATGGAAATCCTATAAAAAGTATTGGATACAGCCCTGGCCATCATGGGTAAAGCCCTCCCTGCCATTGAGCATATCTTCACAGACCGCTGTTATCCATCATCAGGGACCCCCACCATCAAGGCCATCAGGAATAAGATACAAAAGCCTCAGGGCTCACACCACCAGATTCAGGAACTGTTATTACCCCTCAACCAGTGAGGATAACTTCACTTGCCCCATAACTGAACTCTTCCCACAACCTATGGACTCTTCATCTTGATATTTCTTGCTTATTTATTATTATTATTATTATTATTATTATTATTATTATTATTATTATTATTATTTGTTTTATTCTTTTGTATTTGCACAGTTTGTTGTGGGTGTGATCTTTCATTGATTCTATTATGGTTCTTGGATTTACTGAGTATGCCTGCAAAAAAATAAATTTCAGGATTGTACATTGTGACATATATGTACTTAGATAATAAATATACTTTTACCTTTGAAACTTAGAAAGCATGATCATTTTATTACACAATCACTAGCCTGAAGATAGAAAGATTCCAAGTGGAATACATTTACTGAAATTTATTCTTTTGGGAATTCTGGAGGCTTTGCCGAATCTACAAAACATTTTTTGGTTCATGCTCTTCGTTTGATTCTTTTTGTTCCAAGTAGGGTGTACTATGTACGGTACAGCAGTTGTGGCTGTTACCTGCCAGCTCCAGGACCAAGAACAATGTTGGTATCCCCTGGAGAAACACAGCTTCCTCCCAGATTCCAAGGACAGACGGGTCGGTTTGTATAAGTCATCCAAAGGTGGAATGTGGGGTAGGTTGATAGTCTACGACAGAGATAAGGTTGCAGTGGGGCAGTAAATTAAGATAAATGTGAATGGGCCAAGGAACTGCTCTGGTTCAATCCGTGAATGAACGGTATTCCACACATGCTTTTCACTGTATCTTAGTACATAATACAATAATAAACCAATACCAAAACCAAACGGCTTCCTAGGTGCCACAAGATCGTTTCTACTTCCTAGCTATTATGAGTAAATTGAAAAATTCATATTGTGTGATTTCTACTTTTTTACCTCCCTTGCATAGATTAAATGAAATTTTTAAACTGAAAGTCGAATATATGTGAAAATAATTTTATTAGTTCCAGTTATAGGAATACTTACAATCTGAGCCCACTCTTAATTCCTGCCCGTGGCCTACTTACTTTGATTAACAATTAATCATCTGAGTACACCTATCATCCCAAAGATTAGAACTGGTTTTGTTTGTCATAAAACAGTAACCTGGCAGCTTTCCAAGTTCAGCACCACTTTCTCAGAATAATTACAATGGCAAACATGATATAACTTGAAAAATAGCTAAAATTAATGCCAAGCCGCAACAATTGCTTTTTTTTTTCAAAAAGCAACAGTCGGCAGATTTTGGCCCTGTTGGTAATCCAGCAATAGGGAGGGATGTTTTTCTTCAAATGGGGATAAATTTCAATTTGATGGCAACCCTAGGAAAACCTTTATTAATTGTAAGTTGCATGCACGGTATATCAACCCAATAAGTGCAACTGCTAAGTCATTGATGCAAAATTATTAAAATGGAAATCACATTTTAAACAATGTGCACTGAAACAACACATGGTCTGGGCTTTCTTTTATTTCAATATCCAGTCTGAAATTAAGTGTTATAAAATAGATTGGATCCAGATTTAATCATCAATTTGTAATGATTGGTGGATGTCTGAATAATTGTGGGGATAAAAGTATGGGGTTGTTCAATAGAAAATAGCCAAAATTTCTCCCCATGATACATTAACACCCAGAGGCCAGGCATGCCTTGCTCTATTGTGAAGCTTTTGCTGCTGAATAGCTTATTGGTAGATTTGTGTCTTAAAAAAGTTAAAAGTAGAGGTGTGTTGTTGAACACAGGATGCCGATCAAAACTGCATTGCCTAGGAATATTAAAGATGCTGGCAGATAAAACTTATGCTTTATAAAATCATAAACTAGAGTGTGATCTCTCCGTGTTGTGATGCTTTCATTGAAATTACGATCACGACAGCTAATGTGCATTAAGAATTTTTTACGTTTAACAGGCGACTTTCCAGGAAGCTGGTGCCCTTCCTCTCCCGATGTTCAGGGCCCGGTCTGGTCCTAGCCAAGAGGTATTTCGTCTGGCGTTTAAGATATTCGTGACTTATTTTTAAAACAGTTTCTTTAAAGGTTGAAGTTCTTGTTGCTTCACAAATCCTGCGCCTAGCACATCAATGTCGTGATTTTCTGAATACCCAAATTCCCTTCAGTCGCCTTGGGCATAGTTGGACGTTCACCTGTGTGACAGACTGTTGAGGAAACCCTGGACCACGGCCATTTGGACAAATTGTCAGTCTCAGCAGAGAATGCCTAAACAGAAGATAGCACTTGGGTTAAAGTAATTGCGTGAATCAGGTAGCCGATACATGGCGAGTTTTGCTGCTGTTTCACTCTAGAGAACGCTCCGTTATTAGGGTAAACAGCCTGAACCGCTCGTTGCGATAGACCAAGGGCCCGCGGCAGAAATCTTTAGTTTGACCTTTGCGTACAAAAATGCAAATCAGTAGATTAATAAATGGAATGGGAATGGGGATTGGCTCTTTCGATTTGCATTGCACGATTTAAAATTCCTCCGTATCCGTTACTGGCATCGCTTCAGTGAGAAATCTAACGGAGTGCGCTTCGGAGAGGCAAACGTGACAGCGAAGCGCCGGGAGCGCAGCTCGGCTCGGCGCTCTGGCCGCCGGCTCCTAGCGTTACACCGCAGCTGCTGTTTCCGTTGCAACGCAGTGTGGGCGGCACTGACTGCGCTGGAGGAACGCTCATTTTTAAAATTTGATGATGTCAGTAAGTTTTTTTTTGCAAAACAGCAATTGGAGATCAGCATTTACGAAGCCGCCAGTATTCTTACGGGGCTAGAAAAGTGGACGTTCGCCGTGACAACCAAGAGACCCGACCCAGAGGACGGCTTTCACCCTCAACCTGCACTTTCACCGAGGCTGAAGCGAGTTTATTTTCCTGTTCGGAGTACTAGCACAGAATCGCAATGAGCTGCCTGCCCAGTCCGCGGCTGCAGATGTCAAAGCTGACGAACTCGCCTTCTGCCGAACGGAGCGGCTTTGTGGCATTTTTCTGGAATTTAATTTGACAAAAAGAGTAGGTGGAATACTCCCTGCCCCCTAAAGCTCGGGGTCCTGGAACAAGCCGGAGGTCGCTGCCCACATCAGCCGTTCATTTACAGTACAGCAGCAGTTACAAAATGGGCGGGAAACGGCAAAATATTCAAATATTGTATCTGTGTAGGGGATACAGTAACTGATTCCCCTATCTGCTCTGATGTTATTTCGAACTATTTCACAATTGAGTAAGTGCAATACTAAATCCCCTGGCAGTGTTAATTGCATTTTGATAACTTTTATGTCTAAATAACATGGCAGAATCACTTGAAAATGTTAATTTTGAGATAACCGGGCTGTCCGGGTACTGGCATCACGTGTATTATATTGATGAGAAAAAGGGGCGGAACTGGCAACGTCATTACTAAGGATCTCTCATCTATTACTCTAGCTTAGTAAATAGTACATAGAGAACGGGGCCGGATTCCTCGCCTCCACCATACCTGCTGGTGTTTGTGCTTTGGGGATCTCGACTTTTTGAAGTGTAAATAATGGAAACAACTGATGGATCGGTCGGTGATAAATTAACAAGCGCTGCAGCCAAAGGAGACTTGAAAGAAGTTAATATTTTGCTGGAAAACGGAGTGGAAGCAGACGCAATCAATAAGTTTGGCAGAACTGCACTTCAGGTTGGTATAGCTGCTTCTATCTTCTTCACTACGCAGTATACTTACATTGACGAGAAATCTGTGCTGCATTCCGAGCATTATATGTTCAAAACAATGTCCATTAGATTTCGTCAGTATCAGTGTGATTCGGACGACAGTAAATACAGTAAATGACGCATTGCTAAAATAGCTAAAAGGTACGGGGGGGGGGAACAAAACGGATTTTGCTTGGATGACAATAGAACTAAGCCGTTGAACTATCTTTAAATGATGAGACAGTTCTTTATTTTTTAGATATAAAGTTCACATTGTTCGATACTCTGATGCGAACAATCTGATCTCCTTGAAAGATGGTTGTGGATATTCAAAGTCTAAGTCTACAGTATTGTTGTTATTGTGATTGATATACTGGACCAATTAAACTCTGCTTTTAAATCAGTATCGTGACAGCTTTTAAGCGTATGTGACGGCTTTAAAGTGAGCTGAAAATTTTGAAGTGTTGCAACGTGGACTAGAAGGGACAGCGTCTTTATTTATTTGCAGACGTTATCATTTAGATGCATCTAACCCATATTTCAAGTTATGATGGATTTATCTGTCTTAAAGTATTCTTTTTGCAGCACGGGCAAAAGTACAGCATCACAGATGCGACTCCGTCTCGGGGCCTTTTGTACAACAGGAACAGCTTTCTCACATGATCGGCAAAAAAAAGCAAATCGATAGATTGTGTTATAAATAGATACACTTTAGCGATTATATTTTACCTATTGTAATATACTAGAAAATATCAACTTTTATGGGATGATTAGTCACACAAAGATAGTGTATTTTATGTCCGCTGTACAGTGTGTACAAATGTGGCTTTCCAGGTCTTCACCTATCTCCATTACAGTCCACACATCGCGTATTCCCACAGGAATATGTGAATGTATTTTAAGGTTTTATGATTAACTAACTTATGTTTGCAATTTTAGTTGTATTTAATTTGGTGAGGATTATGGAAAAGTAGTACGGTAAAAGCAGTGCTGGAAAATATTTGGATCTAGTGTATAAACGTAATATACTGGAATCAAAATGCTTGAAAAAATTGAATCCCCATCCTACCCCTCTCCCCAGCGCGCACACACACACATACACACACACACACACACTCACACACACACACACACACACACACACACACACACACACACACACACACACACACACACACACACTAGCACAAGAAATTCTAAGAGCACATTATATTTGTTTTGAATATTAAGTCCCACGGTAAACTTAGCTTTAAATATTACATGAAATATTTAAATATAGTCTAATAAACCAGAGGAGTTTTTTTTTTAATCAAAGATATATTTTTACATTGTGGATTTGAATTGAGTCAAATTCATTACCAATAAAAACGCTTAAAAGCAGCTGCGATATTAAATTAAATAAAAATTTGTTGGTTGAATATGTTGCAATAAAAATAATATAGTTGGATAATACTTTTAACTATCTGTAGGTATTGTGCAAGTATCTTTCGAGATGATGAGATTTTCCAGTATGTAAAACTGAAATTCCACAGCAATAAAGTTCGCTTTTTCAGTTATCTGACGCAATTTACAGGATAATTAAACCACGATTGTATTTTATTTACATGCACAATTATCTCGTGTGGCGTTTCATTACAAATAGAACAATAACATTTTAAAGAAGTCGCAGTAAAATCAATCAATAAAATATAATTGAGGTTTTACCATCATTTTGACAACGCATACGTGCAGAAATGCCATTAGATTCTACCGTTAGAAGAAAAGTTCTTATCTATCTTTGATGTTCCATCCTCTTCTAGTTCAATTTTACATCGTAACAGTCTAGAAGCCAACAAACTGGTGTATCCATAATTTACAACTGTTTGTATAATTTGAAACGACATACCTAAAATTTATTCTGCCTTGATTACATTTCTTCGTTGATTGTTTACATCCAAACATCTATTCTGTTAGATGTCAGCTAATCATTTCTATACTATCACTATTATGTTCCTTGAAGCGTTGTGGTTAACCTCGAATCATTTTTAAGTACGCAACCATAATCAAAACTATAAGAAGGCACGTTAATGGGAATTAATTTTTTTTAAAAACAAAGCGACAGATAAACAAATTTGATATATTTTAAAATCCACTTTTCCTAATCTTAGTTTGTTGCTTTAGGAATATTTTACACGTTTTTGATAAAAGGATGGATACAACTGTGTTCAATATTTCACTATTATGAAGCAATAGTTGTTAAAAGAAACCATCAGCATGAATTTCCTTCCGTCAGAATTAGGTGAAAGTGTTGAGGCCAGCCATACGCTCAAGACACACATTCTTCAAAACTGGATTTATAGTTACTCTAACTGTACAATATACAGACTTGATGCCTGCATGCTTAGAATTTTAAAGTTGCTGGCAAATTCATATAACCCCGTAACCTGCTGCTTTTAGGTGTACACAGTGGTACAATCATACTTTAGTTTTTTAAAATATATTATTGCTCTCCTTCCATCTTCCAGGTCATGCAAATTGGTCATACAATAATAGCCAAATCATTGCTGAAGGCAGGAGCTCAACCAAACCAGCAAGATCACAACGGGTTCACGCCAGCTCATGATGCGGCCAGGGAAGGCTTCCTGGAGACTTTGAAAATCCTGGTGGACTTTGGAGCTGATGTTAATATTGAAAATTCTGAGGGCAATCTGCCCATCCACCTTGCTGCACAGGAAGGTCACACCGATGTGGTTACTTTTTTGGCAAAGAAATCAAACCTCACACTTAAGAACGAAAAGGGACTGACTCCATATGAGCTGGCCCGGATGTACCAGAGGACAGAGACTGTGCAGTGGATGGAACAAAATTTATAGGAAAAACGTAGTAAGCAAGAGCGCCTCTGTAGTATTTATTTGTTGGCCAAGACGTGTTTATTGAAATTCATTATTTGTAATTCCATATGTTTTTTAATACTTGGGGAAATATAACGTTGTTACCATTCAATGCTTTTTTTTAAAACTTTACTTCTCACGCCATCATGCTAAAGTCATTTTATTTGTTATACATAAGTATTAACATAGAACCAGGCAAACTTTGTCAATGTTCTGTTGGTCATAAGATAATGTGCAAGTTTGGCGTGGCAGTGTTTTCACTAACATAAAGCTATCCATGAAACAGTCAAGCTAACACAAGGGAATAATTTAAAACTATTGCAATAGGCAGATGACGCGAATGCCCGGTATCTTTTCCCAACTAGTCCTTCGGAACGTTGTGGTTTTCATGTTTCTATGTTGTTTAAAACGCCGAACACGCCGTGTTTGTTTCATTTACGTAGCTTTAAATTTCATTGAAGTATTGCTTACCGCCTGATGAAATAAGTGAACGCAGAGAAGGGTCTCGGCCCGAAACGTCGACAGCGCTTCTCCCTATAGATGCTGCCTAGCTGTGTTCTACCAGCATTTTGTGTGTGTTGTTGGTAAACATTATTTAATGTGTTTGCGTTTGTTTAATTAAAATTAAATTATAATCCTTTTGTTTACTCGATGTAAATATTGCATTACTTTCATGGCATTGTATCAAATATCAGCTTCATAAATTATAAAAGATATAACGGCTCTTTCGTTCCAATAAATACTTACTTGTGAGTGAAAAGGACATCTATTTTTAATGCTGTGAATGGAGTAGCATTTCCTGAGTTAATTTTCTCATCGCTGGGACAGATAACACGAATCGTTAAAATTTAATAACATTAACTTTCCTTTTTAAATTCATATGTATTGGGACATCCATAAATAAAGTGGTTTTACAAAAACTCTGAACAAGTTAGTGTAGGGTGTCTTTGGGGAGCATTTATGTATGGAAAACAATTATTTAAGCTTGATAATTTAGTAACATTTATTGTGTTTTTGACTAATACATTGCTGCTGTTTGGTAAGATGAGTCGTGCAAGCTATTGGTAAATTGATGGTAAGATGTGTCGTGGTGCGCAGACATCTCACGGGGAAAAACATGGGGGATAAATGGCAATCTTTCACATCATATCTTTATAAAATCTGTACTTTAAAAGAAGTCATTCCACGCATTTACATTTTGGTATGAAAACATTTTGAAATTTAAACACTATCGGTATGCATTTTGACAAAAATACTTAACAGGGCACTGTTTATTAAAAGTAGGAGCTTATTATGGCTGAATAATTTTTAAAAAGACTAAGCGTTTGAGGGAAATGCTTACTGAATATGACAAGTTAATATGCCATTAAAATATATGCATATGCAAATATTCTATCAGACTAGTTTAAGACATTACAAAGATTTATTCATGGATCTGCGAAATAAACTGTAAATACATAATAGATACAAATGCGTACAGACCGGTCACCGTGTTAGAGAAAACACATTTATCATAATTTATTCAAAATGCAAAATCTGTTTCGTATGTAAAACTTATTATTTAAACTATCATTATGACAAGGTCGGAAAGTCACGGCAAATATATACAAAAGCGAAACATTCAGCATCTAATATTGAAAGACAGAATCATCATCAATGAAAGCGATATGCGGCACTGTGATAACATGAAGACTTAAAACATGAATACGACAAGCATATTTACATACCCAGAGTGAACCACTGGAGATACTGCAGTGGGCTTAATTCTATGCAACCTAAACCAGAGACTTAAAAGAATAATATCCTATAATATGCACCAATGTTCTCAATGAATTGTGTTAAAAGAATCGGGGCTTTATTGAAATAGCGTTTTGCTATCATAAAAAAAGTTACAAATTTGCCGAGTTTCTTTTCCTCCTTTTTTTGCCATATTCAAATATTTTCACTCCGCCCACTCTACTCCTCGACTTTCTAACTCAGGTGTATGATTTTATCAGTGTATATTTTATTTTAAAAATGCAAAATATAGAAAACAACGCTTTTGAAAAAAGGCTAATTTCACCACACCTCCTGGCGTCATACGTTAGACGTTAAGCTTCCTGTTCTAAAAGTGCCCACGAAAGAACTGAGTAAAAAGCTTTTAAAACTATTTTGAAGTACTATCTTAAAAATGTTGATTCTGCCACTCTGAATTGCTCGACTGAATATTGGAGATACTGTCTGGTTTACGATACGCAGGTTCATACTGAAACTGTGTCAGTTCTCGAAGTTAAGTTTCAGAACTAAGGTGTCGGGTCGATTGAAAATGTTAGCGTCCAGTTCCCTCAAGGAGGACAACTGCTGATAATTTTTGATACCCTCATTCAGTAAAATCCGTCGTTAGCACACGCCTGTCTCACGGCTTCTAGAGTGTAGGGAGACAAACAAAACTACAGCGTCATTAATAAATAAAACGAGCTGAAATGTTCCTGAAGAGCTGAAGGTTATTACAAGATAGTCTACAAACTGTGGAGCGGTGTTGTCCTCTTGGGTAATCGCTCGTAACAAGTAGCAAATTGACAATTCCGATTTGGCTAATCATAATTTGATTAGTAAATTCAGAATAGATGTTATCACACTGCTTGTATTTGCTGGATGTAGTTTTCTAGTGAGCTTTAGTTGGTGAAAGACAAACAAAAAATAGAGTACTTTTTGGACGTTGGTGCTTAATTTCCTTGGTAATCTGCCAAGTGCTGTGTCGTACGCCTGAAAATTCCAGTCTTCACCATCGTGAAAACTCCCATTTTTGTATGGAGTGAGAGAGGAGCCGTCACCAGGTCAGTTTTTAGCTCGTGCGAATGGCCACAATAGGTCAGGAAAAAGATAGTAAGCCCAATTAAAATAAACAACGACAATATGGGGACAGCATAGCAAAGAAGAGACTTTCAAGAGGGTGGGTTTCCTGTAAGTCAGCGTTCTCATTTGTGACACTTATAAAGTCCACCCAATCCGTTAGAGAGAGAGAAAAAATATTGTAATTGCACTAAGGTTTTAAGTTTAGCAAGTTTTTGTAAGAATTCCAAATGAAGAAAAGTTGCAAAAATTTCCATTTAAAGTTAATAGATACAAGTGCATAAATATTTGAAAAAGCATTTCATAACCACATAGTATCAGTCAAGATCAGATGGCAGGCAACTTTGTAGAGACAAGTGAGGGAGGAAAGTCTTTAAAAGTTGGCAAGACTGGAGGGCAGGGCATTCGGAGCCTGGGTACTCAATGGTTAAACTGTAAGATTTTTACAAGGAAAAGAAGAAACTGCAACTCCCATATTCTGAAATATTATATGTATACTTATAACTAGGAGCAGGCGTAGGCCACATGGCCTCCTCAGATGGAAGTCATTGTAATGAAATGGATTATAATGAGGTAAAATATTAGACCAGTATTTCGAATAATCTACTTCAGAGTCAAGTATTTACTGCGGACAGGAAATGGACCAAAGCTGTTGAGAAGAGGGGTGATGAAGCAGAACTAGGAAAAATCCAAATCTGTGTGGAAATTGATGTGCTTCAGGATGAGGTTATGGGGGGGGGGGAGGGGAGGTAGGAACGATAGATAGATAGATCATAGGTAATCTACAAGAGGTAATGGCAGGATAGCTTATTACACAGCTAAACCTACAACTAAATTTGCTCCTCGGTGTATTTACACATTACTACCTTGGGACATTTTGTGTTACAGTAAGAAAATGTGTTGTAGATTAAAAATAATACAAAATCTGATTAAGCAATCATTTATTATTTCTCGCATCATATGGCATGGGCAATCACGGTCTTTCCCCGACCATGATAGTTCTTGGTAAATTTTTCTACAGAAGTGATTTGTCATTGTCTTCTGGGTAGGGTCTTTTCAAGACTGGTGACCCCGGCCATTTTCAATGCTCTTCAGAGATTGTCTGCCTGGCGTCAGTGATCACATAACCAGGACTTGCTTCCATGGCTTCACATAAACCCGATTGCGGGGGGTGGGGGCAGTTGCTACACTTTCCCAAGGGTGACCTACAGGCTGGTGGAGGGAAGGAGTGCCCTACACCTCTGTTGATAGAGATAGCAATAGTGAATCTAAAATAGAGGGCCTGAAGATGAATGACTGAGTAGTAATACTCAGGTCAAGAAACTGGATTGTACAGCACTAATTTACCACACAAACACAAACCCAAATCTAAAATGTGGCATGTGGAGTTCTTGCCTTGTCGTGTGCTGGCTATGAGGAGGCTTCTTCAGCAAAATACTGAAGGTGGCAACTATTCTGCATAAATAACTGTAAATACCTGATGTGCTAATTGATCCTTGTCTCAAAGTGATGAGACTCTGGTCCAATAGCATGACCACTTGCATTATCTACACCCCTCATGATTTTACATGCCTCTGTAAAGTCACCCCTCAGCCTCCGGCACTCCAGGGAAAACAGACCTGGCCTATTCGGCTCTATTTATCAATCATACCCTGCAAAAACATAACTGATTTTTTCTGCACCCTTTCCATCATAAAGACCTCCTTCCTATAGCTGGGTGACTACACAAAACTCCCCATTCGCTTTTTGATATGTCGGTCCATGGCCACCTCTACTGCCACAATGAGACTGCTCTCAGGTTGGGGGGGGGGGCAATACCTTGTATTCTCTTTGGGTAACCTCACACCTGATGGCAGGAACATTAATTTTTCCCCTCAGCCCTACTCTCCATTCCCATTCTCCATTCTGGCTCCTCTCTTTCCCCTTCTCTTCTCCTCACCTGCCTATCAACTCCCTCTGGTGCACCTTCTCATTCCCTTTCTCCCATGCTTCACTCACATTTCCTTTTAGATTCCTTCTTCTCCAGCCCTTTATCTTTTCCACCTAATATCTCCCAGCTTTTCACCAAACCCCCCTTTCCCTCCCATCCACCTACCTGTCTTCATCTATCAGCTGCCAGATTTTACCTCTCCTCCTCCTCCTCCATCTATCTTCTTGTTCAAGCTTCTTCCCCCATCCTTTTCAGTCCTGATGAAAGGTCTCAGCCCAAAACATCAGCTCTTTATTCCTCTCAATAGATGCTACCTGTCCTGTCATGTTCCTCCAACATTTTGTGTGCGTTGTTCCAAATTTCCAGAATCTGCAAAATCTCTTGAGTTTATAAGACTGGAGGATATAGGAGTACAATTAGGCCATTCAGCCCATTGAGTTTGCTCTGACATTCCACCCATAGTTGTTTTATTATCCCTCTCAACCCCATTCTCCTGCCTTCTCCCTGTAACCTTTGACACCTTTACAAATGAAGAACATATCATATATGTTCATATATATCACATAACATATCATATTGGGTATCATATACCCAATGACTTGGCTTCTACAGTCATCCGTGGCAATGAATTCCTCAGATTCACTGTCCTCTGGCTAAAGAAATCCCTACCTATTTATGTTCTAAAGGAATATCCTTGTCTTCTGATGTTGCACCCTCATGTCTTCAACACTCTCCCCCCTCCCCCGCCAACTACAGGAAATATCCTCTCCACTTCCTCTCTATCTAGGCTCTATCTTTCAATATTACAGTAGGTTTCAATGAGATCCCCATCATTCTTCTGAACTCCAATGAGTACAGGCACAGAGCCATCAACACTACTCAGAAGTTAACTCTTTCATACCTGGGATAAACCTCATGAATCTCCTCTGGCCTCTCTCCAATGCCAGCATCATTTTTTTAGATAAGGGGCCCAAAACTGCTCACCATATTCCAATGCAGACCGACTAATGCTTTATAAAGCCCCAGCATTATATCATATATATTCTAGTCCTCTCAAAATGAATGCTAACAGTGCATTTGCCTTCCTTACTGCCGACTCAACCTACAAGCTAATCTTTAAGGACCATTAGTGTAGGATTCCCTACACTAGATATGGGTGCCACCATAGCGTAGCAGTCAAGCTCGGGTTATCGAAGTTTGGAGTTCAAATCCAATGTCATCTGTAAGGAGTCCGTATGTCCTCCCTATGGAATGCGTGGGTTTTCTCTGGGTGCTCTGGTTTCCACCCACAGTTCAAAGATATCCTGGTTGGCATGTTAATTGATCATTGTAAATTGCCTTGTGATTGGATGAGGGTTAATTGGGGAGTTGCTGCAGCGATGTGGCTCAAAGGGATGGAACGGCCTACTCTGCACTGTATCTCTAAATTACATTAAATTAAATTAATTTCTTCTACTAAAGTACATGACCATACACTTCCCTGCTCTGTATTCCATCTGCCACTTCTTTGCCCATTGTCTCAATCTATCCAAGTCCTTCTGCAGACTCCCTGTTTCCTCAACACTACCTGCCCCCTCCACCTTTCTTTGTATCATCCATGAACTTGGCCACAAAACATCAATTCCATACTCCAAATTATTGACCTACAATAAGAAAAGATGCTGTCCCAACACCAAATCCTGTGGATCACCACTAGTCTCCAGCAGCCAACCAGAAAAGGCACCTTTTATTCCCACTGTTTACCACCTGCCAGTCATCCAATCTTTTATCCATGTTAGTATCTTCCCTGCAATACCACAGGCTATTATCTTGTTTAGCAACCTCATGTGTGGCACCTTGTCTGAAAACCTAAGTAAACAACATTTACTGACTTTTCTTTGCCTATCCTACCTATTATTTTCTCATAGAATTCCATAAGATTTGACAGGCATAGATTTGGAAACTATGCTTTTTCAGCCTATTTTACCATGTTCCTCCAAGTACTTCGAAACATCATCCTAACAACTGAAATAAGACTAAATGGTCAATAATTTCCTTTTTTCTGCCTCCTTCCTTTCTTAAAGAGTGGAGTGCATTTGCAGCTTTCTGGTCTTCTGGAACCATTCCAGAATCTAGTGATTTTTGAAAGATGTCTGTACTCCAAGTATGGCTTCACCAACATCTTTTAACATAATGTCCTGCTGCTTGTACTCAATTCCCTGACCAATGAAGGCAAGTGCACCAAATACCTTCAACATCACCATATCTATATGTGTCACCACTTTTAATAAAAACATTGAATACATCATTCCTATTTCTAGTACAATGATGTAGGACAGAGGGTATGGAGGGTCCACCGCGCAAGATCAACAGAAAGTTGTAAACTCATCCAGCTCCATCATGGGCACTAGCCTCTCCAGCATCGAAGACACCTTCAAAAGGCAATGCCTCAGAAAGGCAACATCCATCATTAAGGACCCTCATGATCCATTGCTTCTTCCCCTCCATCAGATTATTGAATGGACAAGGAACCTAATTTTTCTTTGCTCTGTTTTTGTATGACTTATTTAGTTTAATTTATAAATATATATATATATCTTATTGTAATCTATAGCTTTTTATTTTGTGTTTTGCAATGTACTGCTGCCATAAAACAACAAATTTCATGACATATGCCAGTGATATTAAACCTGATTCTGATTCTGTAATAGAGTTTAGGTTGGCATGGCAACCAATATTAAACAATCTGCTTTTTATTGGAATACCTTAATAAGAAATTAGAACTGGAAGTGTAGTTAAGATCATTTAATACATGATTCACTAACAAAAGTGATTGCAAATTGAAATTAAACATAGTCAGGTGACACGGAGATGCAACAGTTAGTGTTGTTGCCTCACAGTGTCTGAGTCAGGTGTCGATCCTGACCTGAGGGGCTGTCTATATGGAGTTTGCACATTCTTTCTGTCACCACATGGGGTTTATCTGAACACTTCAGTTTCCTCCCGCAGGTCAAAGGTGTGCTGGTTGATAGGTAAACTGGCTACTATCAATTGTCCCCAGTGTAGCTAGGTGGCAGGTACTTGTGGAGAGAGTTGATGAGGATGTGAGAGGAAAACTGGGTTGAGTTAGATGATTGTAGGTGCAGATAGGGTGAGCTAATGGGGTGTAACATTCTTCAGTTAATATTACAGCTTTCATTGGTGGAAGGAGTTGTGGGCTAGAGTCTAATATTGTATGAGAAATACAGGAGACCAGGTCATCTGTGGTTTCTCCACAGACACTTCATGGTCAATTTGTGCTGATGGGTATATCATCAGTACAACTAGGTTCTTGTTCACTGCTTGTAAAAGGATGGAAATTTCAAGATGTACAAACTATTCTTGGCACCATGGCACAGGGCTCTTTAAAGTTTGGGGAGGGGGAGTAAAGAGAAATGTACCATTCCTTGGAGTATGAAATTAGGAGAAATAGACAAATCAATAGGCAACTCTGACAGTTATTCCTGCTACAGCTCTCATACCCCTGCCACTTAGTCACCTATACCCTCACTCCACTGTTTCCCCTTCACTTGCCATCCCTCCCATTTGGTTCCACACTGCAGTCTTTTGTTATCCCCACTTAATACCTCCCATTCCCTGTGGCAATCTGTACCATTCCCTCCCCCCCAATCTGACTCCATCTGCCAATCAGTTCCTTCTCTGCAGGATCCAGCACTCCCCCCCTATCACTTTATACTGACTATTTCCCTTCTGCCCTTTCAGTCCAGTTGAAAGGTTTTGACATGAAACACTGAGTCCACTTCCCTCCACCGATCTTACCTGACCCACTTAGTTCTTCCAGCAGCACCTTTTTGGGGATTGATTCCTCTAATTCATGGGGCACTGCTCTCAAAATTTCAGGGACCAGTGGTGGAGGACTGCCAAGCAGAAAGGGAGGTAAACTGCAGAGAACATCAAAAACAAACAGCAAGAGCTTCTATTGAAAGATGAAAAGCAGGAGGGTAGGGAAGTTAAGTGAGGGTCTCCTAGAGTGTAAGGAATTAAACAATAGTAGATAAGCTAAACCAAAATGTTCCTCTAATCTTCGTCTTGAGGTTGAAGATACAGTGAACAGCCCAAAGAACTTTATCAAGGCCTTTGACAAGGTCCTGCATGGGAGATTGGTCTAGAAGGTTCAGTCACTTGATACTCAGGTTGCGGTAGTAAATTGAATTAGGCATTGACTGCACAGGAAAAAAACAGAGAGTGGTAGTAGATGGCTGTCTCTCCAACTGGAGGCATCTGACCAGGGGTGTGCCAAAGGATCAGTATTGGGTCCATTGTTATTTGCCATCCAGATCATTGTTGTAGATGACAATGTGGATGATCTGAATTAGCAAATTTGCAGATGACACCAAGACTGGGGGCATACTGGACAGCGAGGAGGACCATCAATGCGTGTATTGAGATCTGGACCAGTTGGAAAAATAGGCTGAAAAATGGCAGATAGAGGTTAATGCAGACAAGAGTGAGGTGGTGCACTTTGGGAAGACCAAACATAGTAGTTCAATGGTGAGTGGTAAGGCACTGAGGAGAGGGAAAGAGCAGAGGGATCTGAGAATACAGATCTGTAACTCTTTGAAACTGACATCACAGGTAGATAGGGTCATAAAGAGAGCTATTTGTAAATTGGCCTTCATAAATCAAAGTATTGAGTACGTGAGTTGGAATGTTATGTTAATGTATAAAATGATGGTGAAGTTTAAATTGGAGTATTGTGTGCAGTTCTAGTTGCCTACCTAAAGGAAAGATATCAATAAGATTGAAAGAGTGCAGAGAAAACTTACAAAGATGTTGCTGGGCCTTGAGGACATGAGTTATAGGGACAGGTTGAATAGGTCAGGACTTTATTCTTCAAAGCATAGAAGACTGAGGTATGAGATAGAGAAAATGCAAGCTTTTTCCAGTGAGGTTGGGTGAGACTAGAAATGAAAGTCATAGCATTAGGGTGAAAGGTGAAATATTTAAGGGGAACATGAGGGGGAACTTCTTCAGTCAGAGGGTGGTGAGAGTGTGGAACAAGCTGCCAGCAGAAGTGGTGGACGTGGGTTCGATTTCAACATTTGAGGAATTTAGCTCGGTACGTGGATGGGAGGGGTATGGTGTGTGGTGATGCAGGTGCAGCTTAAGGGACTAGATGGGCTGAAGGGCCTGTTTCTCTGTGGTAGCATTCTATGACTACAGATCTTGCAACTAACACAGCAGAGGAGAAAAATACAGGGAGGACTGGAGTTTTAGTCGCTCATTGGCAGAGATGGGAAGATAGAAACAAAGCGGCAATTTTGTAACACAGTGAAATATCAGCAACCCAAATGCCATGCAGCATCAATCAGATTTATTTTAACAGGGAGCGAAGTAAGTTCTCCTTTATAACAATGAATGGGCCTGGTGAATGAATTCTTTACAGATTCATTCACCAGGCCCTTCACATATAGAAACAGTTGGCGGAATCATGGGCAAGGACTCCTCAGTGCTGTTAATTTGTTTGTAGGGCAGTGTCACATGCATTTGTAAACTGTTGCAGTTTGGGGAAATCAGTAGGGCAGAAACCAGTTTTAACTTTACATCTCATACTGTCGAAATGCTGGATATAGTGCAGATGGTAGAGCCAGGTGGGTGCACTGGAATAAGTAGGTATCCCCCTCAAGGTTCTGCAGGACTGAACACAAATGATCCACCCAGTCACTGAACAAAGACAGATTGTATGATGTATCAACAGACCTGAATACATTGACCATGGCCACAGAGAGAATCAAGTAAAAGTGGATTCATTCATGTCATGCGGCAGTGTCCATAAATTCTTCTTGTATGAGAGGAGAATTCCTTGGAACATCCAATACAGCAGTTATGAGTTCTGCAGCCTTTGAACTTGGCTACATAGACTCTATATATCATATCTGCCAAATGAGGAGGAGACAGGCTGCATTAAATCTGCTCCAAAGTGCTCGCAGCAGAATGGTAGCAATTAAGCGTGCTGGGCCATGAGAAAGATATTGAAAAGAGACATGGAAACAGGATCTCTGGACAAAGCTTAGTGCTTCCATTTTATTCTCATTGGAATTCCTTTTTTCCTCAATAATTGTATTCCTCTGATTTATACTACATCTGTACGGCATTGCAGGGTAGTAAGATTTACTTCCTACAGAAGAAAAGTACAGGAAAAAAAATCTACTTCATATAATTCCTATCAGGAGTCAGACAGTTAGTTCTATCCACCAATACTTGCACTGTTGTTAGGGCTGTCCCTATTAATACATCAGTTAGCTTGTCTCCGTGATGAAAAATTAGAAGCACATGCAGCAACAGTTCTTCTTTCTCGCGTGGCACTGTAACAAAGATGTCCGATAAGGAAGCGAACACCCCTTACCTTCACAATGACCCCTTCTTGTTAAATTCGGTCGTCTTATTCAAACTTAAATATTGAGCGATCCCACCTGACATCCATGTAATTGTCTTTATTGACCTATTATTTTCTTTTCTGATTTCAACCTGTCACATTCAACCAGAAGTTCCTACAAAGGACTGTGAGAACAGCCGAGAGGAACTTAGGAGTCTCTCTACCATCCATTTATCAGGAGCACTGCGTATGCAGGGCCTTAGTATGTTCACAATCTGCCCATTCATTCAGCATCCTCTGTGATTTTCTACCATCAGGCAGGAGACTACGATGCATAAAAACAAGAACGGTCAGGATGAGAAACAGTTTCCTCCCACAGGCCGTTAGACTTCTGAACTCTCTGCCAAATCGTATTCAAAGTGTCAATGGTTAATCGGTTCCCGTACAATATTAATGCACTTTAGTTTGTTATTTATATGAGATTCATCTGTAGATTTTATCCTTACTTTCATAAGTTATTGCGTGTTATTGTGTGTTATGTGTACGACTGCTTTACACCCTGGTTCGGAGAAATGCAGTCTCTTTTCTATATACGTGACTATATATGTTATATACACGAATATAGTGAAATGACATAAACTTGACTTGATATCTTTTCCTAGCAGATTTCTTATAACAAAATTAGTAATCTACTCTGCCCATTGGCCAAGACCTAAAACAACTTGTTCCATAAGTAGTCCTTTGGGATATTGCTCAGAGTGCATTCAATGAATTCTTCCAAATGTCCTATACAACTTCTGTTAATTCTCTAATCCACCCAAAGATCAAAGTCACTAACAATAGCCTGATTGCACTTGCTACAAATTCATCTGATTTATAGTACATCAGGGCATCTGCAGTTGATGGGCTTGCCAATGTTTTTATCACCTCATATCTACACTGACTAGAATTCTTCTTCCTGGTTTTCTACCCCTAAATTATTTCTTACTACAGTTAGTTTTATTATCCTTCAAGATAAAGTTAGTGACATACATATGAAATTAAGGTTAAAATTAGAGTTTAAACATTTAAACACAGAACTTAAACAATTACCTTGGGATTAATTTCCACACATAAAATGATCCTTTTAGAGCCACAGTGTCTGTTTAGTAAAAATTATTGCCGATTATGCCATTATACTTCATTCAATTTACTCATATTTTGCAGCAATGATTGTATGCAGAATATTGAAGCTTTGGCCAATTAAGCAGCTTAGTAAAATGCAGCTATCTTTGAGGTTTTCAAAAGTGCATCAATATGGAGGAGTGAGTTATCACTCACAGTAACTTCTGGGTTTCTATATTTAACCATGTGTATTCAGCAAAGGATTTGCTAACAGTTTAACAGAGAAATGCTGGTAATTGCTGACCTTTTTGCTTTCATCCCAGCTGTAAAATTTAGCCATAACTCCAGTTATAGAAAAATACAGTTTACACATTTATGCACATCATAATCATCAGGGTTTTACTAGAAAAATATTTATCAGGTTTATGAGAAAATAAGACGGCAGATGGAAACATTGATGTAGAAGTAAATTTAAATTAGAGCATGTGGTTTGGTTGCCTTTAGCTGCTTCATGATTATTTTGAAAAATTCAGGACGTCTGAATTTCTTACCTGAGCCATTTAGTTACATTGCACAATTGTTTTTGCAATAGATACATTTTATTTCAGAGTCTACAACTTTAACACAATAAATGCAGATAGCCTCAGTGTTTGTTGGCATATTAGAATAGCGTAGGCCTCATTGGATTGTTGGCAAAATAAGTACGTGAGGAAGGTAAACTGAAGATTGGTTTCAGAGGGAGTCACCTTAAGTGCAAACACATCTTGAATGAAGTAGTAATGGCAGAGTGTAGAGAATTCTGTGCCCTGTGTTGATTTACAGTAGATTGAAACGGCCTCCAACAAAGAAGTAATACCTTCAAAAACAGTACTGTTTTTGATGTGCAATTGCAAGTCCCTGTGACCTTTCTGAGAACTGTATCTCATGCCAGCAGCAGTCAACTATGAACCAGGTCTCTGTTCAAAAGAATAGCAGATGTTGACAAATGACACCTCACTGTTATTGCTGCTTGCAGGAGTGAAACTGTAATTGAGAAGATAATATAAATAATTAGTGTGGAACTGTAACACTGTATATCATAAAATGTTTGTTGGAAACTTTTAACTTTTTATGTTCAGTATCGTAATATTAAATGTAAACATGACATCCTTCATTGTTCAGCTTGCTCTAAGTTCAATATTGGTACCAGCTTTAGCATGAGAGAGTTGTCACACCAATATTGTATGATCTCCAGACAGGCAAGGAAAAGGTTTACATAAAAGCAGATGCCTACATGAACAGAGCTTCCCTCATCGATGTCCTGATACCAGTTAAATATTTAATGTTAGCTAACAGTTAATAATAGACAAAAAGTTAGATTGGAATATATCAATTAAAAAAAGACGAGCTGATGGTGATACGTCTGCAGTTCAGTTCAATGAGCGGGACACAGCAGGACTTTAAAAATAATTCTTGCACAGAGTTTCTAATCTAGAATTTAGTGTCCAAAAACTGTCAAAAACAAGGGCCAAATAGAGATTTCAAAGGGGAAATGGATAAGCATTTGAGGGCAAATAATATGCAGTCTGTGGGGAGGAAAAGCAGACAAAATATATTGCTCCATGATACATCGGTGGATTTGATGGGCCCTTGTCCTTCTGTGAAGCTCATTCTGTCATTGTGAGTAATTTGTGACTGCATGGTTAAGTGGCAGAGATTCGAAGAGCATTGTGGATTCTTTTCAATATGACCAATAACTTTTACAGAAGCAAATAAGTACCTATTGTAAATAAATCCTTGGTAGATGCCATTTGGTGGGCCACCCTTTTGCACTATAGGATTCTTTCATTGGTCCAAGTTCGGGAAGTGGCAGATGATAGAATCTGATTGGAGAGTAGAGTGAACCATGGAGAGTGGATAGAAAACTACAGTGGTCCAACTTTCCCGTCACTTTCCTTCTCCCATTTCTCATCTTCCCTGAAAGTGTAAAGATGTACATTGAGTACAGTGTATGACAGTCTAAAAATCAAGGATAACAGCACTGCTGCCCATTCTGCCTCTTGTTGTGTGTCAAAGGCACGTAAAAGGAATATCTCTCTCTTAACTTGTTAATCATTCCACAATCATCTGGAACAATCCTCAGGTCAGGAAGATGATTCTGACAGTGACTTTAACCTTGGCATGTAAAGCAGTCCAACCATGAACGGAAATCTGTCCCACGTCTTCCATCAAACCACGTGAGCATCATTTTAAGGAGCTTCCAAATTCTGACATGGTAGAGGAAGCCAATGTAAGTCTTGGTTAGAATTAGTTTTAAAATGAGCAGTCAGCCTTCAGAATGTTATGTAGCAGAATTACAAGGGAGTGTGTGAGTTATCCAGTAAATAACACAGTTGCAAAGTAAACAGCATTATGTAAATTTACACTTGGTCTGTGTGTGGCCAACACTCGATGTGCTTTGTAAGTATTTCATAAAACCTCATCTGACACTGTTGAAAAATGGCTTCACATGAGGAAAGCAGGGCTTCAGAAAATACCGACCGAACAACTGGAGTAGCAGAAATGATCAGGAAGTGTTTTTAATCTGTTTCATCATGATGAAAGAGAATTTTCAGAGGCACAATGCTGAGACTCGTGCTTTTGTTCATTCTCAATAAAACATCTGGCCTTTTCCTCTTGTAGTCTTTGTTGTCAATCCATGGAGAGAAACCTGCAATATTTAGAGACACATGCTGGAAATCTGGAGCAACACACAAATTGTTGGAGGAACTCAGCAGGTCAGGCAGTATATATGGAAGGAAATGCACAGTTAACATTTAGGGTCAAGATCCTTCATCAGGACTGGAAAGAAAGAGGGGAAAACATGGTAGAAAAGGATACATGAGGAAGTTAGAGTCAAAGTTGGCCAGTGTTAGTCGATTCCAAGTGATAGGGGTTAGATTGGCAGGTGGAGAGGGAGAGGGGAACTGATGTTCAAAGCAAGTAGGTGACACGTGGGTGGCAAAGGGCTGAAGAAGATGGAATCTGATTGGAGAGTACAGTGGACCATAGAATGGAGGTGAGGAGGGGAAGAGGAGAGACGATGATCTGAGTGATGGGCAGGGGAGGATGAAGTCAAGTCAAGTCACTCTTTATTGTCATTTCGACCATAACTGCTGGTACAGTACACAGTAAAAACGAGACAACGATTTTCAGGACCATGGTGCTACAAGAAACAGTACAAAAACTACACTGAACTACATAAAACAACACAAAAAAAACTACACTAGTCTACAGACCTACCCAGGACAGCATAAAGTGCACAAAACAGTGCAGGCATTACAATAAATAATAAGACAATAGGCACAGTAGAGGGCAGAAAGCTGGTGTCAATCCAGGCTCTGGGTATTGAGGAGTCTGATAGCTTGGGGGAAGAAACTGTTACAATATCTGGTCGTGAGAGCTCGAATGCTTCGGTGCCTTTTCCCAGACAGCAGGAGGGAGAAGAGTTTGAGGGGTGCATGGGGTCCTTCATAATGCTGTTTGCTTTGAGGATGCAGCATGTAGTGTAAATGTCTGTAATGGAGGGAAGAGAGACCCCGATGATCTTCTCAGCTGACCTCACTATCCGCCGCAGGGTCTTGCGATCCGAGACGGTGCAATTTCCGAACCAGCCAGTGATGCAGCTGCTCAGGATGCTCTCAATACAACCCCTGTAGAATGTGATGAGGATGGGGGGTTGAGAGATGGACTTTCCTCAGCCTTCACAGAAAGTAGAGACACTGCTGGGCTTTCTTTGCTATGGAGCTGGTGTTGAGAAAGAGTATGGGGACTGTGAGGAATAGGAAAACAAAAAGGGGCACAGAGGAAAGTGGTTACTGGAACTTACAGAAATGGATGTTGATACCATCAGATTGAAGGCTACCAAAACGGAACTTGAAGTGTTGGTCCTCTAATCTACATCTTGCCTCAACTTCGCAGTGGAGGAGGTCATGTCGGTGTGGGAGTGGGAAGTGGACTTAAAATTAAAATGGCTGGTCACCAGGAGATCTTGGCTGCATGGCAGATGGAGCAAAGATGCTCAAAGAAGTGATTTTCCCCCATCTGTATCTGTTCTTACTGATACAGAGGAGGTCACATTGAATGCAATCAATGATACCAATGGATTCAAGAACCTGGAAGGACTTTTTAGACTTTTTGAATGGTGGTGACGGAAGGTAAAGGATTGGGAAGCTTTTAAAAACAAAACAGAAGGCAAATAAAAAAGCCATAGACAAAAGATGAACTATGAAGGTGAACTAGCCAATAATATAAAAGAGGATACAAAAAGTTTTTTTCAGATATATATCCTGTAAGGAGTCAAAGAAAGACCAGAGTGGATATCAGACTGCTGGAAAATGACTCTGGAGAGGTAGTAATGGGAGACAAAAAAATAGAGGATGAACATATTAAGTATTTTGCATCAGCCTTCACAGTAGAAGACCCTAGCAGAATGGCAGAAATATGAGAGTGTCAGGGGGCAGAATTGAGTGTAGCTGCTATTACTAAGGAGAAGATGCTTGAGAAGCTGAAATGTCAGAAGGTATATCAGTCAAGTGGACCACATGAACTGCACCCCAGGGTTTGAAGAGGTAGCTGAAAAGATTGTGGAGACATTAGCAATGATCTTTCAAGAACCACTAGATTCTGGAATGGTTCTGGAGGACTGGAAAATTGCAAATGTCACTCCATTCTTCAAGAAGGGATAAAGGCAGAAGAAAGGAAATTATAGGCCAGTTGATCTCAGTGGTTGGGAACATATTGGAATTGATTATTAAGGATGTGGTTTGGCGGTACTAGGAAGCACGTGACTAAATAGGCCAACATCAGCATGGTTTCCTTAAGTGGAAGTTTAGCTCAACAAATTTGTTGGAATTCTTTGAGGAAATAACAGGCAGGATAAACAAAGAAGAGTCAGTGAATGTTGTTTATTTGGGTTTTCTGACCTTTGACAAGGTGCCAAAAAAATGAAGCTACTTAACAAAATAAGAGCCCATGGTATTATAGGAAAGATACTAGTATGGATAGAAGATTGACTGACTGGCAGAAGAAAAGGAATGGGAATAAAGGGGGCCTTTTCTGGTTGGCTGCTGGTGACTCGTGGCGTGCCACAGGGTGTCGATTTTGGGCTGCATCTTTTCACATTATATGTGAATGATTTGGAAGAAGGAGTTGATAGAATTGTGGTCAAGTTTGCAGACGATACGAAGGGGCAAGTAGTATTGAGGAAGCAGTGTGTCTACAGAAAACTGGGAGAATGGGCAAAGTAGTGGCAGATGGAATACAGTGTCAAGAAATGTACAGTCATGCACTCTGGTGAAGGAATAAAGGTGTATACTATCTGAGTGGGCTGAAAATTTAAAAAAATCAGAGGTGCAAAGCGACTTGTGAGTCTTTGTGCAGGATTTCCTAAAGATTAACTTGCAGGTTGAGTCGGTGGTAAGGATTGTAATTGCAATGTTTGCATTCATTTTAAGAGGACTAGAATGTAAAAGCAAGAATGTAATGCTGAGGCTTTATAAGGCATTGATCAGACCACACCGAGTATTGTGAGTAGTTTTGGTCCTGACATTGGAGAATTGGGTCACAAGAATGATCCCATGAATGTAAGGGTTAACATACAAGGAACATTTGATGGCTCTGGGCCTGGACTCACTGTAGTTTAGAAGAATGAAGAGAGATTTCATTCAAACATATCAAATATTGAAAGCCCCAGATAGAGTGAATAAGGAGAGGAGAATGAGAGGACAAGTCTAGAACCAGAGGGCACAGCCTCAGAATAGAGGGATGTCCATTTAGAACAGATGAGGAGGAATTTCTTTAGCTAGAGGGGGTGAATTTGTGAAATTCACTGCCAGCGATGGCTCTGGAGGCCAATTCATTGAGTATGTTTAAAGCAGAGGTTGATTAGTTCTTTGTTAGTCAGGATGTCAAAGGTTACAGGGAGAAGGCAGGAGAATGGGGTTGAGAGGGTTAATAAATCAGCCATGTTAGAATGGCAGCGTAGATTCAATGGGCTAAATGGCTTAATTTTTCTCGTATGTCTTATGGTCAGTCCAGGCAAAAGTGCAAAACAGGAAATGAACAGTAAAATAGGGTCCTCAGCTTCTGCAAGCTACTGTATCTTTCATTTTATAAAAATCAGATCTTATCTGTAGGTAGTGAAGCTGGATGTTTGTCACCTTAGTTTTCATTTATAATAAGATAGTGTCTTTTCCAAATACTGATTCTTTTCAATTTCTCATAAGACATGGAAGTTATTGTTAAACTCAGTACTTACTACCCATGAAAATGCAGTGAGGAGATGTCACAAACGGCTCTAGTCAGCTGTGGAGATGGTTCCATGATGCTTCTGTTTCCTGGATTGCAGATAGTGGAAAAGCTTTGGCCTTCATGAGGTTGGAGGCGAGTTACTTGCCACAGAATATTCAGCCAGCTTTGCTTTTGTAACAATAGTAAAAAGCTAACTGCTCCAGTTAAGTCCCCATTCAATGGTATCCCATTGACGTGGATTGTAGGGAATTTATTCATAATGTCTTTGAATGTTAAAGAGTCATGGTTCTGCCCTTAAATGACATAGCCTAGTAATTATGTTGTACATATCAGCCCAAATCATAAGTTTGCCAAAGGAAGATTACTGAAGCTTACTGAATGTCATTGCAATTAGAACACTTGTCTTAAGTTGTCCCTTATTATCCACATTGTAGATGAAAACACGCCACAGTTTTAGGAATTCCACTATTTTTTCCTAGCATTAAACATTACAAGATATCATGTTTTGTATCTAGTGAAATTCTTTTACATGGTTTCCTACTTGCTGGCTCTATTTCAGATATCTTCATGGCAAACAATGTGGAAAGATCTTGAAAACACAACTGCTAGGTAGCAAACCTAACCTGCCAAATAGACAAAAAGAAATACCACCTCTTCTGCAGTATGCATCAAAAAGTGAGTTGGAAAAAAAGATAGAAAAAAATGTTGTTTGTTTAGCATTTTGAGTTTATTAGTTTATTTTCTCCTGATACAATTTCCATGAGAACAAATGTTCACACCTTATCTCACGCTCACACATCACATGAGGTGTGAATTCTGTAAGGGCAAATTTCCATGACCTATCTTGATCACAAAGGGGGCATGCCAGCAGCACTGCTTCATTAGAAGTTTGAGAAGATTTGGTATGTCACCAAAGAGCTTCGAAAGTTTCCACAGATGAACAGTGGAGAATATTCTGACAGTATGCATCACAGCATGGTACGGAGGGTCTAATGCACAGGATTTTAAAAGGCTGCAGAGAGTTGTAGACTCGGCCAACTCCATCGCAGGTGCAACCCTTGCTACTATTGAGGACATAGTCAAGAGGCATTGCCTCAAGAAGACAGCATCATTACTAAAGACCCTCACCATCCAGGACATTTCCACTTCTGATTACTACTAACAGGGAGGAGCCTGAAGACCTCCATTCAATGATTCAGAAACAGTCCATGAACACGACCTCAATATTCCTTTATCAAGGCTGGTATATATTAACATTTCATTTAGGAAAGATGCAACTGCTTACTGTAATTGCTTTCAAAAAGACAATGGATTGCATGAAAATGCAAATTTAAAACCTAATTTTCTTAACCACATTTAAAAGTAGCTGAGCGAATGTGTTGGGGTTAAAAAGAAAAAACGAAGTTCGTAAGTGATATTACCATGTTCCCATACCTTATATGCTTAGGTCACTTGATGCTATTCTTCTGTTACACTGAGTTAATTTCCAGTCATGGTGGTCTATATTCCAGGGTGCAATTCCCCATGGTTCAATGTGTGGACATCACACCATTCTTATTTCTCCAAACAGCTGATTAAAATACAATGGGCCTGGTGTCAGCATGTGCTGGGATATCCTACTGGGTGCAGTTATGAGCCTGTAGAAATTAGTGACATTGCTGTAGCATTAACTGTTAGTGAATGGCGGTGGATAATTAAACCACCAACAGAGGGCAGAGGCTCCCCAAACTCAAAAATGATATTGCCCAGCATGTGAATGGCAAAGACAAAGTTCAGGCGTGCACAATAGCATTCGACCAGAAGTGGATGGCTGGATGATGCATCTCAGTTTCCCTGGAGATGCCTATTGAAGTCATTCTTAAGGCAGTTCAATTCACTCCACATGATATCAAGATGTAGTTGAAAGCATTGAAAGTAAGAACAAGCAAGTTTTTTTTAAGTTAAATAAAAAAGACACCAAATTACAACTAATTAAATCAAGGAGGTTTGCAGGATCAGGTGATGTGTTGTAACTGCTTGATATGGGAGCTAATGGAGCCCATGCGGTTCCTGGTAGCCATATCTACAGCAAGATTTGGTTGCTCGACAATAGACAATAGGCAGTAGGTGCAGGAGTAGGCCATTCGGCCCTTCTAGCCAGCACCGCCATTCACTGTGATCATGGCTGATCATACACAATCAGTACCCCGTTCCTACCCTCTCCCCATATCCCCTGACTCCACTATCTATAAGAGCTCTATCTAACTCTCTCTTGAATGAATCCAGAGACTTGGCCTCACTGCCTTCTGGGACAGAGCATTCCACATTCCACACTCGAGGAAGATGATGACCTGGAATCTGAGCATTAAACAATGTGATACATCAGGGAGGTGGGTGAGGGAGTTACTGTGTGTTCAGGAGGCAGTCACACCCATTAGATTAACTTCTTCAAATTTGGTCTGTGGTTTGGGACAAGAGAATGGAACTGAGAGTGAGACAAGTAAGGGGATTCAAGAAATAGAGGAGCCTCAGCCCTTGAGTTTGTTTATCCAGGTCTGATATCCTTGCTCCCTGTGCGGGGGCTGTAGGAATGATGAACAACCAAACTGTGGCATCGTGGTTTAGGAGCCATTCAAAAGCAGTGAGAGAAGAGTTGTAATTTGAGAATAGTTACAATTCTTTGTCAGGACAATCGAGAGTACCGAAGGCTGTGTTACCTGTCTGGTACCCAGGTTTGGGACATCTCATGTCCTGCAAAGAACTTGGAATGGAGGGAGACTGATACAGTTGTAGTGGTCCTTGTGGGAACTAACAATGTGTGAAGAACAAGGAAAGAGGTTCTATAGGAGAATTCCAACAGCCTCAGGACTAAATGTAAATCCAGAACCAAAAAGGTAATAATCTCTGTATTGTTACTTGAATCGTGTACAAATTGGCACAGGGTTGATAAGATAAGTAAAATGCGTAGCTCGAGCATTGGCATGGGAGAAGTTGGTTTGAATTTGTGAGGTGTTGGCATCAGTACTGGGAAAGGAGAGAGCTGTTTTGATGGTGTGGGCTCCACCTGAACCATGCTGGGACCATGGTCCTACTGATTCACATAACAAGGGCTATGGTTAGGCCTTTAAACTAAATAGTAATGGAGGTGAGTACAACAGCTTTGGAAAGTATGGATAAAGTAAAGGGGAAGGAGAGTGCAGGAGAGATTGCTGAGGTCTCCAGAATAAAGAATAAGGCAGACAGATATTTAAGAGATAGGAATTTAAACTTCAAGCAACATGTAGACAAAATAGAGAAGTATGTCAAGTACAGAATTGCAGATGTTATATTTGAATGCATGCAGTATACAAAATAAGGTAGCTGAGCTTACAGCACAGCTAGAAATTGGCAGATATGATGTTCACTGAGTTGTGGCTGAAAGCAGCTCATAGCTGGGAGCAAAACATCCAAGGATACACATTCTATCAAAAAGACAAGCAGGCGGACAGAGGGTTGGAAGGCTCTGTCAGTTAAAAAAATATAATTCTATCCTTAAGAAAGAAGAGATATTATGATCAGAAGGTGTGGAATCCTTTTGGGTAACATTAAGAAACTGCAAGAAAATTATATACAGGCCTCCAAACAATAACTAGGACGTGTGGAAAAATCACAACAGGAAATAGAACACATGCTTATGGGGAATTTCAATATGCAGGTAGATTGGAAAAATCACGTTGGTGCTGGAACTCAAGAGAAGGAATTTGTAGAATGCCTACAAGATGGCTTTTTAGAACAGCTGGTAGTTGAGCCCTCAAGGGAAAAGTCAATTAAGGATTTGGTGTTGTGCAATGAACCAGATTTGATTAGGAAGCTTAAGGTAAATGAACCCTTAGGAGACAGTAATCATAATATGAAGGAATTTACCATGTAGTTTGAGAGGAAGAAGCTAAAATCAGATGTATCAGTATTACAATGGAGTAAAGGCAATTTACAGAGACGTGACAGAGGAGTTGGCCAAAGTTGATTGGAAGGGGACACCAGCAGGGATGACTGTAGAGAAGCAAAGGCTGGAGTTTCTGGGAGCAATTCAGAATATTCAGGATCCCAAAGATAAAGAAATATTATAGGAGGAGGATGAAGCAACCATGGCTGACGAAGGAAGTCAAAGACTACGTAAAAGCAAAAGAGAGGCCATTCAATGTAACTAAAACTGGTGGGAAGTCAGAGAATGGAGAAGCTTTTAAAAATCAACAAAAGCCAACTAAAAAGCCACAAGGAGAGAAAAGATGAAAGAAAAGGGAAGCTAGCCAATAATATCAAAGAGGATACCAGAAGTTTTTTCAGACATAATCTATAAGTAAAAAGGAGGCAAGTGTGGACATCAGACCGCTAGAAAATGATGTCCACATCATTCCTTTGTTCCCCATGAAGTAGTCATGGGGAACAAAGGAATAGTAGACAAACTAAATACTTTGCATCAATCTTTACTGTGGAAGATACCAGCAACATGCCAGAAATTTGAGAGGCTGGGGACAGAAGTGAATGTAGTCACTAATACTAACGAGAAGGTTCTTGGATTGCTGAAAGGTCTGAAGATGGATAAGTCACTGGGACCAGATGGATTACACCCCATGATTCAAAGGTTCATTTATTATCCAAGCATGTATCGATATACAACTCTGAAAATTGTCTTTTCCAGATAGCCAAGAAACAAAGAACATGAAGGTCATTCAGAGAGAAATATCAACCCCACCCCCACCCTACACAAAGAAGAACAGCAACACGATCATCAACCCCCCCTCCCACAAACCCCTCCCTTCACATAAAACAGAGCAGGAACATCGACCCCCAAAAAACCTCTATCCCACACAAGAAAACTAACAGAACATCAACCCCAAACCCCCTCCCCTCACACAACAAAACCAAACATGAATGAATGATAAAAAGCACAGAATATAGGGTCTTTTAAGAGACTTTTGGATAGGTACATGGAGCTTAGAAAAATAGAGGGCTATGTGTAAACCTAGTAATTTCTAAGGTAGGGATGTGTTTGGCACAACATTGTGGGCCAAAGGGCCTGTATAGCGCTGTAGGTTTTCTATGTTTTTATATAAATACCACAAGTCTGGAAAAAGTCCATAAACGCAATAATCCAAACCATAAATGCAGAACCACGATAACATCCTCTGATATTCATCAAACTAGAGCGACACCACTCGAGGCAGAGAGGCCTACCCACCTGCCACAGCGAGCCACACAGTGATAGGCTGCTCAGAGATTGCTAATCCAGCAGCAAGCAAATGGAGGCAGTTGGTGCTAAAACTCTCAATCAACCAAAAGCATTTGGTTGATGTCTCAATCTCCCTCAGTGCTTTAACTGGTGATTATGGACACTTCAATCAGTGAAATGGAGTTGAACATCAGCTCATGCCCCATCTTAAAAGTTTCTTTGCATCAAGGCCATCTAAATACGCACTCACTTCCGGAAGTCTTCACAGAGACAGCAAAGCACTAGATCAAACGGTCTCCAGACTGTAAATTGCAGGCCCTACCAGTCCCAGAACCACGTTTAAGGTGAAAAACAGATGTAAAAGAAGTAAAAAAGACATTTTTGTGAGCCATCTGGAAGATGTTGACTGAGGGAGCATTGTACGCTGGTGCCAACATTGCTCTGAAAGAGGTAGCTGAAGAAATTGTAGCAACATTAGTAGTGAGCTTTCAAGAATCACTAAAATCAGGAATAGTTCCAGAGGGATAGAAAATCACAAATGTCACTCCAGTTTTAAAGAGGGACAGATTCAAAAAACAGGAAATTATAGGCCAGTAAGCCTGATGTCAGTGGTTGGTAAGATGTTATTAAAGATGAAGTTTTGATATTATTAAGGATGAAGTCTTGAGGCACATGCTAAACAGACAGAAAGCAAGGAGTGGGAATAAAGGAGGCTGTAGTTTTCTGATTGGCTGTTATATGTTCACATGATACGTTAATAATCTGGATGATAGAATTGATGGCTTTGTGACCAAGTTTAGGGATGACACAAAAATAGGTGAAATATGTGATGGTGTTGAGGAAGCAGAAGGACCTGAACAGGTTAGCAGAACGGGCAGTGAAGTGACAGGCAGAATGCAGTGTTGGGAAGTGTATGGTCATCCACTTTGGTAGCAGGAATAAAAGAGCCGGCTATCTTCTAAACAGGGAGCGGATTCAGAAATCAGAAGTGCAAAGGGACTTCAGAATCCATGTGCAGGATTCCCTAAAGGTTAATTTTTGCTTTGTCACTGTCGAGGGTTAGCCCTATGCTGTCATTCAATTGTACAACTACAGCAGAATTATATTTTTACTGAGACTTGATTAAAATTCCCAATGTTTCTTTTGAGTGAGGAAAGAGAAACTCAAAAGGTTGGTCTCCCTGTTAATGGCCTGTGGCAGCCAGTTTTGAATGAATATGCTGGACACATGAAAAGAGTGGATGCCAGTACACAACCTTGTTCCAGAATGAAGTTCAAGTTTAATTGCCAGTCAAACCTACATGAATACAGCATTCCACCTGGGCCAAGGTGCAAACTACAGTGTCAACAGTCACATACAGCACAAGGCACATACAAGCCAACATAAAGGCCAAAGAGAGGGCATATAATAGCGCAAAAATTAGTGGGAAGTTAGAGGATTGGGAAGCACTTAAAAATGATAGAAGATAATTAAAAAAGTCATTAAGAATGTAAAGATGAAATATGAAAATAAGTTAGCCAATATTATTAAAGAAGATACCAAAAGTTTCTGCAGATACATAAAGCGTAAAAGAGAGGTGAGAGTGGATATTGGACCACTGGAAAACGATGCTGGAGAGGTAGTAATGGGGGACAAGGAAATGGCGGACAAACTAAGTGTTTTGCATCAGTCTTCACTGTGGAAGACACTAGCAGTATGGTGGAAGTTCCAGGTGACAGGGGCCATGAAGTGTGTGAAGTTACCATAACTAGAGAGAAGGTTTGATGCACTATCAATAACTCCAAAAGACTGGAAGTAGAGTAAATACTGAAAGGCTTTTATTAGCAGTAAAACGGAGCACGTCCATGCTGGATGACTGCCCTGGACTGTGGAGGAGTAGTGACACAATCACCTTTATCCAGGGGTCTGTGGGAGGAGCCACAGGAGCAGTAAGCAAAGGGGCATGTCCAGACAGATATACATGGTTTACCACAAGGTTATTGGGAAACTGAAACGTTTGAAGGTAGACAAGTCACCTAGAAAGAGGTGGCTGAAGAGATTGTGAAGGCATTAGAAATGATCTTTCAAGAATCACTAGATTCTGGAATGGTTCTGGAAGACTGGAAAACTGCAAATGTCACTCCACCCTTCAAGAAGGGAGAGAGACAGAAGAAACAAAACTATAGGCCAGTTAGTCTGACCCCAGTGCTTGCAAAGATGGTGGAGTTGATTATTAAGGTTGAGGTCTTGGGGTACTTAGAGGCACATGATAAAATAGGTGCTCGTCAGCATGGTTTCCTCAAGGGAAAATTTTGCCTGACAAATCTGTTGGAATTCTTTGAAGAAATAACAAGCAGGCTAGACAAAGAAGAATTGGTTGATGTTGAGTACTAGTGTTTTCAGAAGGCCTTTAGCAAGGTGGTACACAAGACTGCTTAACAATGAGTCCGTGGAATTACAGGAAAGATTCCAGCATGGATAAAGCAGTGGCTGATTGGCAGAAGGCAAAGAATGGGAATAAGGGGAGCCTTTTCTAATTGGCTGCCAATGACTAGTGGTGTTCCACAGGGGTTTGTGTTGGGACCAATTATTTTTACATTATATATCAATGATTTGGATGATTGAATTGACGGCTTTGTTGAAAAGTTTGCAGACGATATGAAGATAGGTGGAGGGGCAGGTATTTTTGAGGAAGTAGAGAGGCTACAGAAGGGCTTTGACAGATTAGGAGAATGGGCAAATAAGTGGCAAATGGAATACAGTGTCAGGAAGTGTATGGTCATGTACCTTGGTAGAAGAAATGTAAAGGTTGACTATTTTCTAAATGCACAGAAAATACAAAAAACTGAGGTGCAAAGGGATTTGGGAGTCTGTGCAGGATTCTCTAAATGTTAATTTGCAAGTTGAGTCTGTGGTGAGGAAAGCAAAGGCCTCGTGGAGTATTGCGAGCAGTTTCAGGCCCCTTATCTTTAGAAAGGATGTGCTGAAACTGGAGAGAGTTCAAAGGAGGTTCACAAAAATGATTCCAGGTTTGAATGGGTTTTATGAAGAGTGCTTAATGGCTCTGGGCCTGTATTCACTAGAATTCAGAAGAATGAAGGGTGACCTAATTGAAACCTATTGAATGGTGAAAGGCCTTGATAGAGTGGATGAGGAGAGGATATGTCCAATGGTGGAAGAGTCTAAGACCGGAGGACACAGCCTCAGTATAGAGAGGCAACCTTTTAGAATGGAGATGAGAAATCTCTTTAGCCAGAGAGTGGTGAATCTGTGGAATTTATTGCCACAGGCAGCTGCGAATGTTGTGTCTGTGCACAACTATATATCAATTAAAATAAAAATTCACATGTGGGAAATGGCTTTCACTGGTGTATTCACGTTACAGAGAGAAAGAGACAACAGCATATGCACAGACAACAGATCAATATGTATTGCAAAGGTGGAGGGGTAATTGCTCTAAGAGAGACTCTTAGATAGGTACATGGAGCTTAGTAAAAATAGAGGGCTATGTGGTACGGAAATTCTAGGCATTTTCTAGATAAGGTTACATGGTCGGCACAACATTGTGGGCCAGAGCGCCTGTAATGTGCTGTAAGTTTGTATGATCTAAGGTCTAAATAGATCCATACATTACACTTCCTCCCCCTTTAGATTAATGCAACATAAAATTGTATATGCACAAAGCATTCAATTTCCCTTTTGTAAACCCATACTCCAAATAAACATGCTTTCACAATAACAGTCCACAACTAACTTCACAGTTCTAAAGGTTCAGTCTGTTGGGTGGTGCTCTGTTTCTTACAGGACCTGTGAAGTGGCATCAGGTTTGGTAGGTGTCCTCAGTTTCTGGTATCACATTACTATCAGTGACATGATCATCACTGAGAGGTAAGTCCAGTGACTGTAATGTGTCATTCTTGTTGGATGCATTCGACTCGGGTGTATTCTTCGGTTGAACATCCAGTATCTGGTCTAAATGACGTCTTCATGTCTGGTATTCAAAATCCTCTGTGTACATCAGTGATGCAGTTCTTGTAGCTATCCTACTGGTGTCCACTTGTCTTCTCAATAATTACACACTAGGACTTTCTGTCCAATCTCGAAGCACTTTGCTGCTTCACTTGGCAACTGGGTGAGCTGTTTATTCTGTACTTTCCTCCGTAGACCTGGTTTTAGGAGGTCTATGCGAGATCTCAGATTCCTGTTAATGAACAGCATCACAGGTGTTTGATTTGTCATCGCATGAACAGAGATCTGATACACAAAAAGGAAGTTATCCACCTTGTACATTAGAGAAACATCCTCCTTATCCATTGTTTTAATGGACTTCATGAAGGTTTGGATAAACCTTTCAGTTAACCCATTCATTGCTGGATGGTGAGGCACTGACTAGAAATGTCTGATGCCATTTTTCTTCATGAACAGTTGGAATTTTGACATGTATTGTGGTCCGTTGTCACTCACAATTTGTTTGGGTAAGCTGTTTCTGGCGAAGATAGTCCTCAGAGCAGAGAGAGTCTTTGCTGAGGTGGTTGACTTCATTGGTATAACTTCCAGTCACTTTGAATGAACATCCCAGCAATCAGAGACATGGAGTCCATGAATTGCCCAGTGAAGTCAATACGTACTCTCTGTCATGGTGAAGACAGCCATACCCACAGGTGTAACGGTGCCTGTGGGGGTGCATTTTGAATTTTTTTTTGGCATCCCAAACAGCTTTAAGCCA
Source organism: Hemitrygon akajei (assembly GCF_048418815.1). Classification (NCBI taxonomy): domain Eukaryota; kingdom Metazoa; phylum Chordata; class Chondrichthyes; order Myliobatiformes; family Dasyatidae; genus Hemitrygon; species Hemitrygon akajei. The sequence goes on along the minus strand of NC_133135.1, from coordinate 45,365,241 downwards.
AGTCTTCAATCTGTTTATCTGTTCCCTTCTCAAACACATTCTGATGATCATTAAGAAGCTGTGACAATCTCTGGTTAGTGCTACCATTTGAGCTGCAGTTGCCTGTTGATGCCACACTGAAAGCTTTGATTGAGTGCCTGTCGAGTTGGACTTTTCTCACCCATTCACATCTGAAAAATGCTGGCCTTTCACTTTTCAATACATAAAGCTCTAACTGCTGTGTTTGGCCTCCATATGTCACATTTACCTTCAGTAGACACTTTTCGCCTGTGCAGGTCTTTAGCATCACTGAGGTCTTCTCTAATGGCATCTTAGAAAACAATCTGTTCTCTTCTAAGTTTGAAGTTAATATCTCATCAGTTAATAACTCATCGGGGTGATTGATAAGTTCGTGGCCTAAGGTAGAAGGAGATGAGTTATTAACTTCAAACTTTCTGCATAATTACTCAAAGGGTTGACCTGCACGTGTGTGTGAAGAGAGCTGTATAACTCATCTCCTTTACATTAGGCCACAAACTTATCAATCACGCCTGCTGTGGACTCTCTCTGGAGGTCCAAGATCCATATGCTCCACAACTGCTGGACTAAGTGTGTAAATGTAGGAGGGGACTATGTTGAAAAATAAATGTGCTAGGTTTTCTAAAATTGACTCCCTCTACCTTAGGCCACAAACTTATCAATCACCCCTCGTATGTAATACATATTACAGGGTGGGGAGTAGGGGGGGTCATTTCTCTAAAATAAATAGATCCATACATTACAGTGGAGGCCAAATCTTTGTGTAAATTTAGATCAGCCATGATGAAATAGTGGAGCAGACTCGATGGGCCAAATGGCCTAATTCTGCTCCAATATCTTATTGACTTATAGCAAGCATATAATACATTAGTAAAATACAGTCACATAAAAAATTTGATTGAGAAAGTGCTCAGATACAGATCCATTTACAGAACTGAGGAAGACATCTGATCATTGAGGAGCTTCTAATTAAATTAGTGGGCAGCCAAATTGACTCAGGCATGAAGTTCTATGATGAATCATGTCAGCCCAAGGCAGCTGCACACAGGTGCAGGTTTTGCAGGTGTTCTCAACCTCAAGGATCTGTGAAATCACATCAGCGAATGTTCACTAAAACTCTGGGAATACTTCCTTTATGAAGGGAAAATAGGCAATTTTACAATAATCTTTTCTTCACTATGGAGACTAATGCTTCTGTAGTTATCATAACTGGCTTTATTTTACAAGTGGATATGCTTTTGTCATTGAAACTTAAGAATGTTTTAATGCAAGTACTTGCCATGCAAACTGTTAATGGATGATCTTATTTTAAGTAACAAAACCAGCCTCATTCATAACTTTAGTGTGAAAATTAATGTCATTTTTAGTACTGTCACATACAATTTAACTGGAGACTTTGTTTAAGTGGAAAAGCTATTCAAATAAGAGATGTACATATTTCTAACAGGTTTTTCAAGTGTTAAAAAGTACCTCTAACATTTATTGGAATCTGGAGGTAACATGAAATTTCATTTCCATAGATCAAAGTTGTAGGGCTGGGCTGGAGAGGTGGTAGAAATCTTAAAAATCTAAACACATGACCTGTCCCTATGCTATTTTGTTTTGTCTCTCACCTTAACAATTCCTTCTTTGTGTCTCTCCAGATTCAGTAGCCACCTAACAACACAGGCATTTTCAACAACAGTAAGCAAATTTGGCTGTATACGAGCCTTGAAACGGGGTGGGGGGGGGGGGGCGTTGTAATATTGTTAAATTATAAATTGGTTTATTTCACCCATGCCGAGGTACAGTTAAGTTCAAAGTAAATTTATTATCAAAGTACATATGTGTCACCATATAGAACCCTGAGATTTATTTTCTTGTGGGCATGCACAATAAATCCAATAACTATAATAGAATCAATGAAAGACTGCACTAACAGGGCAAACTACCAAGGCACAAAAGACTGAGCAAATACAAACGGGAAAGAAAAAAGAAAATAATAATAATAAATAAGTAAGCAATAAATATTGAGAAAATGAGAAGAAGAGCCCTTGAAAGTGAATCTGTTGGTTGTGGGAACAGTTCAGTGATGGAGCAAGTTAGATTGAGTGAAGTCACCCTCTCCAGTTCAGAAACCTGATGGTTGAGAGGTAGTGACTGTTCCTGAACCTGGTGGTGAGAATCCTGAGGCTCCTGTACCTTCTTCCTAATGGCAGCAGTGAGAAGAGAGCACAGCCTTGGTGGTGGGCATTCTGGATGATGGATGCTGCTTTCTTGTGACAATGCTCCATATAGATGTACTCGGTGATGGGGAGGGCTTTACATGTGATGGCTGGGCCATATCCACTACTTTTTGTAGGATGTTCCATTCAAGGACATTGGTGTTTCCGTACCAGGCTGTGATGCAACCAGTCAATATACATCCAACGCATTGATAGAAGTTAGTCAAAGTTATATGTGTCAAAGCAGGATACAAGCTGTCTTTGAACCTGGTGGCATAAATTTTCAGTCTTCTCTATTTCCTGTTGAATGTTAGAGGGGAGAAGAGAGAATGCCTAGGGTGGGTGGGATCTTTGATTGTGCTGACTACTTTACTGAGGCAGCGGCAAGTGTAAACTGGAGGAGAGTTAAGTTAACACGGAGGGGAGACTAGTTTCCATGACCTGCTGAGTATGTCCTCAGTTCTCTGCAGTTTCTTATGGTCATGGGCAGAGCAGTTGCCATGCCAATCTGTGATGCATCCAGGTCAGATGTGGTGCATCAATAAAAATTGCTGAGGGTAAAAGAGAACATACCAAATGACTTTAGCCTCCAGAGAAGATAGAGGTGTTATTCACCAGACATTAAAAATTACCACATCTATTCACATCTATTCTTGAGTATTATAATATCAGCCCTCTTCCCCAGCCCTGTTCAGGATGATAAGTACAGATACTGCAACTAATTCTCAGATGCCTGCAAACTTTGAGGTCAGAAATCTGGCAGAATCATAGCCAAAAAGTAATTTCCAATGAATCATCAGTATACTTATCACAACAATAAAACCACCATTATTGTTGTGAGTCAGCAATTTTCAATTACCTCGTCAGGCCTCAAGCTAGACAACGCAAACAATTCCAAGCACCCAAACCTTTTCATGAACAGGGATTTCTTCAGATCTCTAGCAGTTGATGAATATTAGCTGTCTCCAGGAATTTTAGAGTTAAGTCTGGATCACAGCAGACCAAGGGATGCTTTCTCCCAATCTCAGAGTCTTACGAGTGCTTTATATGCATTCCCAAAATTGACTTTGGGGTTCCAGGCTCTATGCTTAGAATTGTTATGTTGTGGCCCGGGGAAAAGTACACACTCAGGACAACAACTACTTTTTCGGGTTTTAATTCCTTTATCTGTTTTAGATGTTTAAGTGCCAGAAGAGGGTCTTAAAACAAAACAAACGACTTTACAATCAGGTCTCGCCGTTACAATCTCCGTTTAACCTTCGATCCACACACTTGTGTCTCGACCAGTTGCATATGCAGTATAAAAATACAAAGAAAACCGCACAAAACTAATACAGTACTAATACGGTAGTGGCAATTCTGAAGGAACACAATACAGACAACATTAGAATTCCCTCAACCCTGTACCTTACACACAGCAGTGAAAATGTAAGCGAATACATCTCATCTAAGATGTCTACTACTCTTTAGTATACACGTGCTGAACCCCTGAATAGAGACTAAACATTTATGTTACGCTGTTACATGCACAAAGAGTCATGATACAATAAAGTTAGACAAATGGCACACTTTGTACAACTTTTACAAGATATTGCCTGGTAGTTAAGTTACAGGAAGACTGACCTACTTGGCCGGTGAGGAACTTTGCAAGCCACGCTATCCAGCGTTGAGTTCTTTACTCGTGAAAATCTATAGCACCCACATGTAAAACATGTCAAATTACCGATATTCTCGAGTCGCCAACAAGCATAAGCGAATTCACATGGATATTGTAAATTAATGCTCACCTTTCCTCACCCAGCCCAGTACCTCTGGGGGAACTTGATTCCAACGCCCTACCAGCTTCGGCAGCAGAAAGCAGAGTGGTCTCCCCACTATCCCACGCGTCCGTAATGACGTCACCATCTCCACAAACGTCTATTCTAGCATTACCTGGATGAATGCCTAAGTACACTTTTAACAGTACTGAATAAGATTCGACGGTCACCTGGTTACAGTTATGAAGACATTAAGATAGGAAATGGATTAGGAAAGGTTTAGAACAAAATGGACCAAACCCTGGCAAATATGGCGAGCTCAGTTAGGCATCTTGGTTGGTGTGAATAAGGTGGCCCAAAGGGCTACTTCCATGCTATGTGTCTCAAAGACTCAAAATTGAACAACTCTTTCAAAGAGCTGCCTCAGACACAATAGTGCAACCGGGCTAAGAGTGCTCCAAAACTATGAATATCAGACCATATAATCAATGGATAGTTTAAAGCTGCATGATGGAAGTGTTATTTGTTCTCCTGTCAATCTGAGTTCCTCCTGCATCATTCCTGTAACACCTTTCAAACCCATGTCACAGCTCACAAACCTAACGAGATACTTACAAAGTGTGGTCACTGTGATAAAGTTGTTAACAGAGCAGTCAATTTCTTTAGTATGTTGTCAACCATTTTGGTGATGTGGAGAAACTGCAGAGATTGTGATTGCTCTTAAAACAAAGAAGATTAAGGAGGAGATACATTAGGGGAAAAGTAAACTACCAGAGCATAATACATACAGTAGGAGCAGAATTGGGCCATTCAGCCCATTGAGTCTGTTCCACCATTCTATCATATCTGATTTATTATCCCCTCAACCACAACTGAATTTAGTGGTGCAAATTAGTGAAGTAGTGGCAACATTGGGGAGTCAGTCACCAGAATGCCACCCATAAATTTACTGACAATACAACTACTGTTGGGAGAATTTCAGATCGTTATGAGGAGGCGTACAGGAATGAGTTAGATCAGCCGGTTGAGTGGTGTCACAACAACAACCTTGCACTCAACATTTGTAAGACCAAGGAATTGATTGTAGACTGGGGAAGCCAAGGGAAATCAAACTGGTCCTCATCAAGGGATCAAGAGCAGTAAGGGTGAGCAGTTTCAAGTTTTTGGGTGTCAAGTTCTTTAAGGATCTATCCTGGGCCTACAAATTAATACAATTGCAAACAAGGCCTGAAAGTGGCTATACTTCATTAGGAGTTTGAGGAAGTTTGGTATGTCACCAAAGACACTTGCAAATTTCTACAGATGTACCATGGAGAGCATTCTAACTGGTTGCATCTCCATCTGGTATGGAGGGGGCCAGTGCACGGGATCACAAAAAGCTGCACAAAGTTGTAAACTTAGCCAATTCCCCAATTCATTAGCCTCTCCAGCATCCAGGACATCTTCAACAGGTGATGCCTTACGTAAAGGCGGTATCCATCATTAAGAACCCCATCACGCAGGGCATGAATAGGATGACTGACTAGATACTGCGTGGGGAGCTCAAGGATTTAGGTACCAAGTTAAAGGGCAGGACCTCCAGGGTTGTGATCTCAGGATTGCTACCTGTGCCGTGTGCTAGTGAAGCCAGAACTAGGAAGATTATACAGTTTAATACGTAGGAAAGTTGGTGGAGGAGATTTTTGGATCATTGAGCTCTCTTCCAGGAAAGGTAGGAAATGCACAGAAGGGGTAGTTTTCACCTGAACTTGAGGGGGACCAATATCCTAGTAGGAAGGTTTGTTAATGCTTCACGGTGGGGTTTAAACTAGAGTCGCAGGGGGATGGGAATCAGAGTGTCAGAACAGTTAGTGGACAGGTTGTGGAGGCAGATGTTGGTAAGATCTCAGACAAAGTTATCAATCAAAAGATTAAGCATGGTGCAACCAGTGGCCTGAGCTGCATATATTTCAATACAAGAATTACCATAGGAAAGGCGGATGATGATACTGAAGATGAGGTAGCTGGTTTACAAACAGAGGCAATATGTAGTGAGGAGAGGCTGTCAGTAAGACAACATTTCAGTCAACAGGATGAGTTGGAATGTAAAAGATGGACAAAACTGTAAAGGGTGAGTATAGGACTGAAGGTGTTGTATATCAATCTGTCAGTATATGGAATAAGGTAGATGAACTTGAAGCACAGTTGCAGATTGCAGGTATGATGTCGTAGGCATCACTCAATCATGTCTGAAAGAAGATTATGGCTGGGAGCTTAATGTCCGATGATATGCATTGTATCGAAGGAACAGGTAGGAAGGCAGCAGGGGCGGCATTTGGAAAAAATGAAATCAAATCATTAGAAAGAGATGACATAGGGTCAAAAGGTGTTGAATCATTGTGGATAGAACTAAGGAACTGCAAGGGTCAAAAGACCTTGATGGGAGTTGCATACAGACCCCCCCCCCCGCCCCCCCAAACAATGGTAAGGATCTTGTCTACAAATTACAAGAGATAGAACATGCATGCCAAAAGGGCAATATTATAATTGTCACGGGGAATTACAATATGCAGGTAAATTGGCAAAATCAGGTTGGTGTTGGATTGCAGGAGGAAGAATTTCTAGAATGCCTTCAAGGTGGCTTTTTTGAGCAGCTCATGGCTGAGCCCACTAGGGGATCAGTTATTCTGGATTGGGTGTTGTGAAATGAACCAGAATTGATTACAGAGCATAATGTAAAAGAACCCTCAGGGACCAGTGATCATAAAATGATTGAATTCACCCTGAAATTTGAGAAGGAGAATCTAAAGTCAGGTGTATCAGTATTACAGAGGAGTACAGGGAATTACAGAGGCATGAGAGAGGAGTTGGCCAGAATTGATTGGAAAAGAACACTGGCAGGGATGACGGCAGAGTAGCAATGGCTGGAATTTCTGGAAGCAATTCGGAAGGCACAGGATATAGACATCCCAAAGAGGAAGAAGTATTCTAAAGGAAAGATGACACAACTGTGCTAACAAGAGAAGTCAAAGCCAACATAAAAGCCAAAGAGAGGATATATAATAGAGCAAAAATTAGTGGGAAGTTAGAGGATTGGGAAGATTTTGAAAACCAACAGAAGGCAACTAAAAAAGTCATTAAGAAGGTAAAGATGGAATACGAAGGTAAGCTAGCCAATAATATTAAAGAAGATACCAAGAGGATATCAGACCAGTGGAAAATGATGCCGGAGAGGTATTAATATGGGACAAGCAAATGGCAGATGTACTGAACAAGTATTCTGCACTAGTCTTCACTGTGGAATACACTAGCAGTATGGTGGATGTTACAGTGTCAGGGGTCATGAAGTGTGTGAAGTTACCATTACTAGAGAGAGGTTTCTTGGGTAATTGAAAGATCTGAAGGTAGATAAGTCACCTGGACCAGATGGTGTACACCCCAAGGTTCTGAAAGAGATGGTTGAAGAGATCGTGAAGGAATTAGTAATGATCTTTCAAGAATCACTCGATCCTGGAGTAGTTCTGGAAGACTTGAAAATTGCAAATGTCATTCCACTCTTCAAGAAGGGAGAAAGGCAGAAGAAAGGAAACTATAGACCAGTGGTTGGGAAGATGTTGGAGTCAATTATTAGGGATGAGGACTCAGGGTACTTGGAGGCACATGATAAAATAGGCAGCAGTCAGCATGCACACACAAAATGCTGGTGGAACACAGCAGGCCAGGCAGCATCTATAGGAGAAGCACTAAGGGTCTTGGCCCGAAACGTCGACAGTGCTTCTCCTATAGATGCTGCCTGGACTGCTGTGTTCCACCAGCATTTTGTGTGTGTTGTTGTTTGAATTTCCAGCATCTGCAGATTTCCTCGTGAGTAGTCAGCATGGTTTCCTCAAGGGAAAATCTTGTCTGCCAGAGCGAGAGGGAGGATAGGCAGATGATAGAGAAGGGACACACTCAGACCAAAGGTTTGAGATGTATCTATTTTAGTGCAAGGAGTATTATGAACAAAGCGGATGAACTTAGAGCGTGGATCAGTACTTGGATCTATGATGTGGTGGCCTTTACAGTGACTTGGATGGCTCAGGAGCAGGAACGGTTACTTTGAGTGCCAGGCTTCAGAGGTTTCAGAAAGGACAGAGAGGGAGGCAAAAGAGGTGGGGAGTGGCACTGTTGATCAGAGATAGTGTCACGGCTGCAGAAAAGGAGGAAGACATGAAGGGATTGTCTACGGAGTCTCTGTAGGTGGAAGTTAGGAACAGGAAGGGGTCAATAACTCTACTGGGTGTTTTTTATAGACCACCCAATAGTAACAGGGATATCGAGGATCAGATAGGGAAACAGATTCTGGAAAGGTGTAATAATAACAGGGTTGTTGTGGTGGGAGATTTTAATTTCCCAATTATCGATTGGCATGTCCCTAGAGCGAGCAGTTTAGATGGGGTAAAGTTTGTTAGGTGTGTTCAAGAAGGTTACTTGACACAATATGTAGATAAGCCTACAAGAGGAGAGGCTGTACATAATCTGGTATTGGGAAATGAACCTGGTCAGATGTCAAATCTCTCAGTGGGAGAGCATTTTGGAGATTGTGATCACAACTCTATCTCCTTTACCATAGCATTGGAGAGGGATAGGAACAGACAAGTTGGGAAAGTGTTTAACTGAAGTAAGGGGAAATATGAGGTTATCAGGCAGGAACTTGGAAGCATAAATTGAGAACAGATGTTCTCAGGGAAATGTATGGAAGAAATATGGCAAATGTTCAGGGAGTTCTGCATAGTGTAGGCCTCTGTTAGTCTCGATAGACCATGGATTTGCGCCTTGGAAAGTTTCCAGGGCACAAGTCTGGGCAGGGTTTTTTTTAATGGAAGACCGGCAGTTGCCCAAACTGCAAGTCTCCCCTCTCCACGCCACCGATGTTGTCCAAGGGAAGGGCATTTGGACCCATACAGCTTGGTACCAGTGACGTCGCAGAGCAATGTGTGGTTAAGTGCCTTGCTCAAGGACACACACGCAGTCTCAGCCAAGACTCGAACTAGCAATCTTCAGATCATGAGATGAACGCCTTAACAACTTGGCCACGCACCAACATAGGTATGTTCCAATGAGAGGGAAAGGATTATAAGGCTAGCAGGAAGGAGCTTAAGAATGAAATTAGGAGAGCCAGAAGAGGCCATGAGAAGGCCTTGACAGGCAGGATTAAGGAAAACCCTAAGGCATTCTACAAGAATGTGAAGAGCAAGAGGATAAGATGTGAGAGAATAGGAACAATCAAGTGTGACAGTGGAAAAGTGTGTATGGAGCTGGAGGAGATAGCAGAGGTACTTAATATGTACTTTGCTTCAGTATTCACTACAGAAAAGGATCTTGGCGATTGTAGGGATGATTTACAGCGGACTGAAAAGCTTGAGCAAGTAGATATTAAGAAAGAGGATGTGCTGGAGCTTTTGGAAAGCATTGAGTTGGGTAAGTCACCGAGATCGGATGAGATGTATCCCAGGCTACTGTGGGAGGCGAGGGAGGAGATTGCTGAGCCTCTGGTGATGATCTTTGCATCATCAATGGGGACAGGAGAGGTTCCAGAGGATTGGAGGGTTGCTGATGTTGTTCCATTATTCAAGAAAGGGGGTAGAGATAGCTCAAGAAATTATAGACCAGTGAGCCTTTCTTCAGTGGTTGGTAAGTTGATGGAGAAGATCCTGAGAGGCAGGATTTATGAACATTTGGAGAGGCATAATATGATTAGAAATGGTTAACATGGCTTTGTGAAAGGCAGGTTGTGCCTTATGAGCCTGATTGAATTTTTTGAGGATGTGACTGAACACATTGATAAAGTTACAGCAGTAGATGCAGTGTATATGGATTTCAGCAAGGCATTTGATAAGGTACCCCATGTAAAGCTTATTGAGAAAGTAAGGAGGCATGGGATCCAAGGGGACATTGCTTTGTTGATCCAGAATTCACTTGCCCACAGAAGGCAAAGAGTGGTTGTAGAGGGGTCATATTCTGCATGGAGGTCAGTCACCAGTGGTGTGCCTCAGGGATCTGTTCTGGGACCCTTACTCTTCGTCATTTTTATAAATGACCTGGATGAGGAAGTGGAGGGATGGGTTAGTAAATTTGCTGATGACACAAAGGTTGGAGGTGTTGTGGATAGTGCGGAGGGCTGTCAAAGGTTACAGTGGGACATTGATAGGATGCAAAACTGGGCTGAGAAGTGGCAGATGGAGTTCAACCCAGATAAGTGTGAGGTGGTTCATTTTGGTAGGTCAAATATGATGGCAGAATATAGTATTAATTGCAAGACTCTTGGCAGTGTGGAGAATCAGTGGGATCTTGGGGTCCAAGTCCATAGGACACTCAAAGCTGCTGCGCAGGTTGACTCTGTGGTTAAGAAAGCATATGGTGCATTGGCCTTCATCAATCGTGGGATTGAGTTTAGGAGCCGAGAGGTAATGTTGCAGCTATATAGGACTCTGGTCAGATCCCACTTGGAATACTATGCTCAATTCTGGTCACCTCACTACAGGAAGGACGTGGAAACCATAGAAAGCATGCAGAGGAGATTTACAAGGATGTTGCCTGGATTGGGGAGCATGCCTTCAGAGAGTAGTCAGAGGCTTTTTCCCAGGGCTGAAATGGCTAGCATCAGGGGTGCAGTGCTAATTTTTTAGATGCTGGAGCTGACAAAATGCTTGCCATTTCCTATATCCTCTCTATATATATGTCACACCCAATTTGTGTACCTGCTCATTTCATGTACTGGGCAACTTCCTTGCCCCATTCATGTAATGAGCAGGTACACAAACTGGGTGTGACATATATATATGAATAGGGCTTCTCAAGCACCAAACCAAAATGAAAGAAATATATGAATTCCAGAGCTCCACAGAAATATAGTGATAGTTTAGACATTAACAAGATTATAGCCTATCACTACATTTCAGTGTATAACTGGTACAATAAAACATATAATACTTAATTTAATAATATGACAATGTATTACATGGTTGCACTAATTATCATAAAATATAATTATCAAGCAAGTAAAGAAAAAGACAGTAATCATGCATTTTACCAATTTGAAAGTAATTACCTACTTACCAAATGCTACCAATGAGAAGTTTCACAATAATTTCCACAAAGGGTCAGGCGTAATTTGTGTTCGGGGGTCTGAAGCAACTCTTGTCCTGGTGTCATCTGCTGTTCTGTGGTACCGCAGCCATGATGTGACATATGGCTCAGGATTCCACTGAACTAGAGGAGGTCCAAGTAGTTTAACAAACGTAAGTGATGATATATGATTTATGAGAATTCTTGAGCGTGTTGTTGTTATTATCAAGTTCATGTGACTGAATTCTCTCTCACACTCAGCTCGTGAACAGCTCAGTAATGGGCGTAAATCTTGAGGGATGCGGCATCCACAATCCTCCACATAATCTCTGAAGGCATTTATTACAGAGGAAGAAAGCTTAATCCTCTAACAGAGAGATGATATTGCAGCTTCTCCATAATTAGATGGTATTTCAGCAGGCCAGTTATCTTTATCAAGGACACACATGTCACTTACCAGGGATTTATACATACTTTGAGGTTTAGAAGTATGAGAACCTTTCAAGGATGTTGCCGTGAACATACGGTGCTGTAAATTGATTATAAGACTAGTAAGAAACTGTAGGTAATTAATGGAGACAATTTTGTTGTTGCTTGTTAAGGTAATTTCTCCAAACTTCCCCTTTTCAACTGCCTCTTGAGCTTCTAGAGCTTTTGTACCAGGTTGCTCTTTTCAGTCCATGCAGTGATCTTATGCTCCGTTGGATCAGTCTGTCTTCATAAACAATCATAGTAGTGTGTTTCTGTAAACACTCTGACAGTAAACCAAGTTCATGCAACGTGTCATACATTAGAGCTAAGTCCAATAGAAACTGTTCTGAAGAGAGTCTTTTCAACAGTCCTTCATAGGTTTTTCTGTCACTCCCAGACCTTGTTTCACCCTTCATTGCTTTTGCAAAATGAAAACACAGTGCTTCATAACTTTGCCACACTGCTGAAACTGTTCAAAACGAGCTAGCTACCCACCTGGTGCCCAGAACAGGGCCTATTTTGCAAATTTGTTGTTCTAGTTGAGAGGCACATTCAGACAGTTCCTTTTGATTTAGAGGTGACCTACTGTAAACAGGGTACAATTTGTCCATAAATGATTGAAAATGATTTACTCCATGAACTTCTCTCACCAAAACACCTACTGCAAGTTCTAATCTGTGATTAAAACAGTGCCAAATTATCACATCAGGGTAATGTTCCTTTAGAATTGTAGCAACACCAGATTTGACACCAAGCATTATGCTTGCCCCATCACTAGCAAATGCTACAAGGTTCTGTTTCAAGTAAGAGTCATCAAACCCATCGTCATTGAGACAGTTCAATAGATGCTCAACAATAGTTCCAGCTTTCTGACCAGGCAGTTCAATTAAATCTAAAAACATAAAATGGGGATAACCTTCCTTATCACTTTCGCATTTCAAATAAACTGTTAGGGTGGTCTTGATGCTCAGGCTTAATGCTCAGCCATTTATCTGCTTGATATGCTGGCAAATTATCTCTGTAGCACTAGTGCGGGTATGCAGTCCAATTCCAATGTCAATACCATTTTTTTTGAAGTTCCAATAAGCCAAAGTGATCGGAGTATGGTCTGTCATTCTGAGCTAAATAATATGCAGAATGAAAAATTGAACAAGTTCCCTTTAGATGTGAAGCATTCATGGTGTCACATAATTTTCCAAGAGCATCTTCACTAGCTATATTTTCAACACTGACTAGTAGTATTTTCAACTAATAGTGTGAGCTTTTGATAGTTTGTGATCAACAATTTTTTTTCTGAAAGACTTCAAGCATGTACTTCAATCGACTCCATAATAGGATAGTTGGTACATCTGCCATGCCAATTCTTCTGTGATCTTTAAGTTCTTGAGGCTGTAGTGCTTTACATAGCCAGCCAGCTATCCCTTACTAGCCTTAAACTCCTTCCTCTCTCTCTCCTCAACTCCCTCACTGTAGTGCTCATAGAGACTAAGTGCTTTTTCACACATAATTTTGCCATCAATAGGGATATGCTTCTGTGACACGTCCTCTAGTCACACACTACGGTAAATGCTTTCTCAGTCTTTGCAAGCACTTTATCGTGAACCAGAGAGACCATTTTTGCCATTGTAGGGTTAGAACTAACACTTCAACGAATTTCAGCTTCTTTCTGCTTTATTGTGCAAATGCTCGATTCGCTCTTACCGACCTTACAGCCCACTTCAGCAAGCGACATGCCACTTTTCAAAAGATCTAAGAGTTTCATTTTCTTGGTGAACAATGCTCAAACAATGAGTGCTGGAGAGAGACTGAGGATTTGTGAAATGGCGGGAGGCTACAGCAGGGTATGCTGGGACAACGGGTCGAGCGAAGAGGAATTTCACAAAACAGTCACAGCTCCTGGATTTCACCAAAAACTATCAAATATCCTAATGTTATTAGTGGTATTTTCCCCACCAGCCACCATTCCCTCTCCCCAACTCCCACTTCTGTAAAGTTCCCTCTATTTAATATGCGGCCGCTGTTAAATTCCCCGATTGTTTATTTTGACTTTTTTTTACAGAGGTGTCAGAGTGGCACTCCACTGCACTCCTGGCTAGCACAAGAGGGCACAATTTTAAGGTGCTTGGAAGTGGGTACAGAGGAGATGTCAGGGGTAATTTTTCAGGCAGAGAGTGGTTAGTGTGTGAGCTGCAGGCGATGGTGGTGGAGGCAGATATGACAGGGTCTTTTAAGAGACTCCTGGATGGCTACATGGAGCTTAGAAGAATAGAGGGCTATGGGTAACCCTAGGTAATTTTTAAGGTAAGGACATGTTTGGCACAGCTTTGTGGGCTGAAGGACCTGTATTGTGCTGTAGTTTTCTATGTTCTAAATCTATTGGACTTCTTTGAAGAAGTATTAAGTAGGATAGACAGAAGACAATCGGTTCATGTTGTGTAATTGGATTTTCAGAAGGCCTTTGACAACGTGCCACACATGAGACTGCTCAACAAACGAGCCCATGGTATTGCAGGAAAAATTCTAGCATGGATAAAGCAGTGGCTGATTGGCAGGAGGCAAAGAGTGGGAATAAAGGGAGCCTTTTCTGGTTGGCTGCCGGTGACTAACGGTGTTCCACAGGGGGTCTGTGTTGGGACCGATTCTTTTTACGCTATATGTCAATGATTTTGATGATGGAATTGATGACTGCTGCAAAGTTTGCAGATGATATGGATAGGTGGAGGGGCAGGTCGTTTTGGAGAAATAATGAGGCTACAGAAGGACAGACAGGTTAGGAAAATGGGCAAAAAATGACAGATGGAATATTGTGTCAGTAAGTGTTTGGTCATGCACTGTGGCAGAAAAAAATGAAATGGCTGACTATTTTCTGAATGGAGAAGTTACAAAAAAACTGAGGTACGAAGGGACTTGGGACTTCCTGTGCAGGGTTCCCTAAAGGTTAATTTGCGGGTTGAGTCTGTGGTGAGGAAGGCACGTGCAATGTTAGCATTCATTTCAAGAGGAATAGAATATATAGGTATGGATGAAATGCTGAGTTTTTATAAAGCACTGGACAGGCCTCACCTGGGGTATTGTGAGCAATTTTGGGCCTCTTATCTTAGAAAGGATGTGCCAAACTTGAAAGGGTTCAAAATAGGTTAACGAAAATTATTCCACAATTGAATGGCTTGTCATATGAAGAGCGCTGATGGCTCTGGGACTGTACTCACTGGAATTCAGAAGAATGAGGCACAACTTCATTGACCCCTATCAAATAATGAAAGGCCTTGATAGTGTGGATGTGGAGAGGATGTTTCCTATGGTGGGAGAGTCTAAGACCAGAGGACACAGCCTCAAAATATAGGGGCATCCTTTTAGTACAGAGCTGAGGAGACATTTCTTTAGCCAGGCAGTGATGATTCCATGGAACTCTTTGCCACAGGCAGCAGTAGAGGCCAAGACTTTATGTATATTTAAGGCTGAGGTTGATAGATTTTTGATTGATCAGGGCATGATGAGATACATGGAGAATGCAGGAGGCTGGGCAGAGAGGAGAACTGGATCAACCATGATGTAATGCTGGGCAAAATGCCCTAGTTCTGCTTCTGTATCTTATGGTTTTACGAACATGTCCTTTTATTCATTGCTATCATGAGGCAGAGGTATAGCGGCCTGAAGACAGACACTCCATGTTCAGGAGTGGCTTCATCTCCTCCACTATCAGATTTCTGAATGGACAATGAGCCCATGAATACTTCCTCACTAGTTTTCCTCTCTTTTTACATGACAATTTATTTTTTATATATACCTATTGTAATTTATAATTTGAATTACTAGGTATTACAATGTATTGCTGCCTCAAAACAACAAATTTCACAAGACATGCCAGTGATGTTAAACCTGATTCCGAGGATCCAGATTTATCCAGACTACCGAAGGAACTGAAGGTAACATAACGGTTTGTTTTAGTCAGCAGGTCACAAGGATCTGAAATACACCATCTGAAGGAACAGTAGAAGCACACCGAAATGAATAACAGATGAGACTAATCTGACCAGTCTTCCTAAGAGCTAGCTCAATATACTGACTGCTTTTTATTGTGGTCTAATGTTCTATTTTTCCATTGCACAAGTTCTCATCCAAATGTAACCACTGAACACGTGACCTGTAAATTCAATCAGTGCAAGGTCGACTATCTCTTTTGCCTTTACAGATGCTGCCTGACCTGCTGAGTTTCTCCAGTAGCTTGTTTTTTGCTCCTTCCATCAACATTTAGCCTGCTATGCCATCATGTGGTACTTTGCTGCAACTTCAAATGTTGCACAGCTTCAGACTACCTGCTGACTGACTTGTGGAGTGCAGTTTGATTACCCAAAGGGGGACAGTGGTGCATGCATAATTGCGGTACAAATCCCTCTAGATACCATATTAGTTCGGCCAGCGCACTGTATGCCTGCTGGAAATCCAGAGAATTAATGATCCAGCTCTGTAAGTGATGCTAATTTTGGCCAGTGTTGTCTTTTTTTATCTAATGCCTTCTAACCAAGTTAGCTTTGTGTTCTGCAGCAGAAATCAGATTCAGGTTTAATATCACTGGCATATGGCATGAAACTTGCCATTTTGCCGCAGCAGTACAATAGCAATACATAATAAAAAGAACATAAATTACAATGAGTGTATACAAATTCAATTAATAAGTAATGCAAAAGGGGAAAAGAAAGGGAAAAATACAGAGGGAATGTTAATGGGTTGATTGTCCATTCAGAAATCTGATGGTGGAGCTGTTGCTAAAACATTGAGTGTGTGTCTTTAGGCTCCTACACCTGGTAGCAATGAGAAAAGGGCATGTCCTGATTGATAAGAGTAATAATGGGTGCCACCCTTTTGAGGCATCACCTTTTGAAGGTTTCCTGGATGCAGGGGAGGCTGGTTCCATGATGGAGGTGACTGCGTTTACAACTTCTTGCAGCTTTTTCTGATCTTGTGCAGTGGCCCCTCTATTTCAGACAGTTAGAATGCTCTCCGTGGTACATCTGTAGAAATTTGCGAGTGTCTATAGTGACATACCAATTCTCCTCAAACTTATATAGCCACTGTCGTGCCTTCTTTGTAATTGCATCAATATGTTGCCCCCAGGATAAATCCTCAGAGATGTTGAGAATCTTGAATCTGCTCACTCTTTCCACTTCTGATCCCTTGATGAGGACTAGTGTGTGTACCCTCGATTTCCCCTTGCTGAAGTCCATAATCAATACCTTGGTCTTACAGGTATTGAGTGCAAGATACCACACTCAACCAGCTGATCTATTTCACTCCTGTACACCTCCTTGTCACCATCTGTCACAATACTGTCATTGGCAAATTTATAGATGGCATTTGAGCTGTGCCTGGCCACACAGTCGTGGGTCTAGAGAGAGTAGAGAATGGGTTAAGCATGCATCATTTAGGTGCGCCAGTGTAGACTGTCAGTGAGGAGATGTTCTTTCTAACCCACACAGACTGTGGTCTCCCAATGAGGAAGTCAAGGATCCAGTTGCAGAGGGAGGTACAGAGGCCCATGTTTTGGAGCTTATTGATTTGAATGAGGGTATGGTTCCCTACTACTGCTACAAGTGTGTGAAGGTATGTTATAGCATTAATACAGTGTGAGAGTAATTGGTAATAATTGTTAGAAATTATTAGTAGCTGAATGATAAAGGTATGGAGCACTGAATAATGCATACATGGTAAAGTTGATTAGATATGGCATGTGAATTCAGGGAGGTGAAATTGTTGAACACAATACTAAAAAGTAGACATCAAAGTATGATGTCTCGTAGATAGTAGATAGTGAAGAGTAGACTAAAAAGTAGATATCTTCCCCCTTCCTTCTCAGTCCTGAAAAAGGGTCATAGCTCAAAATGTCGACTGTTTATTCATATCCATCAATGCTCTCTGAGTGAGTTCCTCCAGAATTTTGTGTGTGTTGCTTTGGATTTCCAGCATCTGCAGACTTCCTCATGTTTATGATTAGATATCTTAGCATGTTTAAAAAGCAGGATGTGCTGTTTGGTAAACGAATAAATTAGTTTATTACTGTCAAATGTACTGAGGTATAATGAAAAATTTATCTTGCATACCATTCATGCTGATTAATTCATTACAACATTGCATTGAGTTGGTTCTAAGTAAAGGAATAAGAATGCAGATGAAATTATTACAGAGAAAGTGCAGTCCAGGTGAACGGTAGGGTGCAAGTTCATCAGTTAGATTCTGAGGACAAGAGTCGACTTTATCATACCAGTGAACCATTCAATGGTCTTAATTCAGACAGACAGAAGGTGTCCTTGAGCCTGGTGGTACATGCTTTCAGGCTTTTGAGAGAGAGAATGTCCGGCGTGGATGATTCTGCTGGCTGCTTTACTGAGGCAATGAGAAGTATGTTGGTGTCCTGACAAATTTTAAATTTTCATGGGCCATAGGTGAGGTATCATATGATTGGAGGACAGTAAATTGGTATCCTTAATCAGGAAAGCAGCAGAGATACAGCAAGTAATTACATTGAGGGACAGGATTCATTTGCACTTAGAAATGTAGGGAATAATCAAAGATCACTGGCAGCATTTTGTTAATGAGAGTTCTGTCCAACTAATTTAACTGCATTTATTACCTCTTTATAAAATGTATCGATCGGGATAGTGTAGTTGATGAAGTCTACACAGACTTCATTCAGACCTTTTGCCAGGATCCACATGTCAAATTGATCCAAAAAGTTAAAGATGAGAGAAGAAAGTCTGATGGCATCAAATCCATAAAAATCCCATTGCCAGTTTTCCATTGAAATCAATTGACAAAATATACACACAGCATGGAACATGCACAGGGAAAAGTCCCGACAGCTTTGGCATGCCTTGCACCATGTAAAAGGATCAATCTGTTAAAAGTTCATCAGGTGGTCAGTTGTGATCGAAGACCCTGCGTTCCAAATAGAATTCTGTAAAAGTGTGCTAGCTGCACCTGCATGCACATTGAGATGAAGTTTGCTTCTTCTGTCACTTCTGTAAATGTGCTCTCATTGGACCTCCATGACAACTGGGGGAACAGTGAGAGCTGTGCATCATTGACTGCTCCTCCTGCAGGGATAACATAAAAGTGACAAGAAAAACATTTTCTTTACTTTTTCAATCCTGTCTCTGTTTAATATCTGGAGTAAACTACAAGGGATAAAATTAATGGACTAAATGACCTGTTCTGCCATGTAACATCTGTTTCTTAGAGGGTGGAAGGATAATGTATGCTTCTGCATTGCATGAACCTTTCCCAATCACCTGTCTTGGTTCTATAGTTTATGATCTCTTTATACATTAATGTTGCACAATGCCCTAATGTATACCATGATTTTATCTTCACTAGGACTAGATCTGGATCAATGGAGCCCTGACGCAGCAGTTCTGGTGTCCAAAGTAATAAATAAGAAACAGGAGGTCATTTGTGTCATCTGAATAGCTCATACCCGATAACGTTAACGCTGTTTTCCATCCTTTTTCCATTTGCCTTAATTGCTCTATTATCCATAGAGCGATAGTTATCCAAGTCGACCCTTCAGCCAACTTGTCCATGAATAGTCCCATATCCTTCTAATACTTTCCTATCCAATTAACTGTCTAAATTTATTTTAAACCTTGTAATATTTTCACTTTGCACTGGTCCCATGACAGTCTTGTCTCAATAAACACAGAGATGCTGGATATCCAGAGCAACACACGTGAATCGCTGGAGGAACAGCTGGAATGAATGTACAGCTGAGGTGTGGAACCTGGTGAAGCGTCTCGGCACAAAACGCCGACTGGTTATTCATCTCCAGAGACCTGCTGATTTCCTCCAGTATCTTGTGTGTGTAAATCTCTTTCGTTACATTCGCGGGAAACTTGCAAAGATTGAACACTGGACTACCTAATATAATAGATAATCACAAGTGGCCCGTAATTTTTCTACCAACAGTCGATTTTGTTTGAATTTTATTTTCAAGAGATCATAAATCTGTGAATCTGGGGTACGAACGAAAAGGAAAATTCTAAAACTACTAGCATTGTTATGAGATATAAAGTATTCCATTTGAAATAGCCACGATGTAAAATTCAACATTTCATTTTTTAAAAACGAAAATATTTGTGCACTCACAAAATGCTGCAAGGAACTCAGCAGATCGATGGAAGGAAATGAACAGTCGCCGTTTCGGGCAGAGACTCCTGCGTTTCTCTTGTATTTTGTTTTGCTCTTACAGCTCCACACACGAAATATATTTCCAAATTTTCCTTTATTCGACACTTTTCTAAAGAGAGGCGTTTTTAGTACGTGTTGGGAAACTTCCAGAAAGAAAAAAAGTTTGCCAACTTTAACTTTCCGGGGGGAAAGGAAGATCGTTCCAAATGACTACTGGTAAACTAATCTTCATGTGGAGTATACCAGACAACCCGTTCTTACTCGAGAGGTTGTATTGAAGAGGACTTTAGGGGGATTGCGTTAATTGTTTAGAGGCCATGTGAAAGGTGAAGTTTGTAGGGCAGCAGGTTTTCCAAGATTTTACTGCGAAGGGAGGACTTTGGGCTCACAACGATAAAAACATTGAATTGTCAGAAATTCTGTTAATTGGCTGATAACATTTACTACCCTTCATTGAAATAAAACGAAGGGCACGGATTAGAATTACCCCCCAGTCCTCAGCACCAACTCGCCTGCCTTGGTGAAGTAGTATTTCCATATTCCCGTACTCTAGGTTTCATTAGACAATGGAAGCCCACAGCCGAACCGCGTTACGTGCCTCTGCGGGAAACGCGAACTGAGAGGAATCCCCGGCTTCACGAGACTTTAGCTTGTTACGTCACAAACGCCGGGCTGTATGTCATATCGCTCCTGCTCCGAGTGCAAACTTGGACTTGTATGATGACGGTCGGTTGTTGAGGACACTGGGCTGTTTGCATGGCGAGCAAGGTTGTTAGTTGTGAAGTAACCTACAATGTACACTAAGGAGGGCGTTTCTCTCCAGCTCAATTTTGGGAATCCTGGAGAAACGAATTTGAGTAAACATCAAACAGAAGTGAATAGAGCAGGTGAGAATTTTACCTCATTTTTCTGTATAAAAAATTTTGCAATCCCTGAATGAAAGTTTGTTTATTCACCGATTTGTGAATAAAAGTCAATGTTAATTGCAAATTAACTTCATTTAACTATATAATTTTGATTACCCCTGTAACAGCTTTACAAATATTTAGCTGAATAATTTAGTTATATTAAAAATTTAGTTTATTTGTTGAATTTTTTTTTTGAATTAGCTGAATGAGATGGAGTTTCAAGGGAGTATTTGGACTCTGCAATAAGATGTAAATCAGGTGTGTGCGTGAAACATGGCAATGGATTGGAGAAAGTGTGAGTCAGACATTTTAATAGAGGAAATCAAATGTCTATTAGTTAAGTGGACAGAAAATGCAGATGAAGTGAGCTACGTAAATTTATTATGGAAGTACCTATATGTCTCCACATATTACCTTGAGATTCATTTTCTTGCAGACATTTACAGGAAAATAAAGAAATACAACAGAATTTATGGAATTCTATTTATGAAAAGCTATAAATAACAAAGACTGACAAGCAAGCAATGTGTAAAAAAAGGACAATTTCTGCAAGTAATAGTGAAAAAAGAAAATAAATAATACTGAATTGTCGAGTCCTTGAAGGTGAATCGAACATTGTGGAGTCACTTCAGCATTGGAGTGAGTGAAGTTATCCATGCTGATTCAGGAGGCTGATGGTCCAAGGGTAATAACCTTTCCCGAACCTGTGGTATGGGACCTAAGGCTCCTGTACCTCCTGCTTGATGACAACAGGATGATGGGGGTCATTGATGATAGATGCTGCTTTCTTGTGGCACCACTCCTTGAACTCAGTAAGGGGAGGGTTTTGCATGTGATGGACAGGACTATATGCACCACTTTCTGTAGGCTTTTCTGTTGATGGACACTGGTGTTTCCATACCAGGCTGTGATGCAACTGGTCAGGATGCTCTCTGTTGTGCATCTATAGACGTTTGTTAAAGATGTCTGCTGAATCTATGCAAACTTCTCAGAAAGTAGAGGTCAAAGGCTAGGAATCCTGTGGCATGTAATTGCCTCCTGACTCCCCAAAGCCTGTCCAGCATCTACAAGGCTCTGGTCAGGAGTGTAACGGAATACTCGCCACTCTCTTGGATGAGTGCAGCTCCATCAACACTCAGAAAGCTTGACACCATCCAGTACAAAACAACCCATTTGATTGTACCTCTTCCACAAGCATCCAATCCGTCCACCATCGATTAAACAGTTGCAGCAGTGTGTACTATCTACACACTGTATACTATGTACTATCACTGCAACAACACCCCAAAGTTCCTAAGGCAGCACCTTCCAGACCTACGACCACTACCATCTGGGATGAGGACAGCAGAAGCCTGGGAAAACCCCTCCTCGTCACTTACCATCCTAACTTGGAAACGTATCGCTGTTCCTTCATTGTCTCTGGGTCAAAACCATGGAATTCCCACCCTAGAGCACTGTGGGTGTATCTACACCTCTGGGACTACAGCGGTTCAGGAAGGCAGCTTATCACCATCTTCTCAAGGGCAACTAGGGATGGGCAATAAATGCTGGCTTAGCTGGCAATGCGCACATTCTGTAAATGAATAAATAACAAAAAGATGCCTTTGTGACAGATCCTTTGATATGGCAATGCCAAGGAACTTCAAAGCTACTGATCCCCTTCACCACCAGTCCCCTAATGAGGACTGGCTCTTTGTCCGTTGGCTTCTTCCACCTGTCGTCAATGCCAGCTTCTTGGTTTTGTTGACTTTGAATTAAAGGGTGGTGTTATGGCACCATCCGATCAGATTTTAAGTCCCGCTAAAGGGTCACAGCCTGAAACATTGACTGTTTATTCCTTTCCAGGGAATGCTGCCTAACTTGCATTTTGTGTATGTTACTCTGGATTTCCAGCACCTGCAGGATATTTTGTGTGTAAGATTTTCAATCTCTCTCCTATATTTTGATTCATCACCACCTTTGATTTGGTCAACAGTGGAGTCATCAGCAGACTTAAATATGGCTTGGACCTATAGTTAGTCATGGGTATAAAGAGAATAGATCAAGGGGCCAAGCACACATCCTGTGCTGATGGTAATTGTGAAGGAGATGTTGTTGCCAATCAGTACTGACTGAGGTCTTCAAGTGAGGAAATCAGTGATCCCTGGTGCACAGGGAGGTATTGGCCTTTATTGCAAGAAAGAGATTAGAAATAGCAGAGGTACTGTTAGTTCTACAAACGTTTGTACATATTGTTGATGAGGAGATACCTGATGCACTCCCCTTACTTAAGGGAATACTAGCATTGGAAGTGGGCTGATTGAGATTCCCAGTGCTAACTTTTGTGATGTGTAGGTTGTCCTTTTATGATCAGCCAAAGAAGTTAGATCTGAATTTTTTTGGGCTTTGAAAAATGAGGGGTGATCTGATTAAAACAGGGTTCTGAAAGGGCATGACAGGACATATCTGGAGATGATCCTGCTAGTGGAAGAATCTCAATGAGAGGATGTGGTTATTAGATTAGAGGTAGTCATTTAAATCTGAAGAATGTATTTTCAGGGAAAATGCTGAATCGCAAGACTTCCATACCACAGAGGGTTAAGGAAGCTAGATCACTGAGGATATTTAAAGAGGAATACATTTTTGAAAAGTCAGGAAATTAGGGACACAGAAAAGTGCATGATGTCTGATACAGATTAGCTTTGATTGTATTGAATACCGGGCAGGTGTAAGGGGCCAAATGTGTTTTGTATTGACTTCCCAGCTACTGGACTATTAGTCAGATACAGTTGGATGGATCTGACTAGGCCCAATTTCCTTGCCTTCCCTTCTGTCCTCAGATATAAGGAATATATTCCTACACCTGCCCGGATCTCTGATTGAATTTCATTTGCCAATCTCTCGTGGTCCTGATTAGCTCCTGATGACAATTGTTGTAATATTGACCAGACTTTTATTTCTGATTCTTGTTGTAAATGTTACTTTACATGCAAATTTTTAACCATTTGTAATTCAAGATGGCAGTTCATTCCCATACTATTGTTAGCATTACGGTTTACGCAGTTTGTGGCGTTCTCTTTATGATCTGCTATTCGGTTATATTGTTGTGATCCAGTTGTCCAAGAAAAGTTAGATCTAGAAGGATCCAGTCTCTCATACCTGTGTTGTGTCTCTACTACATTAATTTGCTAGTTTCAAAGCCTTCTCATGTGGGCATGGCAACACTTTCAGGCTGCTCGAGGGCATACTCGATGCAAACAACGGATTTCACAGTATGTTTTGATGTACTGTACATATATGTGACAAATAGAGCTAATTTTTAACTTCCTGTTATGCTATTCATTATTATTGTATGCAGAATCCCAACTATTTCAACTAGCTCTTTCTTTCCCTGATGTATTAATAGTTGTCTCAGCAGTCATGTGCAAGTTTCCATTTTAATATGCCTAGCTATTAAGTCTGATTACTGCAGAGGTATGACAAATGCTAATGTGTTAAATATATCATTAACAAATGTTTCTGGTTTTGTTTGCTATGTATAGACAGATTCAATTTTTGTATAGTAATGTAGGTGCTCTGCTGTTCATGATGCACTATAATACAATGTGATAATATATATACTATAAAATATAATAATTTAACTATAAAATAAAGTTTGCCTCTTAAGCTTCTTTAATTGTGCCCTATGGCAAAAACTTCACTACTTTCAGTTGAATCATTTTGTGTAATCTAAACTTTAAATGACAAATTCTAAACTCTAAACTAATGGATTTTTAAAAAGCTTAAAAGCGACATTTGCGTGTTTCTTGGAAAATAGTTGTGAAATCCCAATGTAATCTGTAACTTCATCAAAACTGAGCTTTTTCCTGGAAGATTGAAATTATTAGGCAGCTGCACATTAGATCTTTATGCTCACTGCTCTTGCACCAATGAATTTATACTATTATTTTTGGGATGAGCTATGATAAACTTACAAGTCAGTTGTAGATCATTGAATGAAAGATTAATTGAACTTTAAAAGTTTTACTGCACCAGAGGAGACTGTTCTTCCTTGAGAGTTTACCAGATCATCATGGAGCAAAGTAGTTGGTCCAATTTCCCTTGTCTTGCAGATTTTGTTTTATCTACAAATATTTATTCAATTTCCACAGTTCAGAACTGTTCATTACTGCAAAGAAGTTATTTTTCACACATCATCCCTGATCTTTTTGCTAATTATGGATGCTTCACTAATGGAAACCACTTTCTTTCCATTTATCTGATCAAGATGTTATACAGCTCTGTCAAAGCTTCTTTCAACCTTGAAGACACAGGAGATTGCAGATGCTGGAACCCCGAGCAAAAAAAAAGATGCTGGAGGATCCATTTGCTTAGGCAACACCTGTGGAGAGAAATAAACATTTGATGTTTCAGGTTGAGACCCTCCATCAGCGGTGCATTTTTTTGCGCCATTCAGTCTTGCCCTCTTTCCAAATTTTCTGGGTTCCCTTTGCAACTGAAACCCTTCATCTTCAGAATTATTTTATTAAATCTCTTCCACAACAATCCAGGAGCTCCAGATCCTTCCCATGTGCTTAACATGTGTTTTCAGCCTTGGTCAATATGTCCTTCCTCCATCTGAATTTGACATTGTGCTTTTTATCCTGCAACAAGTTACTTAAATTCAAACTGAAATGGCTCCTGCTTCTATAACTCTTGCACTGTATCACTAAAGCATCATTGGGAGCTTTGCAACAAGCATACAGGTGGCATCAAATGACCTGTTTAGTAACAGCAGTGAAATGTACTCATCTGCAATTCCACTCTCAGAAATTAAGTTTTTTTCAATTGCAATGTTGATCAATGTGAGAAATAAATAAAAGTGATATATTTCCTTCAAAATATTATGTTTTGATCAATCTGTTCAAGGATACTTGATATTGTGTTAGCGACTACTATAGTCACAGAGTAAGATATTTCTCTCTTTTATATTATGATTCCAACATACTTGCTCAACCACCTACATTCCACAACTGTCTCAATGGCAGGAATACAGCAAAATTGGCTGTGATCATGAACTTTTAAAAATTGCAAATCTCAGATCAATTTTGATTTGGCATTTGTTGGTCTAAATTGCATAAAACTAACCAGATTATTTTAATGATCAGCACCATAAGCACTCAATGTTGATGTAAGAACACAAGGAAGCTAATTGAATCACAAGATCCTTGCATTATCCAGTACCTTTTTTAAAGTTGTCATTAACTCTGCTTTCATCAACATTCCAAATAATGAATTCTGGACCAAATCCCTCTCCCACAGAACCTTAAAAGTGAAAGCAATTTCCCCTGGGAAATCAGATTTGTGTAAGGAATGGAAATGGACCCCTTACAAAGAAATATGTTTATAAAGTGCTATTCACAACGTCAGGAAATGCTGAAGTATGTTACAACCATGTACTTACAATGCAATGCAGCATTATTATGCAGGAGACATAACTATCTATATGTACAGCAAGAACCGAAGATAGCAATATGATAATAACCAGATTATCTGTTCTATTCATCTTTGTACCTTTAACACTTACATGAGGGAGCATTTAAATAATCACATCTCCGACAATATACACTCAATGCCACTTTATTAGGAAAACCTGGACTGAGATATTAATGCAAATATCTCAATGCAGAAGAGCTTGCAGACATATTCAACCAGTTCAGTTGTTGTTCAGATCAAACATCAGAATGAGGAAGAAATGTGACTGAAATGACTTTGATGGAGGGATGGTGTTAGTGCCAGATGGGGTTGTTTGAGTATCTCAGAAATTGCTGATCTCCTGGGATTTTCATGCACAGCAGTCTGCAGAGCAGGGGTTAGGCTCGGCAGAGAATGGCCTGACCCATTCAAGCTGACAGAATCTCAAGTAGCCGTGTGTTACAACAGTGGTGTGCAGAAGAGCATCACTGGATGCACAACATTTCAAATCTTGAAGTGGATGAGCTACAGCAGCAGAAGATCACAAACTTGTACAGTGGCTATTTTATGAGTTATTGGAGTTGCCTAATAAAGTGACCACTGAGTGTGTTCCTTAATGTTGCACTGGAGTACCAAAATGGATTTTGTTTCGTTTGGCTCGAATGTCTGGAATGGACTATAGTGGTAGGACCATTACAAATATAAAAACTCTCAGTATAGTTCCCTTTCCCTATTGTTGCTCAGCAATGGTACTTTTATCTTAAATGATTTATGCAGAAAAATCCAAACTGACAGTGGAATGCAATACTGATGGAGCAATGTATTAAACTGAAGCTTGATCTCTCTGGGGAGGGTATTCTCTGGCTTGTAATATGCTTTGGCATGTTTTGATTCCATAGAAAGTGCCAAATAAATCCCACATTCTTTTTAAGCTGCCATTCTCTTAAACCGAGAGAATAGTTAAATTTTTAAAGAATGGACAAAGAAATTGAACATTTCTTCAATGAAATTTAGAAGGGATATACTTCTCTGGTGTTGTTTTCAGGCTTTATGGATATACAGTGGATATGCCTTATCTAGTGGTGGAAGAGCAGAAGAACTAAAGCATTCAGTATTGATTAGGTGTTTGTGATTGGATACAAGCCAATGGATTGTGAACTTTGTCATCTTCAATTTTATGATGAGCTTTTCTGACCATATATGAACTTAACCATGACAGCTCATTTATGTCACCAGTTGCATTGTCATTCTGGTCTTGATTTTTGTTGCTTCTGGACTTCATTAGACAATTGTCTAGTTACAGATTTCATGGCACAATGGGGCAACTAGCAGACGTGCTGCCTCACAGTGCCAGAGACATGAGTTCAATCCTGGCTCAGAGTGCTGCTGAGCTTGCATGTTCTCTCTGTAACTTTGTGAGTTTCCTCCAACAGGGGCGTTCAGTTTGATGAATTATTTGACCACAGTAAGTTGCCCCTGAGTTTAGGTCAGTAGTAGAAATTGTGGCGAGAATTTTTTAAAAATGTGATTAGTGTAAAATTCATATAAATAAGTGGCTGATGGCCAACACAGACCTCCCATGCTGTTATCGCTGTGACTTCCCATGATCAACGCTGGATTAACTTGAATTTTGCCCATTTTCTAACACATACGTTTGAAGGAGGAAAAAGATTGGAGATCTTTTATTCAATCCTTATAACCTAAAGCAAAGTCCACTTAAAATATGAAAAAAAAGGTTCTTCCAGTGAGACGGTGGCATGCTTGGATACAATGGCCTCTCTGGAGCCAACCAAAGGTGTTTTTGATTTTTTTTTATCATCGCAAGACAATGCTGAACTTTAAGAACTTAAAATGCTGCAGGTCTACCCCACCAGTGAGTTGTTTGTTGATGGAGAAGCTGGAATTGGTGTCGACTGTCTTGCTACCTGTGACAGAAAGGAGTCGGGGTGAGAAGGCTGGGTGTTGTCTAAGAGCGAGTGATCGTCTTGGACCTTTTTCTTGTGATTGCAAGGTCCTGTTAGACATTGGTAACGTAAAATACTGCAAGTCCAGTTCATTGGTTTATTGACGAGACCAGTGGCGGGGGAGCTGTGTAGTGAGGAGCAGGCCTGGTGCAGCACTCCAGGAAGTGAAATGCCGGTAGCGCAGCATCCATGCTGGACTTCGAGGACTGGCCCCTCCCATTCGTGCTGCATTCCAATGTTTGCTCAGTGGAAGACGAGCTGGATTGTGTATGTTTGTCTGCAGACTACTGACAGCTGCTTGTTGTTGCTTGGATTTCCAGCATCTGCAGATTTTCTCTCATTTGTGATTGAATTAATGATTTGCATTTTTAATTGTACTTTTCATATCTGGGAAATAGTTTTGCAGCATTTCATTGTTGTAATTAGTTAATAACTAGAATTTAATTGTTTTCTGATATTCTGATAAATATTAACAAATATGCTGAGAATAACTCCTGGCTTGGTCTTTTTGCATCCATCAGAGAAAGCACAAGAAAGTCTCAGTCTAGTATTTCAATTGAAGGGTGTTGTCTCTGACAGTGCAACACTTGCTCTCTAGTTACTGGAGATGAAAGACTTCAGAAAACTGTTTTCATCTGAAGTCACCTTAGAGGCAAAGGCCTCAAATTTTGTTACCAATGCCTTCCAAATATAAAGGATTCCAGAGGTTCTGCTCTGGAATCATGTTGTAATACCTGGACATGTACTGATAAATTCTAAACACTGATTATCTACTTGTGTTGGCGTGTGGCCTAGTGGATAAGGCATTGGTCTAGTGATCTGAAGGTCACTGGTTCGAGCCTCAGCTGAGGCAGTGTGTTGTGTCCTTGAGCAAGGCACTTAACAACACATTGCTCTTGACCGGTGCCAAGCTGCTTGGGTCCTAGTGCCCTTCCCTTGGACATCATCGGTGGCGTGGAGAAGGGAAGGCTTGCAGCTTGGGCAACTGCCATACAACCCTGCCCAGGCCTGCACCCTGGATTCCAAGGTGCAAATTCATGGTCTCACGAGACTACAATGGATGTCTATTATTATTATGATTAGGCCTCTGCTTTGCAATTATACATTAATAATCATTAATAATTTTCATGAAAAACTGGTAAATAAAGTTAAGATTTTATTTCAAAGTTGAGGTTAAAGATACTAGGTCTCTGCTTTGCAATTATAAGAACTTGATAAAATACTGAAATTAAAAATGAAATTTAATTTTAATAACTATAAATTACTAAACCTGATACTCTTTTTAAAATGACTTGATATCAGATGCCTTGAGCAATTTAATTTATAAATGAACATATCCTAAGATTCTTAAATTTTGTTTCAGTATTTAAGGAGAAACTTAGATGTGGCATCGTACCTTGTCTGAACCATGGCAAATGCACTGTATATCCATTTAGTAGACTTGGATTCCTCTGTGTTTGCCCTCCTGGATTTTATGGAGATTTTTGTCAACATCGTTCAGCAGGTAAGAGCTTGCATAGAGTTGAATACTGTTTGTAATTTCAGAAGTGCCTTCATGTTAATCTGGGTAGTGTGAAAAGATTAAAAGTTTATTGGCTGCCTGCTTGAAATTATTTTTCTTGTCTCTATTTATTTGAATCATTTTTTTAAGATTGTTAGAGATTTGAACATGTAGGTCATGATTTTATACAAACTGTGATCATAATATAAAAGAATTCACCTCGCAATTTGAGAGGGAGGAACTAAAGTCAGATGCATCAGTATTACAGCGGAGTAAAGGGAGTTATAGAGGCATATGAAAGGATCTGGCCAAAGTTGATTGGAAGGGGACACTAGCAGGGATGATGGCTGGAGTTTCTGGAAGGCGCAGGATAGATACATCCTGAAGAAGAAGTATTCTACAGGAAGGATGATGCAACCATGGCTGACAAGGGAAGTCAATGCCAAAATAAAAGCAAAATAGCAAAAAGCATATAATAGACCAAAAATTAGTGGGAAGTTAGAGAATTGGGAATTTTTTAAAAAAAAAGCAACAGAAGGCAACTAAAAAGCCATGGGGGGAATTAAATATGAAGGTAAGCTAACAAATAATATCAAAGAAGTTACCAGAAGTTTTTTTCAGATGTATAAAGAGTAAAAGAGAGTCGAAAGTCGATATTAGACCACTGGAAAATGATGGTGGAAAAGAAGTAATGGGGGGCAATGAGATAGCGCACTAACTGAATAAGTATTTTGCACTGGTCTTTGCTTTGAAGGACACTAGTAGTATGCCAGAAGTTCGAGAGTGTCAGGGGGCAGGTGCTTGGGAAGGTCTGAAGGTGGGTAAATCACCCTAAGTGATGGTCTACACCACAGGGTTCTGAAAGAGGTAACAGAAGAGATAGAGGAGGCATTAGTAATGATCTTTCAAGAATGAATAGATTCTGGCATGCTTCTGGAGGACTGGAAAATTGCAAATGTCACTCCACTCTTCAAGAAAGGAGAGAGGCAGAAGAAAGGAAATTATAAGCCAGTTAGTTTGACCTCAGTGGTTAGGAAGATGTTGGAGTCAATTGTTAAGAATGTGATTTCAGGGTTCTTGGAGGCACATGTTAAAATAGTCCATAGTCAGTATGGCTTTCTCAAGGGAAAATCTTGCCTTGACAAATCTGTGGAATTCTTTGAGGAGAATCAGTGGCTATTATGTACTTGGATTTTGAAAAGATCTTTGACACGGTGGCACGATTAAGGCTGCTTAACAAGATAAGAGCCTGTTATTACAGGAATGAGCATCAGCTGATTGGCAAAAGCCAAAGCATGAAAATAAAGGGAGTCTTTTCTGATTGGCTGCTAGGGACCAATGGTGTTCCACAGGGGTCAGTGTTGGAATCACTTCTTTTCAGTGCTGAGGAAGGACTTAGACAGATCAGGAGAATGGGCAAAGAAATAGCAGATGGAATACAACGTTGGGAAGTGTATAGTCATGCACTTTGGTGGAAGGAAGAAAAGCTTAGGATATTTTCTAAATGGGGAGAAAATTTGAAAATCTGAGGTGTATAGGGACTTGGGAGTCTTCGTGCACCTAAAGGTTAATTTTCAGGTTGAGTCAGTGGTGAGGAAGGCAGATGCAATGTTAACATTCATTTTGAGAGGACAAGAATATAGTCCTCTCTATAGACAGTTTATAGTCCTGAATAGAAGCCAGTTTTTATTCTCTCAATAAAAGAACCATTTCCCCTCCACCACCCTCCTCTGCCTGGCAGAACTGTTCCTCATCCTCAACAATTTTTCCTTCAGCTCCTACCCCTTTCTCCAGACTCTGGGTAGTCATGGACACCCGTATGGGCCCCAGCTATGCCTGCCTTTTCTTTGGCCTCGTAGAACTGTCCATGTTCCAAGCCTGCCTTCGTAATGTTCCCCAGCTCTTTCTTCACTGCATTGACGACTGTACTGGTGTTGCTTCATGCACCCATTCTGAGCTTGTCAATTTCATCAACTTTGCCTCCGACTTCCATCCCGCTCTTAAATTCATGGTCCATCTCTGGCACCTCCCTCCCCTTTCTTGGTCTCTCTGTCTCCATCTCTGGAGACAAACTGTTCACTGACATCTTTATAAACTTACTGATTCCCATGACAATCTTGACTATACCTCTTCCAACTCTGTCTCTTGTAAAAATCCTATTCCCTGTTCTCAGTTCCCTTGACTCCCCCACATTAGTTTTCAGAAGGAGGGTTTCCTTTCCATGACATCAGAGATGTCCTCCTTCAAAGAACAGGGTTTACCTTCCTCCAGCATTGATGCTGCCCTCATCTGCATCTCCTCCATTTCCCAAATACCCATGCTCACCCCATCTTCCTGCCACCTATAACAGTGATTGCATTCTTCTACCACCTCATGGGCCTCCACATCCAACACGTCATTCTCTGTAATTTTCGCCATCTTCAAAGGGATTTTACCACCAAACATATCCTAACCTTCCTCCTGCCCTCTGCTTTCCACAGGGATCATTCCCTCCATGATTTCCTTGTCAATTTATTCCTCCCCACTAATCTCCCTCCCAGCACTTATCCCTGCAAGCAGCCTAAATGCTACACCTGCCCATTCCCCTCCTCCCTCACCTCCATACAAGGTCCCAGTCAGTCCTTCCAGGTGAGGCAACACATCACCTTCGAATCTGCTGGGGCCATCTATTGTATCTGGTGCTCCCAGTGCAGCCTACTGTACATTGGCGAGACCTGTCGTAAATTGGGGGAACGCTTTGTCGCGCACCTCCATCTGCCGAAAGCAGAACTTCCTGGTGGCTAAATATTTTAACTGATTCCCATCCCCATTCTGAATGTCAATCCATGGCACCCGCTTGAGCCAAGATGAGGCCACCCTCAGAGTGGAGGAGCAACACCTTATATCCGGGTAGCTTCCAACCTGATGGCATGAACATTGATTTCTCTTTCAGGTAGGAATAATTTTCCCTCTTCCACTCCTCTTCTATTCCCCACTCTGGCCTCTTGCCTCTTCTCACCTGCCTGTCACCTTCCCCTAGTGCCCCTCCTCCTCCTCTTTCTCCTATGTTCCACTCTCTTCTCCTATCTGATTCCTTCCCCTCCAGCCCTTTACTTTCCTACCACCTAACTTCACCTATCCTCCTTCCCCACCTTTTTATTCTGTTGTCTTCCTCCTTCATTTCCAGTCCTGAAGAAGTGTCTTGGCTGGAAACATAGACTGCTTATTCTTTTCCATAGATGCTGCCTGACCTGCTAAGTTCCTCCAGCATTTTGTATGTCTTACCTAAAATATCAAAGCAAGGATGTGATGCCAAGGGTTTATAAAACACTGGTGAGGCCTCACTTGGAATATTATGAGCAGTTTTTGGGCTCCTTATTTAAGAATGATGTCCTGACATCGGAGAGAGTTCAGAGGAGGTTCACGAGAATGATACTAGGATTGAAAGGCTTATCATAGGAGGAACAATTGATGGCTCTGGGCCTTTGCTTGCTGGAATTCAGAAGAATGGGGGGGGGGGGGATTCTCATTGAAGCCTATCAAATATTGAAAGGCCTAGGTAGGGTGGATATGGAGAGGATGATTCTAGGACCAGAGGACACAGGCTCAAAATAAAGGGACATCCATTTAGAACAAAGATGAGGGGGAATCTGTGGAATTCATTGCCACAGGTGGCTGTGGAGGCCAGGTCACTGGATCTATCTAAGGTGAAGGTTGATAGTTTCTTGATTAGTCAGGGTGTCAAAGGATACAGGGAGAAGGCAGGAGAATGGAGTTGAGAGGGAAATGGATGAGCTTTGATGAAATGGCAGAAATGGGCCGAATGTCCTTTTTCTGTTCCTATATCTTATGATCTTATGGTTCAGCAGAAACTGAGAAGCTAGAAGGTTATAGCCGTGCACATTGATAGAGCTCTCAAAAATGTAGAAAATGGAAGCCCAAGCAAGTAATTCAGCCCCCTGTGCCTTTCACTATCTTGATCCCTTTACTATTTAATAACATCATTCTCACAACATTCAGTGTAGTCTTACAAATAGGAGGAGGCAACAAATAGGCAACAAATACCTTGTTGCCTATCATTCAGAAATGAATATCACAGTCCCAAGATGTAGAGTCCCAAAAGCAATTTTAATATGAGCCGAAACAAGGAAACTGCTCTGGTTTTCTTGTCAAGAAGACTGTATTAGTTTCAAGTTTCCTGCATGGGATCAAGTGAAGGCACGCCACTAGGGATCTCATCAAAAAACTTCAGGTCTCCCACCCTTTCCTCATGTAAGAGCTTCTCAGAAACTGCTTCTCCTCCTTCTTTGAGTGACCATGTTACGTACCCCGTAACTGGGTTACCAAACCAGCAGAAATGGAATACACATTGGAGTCTGTAATTACTAGTAACTAATAAGATTTATTAGCAAACTAAGTAATACAGTACAAAAATAAAATGCAAATATGTATATATTACAGGATACCAATTATATATATTATGTATATACACAGAAGTGTGGTAAAGGGAATCAAAAATCAAGCTCTTCCAAAGTCTAGGGGTAAATGAATAGTCTTAGGAGATGATGAAAGTTCAGTTCAGTTCAGCTTAGGTCGAGGTAGTTGCTGGTGTAATGAGAGGGAGAGAGGGAGATAGGGAGAGAGAGAGATCCATTGTCTTCTTGTTCCGTTGATGTGGTCATTCGGTTATCACCCCTCTGTTCTCGGCTAGACCGTTCTTCTGTGGCGGACTCCTCACTCTGGCGTCAGTGGACACACAGACAAGCCCCCACTGGTCCTGCCGTCACACTGTGAGCTTTGTGACCGATCTCCCGATTCGGTCCTCTGAGCCCCCACCTTCCTGTGGGTGCACAACACTATTGCAGTGTCTCGTGGCGTGTCTGCCGGTGTCTCAGCAAACCCGTCTTTTATCTCCCCTGACGAGGTATCAGCCATCCATCAAACTGGCCACTCCCTCCTGTCTCAGCAGGCACCTGGCATCACGCTGCTGTGTCAGCAGGGATCCACACAAACAGGCCAAATGTCCTTGGCGTTAAAGTCAACAATTAGCGAAGAAGCCATAATACTAAATCATCCATTTTAATCCTTGTCTCTCTCTCTCCCATCTGCAACCGGGTGCCTCCCCCCCCCACTTCATCTCTCTCTCTCTCTCTCTCTCTCTCTCGTTAGCAACATAGTTCACAGGGGGGGGGGGTCAACTCTGGACCCCATCTCCACATGGTTTTCTCATCACATATAACAACCATTATTTTTTTTCTCTCCAGAAATCAACAGTCACTTAGAATGGGGAAAAAAATAGCATATTGATGAAAATCAGGATGTGCCTGGTTCTTTATCAATGAAAGCCTTAAGAGCTTTTTGCTTGTTTTACCTTGTCTAATAAGCCGTAATTTCAATTTAACTTAGTAGACTAAGTGATTGACCACATTTTATACAGGGCTATTCTGTGCCATGCATTCAGTATAATTTGGATGAGACACTTAATACTAAACATAAATGGTGTCCTTCAGCATGAAGTTCATTCCTAGTGCACGGCTTCTCAAGCCAGATTTAAACACCTGGGCAGGAGTGGAGAGTGGTGCCATGCCTGGGCCACAGTGAAAGTTAATTGCAGCAGCATAGTACAGAAGTAGTTAACTGTTGGTTGGTGTCTGGAATATTTTCAGTAAGCTAACATTGGATATTGGACCTCTCAGTATTAGCTTTTGTCATCTACAGGATGTGGGAAGGACAGCATTTATCCCTAACTGTGCTTGGGAAGGTGAGGAGCTGGCTTCAACTTCTGTAGTCCTTCTGGTGAAGTTAACCAGTGGTTTAGGATTGCCAGGGTTTAGACCAGTGCTGATGAAGGAAAAATAAAAATAAAACATTCTCAGGTCAGGATTGTTCGCAGTTGAAGAGGTAGCTGTAGGTGGTGGAATATCATGCTCATGCTAGCCAAGTAGTTGAAGTTGAGATTACAGGAGAAGCCATCATTGAGACTTTGAATAACCTGAGCCCATTTTGCAGCAATGGTAGATTGCCGGCCGAGGGAATGAAACTTTAGAGTGAAGGGTGGAATGCCATCCATAGCACAGCATGGAGTCCCAAGTCTAACTCAGACTACCCTATTCTTATTTTACAAGTTACTATACTGAAGTGAACAACCCCTATCCCATGAGTTTTAAATATCCTGTCTCCCACGTGATTTATTATCAAGCAAATGTTTGATCTTAGATTATTCTGAATGAATTGAGCTACTTTTGAAATGTAGAGTTGAGGATGCTGAAACTGAAGAAGGAAATAGGCAAAGGGAAAATGGAAAATATTACCCTCAATTGTACTTGTGGCTCAGATTTTATAGTTTAAAAAAAAATCTTGAACCGCAATTTATTTTCTTCTTTCTCAGATGAGAAGGAAAACACAAAAGCTAAATTGGTGCTTCAGGATGTAATATCCTACTCTCAAAAATGAATTCTGAGGTTTACTTTAAATGATGAATGTTATTGTAATTTAAATAACAGGCTTACTTCAGGAAGCTCTTCAAACAGGACGCAGTAGGGTTCAGGAAGTGGTAGATATCAATGCCAGAAGTATTGCTTGTTGAAAGTTGATGCAATTCAAGAAGAATTTAAAAATCTTGCATGACTTGTGACTTCATTTTCAGGCTCAGTGGCACCTCTAAACACTTTTCAATGAGAACATTCCAATTTTATAGCTGGTTGTAAACTCTTTCAGTCAGGAATTGAGCTAGTTATTAAAGGATGGCTTTTTCAGCCAAGCACACGTAGCAATTTTGCACTCTTAACTCACAGTTCAGAGCTTGCACATGGTGGCAACAATGAAAGGCAAGATATTTGAACATCTCGCTGAGCGGATTTGTTTTCTTGATCAACTAGCAGCAAAAAAACCAGAGGGGTAAATGTGGCCTGTTAGTCTCAGCTCTCATGGAGAGGTGTTACCATCATAGGGACAGGCTTCACCAAGACAAAGTCTGTTGACAATGCTAAAGCAATTGATGTGGATTTCAGCATTTCTAATCACCATCTTCCCGTTTCATCCTTGTCTCATTCCTCAATTTTTTATTTTAGTTTAGCATGGTAGGGTTTATTGCATCAAACTTTCTGTGTCCTCTCCTTTCCTCTTGTTGCAACTTGAGCTTTATCTCTTTCTCATTTCAGATATCCAAGAGCAAATTTCCTCAGGCAACAGAGGAAGTGCAAAAACATACCATCACTTATTCATACATTATATGCTACCGACTCAGATGCAGATGCTCACAGATTTTAAAGACTGATCTAAAGTTCAAAGTAAATTTATTATCAAAGTACCTATGTCACTATATACAAACCTGAGATTAGTTTTCTTGCTGACATTCACAGAACATATTGGAATCAATGAAAGACTGCACCCATCAGGATAGACAAATAATCAATGTGCAAAAGACAACAAACTCTGCAAGTACAAAAGAAAAGAAAGAAAGAAATAATAATAAATAAATAATGAATATCAAGAACATAAGATGAAGAGTCCTTGAAAGTGAGTCAATAGGTATGGGAACTGTTCAGTTGAGTGAAGTTATCCCCATTGGTTCAAGAGCCAGGTGGTTGAGGGGCAATAACTGTTCCTGAACGTGGTAAACATGAGGACATCTGCAGATGCTGGAAATTCAAGCAACACACACACAATGGTGGTGGAACGCAGCAGGTCAGGTAGCATCTATAGGGAGAAGCGCTGTCGACGTTTCAGGCCAAGACCATTCATCAGGACGAAGGGTCTTGGCCCGAAACGTCAACAGCACTTCTCCCTATAGATGCTACCTGACCTGCTGCGTTCCACCAGCATTTTGTGTGTGTTCCTGAACCTGGTGTTGTGTGTCCTGAGGCTCGGTATCTTCATCCTGATGGTCTGGGTGGTGGGGGTCCATGATGACGGATGCTGCTTTCCTGCAACATTGCTCCATATAGATGTGCTCAATCATATCCATTACTTTTTGTAGGACTTTCCTTTCGAGGACATAGTTGTTCCCATACCAGGCCATAATGCAACAAGTCAATATACTCTCTACCACACATTTATAGAAGTTTGTCAAAAGTTTAGATGTCATGCTGAATCTTCACAAAGTTCTAAGGAAGCAGAGGCACTGCCGTGTTTTCTTCGTGCTGGGCCCAGGACAGTCCTCTAAAATGATAACACAGAGGAATTTAAAAGTTGCCGATCCTCTCCCCTATTGTGAATCAATAGATCTGTACAGATGGAGACACAGGAATTAAGTGCATAAGGGCTCAGGGAAAGGGATGATGGATGAAAAGATAACGTGGTGCCTGTTTCCTGGAGAACGAGGTTGCATACTAATTTACAGAGGGATTTGATGGGCTTGGTTACAGAAGAATACCCAATTTTTGGTATTCTGGATACTTGCTAGAAAGCCTGCTGTCAGTATCAAGGAGTTAGAAGGAGCTCAGACAAATTTGACACAAGACTTTTCTCAGAGATAAAAAATATGACCTTTCTAGGATGGTTTGGTTATTCACCTCATGAGCATTTATTGAACTAAGAATGATGCAGCTCCTGACGCCTAAACCCCTATTACAGCACAAACAATTCCATCAAAGACCTAACATCTGAAGTAGATGTTCATGCTTCATATGCCCCATAGCATTCAATCACTCTTCTCAACAGATTGCTAAGGCATTGCCTTGTCAAAGTGCCAGTTGCTCCATGAAGTACAAAACTGTGCTCTGTTTTGTGACAAAATGCCAGCTCCCAACATTGATTTCTGCCAAGGATCTCTCCAAAGACCCACCTGGGTCACTGGAAATTGGAGGAAGCTGTACTACCTATGATGTCACTGTCCTGCCCTAGAGATCAGCCAAAAAATGATGCCTGTTTATATCTCCATATCCTCTTGCTTTTAGTACTTTGAAACTCCACATCATATGAATCAGAATCAGGTTTGTTATCACCAGCATGTGTTGTGAAACTTGTTAACTTAGCAGCAGCAGTTCAACGCAACACATAATATAGAAGAAAAACTAAACAAATAAGTAAATCAATTGCAGTATATGTATATTGAATAGTTTAAAAATTGTGCAAAAACAGAAATTATATACATTTAAAAAGTGAGGTAGTGTTCAGGGGTTCATTGTCCATTTAGGAATTGGATGGCAGAGGGGAAGAAGCTGTTCCTGAAACGCTGACTGTGTGCCTTCAGGCTTCTGTACCTCCCACCTGATGGTAACAGTGAGAAAAGGGCATGCCCTGGGTGCTGGGGGTCCTTAATAATGGACGCTGCCTTTCTGAGACACTGCTCCTTGAGGATGCCCTGGGTACTTTTTAGGCTGGTACCCAAGATCCGACTAAATTTACGGCACTCTGCAGCTTCTTTTGGTCCTGTGCAGTAGACTCCCCCCCCCCCCCATACCAGACAGTGATGCAGCCTGTCAGAATGTTCTCCACGGTACATCTATAGAAGTTTTTGAGTGTTTTTGTTGACGTACCAAATCTCTTCAAACTTCTAATGAAGTATAGCAACTGCCTTGCCTTCTTTATAGCTGTACCAAGATGTTGGGACCAGGTTAGATCCTCAGAGATCTTGACACCTAGGAACTTGAAACTGTTCACTCTCTCCACTTCTGATCCCTCTGAGGATTGGTATGTGTTCCTTCATCTTACCCTTCCGGAAGTCCACAATCAGCTGTTTTGTCTTACTGACGTTGAGTGCCAGGTTGTTGCTGCGACACCACCCCACTTGTTGGTATAATTTCGCACCTGTACACCCTCTCATCACCATCTGAGAGTGCACCAATAATGGTTGTATCGTCAGCAGATTTATCAATGGTATTTGAGCTATGCCTAGCCACACAGTCATGTATACAAAGTAGAGCAGTGGGCTAAGCACACACCTCTGAGGTGCACCAGTTTTGATCGTCAGCGAGGAAGAGATATTGTCACCAATCCATACAGACTGTGGTTTTCCAGTTAGGAAGTCATGGATCCATTTGAAGAGGGAGGAGCTGTAACCTATCAATCAGGATGCTTGCCATATGGCTGCTTGCCATCTAAGCAAATCGTTGTTCACTGTGTCAGCTTCTCTGCAAAAAGGGAATGAGTAATACTGCTTCTTGTGATGAAAACTTCCATTAAAGTTCAAAGTCAAAGTTCTAAGTAAATTTCTTATCAAAGAATATGTATATCACCATATACTGCCTTGAGATCCATTTTCAAAGAACAATACAGCACAGTACAGGCCCTTCAGCCCACAATGTTGTGCCGACCCTGAAACCCTGCCTCCCATATAACCTTCCACCTTAAATTCCTCCATATACCTGTCTAGTAGTCTCTTAAATTTCGCTAGTGTATCTGCCTCCACCACTGACTCAGGCAGTGCATTCCACACACCAACCACTCTCTAAGTAAAAAACCTTCCTCTAATATCCCCCTTGAACTTTCCTCCCCTTACCTTAAAGCCATGTCCTCTTGTATTGAGCAGTGGTGCCCTGGGGAAGAGGTGCTGGCTGTCCACTCTATCTATTCCTCTTAATATCTTGTACACCTCTCTCATGTCTCCTCTCATCCTGTTTCTCTCCAGAGAGTAAAGCCCTAGCTCCCTTAATCTCTAATCATAATGCATACTCTCTAAACCAGGCAGCATCCTGGTAAATCTCCTCTGTACCCTTTCCAATGCTTCCACATCCTTCCTATAGTGAAGCGACCAGAACTGGACACAGTACTCCAAGTGTGGCCTAACCAGAGTTTTATAGAGCTGCATCATTACCCTGCAACTCTTAAATTCTATTCTTTGACTTATGAAAGCTAACACTCCATAAGCTTTCTTAACTACCCTATCTACCTGTGAGGCAACTTTCAGGGATCTGTGGACATGGAACCCCAGATCCCTCTGCTCCTCCACACTCCCAAGTATCCTGCCATTTACTTTGTACTCTGCCTTGGAGTTTGTCCTTCCAAAGTGTACCACCTCACACTTCTCCAGGTTGAACTCCATCTGCTACTTCTCAGCCCACTTCTGCATCCTATTAATATCTCTCTGCAATCCTCAACACTATCCACAACACTACCAACCTTTGTGTCGTCTGCAAACTTGCCAACCCACCCTTCTACCCCCATATCCAGGTCATTAATAAAAATCACGAAAAGTACAGGTCCCAGAACCGATCCTTGTGGGACACCACTAGTCACAACCCTCCAATCTGAATGTACTCCCTGCACCATGACCCTCTGCCTTCTGCAGGCAAGCCAATTCTGAATCCACCTGGCCAAATTTCCCCGGATCCCATGCCTTCTGACTTTCTGAATAAGCCTACCGTGTAGAACCTTGTCAAATGCCTTACTGAAATCCATGTCGATCACATCCACTACACTACCCTCATCTAGATGCCTGGTCACCTCCTCAAAGAACTCTGTCAGGCTTGTTAGACACAATCTGCCCTTCACAAAGCCATGCTGACTGTCCCTGATCAGACCATGATTCTCTAAGTGCCCATAGATCCTATCTCAAAGAATCTTTTCCAACAGCTTTCCCACCACAGACGTAAGGCTCACTGGTCTATAATTACCCGGACTATCCCTACTACCTTTTTTGAACAAGGGGACAACATTTGCCTCCCTCCAATCCTCTGGTACCATTCCCGTGGACAATGAGGACATAAAGATCCTAGCCAGAGGCTCAACAATCTCTTCCCTCGCCTCGCGTAGCAGCCTGGAGAATATTCCGTCAGGTCCCAGGGACTTATCTGTCCTAATGTATTTTAACAACTCTAACACCTCTTTTCCCTTAATATCAATATGCTTCAGAACATCAACCTCACTCATATTGTCCTCACCGTCATCAAGTTCCCTCTCATTGGTGAATACCGAAGAGAAGTATTCATTGAGGACCTCGCTCACTTCCACAGCCTCCAGGCACATCTTCCCACTTTTATCTCTAATCGGTCCTACCTTCACTCCTGTCAACCTTTTGTCACTTCACATAATTGAAGAATGCCTTGGGGTTTTCCTTTACCCTACTTGCCAAGGCCTTCTCATGCCCCCTTCTTGCTCTCCTCAGCCCCTTCTTAAGCTCCTTTTTTGCTACCCTATATTCCTCAATAGACTCACCTGATCCTTGCTTCCTAAACCTTGCATATGTTGCCTTCTTCCATCTGACTAGATTCTCCACCTCACTTGTCACCCATGGTTCCTTCACCCTACCATTCTTTATCTTCCTCAGTGGGACAAATTTATCCCTAACATCCTGCAAGAGATCCCTAAACATCGACCACATGTCCATAGTACATTTCCCTGCAGAACATCATCCCAATTCACACCTGCAAGTTCTAGCCTTATAGTCTCATAATTTGCCCTTCCCCAATTAAAAATTTTCCTGTCCTCTCTGATTCTATCCTTTTCCATGGTAATGTTAAAGGCCAGGGAGTGGTGGTCACTGTCCCTCAAATGCTCACCCACTGAGATCTGTGACCTGACCAGGTTCGTTATTTAATACTAGATCTAGTATGGCATTCCCCTAGTTGGCCTGTCAATGTACTGTGACAGGAATCCGTCCTGGATGCACTTGACAAACTCTGCCCCGTCTAAACCATTGGAACTAATCAGGTGCCAATCAATATTAGGGAAGTTAAAGTCACCCACGATAATAACCCTGTTATTTTTGTACCTTTCCAAAATCTGCCTCCCAATCTGCTCCTCAGTATCTCTGCTGCTACCATGGGGCCTATAGAATACTCCCAATAGAGTAACTGCTCCCTTCCTGTTCCTGACTTCTACCCATACTGACTCAAAAGAGGATCCTGCTACATTACCCACCCTTTCTGTAGCTGTAATAGTACCCATGACCAGTAATGCCACCCCTCCTCCCCTTTTCCCCCCTCTCTATCCCTTTTAAAGCACTGAAATCCAGGAATATTGAGAATCCATTCCTGCCCTGGTGCCAGCCAAGTCTCCGTAATGGCCACTACATCATAATTCCAAGTATGAATCCAAGCTCTCAGTTCATCACCTTTGTTCCTGATGCTTCTTGCATTGAGGTACATGCACTTTAGCCCTTTTACCTTACTACCTTTACACCCTTTATTCTGCTTCTCTTTCCTCAAAGCCTCTATATGCTAGATCTGGCTTTACTCCATGCACTATACTGGCAGCTCTTGCATGACCTTTATCCTCCTCCACCTCACTATCTGCTCTAACACTCTGGTTCCCCTCCCCCTGCAAATCTAGTTTAAACCCCCCGGAGCAGCACTAGCAAACCTTCCCGCAAGGATGTTAGCCCCCTCCAGTTCAGGTGCAACCCGCCCCGTCAGAACAGGTCCCACCTTCCCTGGAACATGGCCCAATTGTCCATAAACATGAAGCCCTCCCTCCTGCACCAACTCCTTAGCCACGTATTTAGCTACATTATCTTCCGATTTCTGGCCTCACTAGCACGTGGCATGGGTAGCAATCCTGAGATTGCAACCCTGGAGGTCCTGTCCTTTAACTTGGCACCTAACTCCCTAAGTTCTCTTTGCAGGACCTCCTCCTTTTTCCTACCCACGTCATTGGTCCCTACATGGACCACGACATCTGGCTGCTCACCCTCCTTCTTGAGAATACTGAGAACTTGATCCGAAATATCGTGGACCCTGGCACCAGGGAGGCAACAGACCACCTGGGATTCTCAATCCCTTCAGCAGAGCCTCCTATCTGTCCCCCTAACTATCGAATCCCCTGTCACTACTGCTCTCCTCTTTTCCCTCCTTCCCTTCTGAGCTGAGGGTCCAGTCTCGGTGCCAGAGACACAACCACTGCAACTTGTCCCTGGTAGGTCATCCCTACCAAAACGGTATACTTATTGATGAGAACGGCCACAGGGGTGCTTGGCTCATTCTTTCTATTCCCCTTCCCTCTCCTGGCAGTCACCCAGCTTACCTGCCTCCTGACTCTTAGGGGTGACTATCTCCCTGAAACTCTTGTTTATTTCTGCCTTTGCCTCACGAATGATCCAAAGTTCATCCAGCACCAGTTCCCTAACACAGTTTGTCAGGAGCTGCAGGTGTAGTCATCAGGGACAACAGTGCTCGCCCTGACTTCCCACATACTGCAAATGGAGCACTCAACTGCCCTAACTGCTGCCTCCATTACCTACTCCTAAGCTAATTAGAGTTATTAAAGGAGCTTCCCGGCCTTACCTGAC
Source organism: Hemitrygon akajei (assembly GCF_048418815.1). Classification (NCBI taxonomy): domain Eukaryota; kingdom Metazoa; phylum Chordata; class Chondrichthyes; order Myliobatiformes; family Dasyatidae; genus Hemitrygon; species Hemitrygon akajei. The sequence continues at coordinate 45,321,572 of NC_133135.1, read as the reverse complement.
TGGGAGCAAGCTCGTCCTCAGCCTCTGCTTGCCGGAGCCTCTCGAGACAAAGCCTTCCTACTCTGTCTCCCACTATTCCATCGCCTGCTCCATTAATCTGCTCACTTTTTAAACTCTCCCGCTGATCTCAGAGGCCGACATTCACGTGCTTGCGCAGTCATGCCCCGTTCAAACTGTCGAAGAAATGACCGCCCCTTCTCAATCTTCTTGTGAGCATTCACAGTAAATACAAAGAAACACAGTGGAATCAATAAAGAACTGCACACAACAAAGACGGTCATACAACCAACGTGCAAAAGGCAAGCTGTGCAATCCATAAAAGGAAAAAGATTATAAATATTGAGAAGTTGAGTTGGAGAGTCCTTGAAAGTAATTCCATTGGTTGTGGAATCAGTACATTGTTGGGGTGAGTTCAGTCTGAACCTATTGTTTAGGGGTAATAACTGTTCCTGAACCTGGTGGTGTGGGACCTGAGGCTCTTACACCTTCCATGTGCAGCATCAAATTGCAAGACCTTGCTTATGATTTCCAACTCCAGGTATTTAAATACCTGGGCTGGTACTTAACCATTATTCCATATGGATTGTCATAATCTACCTATTTGGCATCCTGTGAGCAGATATCAGGTAAGCACACTAATTACAGCCTCACAAGAATAATTGGCACACTTCTTGTCAGGAGAGGGTGGATGCATAAGTCTAATTTTTCAATCTTTAATTGGCCAACTGGCATGTTAAATGAACATTCACAAAAGCTCAATTTCTCCCTGAAGTTTATATGTGAACAAAGGCAATAAAGCATGCATGCATTTTATAAATTCCTTGAAACATAGTGCAAAGTTTTGTTCTAAGTAATACAATGAAATAGTGTCTCACAGCTCCAGTGAACCATGCTCTGTCCAGATCTGCTATCTTGCCTGAGCACACAGATTTCCCCTGGGTGCTTCTATTTTCTCCCATATGCTTAAATATGTGGGGCAATAGGTCTTTCGGCCACTGTAAACTACCTCAAGTGTGTAGGTGAGTGGTAGAATGTGGGTGGATAAATATACTGTAAATGGAAAGATATCGAGAAACGTATAGGAATGGAGTGACCTTGGAATGTATATCCATAAGTCCTTGAAGGTGATAGATAGGTTGATAAGTTGGGTAATGAATGTATGGAGTACGTTTCTTTAGTAATTGAGACACACAACATTAGATTTGTATGTATGATGCTTATTAGGCCATGGTTTGATTATTGTTTACAATTCTGGTCACATTACAGGAAAAATGTGATTGAAATGAGGGCAATGTTGGGTAGCTATTTGAGCTAACATGTACAGCATGGAACAAAAAGCCTTGTAATCTGTCATAATACTGTGGTTCTATGAATGTAACATTTTATTATAAACAACCAGAAGAAACACACAGACATACTCCAGAGATTTTAGTTGCTCAATACCTTTTTTTGGAGAATTTTGCAGAACTCTATTCCATAAGATCTGTTGAATAGGTTAGAATAAAAAATATACATGGTATGTGGAAGGGCAGCCTTGATGTGTTTTCATAGCTATGACATGTGTTTTGCAGAGCCATTCACTGTTATTTCACTTTTTGGAGCCATTGCGATACCAATTCTCATCCTTGCTTTGTGTTTTGCCATCTGCTGCATTTGCAACAGGGAAAGGTATGAGATAATTCCCAGTATTGTAAAATCATTTTGTGCTATGTGAATCACTGGAAATATAAATATGGGATGAATAATATTCTCATTGTCAACCGTCCAGATTGCACCATCAAGCTTTCAGAAAAGCCTTTGAGATTTGTTTAAATCCATCACCAGCTACTTGTAAATCAAAGTCTCCACGAGCTCCCTGTCCACGGACTAACACATATCAGGTACAGAATACAAGAAATATTTCCTTAGATGTTTAAGAACTATTTAAATTACTTTTAATGTAGAAATATCCTTTATAATTTATATTCATTGACCTTGAAAAAAGAAAATGCAGTATTAATTTCCAGGAGACCTGGTGTTTTGCCATTTGCGTCATGGTTTTATTAGTTGCAATTTGAGTCTATGTGCCAATAGAAATGTATAAGTCAGTTTTGTTAGTGCTGTAGTATCATTGACCCCAATGTGATTATCTTAGTATCCATTAGAATTCATTAGCTCTTTTAAAAGAAATTGAACTCCAAATTAATTTTGTATATTAAAAGTAGAGATCGGATCTGGTCTTTAACTTCTGGAGCATAACACTTACTTCAGGTTAACATAAGTGGGTAAGGTTGATGAACAGAGCACGGATCAGCACATGGAATTATAACACTGTGGCTAATTGGCCATTAGTGAGACTCGAGGCTTCTTAACCAGGGCCTCGTATCCCTTGAAACCCAAGGTTCCCCAGCGTGTTTGCCTTGCCTTTTATTCTGAACAGGAACATACAAAATCTGTACTCTCAAAATTACACTTTTGAAGGCTCCCCATTACCAAGCACCTCTTTGCCAGAAAATAACCTATTCCAATCCTCACTTGCCGGATCCTTTCTGATGCCATCAAAATTGGCCTTTTCCCAATTTAGAATCTCAACCTGAGGACCAGCCCTATCCTCCTTCATAATTATCTTGAAACTAATGGAATTATGATCACTAGATCCAAAGTGTTGCCCTGCACACACTTCTGTCACCTGTCCTGTTTCGTTTCGAATCGGAGAACCAGCGTTGCTGTCTTCTCTACTTAGGACTTCGATATATTGATTAAGGAAACCTTCCTGTACACATTGGAAAAACTCTATGCCATCCAGACCTTTTACAGTGTGGGAGTCCCAGTCAATATGTAGGAAGTTAAAATCACTTACTATTACAACATTATTTTTATTGCAACAGTCTGCTATCTCTCTACAAATATTCTCCTCTAAAATATAATCCTATTAACATGGTTATCCCTATCTTATTCCTTCAACTCCAGCCATTACACCTCAGTAAATGAGTTCTCTAGCTTCTCCTGTCTGAGCACTGCTTTGACATTCTTCCTGACTAGTAATGCCACCCCTGCCCCTTTAATCCCTCCCCCTCTATGGAACCTCAGAACTCTCAATGGGACAAGGCAGAATAACAGTTTGGTGCAGACTGCATTGGCCAAAGGGCTTGTTTCTGTGCTGTGACTCAATGACTCTAGAATAGAATTTGTTAAAAGCTTTTGAAGAAAACCAATTCAGTGTAGTTCCTCTTTACTTACTGCAGCCAATACTCCCTGTGATGTGGCGATACAAGATATTTCAGATTTTGCATCAACTTTGAAATCTAGCTTTTGCAACTGGTACAATTTCTGCAAGGTTGTATGTTCTCATTAACCTTGTATTTCATTGGCTTGCTTCTCATTTTTTATTAGACCAAGATGCGCTTAAGAATAGAATTTATTTTATATTTTATCAGATGATGTGATAAAGGAACCTAAAAAAGTTTTATGTGTAACTGTTAAATGTGAAGAATGTGCCATTTTCAACAGAGTTAGCTGTAGTCTCACCTGAATCAGGAGGCTCCTGATTCAGGTGCCATTCCAGGTTGTGAATGCAGAAATCTAGGCTGTAAAACAATTTACTGGATGAACTGTTAGATAAAAGATCCCTTAATCCCCCCTAGATGGATGCAGTAAATTCTGTAAACCTGGTTCACAGACCAGTAGAAGAGTTCAACTTACAGTTTTTGTCAGTATTTATCCTTCAGTCAGCATTGCCAAAAACAATTACTTCATTATCATTAGGTTTCTATTTCTGGGAACATTCTGTGCACAAACTATCACAATTTACATAATAGAATGGTAATTTTACATAAATTATGTTAGCTATTGAAAGCTTTGATCTGAGGTTGTGAAATCCAGTGCAGTTCTATTTCAAAATTTCTACTCAATTATTTTTCATATCATAGTCCTTCAATTTAATAACATTAATATTATGAGATAAGTATTTTTAGTATGAATTTGAACATTCTAGTTGTATTTTCAATTACAAATGGGCAATAATTGTTTTATCTAGCTGTAACATCATTGTTTTAGGAGTGCCTGTTCCTACTTCATTAACCTTCGTTCTTGTGTTAGGAGTTTTAAATAATTTTGTTAACATCTAAACTGGGAAGTCACTTCCATAACTCCAGATCTTCACCCTTCATATACTATTTGTAGCCTGGTCATTTTGCTGTATCCAATAAGTAATTTGCTAAAAATCCTCACTCTGCTTGGTTATATTGAAGTTTGAACAATTTAAAATTTTCAACTGCACATCTTTTGGCTTTATAATATTTTCATTTTGGTGTTCCTATCATTCGATGAACTAAAATTATTTTTATAACTAACATTTTCAGTGATGATTTAACTTTATAAATTAACTATTATGGAGACAGTCCAAAATTATCATGAAATGTCTGATGAATAATCTGGAATGGTTCAATCTAGCCCAAACATGAATAAATATTTGCTGCTTCTTATAGCCTTTCTGCCTGTGATTCTTCATTTTGTAGCACTGTCCTGGGTTTTTTGGATAAAAATATTATTTTTTCAAACATAGTATAAATGTATGTAGACACAAACATCAATTTTGTCAGTGTCTATAGTGAGAATACCCATACAGTCCACATTTCTGGCATTAAGCAGGACTGGCCCAGTGTTATTTGTTTTGCAAGTGTCTGCCACATGGTGGCACTATATGTTTCTAGGTGTATTTCTTCAGATTTCAGCCTTAAAAATGTTTTGCACATTAATAATAATGACCTCGAGTCCATCATTTACCAGACCAATTATTACCACACCTCCACCCCTGGTAACTTTAGCTCCTTCTCCACATGGAGCTCAGCTGCACAAACGTTGCAAGTCGGAATTTGTTTCAGTGACACTGGGAGGCAGCAAGAACCAACAAATAGTAATGGAAATTGAGTGCAAACACTGCTACCCATTTCCAGTCGCAGTGAAACTCATGAAAGATGATGTTGATATTTACTACTGCAATAGAAATGTTAGTGGGAAGAGATGGGCTGTGAACTCAACTTGACCTCTTTGCTCATCCCCTCTTCACTTGGAGAACACCTCAGCAAGTGTTAAGTTGATACATGCTGGTGGCAGATCATCAACTCCATGAAAGACGCTCTTTGGTCGGCCCGAAACTTGGTGGTCTACCAGCACATGGAGATGTCCGTGGGAGAATGCTGCCGACTGGCACATTCTCGGCTGCAGGAGTACGTTCTGAAGAATGCACTGAAGCTTGGTGCACCCACTGCAAGGGCCCAGTGGGGAAGGACCACAGTTTAGAGTTCTTCTCCCACGGGAGTTGAGGGGTAGGGGGGCGGGGAGTATACCCCTCAACAATGGTATGTAAATATGAAACAACAGAGTGCCACGTGGGTGGCTAAAAGTGTGGAAATGTAAAGACCGTAATGGAAACATTTGTAAAGGATTGAGAGACATTGAATGGTTTATTGTACATAATTTTATTCTTGAATAAGGTATATTTTGTTTAATAAAAAAAGTTGATACATGAGTCAGTTGGCTCAAAGCCTCTATCTTTGAAATTGTTGATCTTTTAATTAAATGATGAATAGAATTGAAAATTATATGTAATTGTTTAATTGAGATATTTGCTTTATTGCAGAATTTTTATCTGAAAGGACTGAGTTAAGATCAATGTAAAATGTATTGTTATAAAATGTGTATATTATTAGTATAGAGTAAGTATTTTGATTATCTGCAATGAAATACTCCAGTTATGAGCTGTGCAAATACTTCTAACCATTTTATAATACTTATTAGTTATAAAAGGGAAATAACACCATAAAACATAGGTGCAAAATTAGGCCATTCAGCCCATCAGCTTTTCCCTACTATTTCATCATGGCTTATCCGTTTCCCTCTCAACACCATTCTTTTGCCTTCTCCCAATAATCTTTCACACCCTGAATAGTCTAGAACCTATCAACCTACACCCTAAATACAGCCAATGACCTGGCCTCAAGAGATGTCCATGGCAATGAATTCTACAGATTCACACCCTCTGGCTAAAGAAATTTCTCATAAATGGATGTCCCTCTGTCCTGAGGCTATGCCCTCTGGTCCTAAATTTCTCCCATCATAAGAAACATCATCATCATATCCACTCTATCTGGGCCTATCAACATTTAATAGGTTTCAGTGAGATTCCCCATTATTCTTCAGAATTCCAGCGAGTAAATGGACAGAGCCATCAATCATTCCTCGTATGATAAGCCTTTCATTCCCTGAGTCATTCCCGTAAACCTCCTCTGAACCTTCTTCCAATGTCAGCACATCCTTTATTGTTCACAATACTCCAAGTGAGGCCTCATTAGTCCTTTGTAAAGCCTCCGCATTACCACCTTGCTTTTATATTCAAGTCCTCTTGAAACTGATGCTAACATTTCATTTACTTTCCTTGCCACCGACTCGACCTGCAAATGAACCTTTAGGCACTTGCAAGTCCCTTTGCATCTCAGATTTTTGAGTTTTCTCTCCATTTTGAAAATACTCTATGCTTTTATTCCTGTTACCAAATTGCATGACAATACACCTCCAGACAGTGTATTCCATCTGTCACTTCTTTGCCTCCTGTTCTAATCTAAGTCCATCTGTATCAACCCTACTTCCTCAACACTATCCGCCCCTCCACCTATCTTACTATTGTCTGCAAGCTTGGCCATAAAACCATCAAATCAATCATCCAAATTATTGATATACAACATGAAAAGAAGAGGTCCCAACGCCGACCACTGCAGAACATCATTGTTCATTGGCAGCCAATCAGAAAAGGCTTCCTTTATTCCCATTGTTTTCCTCTGCCTATCAGCCAAGGCCCTATTCATGCTAGTTTCTTTTTTGTAATACCATGGGCACATACTGAGTTAAGCAACCTTATGTGCAGCATCTTGTCAAAGGCCTGTATCCAAGGACACAACATCTACTAATTCTCCTTCTGTCTATCCTGCTTGTTACTTCCTCGAATAATTCCAATAGATTTGTTAGGTAAGATTTCCCCTTAAGAAAACCATATTGACTTTAGCCTATTTTATCACGTGCCTGCAATACCTCAACCACATCCTAAAAGATCGACTCCAACATCTTCCCATCTACTGTCAGGCTAAATGGCCTTTAATTTCCTTTCTTCTGTCTTTCTCCCTTAAAGAGTTGACTGACATTTGCAATTTTATAGTCCTCTGGAACCATGCTAGAATCTAGTGATTCTTGAAGGATCATTACTAATGCCTCCTCAATCTCTTCAGCCCTCTTTTGGAACACTGGGGTGTAGACCATCTGGTTCAGGTGACTTATCCATCTTCAGATCTTTGAGGTTTCCAAGCATCTTCTCCCTAGGAATAGCAACTGTTCTGTGTCCCGCCCCCCGACACTCTTGAACTTCCAGCATACTGCTCGTGTCTTCCACGGTGAAGACTGATGCAAGACAATTATTCAGTTCGTCTGCCATTTCCTTGTTTCCCATTACTACCTCTGCAGTGTTATTTTCCAGTGGTTCAATAGCTACTCTCACCTTTCTTTTACTCTTTATGTCCTCTATACTTAATAGTATCCTCTTTGATATTATTGGCCAGCTTGCCTTCACATTTCATCTTCCCCACACCCCACTTTGGCTTTTTTAGTTGCCTTCTGTTGGTTTTTATGAATTTGCCAATAGTCTAACCTCCTAATTTTTGCTCTATTAAATGCCCTGTCTTTTGCTTTCCTTGTCTGCCACAGTTGCGTCATTCTGCTTTTAGAATACTGCCCCTTTAGGAAGTACAGTATATATCCTGCACCATCCAAATTGCCCATTGAAAATCCAGCCATTGCTGCTCTACCATCATCATTGCCAGTGTCCCCTTCCAATAAAGTTTGGCCAGCCCCTCTCTTGTGCATTTATAACTCGCTTTACTCCACTGTACTACTGATGCATCTGACTTTTGCTACTGCCTCTCAAATTGCAGGGTAAATTCTATCATATACTAAAGGCAGAAACTCCACTATAAAAACCTCATCTCTTATGAGCTTCTCTGATGTAGGTAATGCATCTTCAGTGGGGAGAACTTAGACTTGTAAATAACTGAAATCATATCGGGAATAGACTGAAAGCTTTGATATAATGTTTAGAAAACATTTTCATTCATGAAAATCTGGCTTTACGTTAATCTGCCTCAATATGTTAGATTAGTACAAATGCAGTCTGCATCTGTATCAAACTGAAGTATAAAAAGACATTTTTTCAAAGTTCTAGTTATGTTACCAAATGTCATTCACTTAATTATGAAAAATATATTTTGTAGAAAAGCTGTAAAAGAAGAGACAATATAAATCCATTTGAACCTGAAAACACCGACTTTCTTCGAGGTAGCACAAAAAATGACCCACGGCAATACAACCCTGAATTGACTGGTATGTCACCGAATTACGTGCTTTTTGTTCTATTCATATTGTTTTACATTATAGTTAGATTTATTACTATTAGAGATTTGTATTTTTTTTCTTTTTGACCCTTTTACTTTGTGCTTGCATTTGAATATCATTGCAAAGGTTTATATTGAATATACTTTCTGTTCAGTGAGAAGTCATTCACATGGTGTGATTTTTAAATTGCAAGTTGGTTCGATGTTTGCTGAACATGATAACTGTTCCATATATCAAAGTAATCAAGCACTTTACAAAACAAAATTATGTACTCACATGAAATGGGCATTTCAGTACACAGATTACACATTGAATATATCAGTTTTCTGTTACACAAGAGCTGATTGTTGACTTCAAGAAGCGGGGTGGTGAACGTGCTCCTCTTTGCGTCAACAGTGCTGAGGTTGAGAGCTGCAAGTTCCAAAGAGTGAACGTTACCAATGGTTTGTCCTGGTCCAACCCTGCAGACACTATGGCCAGGAACGCCCACCAGCATTCCTGCCGTTTCACCGTCCTGCTCCCAACAACAAAAAAATCAGAAAATGCTGGAAAAACTCAGCACGTCAGGCAGTGTCTGAGGGAATAGTCAACAGTTTAAGTCTGTGACCCTTGCAGCCACAGAAACAAGTTTGTGAAAGACAATGATGCAGATGACAAAATTTTGTAATCAAAGAAATTGGATTGACTGTCTTCATCCATGTCATGTTTACTGATTTAATGAAATAATTTCCATGTGAATACAGTGGGAAGATGAAAAACTCGTGTTGTCATTTCTATCAACATTTACTGTATGGTTACATTGTGCACCACCTAATTCTGTGGTGAAATAGAAATAAAGTGTAACAAGTTTAATGTTTTGACCTGTGGTATGTGATCTTACTGATAAAATTCCCAGCATTAGTATTGCATAGTGCTTAATTAGCAAGTGTGTGAGGACCTGCAAAAGGATCAGAACGTCCCCTCTTTCCAACTTCTAGCCAACTCTTCCACACCTTATTGCATCTGTAGTAAGAAAGTACAACATGAGCTGGATATTAAAAGGAAGTGTGCCTTACTTATTACTTTGCCCCTCTACTAGACATCAAAACCAATGATAATCCCTAGCCTGATGTGTCAAGGGTGCAGACACACTTTACACCTAACCTCCTTAAACCATTTCCAGCTGGCATATCTGCTGCTATCATTCATTTACTGGCGTGGCTGATTTTATATTCAAAAAGCTTTTTTGTTCAATCTTCTGTTGTAACGTTTTCATTAGCTGAAGTTTGATGCATTTTAAATAAATTAATTTGGTAGTCATCGTTTAAATTATTCAATTAAATTTCATCCGTTTTATGTTGTCACTCATTGTCAACCATTTAAAAACAATGAAGTGGGCCTTTGACAACAACAGCTGTGCAACTGAGACTTCAAAGTAATTGAGAGTCGCAAGGCCGCCAAAGGTTAATGCGGCTATGGATCTTGTGCGGAGCTGCACCTGCACGAGGGTGGGGGTGTTTGGGGCTTCATTCGAACATAACTCAGCCCAGCACCACACTTAAACTCATTGATTCAGGACGTAGAACTTGGAAAAGTTAAAAAGAATGTTGAAAGAAGTGTTCATCCTCCTTGTCACTTATTCCTGTTAACAACGTTTGAGCTTGGGGAATCTAATTCATTGTTTTCTGTCTCCCATTGGGCAAGCTCACAACACAAAACATTGGCTTCCAGATTCCCCATAGTAAAGGCAGTTCCATTGGGCCATTATTTATTGACTACGTCTCTACATTCAAAGCTATAGTTCCAAGCAAACTTTTCTCCAGACCCCTAGACCTGGGTCTCAGTACCTCCCTTTTCAACCTCCTGTACACTCACAACTGTTTAGTCAAATTCTGCTCTGACCATAGTCACCGTAGTGGACTGTATCTTAAATAATAATGAGCTGGAGTACGAGAAGGAGATAGAGAAACTAGTGATGTGGTTCCATAACAACCTCAATGGCAGTAAACCTGAAAAGCTGCTCATTGACTTCAGGAAGATGAGGTTTTGACGCACCTGCTCCTTACATGAAAGGTGCTGAGATAGAGAGCTTCTCGTTCCTAGGAGTGAACATCACCAACAGCCTACCTTGGTCCAACCATATAGATGCAATAGTCATGAAAGCTCACCAGCACTTTAACTTCCTCAGTAGGCTAAAGATATTTGACATGTCCCCTTTGACCCCACCAAAGTTTGCACTGTAGAAAGTATTCTATTCAGATTCATCACAGATTGGTATGGCAACCACACTGTCACAAGAAAGTATAAAAGTTTTGGCCACAGCTCAGCACATCACAGAAAGTAGCCTCCTTTCCTCTGTCTACACTCTTGTTTCCTCAGTAAAGGAGCCAGCATAATGAAAGACCCACCCACCCTGGACGGTATCTCTTTTCCCTCTCCCATCAGCTGGAAGATACAAAAGCCTGCAAGCACATTCCACAAGGATCAAGGTGCATTTAATGTCAGAGAAATGTGTACAATATGCATCCTGAAATTCCTTTTCTTCGCAAACATCCATGAAAATAGAGGAGTGCCCCAAAGAATGAATGACAGTTAAAATGATAGAACGCAAAGCAATAATCCCCCCTCCCCACCAGCAAAATGCATTGGCACCCTCCACCGAGCACTCAAGCATGCAGCAAGCTTCAATAAAGACACAGACTTGCAGTACCACAAAAACTACTCATTCACCCAGTGTTCAACATACCACAGGCTCTCTCTCTCTCTCCCTAATAAGGGAAAAAGAGGTTTTCCCCGTTTCACAGCGAGAGGAGAGACATAACCAACAGCTCGCTGATTTACGATGTTAAAAGTCTTTTGCATTGCTTTTTCAAGCTTTGCATCCAGAGAGTCAGCCCCAGAAAGGCACAGCTCTTCAGACACACAACCCACGGCAGCTAGCCTGCTGCTCCTGCTGTTGCGTGTTCTCCTGCCACGCTTCAGTCAGGGGCACCGGCCTAGAATCAGCACGTCTCTAGGACCACAAAAATCCAGAACCCTGAAGGCATGCTAGTCTTCCAGGCCACGTCCTTGTGATATCAAAAAGCGGCTGGTCGTGAGGCCTGAGAGTGGGTCCCATTCCCACAAAGAACCAAAGTCAGAGTATAACTCCATTTGTGCTTCCACATTCTAAAGAAAATGAATGTTTTTAAATGAAAATGTCACACTGTATAAGCATTTACATTTGATTGGCCTTAGGTTCTAGTTGAAAATATTTAACTGGCCGCTGCTGTGAGCTGTGATTTGAAATTTTTGAACACAACTGAAGATGTATGTTACATCCATACAATGCCTTCATCTATCAGTCATTACACTAATTTATATGCATACCTATTTATTGTGCATCTAGATTTTTTTGTGTGGGAATGGAATAAACTAAAAGAAAAGCACTTTTATCAGAATTAGAGCCGTGTTCAAAATGATCACTCAGGCCACACTTGCAATCTAAATGTATATAAGCAGCATGCTGTTCATAATTCCATGTGAAAGTTACTAGACAAAGTTGTATACAAGCAAAATATACAATATATTTTTAATGAATTTTCTGAATTGTTGATGTAGTACTTTTCCTTAAAAAAAAACGGGAATGGGAGAATTCTCATTGGGATTGTCATTGGATTACTCCTACAGCAATTCAGAAAAATAAGACTGAAGCACCACAGTAGGAACAAAGCCAAAAGAATACACAACTGAGAATAAAAGAAAGATATTAGAAACAGATGAAATGTGATGAAAAATGAAAAGCCTTTCTTCTTAATGTGCTTCCAAATAAAATTCAGTTCCTGGCACCAGAAATTCAGTTCCTGTTTGAGTGAAGTGTCATGTCTACAGGGAGACAGGATTTTTTTCCACATCTAAATGTTGTCATTAGAACTTAATAAAGTTCATGCCATTTCATGTGGGACCCCTAAAGTTCTCCACTATAAATGTAGGGAATAGATGATATTTAATGCAAAAGACTGATTCATTTGTCCTTCTGAAAGATCTACCAATAAACATGATATCCAAATTTACTTGTGCATTTACTTAGCATTAATAAGCAACAACACTTTTCATGTAAAATAGATATCTGATTAAAAGAAAATGTATACCATTCATCTTTTCTGGTAGAAACTAATAAAGCTTCTCTTTTAGAAATTCAACCAAGTATTGCACCAGAGGAAAATCTAGGAAAATCTTCATCACACAGCATAAGCCAAAGTCCATGTATCACTAATCTTGCAATGTACATACCATGAAATTTATAAAGTACATACATGCTTTATTCATTGACATAATATTAAATATTATTTCATCTAACATGATAACAAAGAGAAAATATTTAAAAGTCAAAACCTGGTTTATTGTCATGTGCCTGTATTAATCAACTTCAGAAATGATAGGGAATTCAATATGCACATTAATCTGGTATAAATGTCCATAATTTGCATTTTCTTCCCAGAGATCTGGGCATAAACAATGAGAAAATTTAAGCTCTATTATGATTCATCAATGCTAATTTAATGCTGACAATGATTATCACAATTACTATATATATTTATTTGATTTAAAGAAAGCAGAATGCACATATGATGTAATTGTACTATTTATGCAGCCGTGAAGCAATGCTCTGTTGCATGTCAGACTGATCCAGAAGCCGTAGATCAAAAATCACACGTCAGAAGCAAAAGTCCATGTCCAGGTACTGATTCTACCTCATACGTATTTAACATATCATGAAGTACGGAATGTCTTTGTATGCTTTCCTAATTGGCACAAAACAGCAATTTATAGTTTGGCCAATTATAAAATGGTAAGGTTCTAATGTCAGATTCAGATTCAGTTTATTGTCATTTAGAAACCACAAATGCAATGCAGTTAAAAAATGAGACAATGTTCCCCCAGAATGATATCACAAAAACATGACAAAACAGACTACACCAGAAAATCCACATAACATTTGGCAATCCCCAATCCAGAGTCTGGAGAGGCTGCTGCGTATTAATATCGTGCTACCGTCTAGCGTGTTCCCCGGAAAGGAGCTCCAAATCCACCAGACAAAAACAAGACCAAAACCTAAACCTACAAGACCTGCACAAAACCACATAATTACAACATATAGTTACAACAGTGCAAACAATAGCATAATTGATTTAAAAAAAGACCATGGGCACAGTAAAAATAGTCCAAGATGTTAAAGGACTATAAGTTCAAAAGAAATCACCACAGTTTCCACAAGTCCCCAGGGTCCCAACAGACTCGCCATCCCACGCCGGCGGCAGAAGGGAATACCCCCGCTATGGACTTCCAAGGCGCCGCCCGACTCAGCCTCGCAGACGCAGCACACAATGGAAGCTCCGTCGAAACCAGCCTCGCAGACGCAGCACACACCGAAAGCGACCTGAGTCCGTCGAACCTCCGAGCCGACGACCATCCCCTCTGGCACAGCTTCTCCGAGCACCATCCTCTGCCATCGGCAACACGACCCCGAGGACTGGGGGCCTGTTCTTCCCATCGGAGTCCTGGACCTCACAGCAGCAGCAGCAACGAAGAAGAAGGTCTTCCTGGAATTTCCCAATGTTTCTCCGTGCTTCCACATCCGTTTTCAATCAATTATGATTGTGCACGGCACCCCACTTCACAAATAACAGATAATCAGTTCCAGAGTGGCTGCTGCAAGCTGCGTCGCGCCGCCATCTTGGACATCGTAATGTGTGCTAATTGCAAAGCAAGCTACAAGTCATTTTGGTAAATTAGTCCACATCTGCATATTTCTGTTATTGTTTCATCAATATATTTATGCATATAGTTGCATTTATTGAGTAACCTATTTGCAATAGGATAAAGCAATGCGAAGAGCATTTTTTAAATGTATTGTCCGATTATGGAGTAATCAGTGCACAAAAATACTTTTAACTAGCCCATTGCAATAATATAAGCTAGCAACAAATCTGTGCTATACTTTGTGCACAGATGAGATTGTATAATGTTACTGTTTAATGCAACAGTACATCCAGGAATATGCAAACATGTAGCCTACTCGACAAAAGATCTATGCACGTTATAAGATGGTCCATTGTGTCAATGCAAATGTATAAGATTCAAATTGACTAAATCCAACAACATGACATTTGCACTTTCCTAAAGCTTTGGTTTTCTATTTAGAAGGTTATTTAGAGATTATTATATTTCTATAGATTTGAATATGAAGTCCTTATAACTTCTATAAAATGAAATTTAGTAAGATGATCATATGAATCCAAATTTCAACCACACGTTTGAAATTAATAAACCTCTGGATAAGGTCAGTAATGAACTAGCTTTAAAAAAAATTAACTCTGGATCACCAGTTGAACTGCCTTCACCTTCTGATTTATTTTATTGCCTTTAGTGACACATTCCATTAAATATTAGGGTATACCAAGAAGGGATTAAGGCTATAATACAGGTGCCATACTCTATTTATTAGTTCACATTTATAACTGCAATAAAACAAGTGCAAAACACAGAGCACAAGCCACATAATCAAGCAAATGAGAACAGCAGAAACAAAATTGTATTAAAAAAATAAGGACAGTGTTAAAAATTGAAGAATATGCTCCAAAAAATGTACCCACCATCATCCCATGATGCCTGACACCATGAAAATGCATTTCAATTTGATGAAAAGAATATTATGCACTTACAAGTGTATAAACATCTAAATGTTGCTGCCAGGATATTGGTAAGTAATCCAGAAAATAATGCTTATATCAGGCAGAAGAATGTTAAATCCAGAAAGTTGTGTTTATTGTCATAGGCACAAGTACATGTCTGCACAGGAGCAGTGGGAAACTTCCTTGCAACAGCATTACAGGCACATGTTACATAAGCAGCATTTACAATAGAAATATTAACTAAATATTAATTATACACAATTTTTACCAGAAATAACACAATTGGAACAAAAACAGTTTGTTCTAGTGCAAATTAGCTATAGTGTTGCTAAACTCTAGTGATTAGGGTTTTCTTCCTGGTTTAGAAACTGAACGGTTGAAGTAGCTGTTCTTGAACCTGGTGGTTTGGGACTTCAGGCTACTCTGTAGCTTGCCAGATGGTAGTTACAAGAAGGTGCCATGGCCCAGATGCTAGGGATCTTTGACAGATATTTTCTCAAATGTACTGTTATATTAGTGAAAGCTATGAAGACATTATACTCACAATTACCTTATGAGTCTAGCAATGGAACTCATCCGGACATCCATTGTTCCCTAATTGAACTGACAGGACATTCTGATATAACTCTTCCTCAAAAATATTCCATTGAGAAAGTTTCTCAGAGAATGCCATTGGGTCACTTTTACAGCTATTGAGAGAAATGAGGCTGCAGCACAGCTTAGAGCCCTGATGTGAACACAATAGGAGTGAAACATGAAAATTTGATGAAGAAAACTTTAAAAAAAAGGAAAGAATTTTTCTAAAAAAGCATTTCATTGAGCTTTCGGAAAGAAATTGATGCCTGAAAATGTGCTATTTGTTGAATTTGATGTTTTCAAGACCAAATTGGCCAGGAGAAAGAGTGGTGGTAGAAGGTTGTTTTTCAGACTGGAGGCCTATGACCAACAGTGTGCCATAGGGATCTGTGTTGGGACCACACTTGTTCAACATTTGTATTAAGGATTTTGGATGAGAATGTGGGTGGTGTGCTTAGTCAGTTTATGGATGAATCTAAAATCGGTGATATAGTATTCAGTGAAAAAAGTTATCTAAGATTCCGTGAAGTCTTGATCAATTGAACCAGTAGGCTGAGAAGTGTCTGATAGAGTTTATTTCAAATGTATACAAAGTGTTGCAATTTGGCAAGACAAACAAGGCCAGTACTTGTAGGATCACTGGTATGGTCCAAGAAAGTGAGAGAGAGAGAGAGAGAGACTGACTGACCGACTTTGGGTACAGGTACATAATTCCTTTAAAGAGGTGACACAGGATAGGATGGTGAAGAAGGATTCGAATTGTAAGGAGTGGCTGAACTTTTTTTCCCTGCATCAGAGGAGGCTGAGAGGTGATCTTGTATTTGTATACAAATCAAAAGGGATATTGATGAGGTGAATAGCCACAGTCTTTTCCCAAGGGTAGGGGGGTCCAAAACAAGAGGGCATAGGTTTAAGTTGAGTAGGGCGAGAATTAAAATGGATCCAAGGTGCAAACTTATCACACAGAGGGTGGTGCTAACATGAGATGAGCTGCCAGATGAAGTGCTTGGGGCAGGTGCAGTTAATATATTTGGAAGACACTTGGACAGGAACACTGATAGGGAAGGTTTAGAGTGATATGAGCCAAACACAGACAAATGGGACTAGCTTATGTAGACAAATTAAGCAGCGCCGACAAGTTGGGCCAAAGGACTTGTTTCTGTGCTCTATAAGCTCTATGATTCAAACATACAGCTTAGACAGGGTAAGTTCATATGCCTCTGTATGAGTTGCCATCCAAAAGCAATAAAATATTCCAATAAAGTTCATGACTATAATATATAAGAACGTTTGAACACATCATTCTCCTCTGGTATGAACTCAAAATGCTTTTTTAAATGCATAGGATATTCGAAATGTACTTTAAAATGGTATAAATGTCCATAATTTGCATTTTCTTCTTGGGGATCTTGGGGTAAACAATGGCAAAATCTAAGGCCAATCAACATTCACCTGTGCTCATTTAGAACTGAAAATGATTGCCTTAAATTGCTAGAAAATAAAATATATATTTGATTAAAAGACAGCAGAATGCACGAATGATGTAACTATATTATTTATGCAGTTGTGAAACAAAGCTCCGTTGAATGTCAGACTGACCCTGAAGCTGTAGATCGAAAAATATCCACATCTGATATCAGAAGCAAAAGTCCATGTCCAGGTATTGATCCAACCTAGTACTGTACATATTTAATGCGTTGTATATCATTAGGTACAGAAGTTTTTAAAGCTTTCCTAACTGACAAAATAGCAGTATAAATTGAATCAGAATCAGGTGATCATATATGACTGACATGTGTTGTGAAATATGGTGCTTTGCAACAGCAGTACATTGCAATACATAAAAACTGTAAATTACTCTGTGTGTGTATGTGTGTGTGTGTGTGTGTATATATATATATACATACACACACATATATATACAGAGAGAGAGAGCAAAAAGAGGAAAAAAAAGTGAGGTATTGTACATGGATTCATTGTCCATTCAAAAATCTGAAGATGGTGGGGAAGAAGCGGTTCCTGAAATGTTGAGAGTGTATCTTCAAGCTCCTGTACCAGCTCCTTGGCGGTAGCGATGGAACGGAGGCCTGTCCTGGGTGATGGGGGTCCTTATTGATTGATGCCACCTTCTTAAGGCATCGCCTTTTGAAGCTGTCCTGGATGTTGGGAAGGCTAGTGCCACAATGGAGCTGGTTGAGTTTACAACTTTCTACAACTATACATCTATGGTGATGCAACCAGTTAGAATTCTCTCCACACTATATCTGTAGAAATTTGCAGGTATATTTGGTTACATACCAAGTCTTCTCAAATCCCTAATGAAATATAACTGCTGTTGTACTTTCTTTGTAATTATGTCAGCATGTTGGGCTCAGGATAGATTTTCAGAGATGTTAACACCCAGGAAACTTGAAACTGCTCACCCTTTCCACTGCTGATCCTTTGATGATGACTGGTGTGTGTTCCCTTGACTTCCCCTTCCTTAAGTCTACAGTCATTTCCCTGGTCTTAGTGATGTTGAGTGCAAGGTTGCTGTTGTGACACCACTTAACCAGTTGATCTATCTCACTCCAAATCACCTCCTCATCACCATCTGAAATTCTGCAAACAATGGTTGTATCGTCAGCAAACTCATAGATGCTGTTTGAGCTATGCCTGGCCACACAGTCATGGGTGTAGAGAAAGTAGAGCACAGTCATGGGTGTAGAGAAAGTAGAGCACAGTCATGGGTGTAGAGAAAGTAGAGCACAGTCATGGGTGTAGAGAAAGTAGAGCACAGTCATGGGTGTAGAGAAAGTAGAGCACAGTCATGGGTGTAGAGAAAGTAGAGCACAGTCATGGGTGTAGAGAGAGTAGAGCACAGTCATGGGTGTAGAGAAAGTAGAGCACAGTAATGGGTGTAGAGAAAGTAGAGCACAGTCATGGGTGTAGAGAAAGTAGAGCACAGTCATGGGTGTAGAGAAAGTAGAGCACAGTAATGGGTGTAGAGAAAGTAGAGCACAGTCATGGGTGTAGAGAGAGTAGAGCACAGTCATGGGTGTAGAGAAAGTAGAGCACAGTAATGGGTGTAGAGAGAGTAGAGCACAGTCATGGGTGTAGAGAAAGTAGAGCACAGTCATGGGTGTAGAGAAAGTAGAGCACAGTCATGGGTGTAGAGAAAGTAGAGCACAGTCATGGGTGTAGAGAGAGTAGAGCAGAGAGCTAAGCATGAGGCACTCCAGCGTTGATTTCAGCAAGGAGGAGATGTTATTTCTGATCCACACTGCCTGTGGTCTCCCAGTGAAGAAGTCAAGGATCCAATTGCAGAGTCAGGTACAGGGGCCCAGGCTTTGGAGCTTGTTGTTTCGAACTGAGTGTATGATTGTGTTAAACACTGAGCTGTAATCAATGTCCAGGTGATCCAAGGACAAGTGGAGAGCCAGTGAGATTGCATTTTCTGTGGACCCATTGTGGCGATAGACAAATCGCAGTGATCCAGTTCCTTGCTTAGGCAGGTGATGATTCGAGTCATAAGCAACCTCTCAAAGCATTTCATTACAGATGTGAGTGCCACTGGGCGATAGTCACTGAGGCAGTTCACCCTGCTCCTCTTGCGCACTGGTATGATTGTTGCCCTTTTGAAGCAAATGAAAACCTCCAAATGCAGCAGTGAGAGATTGAAGATGTTCTTGAACGCACTTCCAGTTGGTTGGTACAGGTTTTCAGAGACCTACCAAGTACATCATCAGGGCCTGATGCCTTGTGAGGATTCACCTTCTTGAAAGATGTTCTGATGTCAGCCTCCACAACAGAGATCATAGCATCACCAGATGTCATCATGATTCACACAGGTGTAGTTTTATTCTCCCTTTCAAAGTGTGGATAAAAGGCATTGAGCTCATCTGAAAGTGAGCCATCACAATCATTCAAAATGTTAGGTTTTACTTTGTGGGATGTAATGGCCTGCAAACCCTGTTAGAGTTGATGTGCATTCGATTCCTCTAGCCTCAATTGGAGTTAATATTTTGCTCTTAAAATAGCCTTCCATAGGTCATACTTGTATAGTTCTGGACCACTGGTCTTGAATGTCACTGATCCAGCCCTCAGCAGACTAGGAACCTCTTGGTTCACCCATGGCTTTTGGTTTGTGTTTGGACTGTATGTTCTCAAAGCCACCCACTCATCCACACAGGTCTTAATGAAGTTGGTAACAACTGTTGTGTATTCATTCAGATTCAAAGATGAATCCCTGAATATTGTCCAGTCCACCAACTCAAAGCCGTCCTGTAAGCGTTCCTCCACTTCCCTTGACCATACCTTCTAGGTCACCACTGGTGCCGCGGTCTTTAGTCTCTGCCTATATGCTGGGAGTTGAAGTAGAGCCAAGTGACTGGACCATCCAAAGTGTGGGTGTGTGATGGCATGGTAAGCATTCTTGACTATTCTGATGATTGTGGTCAAGTGTGTAGGCTCGCTTCTCTGGTTCCACAGGTGATACGTTGGTGGTAGTTGTTCAGAGTCTTCAAGCTGGCCTGGTTGAAATCCCTCACAATGATAGGGAAGGCATCGGGATGCGCTGTTTCATGCCTGCTGACTAGGATGCTCAGCTCCTCCAGTGCCTATCTGACGTTGGCCTGAAGTGGAATGTACACCACTACCAGGATGATAGCGGAAAATCCTTCAGCAAATAAAAAGATGACATTTGACCGTGAGATGTTCCAAGTCAGGTAAGCAGGACTGAAACAGAACCATCATGTCTGTGTGCCACGATGAGTTAATCATAAATCATACCCTGTTTTCTCTACTTTAAAGGACCGAGCTGTCCTGTCTTTGTGGAGAAAGGTAAGGCCATTGGACTACAATGTCTTGGCTGAAATGATGGGCGATAGCCATGTTTCCAAGAAGCAAAGTTCACAGCAGTCCCTGATGTCCCTCTGGTATTGCAATCTTGCTCTGAGGTCTTCAGTTTTATTTTCCAGAGACTGTACATTCGCCAGCAGGATAATTGGGAGTGGGCATCTCAGGTCCTGATGTCAAGGCATTTTGGTAAAATCGTGCACATTGTTTATTTCTGTTTTTTTTCTTTTTTTGGCCAATATAATCGTGTATGTAGTTGCGTTTATTGAATACTCTATAGTGCAATTGGGTAAAGCAATGAGAGGAATATTTCTATCGGTATTGTCTGATTGTGGAATACATATTCACAGAAAGTTGAGTTTGTATACTTTTAACTGTCATAACATGTAAATGGACTGCAAATCTGAGCTTCACTTGATATCTTTGTGCATGGTCGAGATTGTATAATGAAATTGTTTAACAGCAGTTCAGCTGGCACTAATCAGACCTAAACAACAAAACTTCTACAGGTGTTCCAAGATGGTCCAGTGTATCACTGGAACATTTATAAGACCTAAATTGTCCAAACCCAAGCAGGAGACGACTGCACTTTCTTAAAGCTTGAGTTCCATCTAAAAGGTTATTTAGAAATGTTAATGATTCCATAGCTTCACATACAAAGTTCTTATGATTTTTGTAAAATGGAATTTAGTGAGAAAAGTGCATTTATCTGAATTTCACCCACTAGTATAAAATTACCGAACCTTTGGACAAAGTCAGTTATGGATCAGCTTCTGAAAATTTACACCTTGTCACTTATTGAACTCCTTTCATTTTCATTTATTTTGTTGCCTTTAGCAACACATTCTATTTAAATATGAGGGTGTACCCAGAAAGAATGAAGGTTTCAACTGCAATGCTCACTCTTATGAATTGAAATAAAACTTCGTCCGGTTATTTTTCTGACCTGTTTGACTGTTCAGACCCGTTACTTTCCCCAAAAAGGATTTACAATGGGAATATTATTGGGAGACATTTATAGCTGTTGGGGAAATAAAACCAGTGCAAAGCAAAGGGTACATGGTACCTAATCATGAAAATCAGAACAAGGTACAATAAGAAGAAATGTTAAAAAAATTGGAAAGTATTCTGCTGAAAATGCATTCATATCATACTATTGGTAACTAATACCATAAACTGCATTTCATTTTGATGAAAAGAATATTATGCATTTGCAAGTTTGTGAATATCTAAATGTTGCTGGCAGGATACTGGTAAAATAATCTAGCAAAACTTGTGTTTATTTCAGGTGGCAGTTTCTTAAACTGCAGAAGTTAAGTTTATTGTCATATGCACCTGCATGCATAAGTGCAATGAAAAACCTCCTTGCAACAGCATCTCAGGTTTATATCATTACATAAGCAATATTCACAGGAAATAAACATTAATTAACAATTAACAACATTAAAAAGAACACAATTAGAACATTTTAATACAAACTGATAAAAGTATTCATGATTGTGCTAAATTCTAGTGATTAGGGTTGTGTTGGATGGTTCAAGAACTGAATGGTTGAAGGGAAGTTGAACCTAGTGGGTTGGGACTTCAGGATATTGTACTTCCTGCCTGATGGTAGCAGCAAGAAGACGGCATGGCCTGGATGGTAGGGATTTTTGATAGATGATGAAGGATATTTCACTCAAATGTACCAGTGAAACCTACTGAGGTATCATGCACACAATTACCTTATCAGTCTAGCTATTAAACTCAAATCAGATATCGTTTTTCCCTTTCTGATCTGACAGGACATTCTGACAAGCTCAAGAAAATCTGCAGATGCTGGAAATCCACACAACACTTTTTAATAAATATTTAAATTATAAAGGTTCTCGCTGAGAATCGTGTTGGGTCATATCGAAAGCACATTGACAGATTAGAGCCTGAAGTGTCGGCAGTCAGAGTGAAACATGAAAAATTGATGAAAAATTAGTTTAAAAAGGGAAGCTTTCTTCTAAATGAGATTTTATTGAGTCTTCAAAAGCAAATTGGTCCCTGAACACATTGTTTGTATGAATGTATTATGTTTTCCAGACAAATTTGGCTGGGAGGAAGAGTGGTGGTAGAGGCTGGTTTTTCAGACTGGAGACCTGTGCCACAGGGATCTATGCTGGGTATATTTTTGTTCATCATTTGTATTAAGGATTGAATGAGAGAGTGGGTGGCATGGTTAGTAAGTTAATGGGTGATACTAAAATTGGTGAAAGAATAGACGGTGAAGAAAGTTATCTGAGATTCAATGGGATCTTGATCAACTGAGCCAATGGACTAAGGAGTGACTGATGGAGTTTATTCTACATGTATGTGCATAGCTGCATTTTGGCAAGACAAAACAGGCCGGGACCTGCAGGGTAAACAGTAGGGATTTAAGAAAGTGGTGTAGAAGAGACAGACCTAGGATGCAGGTTGATAGTTTCTTGAAAAAAGCAACACAATATACGGTAGTAAAGAAGGCATTTGGCACACTTGCTTTCATCGGTCTGGATATTAAGTACGAGAGTTGTTTCATCATATTATGGAATGTAAGATGTCTGCAATGCCACATTTCGAGTACTACATGCAGTTCTGATCACCCAGATGCCAAAGGAAGGATACCATTAAACTTGAACGAGCACCAAAATGATTTATGTGATGTTACTGGTGTTTGAGACAAGCTCGGGTATGCAGATTAATCAGCACAGCCGAGTCGGGCTAAAGGATTTGTTTCTGTGCGGTACAGCTCAATGAGTTAAACATTTAAACTTGGCATTTTCTTCCCAGAAATCTGGGTATAACAGTGAGAAAATCTAAGCTCAATTAGCATTTGTCTGAGCTAATTTAAAACTGACAATGATTATCATAATCACTATAAAGTAAAATTATATATTTATTTGATTTAAAGAAAGCAGAATGCACAAATGATGTAATTGTACTATTTATGCAGCAGTGAAGCAAAGCTCTGTTGCGTGCCAGACTGATCCAGAAGATGTAGATCGAAAATTATCTCCATTACACATGAGAAGCAAAAGTCCAAGTTCAGGTATTGATCCTACCTAGTACATATTTCGCACATTGCATTTCATGTCTTTGTATGCTTTTGTAATTGACATAAAATAGAAAATTATATTTTGACCAATTATAAAATTGTATGGCTCTAATGTGCAAGCTCTAATGAATGCAAGTATACAAAGCACAGCAAGAACAGGCAGCAAGGCATTTTGGTAATTTAGTCCACAATCGTTATTTCTGTTTTTGTTTCACTGATATGATTACATATGTGGCTGCCTTTATTGAATAACCTATATGCAATTGGGTAAAGCACTGAGAAGAGATTTTCTATGCGTATTTTGTGACTATGAATTACATAGTCACAGTGCACAGAAATACTTTTAAGAAACCCATCACATTAGCCTGTAAACCAGCAGCAAATCTCAGCTTCACTTGATTTTGTTGCACACAGCTAAGACTGGCATTGTTTAATGAAACAATTCATTCAGCATTAAGCAAACATATAGACCCAATCTACAGAGGATCTACTGGTGTTCAACAATGGCCTAGTGTGTTAATAAAAGGTTTGTGATGTTCAAATTTATGAGAGCCAACTATATACTGGATGATTGCACTTTCTTAAAATTTGCAGCTTCTTAATAACTTCTATTTAAAAGGTTATTTAGAGATTATTCTAGTTCCATAGTTTTGAATACAAAGTCACTATGATTTTAATAAAAATAGGAATTAATAAGAATATAATAAAATCACTTTAAGCCATATGTTCAAAATTACCAAACCTTTGGACAAAAACAGTTTTAAACTAAATTTTGAAAATTAATGGTGTCTCCTTGTTGTAATGCTTCACCTTTTAATTTATTTACTTGTCTTTATCAACACTTCCCATGTAAATGTTAAAAGACGGGTTCATTTGAGATAATATGCTTTCATTTATAAAATGATTTCTACTTTTTATGAATTGACCTCAAAACTTCGCCCAGTTTTTCTTTCTTGACCTGCTTGACAGGGAGGGCACAGCTTTTCCATTACTTTCTCTGAAGAGGGTTCACACTGGGAGTATTATTGGGTCACGTTTATAACTGCTGGGGAAATTAGGTCACTGCAAAGCACAGGACACAGAATCATGCAAATGAAAGTGCAAAATGATAAAAACAAAGCAAAAAGAAGGAATGTTAACAAATTGTATAACATTCTCTTAAAATTACATCCATATCATACCATATTACTTAACACCATAAAAATGTATTTCGTTTGGTGAGAAGATTATGCATGTGCAAGTGTGTGAACATCTAAATTTTGCTACCAAGACTTTAGCAAAATAGTCTAGCAGAAACTGCCTTTATTTCAAGTGGAGGATACTTAAACCCTGAAAGAAGAAGTACCTGATGAGGGGTTTCGGCCTGAAATGTTGACTGTACTCTTTCCCATAGATGCCGCTTGGCCTGCTGATTTCCTCCAGCGTTTTGTGTGTGTTGCTCAGATTTCTAGCATCTGCAGATTTTCTCTCATTTCAGATTAAAGATTAGTTTTATTTGTCACATATTCATCGAAACAAGCAGTAAAATGCATCATTTGCATCAAATCAAGTCAATGAAGTTTATGCTGGGTAGCTGCAACTGTCACCACACTCTTAGCACCAACATAGCATGCCCAGAGCTTATTAACCCTAACCTGCATGTCCTTGGATGGTGGGAGGAGACAGGAGCGCCTGGAGGAAACCCACACGGTCACAGTGAGAACATATAAACTCATTACAGACAGTGGTGGAAATTGAACCCTGATCTTGCTGATGGCACTGTAATGACATTCTGCTAATCAGTATGCCACTGTGTCACACACGGTATTGTCTTATATACAAGAATATGTACGCATAGGTGCAATGAAAACCCTCCTTGCAGCAACATCACAGAAACAGTGTCATGTAAGAAGCTTTTGCAAGAAAAAACATACTCTGTATATCAAACATAACATGAAAGGACAAAAGTAGAACAAAATAAAAACGAAGTCCATCGTATTCTGAGTTGTCATGTCCTGTTATATTGAAGTAATGGATCAGGTTGTACATTGTATAACAATGGCACAACTGAGGAAAGTAAATGACGTGTATGTCTATTTATGACACCTAGCAATTCATTATTATTCATACAGTGGCACTTTATTAGGTACTTTCTGTACCCCGTGTTCTGCTACTGTAGCCCATCTACTTCAGGGTTTGAAGTATTGTGTGTTTAGAGATGCTCTTCTGCACACCACTGCAGTAACACATGGTTATTTGAGTTACTGTTGCCTTCCTGTCCACTTGAACCAGTCTGCCCATTGTCCTCCGACCTCTCTGATTAACAAAGTGTTTTTGCCCACAAAACGGTCGCTCCCTGGATTTTTTTTTTTGCTTTTAGCACCATTCTCTGTAAACTCTAGGGATTGTTGTGCATGAAAATCCCAGGAGATCAGTAGTTTCTGAAATACTCAAACCACCCTGTCATTCCACAGTCAAAGTCACTTGGATCACATTTCTTCCCCATTCTGATCTTTGGTCTGACCAGCAACTGAACTTGATAGGTTGAATTGGTTAGGATTTTACTCCCCTGAGTGCAGGAGAATGAGGGGAGATCATATAGCGGTATACAAAATTATGATTGTATATAGGGTGAATAAATCTGACACCCTAAAATTCCCCTTAAATACTTCACCTCTCACCTTAAACCTATGACCTCTGGTAGTAGTCTCACACACCACAGGGGGAAAAGCCTGCATCACTCAGGTGTTGATGAGAATATGTAATGAATAGAAATATGAGAGATGGATTCAGTTGTAATATTTAAGAGAAATTTGGATAAATATATGCATGAGAGAGGAATTGAGGAATATTGTTTAGATGCAGGTAGATTGAACTATGCAAAAGACCAGGGTGCCACAGACTAGATGAGCCAAGGGCCCTGTTTCTGTGCTGGAACTCTGTACCTCCCTTTGCAAATGGATCCTAGATTTCCTCATCAGGAGGCCACAATCAGTCTAGATCAGAAACAACATCTCCTCACCAACAATCAACTCTGGCACACCTTAAGGATGAATGTTTAGCGCACCGCTCTCAGCTCTCTACTCTCATGACTGTATAGCTAGACACAGCTCAGATGCCATCTATAAATTCATCGATGATACAACTGCTGGCAGAACCTCAAATGGAGATGAGGAGGCAAACAGGAGTGAGATAGATAGCTGGTTGATGGTGTCACAACAGCAACCTTGCATTCAGTGTCAATAAGACCAAGGAATTGATTGAGGACTTCAGGAAGTATTAAGAACACATACCAATCGTTATCAATGGGTCAGCAGTGGAAAGGATGAGCAGCTTCAAGTTCCTGGGTGTCAATATATCTGAAGATCTTTCTTGCGCTCAACATATTGATACAATTACAAAGAAAGCACACCATTGGCTATATTTTATTAGGAGTTTAAAGAGAACTGGTATATCACCAAAGGCCAGCAAATTTCTACAAATGTACAATGAAGACCATATGGACTGGTTGCATCACCGTCTGGTATGGAGGTGCCAAGGCACGGGATCAGAAAAGGCTGAAGAGGGTTGTACACTCATCCAGCTCCATCATGGGCACAAACCTCCCATTGAGGACATACTCAATAGGTGATGTCTCAAGAAGGCAGCATCCATCATAAAGGGCCCTCACCTCCAGGATGTGCCCTCTACTCATGGAGGTACAAGAGCCTAAAAACATACACTCATCATTTTAGGAGCAGCTTCTTCCCTTGTTATCAGATTTCTGAATGGCCGACAAACCCACAAACACTAACTTCACATTTTGCTTTTACGTTGCATTACTTTTTTATATATATTTCTTATTGTAACCTACAGAAACTTTTTTATGTATTACACCATTCTGCAGCTGCAAAACGACAAATTTCACAACTTGTGTCAGTGATGATAAACCTGGTTCTGATTCTGGTGTCACCTGTTTAATATTTTCCTTTTGTTGATTTGTCAGGAGGCTTTCAACAGCATACAGTCCTGAATACCTGCCAAACTTGCGCGAATACAAATAAAACATTTTAATACCATCCTCACAATTATTTTATATCGAATTGAAGTCAAACCTACCTCTGTTTTTGTCTGGCTAAGAAATACTCTGTTTCTTGAAACACTGTGTGTTTATATAACCATTTACATGTTGCCATACGTGCATGTTTAAAACATTCCAATCAATTTCATCTTTATTTCTGTAAAGAACCTCTGGAACCCGCAAAGCATTCCGCCATTAATTTCAGACATACCCCAAAATATAAAGGATATTCAGAATAGAAAACAGTTGTACCGTACCTTATTTGCACTTCCTGCTCAAGGATCTGTGTTTGAAAAAAAAAATCCAAGCTTTATTATTTAGCTCTACATGTAAAGTTGATAAATATTGATCTATTTAATGTGAATTAAATACTGTTGATTTAAAAAGTAGTAATATGACACCAATGATATACTTCTCATTTCTTTCCCAACCACTGATTGAAACTGTTGCAGAAAATGAGAGGGTAGAAGCAACAGAAGAAGGCAGAAGAATATCGAGCTGGTATTTAAGGTGTTGTTCCTCCAACCTGAGCTTGGATTCATTTTGACGATAGAGGAGGCTATGGTAGCTTCCAACCTGATGGCATGAACATTGACTTCTCTAACTTCCGTTGATGCCCCTCCTCCCCTTCTTACCCCATCCCCGACATATTTAGTTGTTTGCCTGTTCTCCATCTCCCTCTGGTGCTCCCCCCTCCCCCTTTTTTCTCCCGAGGCCTCCCGGCCCATGATCCTTTCCCTTCTCCAGCTCTGGATCACTTTCGCCAATCACCTTTCCAGCTCTTAGCTTCATCCCAACCCCTCTGGTCTTCTCCTATCATTTCACATTTCCCCCTCCCCCCACTACTTTCAAATCTCTTAGTATCTTTCCTTTCAATTAGTCCTGACGAATGGTCTCGGCCCAAAACTTCGACAGTGCTTCTCCTTATAGATGCTGCCTGGCCTGCTGTGTTCCACCAGCATTTTGTGTGTGTTGTTTGAATTTCCAGCATCTGCAGATTTCCTCGTGTTTGCTCTTTAAATCACAGCTGTGTCATTTGAATGTTGAAAGTCAGCATACCAGTGTGCACGCAACAGTTAATCCAGCCAGGCCAAAACACTACCTCACTAGTCAAGAAGATACATCAACATCGACACTTTCTGAGGATATTGAGGTGTGCAAGGCTCCACAAACCCATTCTAAAATCTTTCTAAAGGAGTACCATTGTGCAACACAGAAACTGCAAGACCCATCCAACCACAAGACCCTACAGAAGATAGTAAAAACTGTCCAGAGGATCACCATGGTCGCCCTCCCACCCCCACACCCCCAGTTGTGACATTTACCAGGAGCATTGCAGACGAAGGGCCCAAAGCATTGTTGAGGATCCCTACCATCCATCCACAATCCCTTAGACCCACTACCATCAGGAAGGAGGTACAGAAGCATCAGGACTAGGATTACTAGATTGGGTAACAGCTTCTTCCCTCAGGCTGTGAGACTAATGAGTACCCTCACACCAAGGTCTTGTCACCAGGACAGTGAGCTGTTAACTGTTTACTTGTGCTGTGCACTACATGCATTTTCAATTATATTTTATTAACTTATTTATGGTAATATTTTAGTTTATGTGCTGTGTGAGATATGTTTTGTGGGTCCACCACGGTCCAGAGGAAGGTTGTTTTGTTCTGCTGGACATATGTACAGTCAGATTACTATTGACTTGAACCTGAAACTAGAAGTCTCAAACACTGGTTCAAGAGATCCTGAGCTATTTTATCAATGTTAACATTCACTTTCTCTTCTGAATCTTCCTGCAGTTCTGCTACGTTGCCATTGCAAACATTGTTATTCTGGTCAAGAAGCTATGTGTTATTAATGCAGCTAACTTGCAAGTACCTTTTGAATGATATTACTGTATTCTGAATTAAATTTAAACCCCAAGTCCTTCCTTGCAAGCCATTGTTGATCTTGTAGTTCACACAAAAGGAACAAATATGGAAGGATTTTCCTTGGGTAACATTTACAGTTATTAAAAGATATAAAGCTGCAACAGACCAATGAAATGGGTCATCTGAACATTCAAGTGAAAAGCAGCAAAAATATTCTCAGAATCATAGGATCATGTGGTACAGGGCGGGTCCTTCAGCTCGCGCTGTCCGTGCTGACTTTTTGACCAGTCTGTACTAATCCCATTTGCCTGCATTGGTACTGCATATGGACCCTTCATTCCATGATGTTGTGCTGACCAATATAGACCTACTCCATGATTAATCTAACCCTTCTCTCCTACCCTTTTTCTTAAACATCCATGTGCTTATCTAAGGGTCTCTTAAATGACACTATTGTATCAGCCTCTACAACCACCCTCAGCAGTGCATTCAAAGTTCAAAGTAAATTTAATTATCAAAGTGCATATATTTCACCATATACAACCCTGTGATTCATACTCAGCAAATCCGTGGAATAGTAACTATAACAGGATCAATGAAAGATCAACCAGAGTGCAGAAGACAACAAAATGTGCAAATACAAATAGATAGATAGATAGATAGATAGATAGATACTTTATTCATCCCCAAGGGGAAATTCAATGTTCCTCCAGTATGATATCACATAAACACAAGACAGACCAAGACTAACTGACCAAAAAAACCACATAATTATAACATACAGTTCCAAGACTAACTGACCAAAAAAACCACATAATTATAACATACAGTTACAACAGTGCAAAGCAATACCATAATGGTGAAATATACATGAAATGGTGTGGTGACCAGAACTTCATGTGGCCTGACTGGTGCTTTGTAAAGTAAAACATGATAACGTGGAAGAAGCAATTGAACTAAATTTGGATACTTCTATGTCGGCTTTTTAGTGGGTTTTTGTATCTCAGCAGCAAAAAAAAAGCACATGATTTTTTTTTTACAGATTGTGCATGCACTGAGCTGATTAACTGGGATCTCAATGCAGGGTATGCTGACCTGGGAGAAGATGCTGACTTTGGTTTGCCTATATACCCAATGAATTTGGCTGATTTTTGTGCACAGCTGGTATTTTTCTGGTGCCTTGATGTGCTTCTAATTGGTGGTCCAAATCTCAGATCACTGTGGCTTGGTAAACCACGAGTCTGTGACATTGAGTGGCCATTTTGTTTGTACATCTGACGCCAAACTCTTCTTCTGTGGTCTCTTCTGGGAGGTGATTATCATGAAGACAAAGAACAAGATTCAAGGATTTGTACAAAGTTTCCTTTATGTACAATAACTCTACTAACCTTTGGGAATGTCTCATCCATGAATGGTCAAAGTGGAGGAAATGCCTTTGGGCTGGTATGGAGAACTTTGAGGTGATACATTGAAAACACACAGATCTTTGCCAATAGCAGAAGGAGCAGATTATCTCACAAATTATGCAGTCACTCATTCCATTACCTGTTACCTGCACTAAGTGTAGAAGAAACTGTGGTTTCCACATTGGCCTTATTAGCTACCTAATGGAAGGTAGAGACACATCAAGTTTATATGCCATCTGAGCATTCATAATTTATTCCACTAATTGTCATGCTTATTTCAAGTTACATTAATCCCTGAAATATACCACTGAAAAAGCACATAAAGCATGGTATATTTAAAATATATTAAAAAGTGCAGTAAGTTACACGTTATGCTCAAAGATTTATGTATGAACAATTTAAAAATCTCACTCCTATACTCATTTACATGTCATATAAATCTGAAAATTATCAATACATTTAATATGAAACTAAGTAAATAAATGACAATTACACCAGTGTATATTTATCTTATCCAGTTGCTAATCAAAGCTCAATTATGGAAAATAAATGTGCTGAAGCTGCAGAAAAGAAGAAAAAACCTTCAAGAACCAGAAGCCAAACTCCACATTCAGGTATTCTAATGTTGCCCAAGTGGCAAGCTCAACTGTGTACAAAGTTGTGATGCACAACCATGGTGTATTTTCCAAGTTCTAGTACAGTGCTTGTTCCGAAACTGTACTTTCCTTCAGTTAGATTCAGAGAGTCCAAGAGCTCTGCAGCATAGAAACAGACCCGTTGGCCCAACTTGTCCATGCCAACCTAGTTGCCTAACAGATCTACTCCCATTTGCCTGTGTTTGGCCCACATCTTTCCAATTTTTCCTATTCAGGTATTTGTCAAGATGTTTTAAAGGTTGTATTTGCACTCACCTCCACCACTTCCTCTGGCAGTATGTTCCATATATACACCAGCTTTTGAAATAGTTGCACCTTGCTTCTCACTTTAACTTGTGCACTCTAGTTGTGGACTTCTTCCCTACCGTAAGGAAAAAAATGCCCCTAAAATATTATATACCACTCAGCCTACTACACACCAGGGAAAAAGTCCTAACCTATCCAAACTTCCCTCATAACTCAAGCCCTCCAATGTTGGTAATATTCTCATAATTATCTGCATCCTTTCCAATTTACTATAATTCTTCCTCTAGCAGGACAAGAACTGTACATTGTACTCCACATGTGACCTTATCAATATCTCATTCAGCTGTAGCATAGTATTCCAATCCCTGTACTCAACATCCTGACTGAAAAAGGCAAAAATTGCACAGGTACTGGAGGATTCTCACTGGGTCACATTTGCTGTAAAACAGTGGTGGTGGCATAACAAGGCAACTGACGATCCAAGTGATAGAAGCAAAAATAACACCTGAAAACTGATGAAAAGTGACTGAAAGAGAAGTAAAGCATTCTTCACCACTGCCTTTTCAGTGAACTTTTATGGGCAGCTCAGTTCCAACAATCAAAATATACATGCCATTTGTTCAAGAAGTGGGCAATGTATGTATGGACAAAGGAACATGTCTGCATGTACTACAATGCACAAATTTGCTGTCCAAACTTGGCCGAACATTTAAAATAGGTAGCAATCTAATGTAAATCAGCTGTTTCCTTAATTTTCAAAGATTTCTGTCTGATCAATATAAAGATTCATATGCACATATTCATGTGTGGTAAATATTTGATAAAAAATAACATAACACTAATGATACTTATTCAGCTCATGATTGAAGTCCTTTTATAAAGTTTGAACATGGTAAAGCAAAAGAAAAAGGGAGAAGGAAAAAACCTATTTCAAGCTCCATTAGCCAGGGTCCATGTCTAGGTACACTTATTTCCATTTAACATTCAAAGTACATGCAGTTATTGCATATTTTGTTTATTGGCATTGCATGCCTGCTTATCATTTGATCCATTATAATTATGTTGCTCAAGTGTGCATAGAGATGTGATGCACAATGAGCATAGGTTATACTGTACTTTTGCAAATTTTATCACATTGTTATGTGGTTCTTGTTTTTTTAGTAATATGGCAAATTATGTAAAATTGTACTTCTAC
The DNA here is from genome assembly GCF_048418815.1 of Hemitrygon akajei. NCBI lineage: Eukaryota > Metazoa > Chordata > Chondrichthyes > Myliobatiformes > Dasyatidae > Hemitrygon > Hemitrygon akajei. The sequence goes on along the minus strand of NC_133135.1, from coordinate 45,288,618 downwards.
TTGGACTGAATCTGTGAAGCGGTCAATTTCTACAAAATATGTAATTATAGAGTGCATATTTGCAATATGGTGTGGGATGAGTGTGCATAATGTTGTTGCCATTTTAATAGTATCTATAATTTATACCAGCAGCCAATCCATGCTAATCTAATTAGTCCAGTTATTCCAGTGAAAATTCAGTTATCATACCTTGAAAGCCCTTGGGGACATTACAACAGAGAATTGAACTGAAGCCCTGTCCACTTTTTTATGACTGTGATGCCAGGCTTTGCTGATTCCTCCTCATTGCACAGATATGCCGTCATTGACTTCTCACTGGGTCACCTTTTTAGCAAAACAATTGGAATGAAGCATTTGAACATCCAAGTGATAGCAACAAAAGTAAAATCTGAAAAGATATTCTGGTCCTGGAGAGGAACCAGAGAAAGTTCACAGAAACATTCCTGGAAATGAAAGGCTTAACATTTGAGAATCATTTAATACTGTAGCTCTGGGCCTATACTCAATGGAGTTCAAAAGTACGGGTTGGGGGCTGGGGAGGGAAATCTTATTGAAACGTACTGAATATTGAAAGGCCTGGATAGAATTCCATTAATAGTATGGGAGGCCACAACCATAATAAATGGGCATCCCTTTAAAAATGAGATGAGGAATTTCTTTAGCCAGAGGATGGTGAATCTATTGAATTTGTTACCAGAGGGATTTGGATATCAAGTTATTAGTGTATTTAAAGCAGGGGTTGATTGGTCCTCGGTTGGTAAGGAAAAAGCTAGGAGAATGGAATTCAGAAAAATAAATCAGTTATAATTGAATGGTAGAGCGGACACATGGGCTAAATGGCCGAATTCAACTCCTGTATCTTGTGGTCTTGTACACATGTACAATTAATGTAAATGCTTGATTAAACCAACCAATGATGATAAAACTATAGCCAATTATATTTCTTATCCAGTTGCTGATTGAAGTCCCATTGTAAAAAATGAATAGACTGAACGTGAAAAGAACAAATGATATGGGAAGGTATTTACTTATGATTCTATTAGACAGGAACTGGGGAGCATAAATTGGGAACAGATATACCTGGGAAAATGTACAATGGAAATGTAGAAATTGTGTAAGAAGCACTTGCTGCAGGTCCTAGACAGGTTTATCCCACTAAAGCAGGGAGAGGATGGTAGAATGAAAAACCATGGCTGACAAAAGATGTGGAACATCTAGTCAAGAGGAAGAAAGAATCTTACTTGAGTTTGGGAAGCAAGAATCAGACAAGGTTCCAGAGAGTTATAGAGGTAGCCAGAAGGAACCTAAGAATGGACTTAGCAGAGGCAGAAAGGAACATGAAAAGGCTTTGGCAGGTAGGAATAAGGAATTCCCCCCCCCCCCCAAGGCACTTTACACCTATGTGAAGAACAGGAAGATGGCCAGGGTGATGCCAAAACAGAACAGATCAGGGATAGTAGAAGAAACACGTGATATACTTGAACAGGTTGACATTGAGAAGGAGAATGTGCTGGAACTTTTGAAAAACAGGATAGATGAGTCCCCTGGGCTAGATTGGTCACTAGAGAAAATGAGGGATGAGATTGCTGTGCCTTTGGTAGTCATCTTTGCATCCTCACTGGCCCAAGGATTTGTACCAGGTGTTTGGAGGGTGGCAAAGTTTATTCCTTTGTTCAAGAAACAGGTTGGAGTAACCCTGGGAATTATAGACCAGGGAGTCTTACTTCAGTGATGGGCAAATTATTGGAAAAGAGTCTTAGAGACAGGATTTGTGGACATTTGGGGAAGCATAGACTGATTAGGGATAGCCTGTATAGCTTTGTGAGGGTAAGGTTATGCCTCATTGAATTCTTTGAGAATGTAACAAGCACATCAATGAAGGCAAGAGTAGTGGATGTAGTGTATAGTATATGGATTTTAAAAAGTGAAAAGGTTCCCTATTCAGAAAATCAGGAGGCATTGGATCCAGGGAAATTTGGCTGCTTATGGTACAGAATTGGCTTGCCATAAAAGGCAAAGAATGGCAGCTTATGGAACATATTCTGCTTGCAGGTCGGTGATTAGTGGTGTTTGGTAGGGATCTGTTCTGGGAGCCCTGCGCTTTGTGATTTTTATACATGACTTGGATAAGGAAGTGCAAGGGTGGCTTTGTAAGGTTGCAGATGACATGTTGGTTGGTGGAACTGTGGATAGGGTGGCGGGTTGTTGTTGGTTGCAGCCTGACATTGACACAGGCAGAGTTGTGCTGAGAAGTGGCAGATGGAGTTCAACCCAGAAAAGTGTGAAGTGATTGACTTTAGAAGGTCAAACTTGAAGGCAAAATACATGATGAATGACAGTGTGGGTGTGGTGAACTACATATACCTGTCTGGACACGCCCCCCTGCTGACTGCTCCTGTGGCTCCTCCCACTGACCCCGGTATAAAGGCGATTGGAGAAACCGCCCCGGCCTCAGTCTCCAGGATGCAGTGTGGTGGTCAATTGCTGCTTGTTCTTTCTTCCAGTCAATAAAAGCCTATATCTCGCCTCACGTCTCAGAGAGTTATTGATGCTGCATCAGTGGGGGAACAGAGGGATCTTGGGGTCCATGTCCATAGAGCCGTCAAAGTTGCCGCAGAAGTTGATATGGTTGTGTTGGCCAATCATTAGTTGGGGGATTGAGTTCAGGAGCCGCGAGATGATGTTACAGCTCTACAACCCCCTGGTTAGATTGCACTTGGAATACTGTGTTTAGTTCTGGTCTCTTCATTATAGGAAGGATGTGGGACATTTAGAGGGGGTGCAAAGGAGGTTTATTCGGGTGCTGCTCAGACTAGAGGACATATCTTATGGAGGTGGTTGAGTGAACTAAGGTTTTTCTCTTTGGGGCGAAGGAGGATGAGAGGAGACTTGATAGAGGAGTACAAGATGATAAGAGGGTTAGATTGTATGGGTGGCTGGAGACATTTTACCAGGGCAGAAATGGCTAATACAAGGGGGCATAATTTTAAAGTGATCAGAAGAAAGTATAGGGCTATATCAGAGTTAAGTTCTTTACACTGAGAGTGGAATGGGCAGGTATATTTACAGGCATTTAGAAACTCTTAGATAGGCATGTTGATGACAGAAAAATGGAGGGCTATGTAGGAGGGAAGAGTTAGATTGCTTTTAAGAATAGGTAACCAGGCCAGCACAATATTGTGGACTATAGGGCCTGTGCTGTAATGTCTGATGTTCTATATTCTATGTTCTAAAATAGCAGAGGTGGAAAGAAAATCTACTTCAAGCACCAGAAGCCAATGTCCACGTCCAGGTACTACTCTGCTTCTCTATATACCCACATATGCATTGTAAGTTTTGTGTTACTGGCATTCGGTGCCTGCTCAACCCATTATAAAATTATATTGTGTAAATATGTTCAAAGATATAATGCATATCCAAGGCTTCAGCACAATGGTTGTTACAGATACATGAACGTCCATGTGAAAACAATGGCAATATAACATGAAAACAAATGAATAGTGACCTGAAAGAACTGCAAAGCATCCTTCTTAATGGGCAAATCAATAAGCTGTATTGATTAGCCAGGGCATCAAAGGGTATGGGGAGAAGGCAGGGGAGTGGGGATGACTGGAAGAATTGGATTAGCCCATGATTGGATGACGGAGCTGACTGGATGGGCCAAATGGCCTACTTCTGCTTCTATAGCTTGTGGTCTAACTTTCCTGAACACATTTGACATATCTGGAATTTCAGCTCTATATTAATTTGCACGTGCAGTACAAAATGCACAATTATCTATATATTTCATGCACAGTAAAATAAAAATAAAATATTTAATGTAACTTTCATTCTTTTATGCAAAAATGTAATTATATTTCCTATCCAGCTGCCAATTAAGGCACCATTGTTAAAAAAAATGCAAGAGCAGAAGAGAGAAAAAAATTACAAGTTAGATTAGAAACCAAAGTTCACGTCCAGATAAAGCAAAACACCGATAAATTAACATCCTCAGAACTTTCACAGAACAGGACAATCTGATTTTCTGGACCACTGTTATTTTCACATATTACACAGTAAATGTTGAAGTGAGTGTAATGGAACCAGGAAATATGCAAGCACTCTGGACTCCCCTTCTGGCTGTGTACTTGCTCATACTCTGTACATCTGGCTCACATTGCAAACTGAGTGAATCAGGTGCCAAACAATCAGGATTCTCAAGCAATCAAATACCATATTATCAAAGTTCAACTGTAACTCTTCTACATTATTCTATGGGAGGGATTGGGGTGTCATATTCCTGTAAAGTGGTACATATTGTGGTTTTCTGCTATGTGAAACCACTTCATCTGTGCATACATCAAGAAAAAAAAAGATTTCTTGTGTTAACATTTTTTCCACACAAATCTTATTCAAACTTTTTAGATTTTTGGGTAGAGGTTTGCAAATTCTACAAGACCACATTTCCATAACCCAAATGGTCATCTGGCTGAACAATAATAAACTGCATATTATTGAATGTATTGCTAATTGGTACTGCACATTTCATCAATTATGAAATTATGTGGCTTAAATAGTGGGTATAAATGTGTTCGAAAGTGGAGCAGCCAGATGAGGTACGATAGATTTTCACAAATTTGACCACATTTCTTAGTGGTTCTGATTTTAAGTAACACATGAAATTTGACTTTATATATTTGGGTATAAAACTAAAATTATTCGAATGACAAGGAGTTGCTTATTTCTAATCAGTGCAAGTTCCAGTAAAGTTAAAAGACATTTGGACCCTTTAAATTTTTTTAAAATCCAAAAACTGACTAATTCTTATGGTTTATGCATTGGCCTCAGTGGAAAAATTATAATTGGTACATAATTTTGAAACCACACTGACATGTATATTTTCTTGAGCAGAATTTTAGCCTCTAGTATGAAACTGCTTTCTTTAATTTCTGTTGTTCCTTTTCAAGCTATAGTAAAGTACAGTACTATACAGTATTATCAGTTCAGGATTAATTACAGTATTTTGAGACTATACTCACAAATAACTCTGAGTTCCATTTAGTGATTCAGACAGGACATTATTGATGTAGTACTTTCCACCATCAGGAATCTCGATGTAAAGGCTTTGTAAACCTATTCCATGAAATGGATGTAAAGAAGTCAAATAAGAAAGGGGAAAAGTTAGTAACAGATTTCTGTGAAAGCATGGAAATTGACAGCAAAGGTGATGAACTTTGAGTCCTACATGAGAGCAGGAACAAACCATTAATAGACCCAACGCTGTAGCAGAGAAAGAGGTGAGGGAAGGAGCAGTTGTACTTGTCCTACAAAAATCACAAGCACACTGCATCCTTCCTTTAATTTGGTAAAAATGAGCGAAGTTAAAGAACAAGGTGTGGAGGGGAATAAACGGTCGATGTTTCTGGTTAAGATCCTTCTTTGGACTTGGGGAAGGAGTACAAGCTGGCAGGTGATGGGTGAGGCCAAGTGAGAGGAAAGGTGGCTGGGTGGATGTAGTTAAAAAGCTGGGAAGTGATAGGTGGAAGAGCTAAAGGGCTGATGAAGAAAGAATCTTATAGAATATGACAGTGGATCATGGAAGATGGGGAGGGAGGGAAAGAGGGAGTTGATGGACAAGTGAGGATTAGAGAAAGGGTGAGAAGGGAATGGAAAAAGAGAGGAGGGAAAGGGAGAAATTATCGAAAGTTAGAGAAATCCGATGTTAAAGGCTACCCAGAAGGGGTGTGAAGTGTTGCTCCTCTAAGTTGAATTTGGCTTCATTGTGGCAATAGAGGTGGCCATGGATAGACAAGTCAGAATAGGAATGGGAAGTTGAATTGACATGGGTGGCCACCTGGAGCTCCTGTCTTTTGTAGCAGACAGATTGAAGGTGCTCGAGGAAGTGGTCCCCCAATCTGTCGTGTCTTACCAGTTATAGAGATGGCTGCATCGGGAGCACCACATGCAGTAGATGACACTGACATACTTGCAGATGAAGTATCACCTCACTTGGAAAGACTGTTTGGGGCCATGAATGGTAGTAAGGGAGGAGTTGTAACACTTGTCACACTTGCAGGAATAAGTGCCAGGAAAGAAATAAGTGGCGAGGGACAAGGGACAAGTGAGCTACGTAGAATAAGGTCACAATGGAAAGTGGGGAAGAAAAGGTGTACTTAGTGGTTGGATCCCATTGGAGATAACAGAAGTTATGAAGAATGACAGCAGAAGGATGGGGTGAGATGGAGGAGATGCGGATGAAAGCAACATCAATGATGGTGGAAAGGAAATCCTGCTCTTTGGGGGGGGGGGAAGAGAACATTTCAAATGCCCCAGAATGGAAAGCCATATTCTGAGAACAGGTGCAGTGGAGATGGAAGAAGAAATAAGTTATGTTGGACATCATCAAGCTGAAGCAGTGAGTGCAGCAAAATGGTCCTACATGTAAATTTTGAGAAGATAGAAGTGGGCTGCTTGTGCAGTTGGACACTGAAAACAGGGACCAGGGAACTAAAATGACCAGAAGAAATGTGACTGGATGATAATGGCCTGTTGTTCAGTGTAGGATTATAGTCTTCCAATTGCAATTCAGTTCCTATTATTGCTTTCTTTATGGATAGAAAAATATTAAGTGTGTACAGAAACTGGAAAATAAGATCTAAATGCACCATTAAGATATTATTGAAGTGTTCCAATCATGTTTATATTTATTTCAAATAGCAGAAACACATCTCTGGAAACGCATGTAATGCATCTAACAAAATAATGTCTGAAGTACACGGGTTATTCAAAATGGGCAGCAATCTGAAGTATGAAACTATCCTGTAATTTGCACTTTTTTTAAAACAGAAATCTAAGAATAAGCATCAAAAAGTCCAAAATCATATGCATTTATTTAAAGTTAGTAACTCAAATCTATTTGCATAAGGTCTGTATTTGAATAAAAGAATCAAAAATACTCTAATATTGTAATTGCATTTTCTTTATCATGTTTATAAATGAACCCCCCCCCCCCCCTTGTAGAAGAACTACAGAGTGAACAACCAATGGAAGGTAGAAGAACATCTTTATCAAGCATGAAATGTGTTCCATGTCCAGGTAGACTCATCACCTTTTCCTTTTTACACAGCCATCCGTATGTTCGTGCAGCACAAAATGTATTGCACACTTGACTAATCTGATTGAACAGCAGTTGAAGATCTGTTGAGTTGTATAATAATTTGGCTAATACAAGTTCAAATATGTATAGTTGCATAAAGCACAGTCAGGATTGGGTGCAGTATAGATTTTTACAAACTGAAACTTTTGCCTTGTGCTTCTTAATTTTAGAAGAACAGTTTTAAAGCAGTTGTGTGAATTATTCAGCCCCTGGATACATGAGAGGAAATCTTGATGTGTCCACTTTCAAGATCTACAAAAATAATAAGAAAATTGACTCTGCAAAAATAATTGAGTTCCTGTAATATAAAGTTTTAAATTGATACAATTTTCTTGTGGGCATTTAGACTTGGCTGGGTTTATAAATGTGCATATTTGAATGTACACTTTTATAGCTATAGAAGAATATATGAAATAGAAACAAGAGTAGCCTGCTCCTCCATTTCTCAAGGTTAAGGCTTATTTTCTTGCATTATTTTCTGGCACAAATCCATCTTTCTTGATACCTTGATGTCAGTCTCTCATTTGAATGAACATGATAACTGAACTTCTATGGCCCTCCAATTAGAGAATTTCAAAGACTTACCACCTTTTGAAGAAATGTTTTCCTAATCTGTCCTAAACAGTCACCCTTTAATCTGACACTCTTGGGTTCTGGATTCCTCACCCAAAGGAAACATATTTCCTGTATCAAACCTGTTAAACCTTTCAAATTTTTCATATGTTTCCATCTCATTCATCTGATTCTTAAAATCTCAGAAGTATACATTCTCAGACTACCTCTCCTTAAACTCTTCTCATACATCAACCCCAGCACCACAGGAAGTAGTCTAATGAATTGTCGCTGCATCCTTGCACAGGCAAATATATCTTTGAGTTAAAGAGATCAAAATTCTACATAAAATTCTTAGTGCAGTTCACCAAGGGTCTATATAATTTAAACAGGATTTCCTTACTTCTATTTTCAGTTGTTCTCATTATAAATGCTGACATCCTATTTGTCCTCATAGTTGCTTTCTGTACCTGCAGTTGGCAATTAGCACAATTGCTTCCCTTTTGAACATCACACTACCTAGTCTCTCATCTTCAACAAATGCTGTTTTACTGTTATGTGCACTATAGTGGATCCTCTCACATTTCAGCACATAATATTCTATCTTCTATGCTCTTGCCCACTCATTGAGCTTACCCATATTGCCTTAAGGCCTCTTCATATCCTCCTCCATTTTCAGTCTCAAAAAGTTTTGTATCATTGAAAGCTACTGAATGTTGAAAGACCTGAATCAAGTGGATGTAGAGAGAATGTTTCCATTAATAGGGGGTCTAGGATTCAAGGGCACAACTTCAGAACAAAAGCCATCTCTTTAGAACTGAGATGAGTAAAGTTCCATAAGGTCTGGGGACCTTTTATTGAGTACTTTCATAACCTTCCTCTTGACTAGGGTTTTCGATCTGGGGTTTTTTATCTGTAGTTATGTAGAAAATGTATAAAAAAAACTAATAAAAAGAAGAACTGAGATGAGGAGGAATTCTATGGAATTCAAGGCTTCCCGGACCACTGTGGCAAAGTCTATTGTATTTAAAGCAGAGGTTGATAGTGTCTTGAATGATAAGGGACTTAATAGTTACAGGGGAGGACAGGACAAGAGATTTGAAAAAAATCGGCCATGATTGAACAGCGGAATAGACTTGGTGATTAAATAGCCTAATTCTGTTCTTATATCTTATGCTCTTAACAGCAAATTCAAAAATATGAAATTTAGTTCCTTCAGTCAAATTATTGATATAGATTGTGAAACGCCAGGGCCTGACCATGAATTCCTGTTACACCAAACTTTCAACCTGATAATGTTGTGTTAATCATTTCTATTCAATGTTGTATATCAAACCTGGAACTATGTGCTCTAACCTTGCTGACAACCTGCTTAGATCCTATCACATGTTATTCAAAAATCCAAAGACCTACTGGCTCCATATCTACAAGTCACATCTGGGACTCAGTTACCTCCCTGTGTTTGTCTTCTTTTGCACATTGGTTGTTTGTCAGTCTTTTTCTGTTTATGTATAATTGTTCATAAAACTATTGTATTTCTTTTTTCCCTGTAAATCCTTGCATGAAAATGAATCTTAAGGTAGTATATAGTAACATCTGCATATTACTACAATAGTAAATTTACTTTGAACATCTTCAAAGAACAGCAGCAGATTTGTCTAACGTAAGAATAATTCCAGAATTGATAGAACTTTGAAAGATAAAGCCAGAGGACTCACCATAACTAAAACCACCTCTTTCAGCACTCCTTGTAGATGCGCTCAATGGGGTGGGCTTTACCTATGATGGACTGGGCTGTATCCACTACTTTTTGTAGACTTTTCTGTTCAAAGGCATTGGTGTTTCCATACCAGGACATGATGTAATCTGTTAGTACACTCTCTGCCTCGCGCCTATAGAGGATTGTCCAAGTTTTAGATGAAGTGCCAAATCTACACAAACTTCTGTTGTGCTTACTTCGTAATGACACTTGCGTGTTCGACCCAGGACACATCCTCTGAAATGATAACACTGAGGAATTTAAAGTTCCAGGGTTTAGTGAAGAGCCAATGAAATAGCATCTGCTATTAACCCTCTCCATCTCTGATCTCCCAAAGAGAACTGGCTCACGGATCTCTGGTTTCCTCCTCCTTTAGTCAATCATCAGCTTCTTGGTCTTGATGACATCGGGTGAGAGGTTGTTGTTGTGGCACCATTTAGCTAGATTTCTAATCTTCTTTCTATATGATGATTCATCACTGCCTTTGATACGGCCTATAACAGTTGCGTCGTTAGTCAACTTAAATATGACTCTTGAGCTGTCCTTAGCCTCTCAGTCATGTGTACAATGAGTAGAGCAAGGAGCTAGGCACACGGCCATGTGCAACATGTGCTGATGCTGATTGTGGATGAGATACTGTAGTCAATCTGGACTGAATGCGTTCTGCAAGTGAGAAATTCAAGGATTCAGTTGCACAGGGTGGTATTGAGACCAAGGCTTTGAACTTCATTGATTAGTTTTGAGTGCAAAGGTGGCTACTTACATTCATCAACACATCCAGTAAAACTAATCAATTCATCCAGACAAAGCAAATTATAAAATTGTTTACTTCCTAATAAACCAAGCTTTAATATTTGGAAATTTTCATGTGTTTATGTTTATAATTATTGCTATGTTAATGAACATGAAATTAACTAAAAACAAAACTGATTGGATTATGAAATACAAGTACAGAAATATTGGTATTCTGAATAAAATATAAAAGACTGAGTATAAGCAAAGTAGAAAAATTCTACATATCAAATGATGACATTGAAGAAAAATTCTAATTGATGAGTTCTGAATATACCATTTATAGGCACTTGCATTCATACAATGGCAAGTTTCCCATTGTAACAATTCTTATACAGTATTATCTGCCCACTAGGACTGTGCTTTATATGTTACATATTGGAAGGTTGAGAGGAGATGTGATGGATCTATATAAAATAACAAGGGGTATAGAGAGTGTGGGCAAGCTGTGATATTAAAAGCAGTATAATATTAAAATTTTAAAAATGCTTCTGCGCAGAGGCATGACTGTGACAATGAAGGAGATGGAGGATTTAGAAACACCATACTCAATGTTTCTATATGGATTCTCGAATCATGTTTCCAGCCCAGTTTTGTGGGCTGTAAGGTGGCTGATGAGGCCAGGATGGGAACACTGACACTTCCTGAGATGGGACAAAAGGTACCTGACGGTGGGTTAATTTATAAATCTCTGTACTTGCACTAGCTTCTGTGAAGTTCTCGACACCAATTTTGATTTTTTTTCTCTGCATTGAGCAGTCATGAGACAAGAATATGAGAAGTCAATGGAGTTGTTGTACTCTTCATTGAGGTTTTGATAATATCCTTGAATCATTTTCTCTGTCCGCCAGGTAATCTCCACCTGTGAGAGAGTTCAGAATAGTCTGGGTACACAGATGACTGTCCTGTCTAGCCTGTAACTTCAGTGCTGGGGCTGGTGGCCTCAGAGAGGACACTGATGTTGCTTTACTCTCTTTCCTGTGAATCCACAGGATTTTGCAGAGGGGATATTTGTGGTATCTTTTTAGTGCAGTAATATGCATTCCCAATCACAGAAGCATGCAAGAAGATCGAGAACTTAGCTATCTAGTCAACCACAAGCTTTATGCCAAATCTGAGGACTTGATCTTCAAATATTCTTCTTCACAGTGATCATGGGCTGTGCTGGCACAATGAGGAATGGTAAGTTTTATCCAAGAAGTGGCTCCTAAAAGGTAGGAATTGCACAGGCTGCATCACCATTTACTTGTCCTCTGTTTGACAGACTACTTAATCTAGTATTTACCCATAAAACATAAAGGAAGTGTCCTAGCAGAAAGTTAATTGGACCACCTTTACATTCCTGAGAAAAATAAACCCACATTACGACAACTGGCACAAAGGCACCTATGGAACTGAGGATATTAGCAAAAATAAATGTAATATTGAGACATGATTGGGAAGGATAGGAAGTATTCTTCTATATGGGCTATCTTAGTGAGCCCATGTATCTGGTAACTTTGCCTACTATCGTATTAATATCCCCTGCTCTGAACATTGATATGTTGCTGACCTCTAATTGCAACAATTAGAATATGTGCTGTTATTAGTTTTCTGGCCCCTATTTTGAGACTGACTGACTTATTTATTAATTTGCTCTGAACATCTCCTATGACTGCATGCTAAACCTCAAAACTTATTTATAAAATCTTAATTGATCTGATATTGGTCCATTTTCATATTTTGTCTGTACCCTTCAACTGTGACTCCCTGTGGACCAAAATTTCTAGCATATGACAGTAGTTTGCCTTTCTTTTCTTCCTACCAAGTGGAAGCTCACATTTCCATACACTACACTCAATATGCACTCAATATCCCCAAGCAAAATCTAGGAGCATAGAGATTTATCAAGATAAAGATTAGCTCTATATTTCACATGTATATAAAAATGTACAGTGAAATGCGTCATATGCTTCTAATCAAATCAGCGAGCATAGGCTGGGAAACCCACAAGTGCCACTACACTTCTGGCGCCAACAGGCACTCCCGTAACTCACTAATCTTAATCATATGCTTTTGGAATGTGGGAGGAAACTGTGGCACCCAGAGAAATCTCTCTCTGTCATGGGGGGAGATGTACAAACTCTTTACACCCAGTGGGGTGGGGGGAGGGAGAAGCGTAATCAAATCCTATCATTCAGATGGGGCTGCCCCAACCGCGCACACGGTTTGTTCAGAGAGTAGAAAAAGAGGTTGGCAATAAAAAGTTGTGTTTTATATCCAACTGATAAATTGTTCTCTTTCATAGACAATCAACTGATCAAGGGAGCAGAGGAAGGTAGCCAAATACATTCAACATTTGACCCATGTTTGGATTGCTGTCCAGGTACATATTTGCCTACCTACATTAATGACACAATCATTATGCAGGATCCCTTTCCAATTAAGATTGAAAGTTCAAAGTAAATTTATTATCAAACTGCATACTGTATATATGTCACTGTATACAACAGATTTGTTTTCCTGCAGACATGCACAGTATATGCAAGAAACACAATAGGATCAATGAAAACCACACCCACCAGGACAGACAAACAACAAACTGCAAATATAAAAGAGAAAAAAAAATCAAAAATAAATATCAACAACATGAGATAAAGAGCCCTTGAAAGTGAGTCCATAGGTTGTGGGAACAATTCATGGTGGGGAATATGATGTGATCCCCTCTGGTTCAAGAGCCTGATGATTGAGGTGTAATTACTATTCCTGAACAAGGTGATGTGGGTCCTGGAACTCCTGTACTTTCTCCCAGATGTCAGCGAGAAGAGAGCATGGCCTGGATGGTGGGGGTCCTTTCTTTCTTTCTTTTCAAATATTTTTATTATTATTATTATTATTCAAAAATACACAGGTACATCTAAGTTACAACACTTACAATGCCTCAAAAAAAATTATCTTAAAGATTGAAATTTTTTGTGAATTAAAAAAAAACCCTACTAAGCAAGAAAAGTGAGAGAAAAAAGAAACCCATTGGGGGTACAACCCCGGAGCCATGCGTCACACAGAGAGCTTCTAAAAATAAACATCAAACCGCCAACAAGAAGAAAAAATATATCAAAACAAAATTTACACTTAGATCGTGGAGGAAATCTATCAGTTAACTGAAATGATAATAACGAGCAAATAAGCCCCATCTCAAAATCAAATAAAGGTTCAAAGATTCGACTTCTAATTTTCTCCAAACTGAGACACAACATCACTTGAGAGAACCATTGTGACAAAGTAGATGGTGGGGGTCCTTGATGACAGATGTTGTTTACCTGCATCAACACTCTCTGTAAGTGTGTTCCAAGGTGGGGAGGGCTTTACCTGTGTTGGACTGGGCCGTATCCGCTACTTTTTGTAGGGCTCCATATTTGCTTAACACTTGGTAAATTATAACACCGTATTTTTACAACTTGCAAATATAAATGCATAGAAAACATTAAACACATCTTGTGGTCTCTCATTGCATATTGGACCCTCAATGTTGAACTTGTAAGTTTTTAGTAACACACGGTTTCAGTTGCAGTTTGCTCTGCCAATCGCACGAAGTATGAGAGTGTACACTCAGCATTTTCTGGATAAAGTCTCATTACAGACAGTATTTCCGCAATGAGCTTGAATGGTGTCCATCGCTGCAATTCACACAACGTTCTTCCAGCTCCCAGTACTGATTGTGCCAAATATTTTCATCCACTTTTTGAGCTTCCATTTAGTAACTGTACAGTGTCATTTGCAGAATTTACTTTAAAGAAATCTTAGCAACACTACCAAAAGTTGCTAGCATTACTTTAGAAACATCTATTTTTTAATGTATGTAATTTCTGTGAACTGGATCTTTTTGGCAAGGCAAATGTTTATTTACAATTTCTATTTGCCCTTAAGAAGGTGATTATAAACCATCTTCTTGAGCGTCAATAATCCTTTTGTGCTGATTGGTAAATTGTTCCAAGATTTGGATTCAGCAATGAAAAAGGAATTATAATATCTACAGTATCTAACTTGGATGAGAACTTGTAGACAATGGTATTCCCACAGGCCCCCTTCTCACCACTTTCCTGGTGGTTAAGCTTGTGGGGTTTGGATGTTTTACTGGAATAGCGGAGGTAAGTAACTACAGTGCATTTGTACTTCTGCCACTTTGGGCCAGTAGTGTTTAGGGCCAACACGAGGAAATCTGCAGATGCTGGAAATTCAAGCAACACACACAAAATGCTGGTGGAACACAGCAGGCCAGGCAGCATCTATAGGGAGAAGCACTGTCGACGTTTTGGGCCAAGACCCTTCAACAGGACTAACTGAAAGAAAAGATAGTAAGAGATTTTGAAGTAGGAGGGGGAGGGGAAAATGCAAAATGATAGGAGAAGACCGGAGGGGGTAGGGTGAAGCTGAGAGCCAGAAAGGAGATTGGCAAAAGGGATACAGAGCTGGAGAAGGGAAAGGATCATGGGACGGGAGGCCTAGGGAGAAAGAAAGGGGGAGGGGAGAACCAGAGGGTGATGGAGAACAGGCAGAGTGAGAAAGAAAAAAAGGGAGGGGGAAAACCCCCCCAAAAAACTAGATATATCAGGGATGGGGTAAGAAGGGGAGGAGGGGCATTAACGGAAGTTAGAGAAGTCAATGTTTAGGGTGTTTCAAGGGTGCCTATCACACAAGCAGCTTTGTACTTGTGCACAGTCAGTGCAGTGAGGATGGCTCCACAGACTGTGTGCTGTTCTACGTGTGAGATGTGGGAATCCTGCGAGAGCTTCAGCCTCCCGGATAACCACATCGGCACCAGGTGCACTGAGCGACGGCTGCTCAGAGAAAGTGTTAAGGAACTGGAGCTGCAGCTCGATGACCTTTGGCTCAAACGGGAAACTGAGGAGTGATAAGTAGGTGCTAAAGGGCGGTCATGCCTAAGCTGTGGTAGACAGGTACCTGGGTGACTGTCAGGAGAGGGAAAGGAAATGGGCAGCCAGTGCAGAGTACCCCTGTGGCCATTCCCCTCATTAATAAGTATACTGCTTTGGACACTGTCGGGCAGTGATACCGCAGTGATCAGGTCTCTCGCACTGAGTTTGGCACTGTGGCTCAGAAGCAAAGGGAGAGAAAGCGGACAGCAGTAGTGAAAGGGAATTAGACTCTGTGGATGTGATAGAGACACCCGGATGGGATATTGCCAGGGTCAGGATGCTTCCGGTTGGGTCCACAGCATTCTAAAGGGGTGGGTGAGCAGCCACCTTGGAACATGTTGGTACCAACAACGTTGGGAGGAAAAGGGAGGGGTCCTAAAGAGAGAATTTTGGGAGCTTAGGTAGTAAGCTAAAGAGCAGGACCTCCAGGCTGGCAATCTCTGGATTGCTGCCTGTGCCACATGCCTGTAAGGGTGGAATAGGATGATTTAGCAGATGAATGTGTGGCTGAGGAATTGGTGCAGGAGGCAGAGGTTCACATTTCTGGATTATTGAGATCTCTTCTGGGGAAGGTGTGATCTGTACAGAAGGGATGGTTTACATCTCAAACTGAAGGCCACCAATATCCTTGCAGGCAGGCTTGCTAGAACTGTTGAGGAGGGTTTAAATTAATCTGGCAGGGGGATGGGAAACAGTGATAGGGCTGAGAATGGGGTAGTTGGTACACAAGCAGAGGCAGTATGTAGTGAGACTCAGGAACTTCAGGCAGGTGATAGGGCAAAATTGCTGTCAGTGGAATGAGTTGCAGTGTAACAAAGGCACAAAATCGAAATGGGTGATGAATTCAGGACTGAAGATGTTATATTCAAATGCACACGGTATATAAAATAATGAAGATAATCTTGTAGCGCAGTTCGATATTGGCGGGTATGACATTGTGGGCATCACTGAGTTGTATATTGTATCCACAGGAAAGACAGGTAGGTTGGGGACGGGGGAGGATTTCAAAATGCAGGTAGTTTGGGAAAAACAGGTTGGTGCTGATTTTGGATCCCAAGCTAGAGAATTTGTAGAATGCTTATGGGATGGCTTTTTAGAGCAGCTTGTGCTTGAACCCACCAGGGATCAGCTACTCTAGATTGGGTGTTGTGTATTGAACCAGATTTGATTAAGGAACTTAAGGTAAGGGAACCCTCAGGAGTAAGTGAACATAACATGATAGAATTTACCCTGTAATTTGAAAGGGAGTAGCTAAAGTCAGGTATATTAGTATTACAGTGGAATAAAGGAAATATAGAGGCATGAGAGTAGGATTAGCCAAAGTTGATTGGAAGGGGATGACGGCAGAGAAGCAAAGGCTGGAGTTTCTGGGAGCCACTCAGAAGGTACAGGATAGCTACATCGTAAAGTAGTAGTATTCTAAAGGCAGGTTGACACAACCATGGCTGACAAGGGAAGCCAACATGAAAGCAAAAGTGAGGGCATATAATACACAAATCTTAATGGGATGTTACACGATTGGGAAGGTTTTAAAAACCAAAAAAAGGCAACGAAAAAAAGCATAAGAAGCGAAAAGATGAAATATGAAGATAAGCTTCACAATCAGATCAAAGAGGATTTCAAAAAGTTTTTCAGATATATAAAAACTAAAAGAAAAGTGAGATTAGATAGCGGACTGCTGGAAATGGGGGACAAGGAAACGGCGGATGAACTGAATAAGTATTTTGCATTAGTCTTCACTGTGCTAGCAGTATACCAGAAGTTTGAGAGTGTCTGTGGGCAGGAGTGAGTGAAGTTGCCATAACTAGGGAGAAGGTGCTTGGGAAGCTGAATGGTCTGCAGGTAGATAGGTCACCTGGACCAGATAGACTCCACCTGAGGGTTCTGAAAGATGTTTCTGAACAGAATGTGGAGGCTTTAGTAATGATCTTTCAAGAATCACTAGTTTCTGGCATGGTTCCAGAGGACTATAAAAATGCAAATGTCATTCCACTCTTCAAGAAGAGAGGGAGACAGAAGAAAAGAAATTATAGGCCATTTTAGCCTGACCTCAGTGGTTGGGAAGATGTTGGAGTCGATTCCTAAGGATGAAGTTTCTGGGTACTTGGAGGCACAAGATAAAATGGGCCACAGTCAGCATGGTTTCCTTAAGCAAAAATCTTGCCTGATCAATTTGTTGGAATTCTTTGAAGAAGTACCAAGCAGGATAGACAGAGGAGAATCAGTGGATGTTGTTTACTTGGATTTTCAGAAGGCCTTTGACAAGGTGCCATACAAGGCTCTTTAACAAATTAGGAGCCAATGGTATTACAGGAAAGATACTAGCATAGATAGAGCATTGGCTGATTGGCAGGAGGTAAAGAGTGAGAATAAAGGGAGTCTTTTTTTGATTGGCTGCCAGTGACTAGTGGTGTTCCACTGGAGTAATTGTTGGAACTTCTTTTTAAGTTATATATCAATGATTTGGATGACGGAATTGATGGTTTTGCAGCCAAGTTTGCAGACGATGTAAAGATCGGTGGAAGGGCAGATAGTTTTGAGGAAGTAGAGAAGCTACAGAAGGACTTAGAGAGATGATGAGAATAGGCAGAGAAGTGGCAGATGAAATACAGTGTTGGGAATGTATGGTCGTGTACCTTGATAGAAGGAATAAAAGCATAGACTGTTTTCTAAATAGGGAGAAAATTCAAAAAATCCAAGGTTCAAAATGACTTGGGAGTCCTCACGTAGGATTCCTTCATGGATAACTTGTGGGCTGAGTCAGTGGTGAGGAAGGCAAATGCCGTGTTAGCATTCTTTTCAGAGGACTAGAATACAGAAACAAGGATGTGATGCTAGCGCGTTATAAGGCATCGATGAGGTCTCACTTGGAGTATTGTGATCTGTTTTAGGGCCCTTGTCTAAGAAAGGATGTGCTGACATTGGAGAGGTTCAAAGGAGATCAAGAAAATTATTCCAAGCTTGAAAAGCTTATCATATGAAGAGCATTTAGTTGCTCTGGCCTGTACTAGCTGGAATTTAGAAGTATGAGGGGAGATCTCATTGAAACGGTTTTTTTGCGTCACCATACTTTTCAATCCTTAATATTGTTTTTTTTTCTCTTTTGAGACATTGTCTGTGTTACTTACTTCGATGTACTCTTGTATTTTGGATAATAATAATAAAAAGATTTGAAAAGAAAAAAGAAACCTATTGAATGTTGAAAGGCCTAGATAGAGTGGACGTGGAGAGGATGTTTCCTATAGTGAGGGATCCTAGTACCAGGGGGCTCAACTTCAGACTGGATGGATGTCCATTTAGAAGGGAGATGAGCAGGAATTTCTTTAGCCTGAGGATGGTGCATCTGTGGAATTCATTACCACAAGCAGCTGTGGAGGCCAGGTTATTGAATGTACAGTACTTAAGACAGAGGTTGAAAGCTTCTTGACAAGTCAGGGCATGAAATGTTACGGGGAAAAAGGCAGGAGAATGGGATTGAGAGGTAATAAATGTGTTGGACATGACCAAATGGCAGAGCAGACTCGATGGGCTGAGTGGCCTAATTCTATAATGACTTATGGTCTTGAGGGTAACTGGAACTGCAGCCATCCAGGCAAATGCTCAACCCAGCTCCCATATTTGTTTCCATGTTCCTTCTTCCTTCTCTATCAGATTCCATCATCTGCAACTCATTGTTGTCTCCACTTGTCATCGCTCAGCCTCTGTCACTATTTCTACTCTCTCCTCCTCTTCTTACTAACCCCTCCTCATCTGGATCCACGTAACATTTCCCAGTTCTTATTCCATCCCTTCTCATCAACATTTTATACTGCTCATCACCCCTTTATCTTTCAATCCGGACAAAAGGTCTTGACCCAAAAAGTCGACTGTATTTCCCTCCACAGATTCTGCCTGACCCACTGAGTTCCTCCAGCAGTTTACATTTTTTATCTTCCACACCTTGTGTCCTCAACATCACAAACCCCTGACTGATAGTATTGTTGGACCACTATCATTACAAAAGGAACTAAGACAGGCAGTAAATATTTAATGTGTCTGCAACCTATGATTAAAGTTTTGAAGTCAAGAGACAATTTATGTTACAGTGTAAAATAACAAGCAGGAATCTCAAAATGTGAACTGGAATTGGATAGTCAGAAATTAAAAAATTGTTAAACTTAAAATTAATAGAAGATGCTGATTGGTATTGCTATCAGTGGAGAAGTGGGGGAAAGCTAAATATAAGCAAAATGCTTAAATGTCACCTGTATTAAGTTAAATTCTTGAGCATGGTCCAAACAAAGCTCATATTAAGCGGCAGGCAACTGGTGTAATTCTTCAGAATCAGCAGCAGAGGGCAGAGGAGCTCCACTGCCCATGCTACTGTTGCCAAGTCCCTTCTGCAGTGGAAAATTGTAGAAACATTTACCAATGAACGGGAATAATTGCCATCATGAAGAAATTTGAGGTTAGGAACAATTTGTATTCATGAAAGGGAGTGGCACATTGCATTGTAGTAGGAAGGTTCAGTGCGAGCAGACTGAAAATATGAAAAGTACAGAAAAATAATTGGTATCTGACTATCGGTAAACTCAATGTGATGAACCGCTTTTGAATATGATACAGTGAAAGCACATGAATATATTTAATACTCTTGGTTATGAGATAATCAGTAAAAATAAGGAAACTAAAAAGGTGGTAGGCAGGCAGTATGGATTATAGAAGACTATAGAGGAATTCTTATCAATAGAGAGCTTGTTCTTCAGAAGACAAAGAATCCATTTGAAGAATAAAACAAAAAGGAAACTAGTTATTCTAATGCCATTTTTTGTTTTTAAAAAATGTTATTTATTAGATATAACTGCATATTAATCTTCCTTTGGCGCTGCAGCAGCATCTTTGATAAAGATTAGTGAAAAGTATCATTTTTCTTCCAAGGGCAGATTTTCCATTTGGTCGCCAATCAACCCCACCTTTCCTCTTACAATCTTTTCCTTATTCACAAACGAGAGAATCTGCAGACGCTGGAAATCCGAGCAACACACACAAAATGCTGGAGGAACTCAGCAGGCCAGGCAGCATCTGTGGAGAAAAAGTGCAGTCGATGTTTCGAGCCGAAACCTATTCGTGTATCATTTTAGATTCCTTCTTATGTTTGTTGCCAGTCTTTTGTCATGTTATCCACTACCCTCATTTCTCTTTTTTCCACTTTCCTTCTAAATTATTTGTAGCTGCTTGGAACTTATTTACACTCAGTGATCACTTTATTACACCTCGTTAATGCAAATATCTAATCAGCCAATCATGTGCCAGCGACTCAATAAATAAAAGCACATAGACATGGTCAAGTGGTTCAGTTGTTCTTCAGACCAAATCCCAGATGGGGAAGAAATGTAATCTAAGTGACTTAGACCGTGGAATAGTTGTTGGTGCCACATTGAATTGAATTGACTTTATTACTTACATCCTTCACATACATGAGGAGTAAAAATCTTTACGTTACATCTCCGTCTAAATGTGCAATTTATAGTAATTTATAATAAATATTATGTACAATAGGACAGTCAATACAATATAGAAATACAATTGTATTATCGTGAGTTAATCAGTTTGATGGCCTGGTGGAAGAAGCTGTCCTGGAGCCTGTTGGTCCTGGCTTTAATGCTGCCCGTTTCCTGGATGGTAGCAGCTGGAACAGTTTGTGGTTGGGGTGACTCGGGTTGCCAATGATCCTTTGGACCCTTTTTACACACCCGTTTCTGTAAATAGCCTGAAAAGTGAGAAGTTCACATCCACAGATACACTGGGCTGTCCGCACCACTATCTGCAGAGTCCTGTGATTAAGGGAGGCACAGTCTCCATACCAGACAGTGATACTACCAGTCAGGATGCTCTCAATTGTGCCCCTGTAGAAAGTCCTTAGGATTTGGGAGCTCATACCAAACTTCAACCGTCAGAGGCAAAAGAGACACTGTTGTGCTTTTCTTACCACACAGCCAGTATGCAGAGACCACACAATGTCCTCAATGGAGTGTATGCTGAGGAACTTAAAGCTGCTCACTCTCTCAACCCCAGATCCATTGACGTCAATAGGGGTTAGCCTGTCTCCATTCCTCCTGTAGTCCATAACCAGTTTCGTTGTTTTTGCGACATTGAGGGAGAGGTTGTTTTCTTGACACCATTATGTCAGGGTGATGACTTCTTCTCTGTAGGCTGCCCTTGAGATAAGGCCAATCAATGTAGTATCGTCAACAAATTTAATTAGCAGATGGTGGGTGGCAACATAGTCATAGGTATAAAGAGAGTAAAGGAGGGGGCTTAGGACACAGCCCTGAGGGACACCTGTGTTGAGGGTCAGAAGGGCAGAGATGAGGGAGCCCACTCTTACCACCTGCTGGTGATCTAGCAGGAAGTCCAGGATCCAGCTGCACAAGGCAGGGTGAAGGCCTGGGATGGCTAGAGTATCTCAGATGATTTCCTGGGATTTTCATGCACAACAGTCTCTAGCATTTACAGAGGATGGTGTGGAAAAACTAAAAATATCCAGTTTTTTTTTAACATTTCCAAGTTTATGGAGACACAGAAGAGTGCAGGTGCTGGAATCTGGATCAACTCTGCAGGTCAGGCAGCATAAGGAGGGAAATGGCCAGTCAATGTTGTAGGTTGAGACCCATCTCCTGGACTATTGATTTCAGCTGTTCTTCAACCATTTTCAAATGTACGTCCATTTAAAAAATATTTCTGACTTCCTGTTCTGCCTGCCAATCTGAATTACTTCTCATTTATCCAAGTTACACCATAGCTGCCATGTATTTGACCATTCACTCATTTAACCAAATTGCCTTGAAACTTTCTTAAAAATATACCATAGCAATTATTTTATTACAAAACTTGGGAATATCACAATTGATTTCCTAGCATTTAAAAAATAATGTGGAAGATTGTGAGTCATACACGTTAGTCAAAAACAGTTGAAAGGCAGATCTTTTTTTTTTAAATGGTGAGATATTGAAAGATGGTAGAGGTCAAAGGGACCTACAAGTTCTCAGACATAAATCACTGAAAGTTAATGTGCCACTTTTCAGAATTAATCCCATATACAGTACCTTAAGTTCTATCGTTTAAACTAAGGTGAGTGTAAACCCAGCCTGTTTAATCTCTCTACACACACAAAACCCACCATCCCAGAAATCAGTCTGGTAATCCTTCAACTCACTCCCTTAATTAAAGGTACATTCTTCCTTAGGTGGATGGAACAGATCTTTCTGAGCTAATTCTGTGAAGGGACATGAGGGTGGCCCCAAAACATTTAAGGGGCTAAGTGGCTTCATTTTGCTCTCGCCTATCACTAATTTTTTCTTTGATTCCAAAACAACAAATACATTTTTAAACAATTAAGTAAATGGTAATTAAACATCCCAAAGCACCTTTCATCCAATACAATTTTGAACTGGTCATTATTACACAGGAAGGCGCAGCAGCCAACTTACATACTGCAAAGTACCACTAGCAGCAAATTAGATGAATGACATTTCATCCTTTTGATGGAGGAGGAGAGCGTTGCTAAGAAAGCTTGCTTCCGTTCTTCATTGTTACATGGGATTTCTCAAGCCAACTGGAGAAGTAGTGATCATAGAAGTATAATTCCTAATTTCAAGCATTGCAGGAGAAGCTTCAAAGACCATGAACTTAATATCATAAGGAAAAGCAAAATAGCAGCCGTCCCTCTGTACTGCACAGGAGTATCTGCTGGATGTGTGTGCTTGGAAAGGATTAACGTGAACATAGTGACAGCGCAGAAAGAGGCCCTTTGGCCCATTATGTAAGTGTCAATCATGATGGCGATTAAAACTAATCCCATTTTGTCCCATATGGTCTATTTTCTAGTCCCTATCTGTTCATGTGTATAATAAAATACTTCCTAAAGGTTGCTATGGTGGTTGTTTCTACCACTTTCCCTAGCAGTGGGTTCCAGACAATTACCAATTTCTTTTCAAAGACAAAACTGCCTCATATATCTATTTAAAATTTTACTCTCTCACCTTAAACCTATGCCCCCTAGTATCAAATATTTCCGCCCTCGGAAAAAGACTGACCATCTATCCTGTCTATACCTCATAATTTTATATATCTGAACCCAATGCAATTTGCCTATCGCCAGAATAGGTCTATGGTGACTGTGATCTCACTGGCTTTTTACAGAGCCTTTAATCACCTGGACAAAACAGATACCCATGTCAGGATGCTGTTTATTGACTACAGCTCAGCGTTTAACACAATCTTTCCTACAGTTCTTATCAAAAAGCTCCAGAACCCTCTACCACTGGGATCCTTGACTTCCACACCAGAAGATCAGAAACAATATCTCCACCTTGCTGACAATCAACACTGGTGCACCTCAGGCATGTGTGCTTAGCTCACTTCTCTACTCTTTCTACACCCATGACTGTGTGGCTAGGCACAGCTCAAATGCCATCTATAAGTTTGCTGATAATACAACTATTGTTGGCAGAATTTCAGATGGTGACAAGAAGGCGTACAGGAGTGAGATATATCAGCTGGTTGAGTGGTGTCACAGCAGCAACCTTGCACTCAACATCAGTAAGACCAAAGAACTGATTGTGGACTTCAGAAAGGGTAAGACAAGGGAACACACACCAGTCCTCATCAAGGGATCAGAAGTGGGAAGTGTGAGCAATCTCAAGTTCCTGGGTGTCAATATCTCTGAGAGTCTAACCTGGACCCAATATATCAATGCAGCTACAAGGAAGGCACAACAACGGCTTATTTCATTAGGTGTTTGAGGAGATTTGGTATGTCACCAGAAACACTCTCAGATTTCTACTGATGTACCATGGAGAGCATTCTAAATTTCAAGTTGAACTCAATCATATTGTTATCACTGTCTCCTAAGAGTTCCTTTACCTTAAGCTCCCTAATCATCTCCGGTTCATTGCATAACACCCAATCCAGTACAGCTGATCCCCTGATAGGCACATCAACAAATCGCTCTAAAAAGCCATCTTGTAGGCATTCAACAAACTCACTCTTTGGAGATCTCTTACCAACCTGTTTTTCCCAATCTACCTGCATATTAAAATCTCCCATAGCTATCATAACATTGCCCTTTTGACATTCCTTTTCTATTTCCCATTATAATCTGTAGGGAGACCTGTGTATAACTGCAGTCAGGGTCTGTTTATCCTTGCAGTTTCTTAACTCAACCCACAAGAATTCAACATCATCTGATTTATGTCACATCTTTCTACTGATTTGATGCCATTCTTTACCAGTAGAGCCATGCCACCCGCTCTGCCTACCTTCCTATCCCTTGAATACAACCTGTAACCTTGAACATTCAGCTGCCAACTACAACCATCCTTCAGCCACGATTCAGTGATGGCCACAACATCATACCTGACAATCTGTAAAAATGCAACAAGATCATCCACCTTATTTCTTATACTCTGTGCATTGAGATACAACACCTTTAATACTGTATGTGCTACCCTTTTTCATTCTTCATCCCTAATGCACTAATACTTACCCTGCTAGCTGCTATTTTGTCCTATCATCTGCCTGCCCTGGCTGACAGTCTGACTGCCTGCTGTCTTTTCCTTTTTACCATCTGTCATATCCTCCTTCACTGCTGGCATAAATCCCCTGCTAAATGAGTTTAAACCTTCCTCGACAGCTCTAGCAAACCTGCCCATGAGAATATCGGTTCACCATGCATTCATGTGCAACCCATCCTTTTCAGCAGGTCATACCTCCCCCCAGAAGATATGCCAATAATCCAAGAGAAATAAACAGTAAGACAATTCAGAACTGTTATGTCCACAGTGCTTTCAAGCATTCAGGCTTATAGTTGCCAGAAATGACCAGGAGTGAAAATTAAATGATTTTACCACTTCAACAAGTTAGGAACTACAAAGAATGAGGTTATTGACAATAATCTCGAATATTACCTGGGTGTTACCTGGGTTTCAGCACTTAAGTTACAGAGAAAGGTTGAACAAGTTAGGTCTCTATTCATTGGAGCGTAGAAGGTTGAGGGGGGATTTGATCGAGGTATTTAAAATGTTGAGAGGGATAGATAGAGTTGACGTGAATAGGCTGTTTCCATTGAGAGTAGGGGAGATTCAAACGAGAGGACATGATTTGAGAGTTAGGGGGCAAAAGTTTAAGGGAAACACGAGGGGGTATTTCTTTACTCAGAGAGTGATAGCTGTGTGGAATGAGCTTCCTGTAGAAGTAGTAGAGGCCAGTTCAGTTGTGTCATTTAAGGTAAAATTGGATAGGTATATGGACAGGAAAGGAGTGGAGGGTTATGGGCTGAGTGCGGGTAGGTGGGACTAGGTGAGATTAAGAGTTCGGCACGGACTAGGAGGGCCGGAATGGCCTGTTTCCGTGCTGTGATTGTTATATGGTTATATGGTTATTACAATGAAAATGAAGATCGGAGGATGCAATTGTCGAAACTTGTATAAAGGCAGACTATTATCTACACAAGGTGTCTACACTGATTTTGTTCATTTACAGTCAATTGAAGGAACATGGTTGATAACCATAGGGAACTAATATACTGTTTTATAGTACTATGGTAGTATTGATAGTGTTCTAGTTTGTACTGCATTTCATTTAAGTACGTAATTTGTTACTCAGTTAAACAAGTTTGTTTTTTTAAAATAATTTTTGAACTATTTACATGAAACTTCAGCTAATTGGGGCAGCCACTTGATTGTGCCAAAATGTTCTAGTCCTATGTGCCTCAATTAACTGGAATCAACTGTACTGCAGACAGTAAAATTATAACAGGATTTTCCCCCTAAAATTTGTGATTCCTTTGTCTGCAGCTTATGAATTCAACTATCTAGGAGGAAGCATGCCTGATGCACATGAAGATTCTGAATGTAGAACTAGGACAGTAGGACTTAGTGATCAAATGCTTGTGGAGGAATGTGATCCTGAATGTCAATTCCATTATCCAGGTACATAATAATTCTTATAACAAGATTACTTATCATACAGTGATAGTATTGTATACAGCCAAGGACGAAACAAAGACAGTAATCACCCACCTCTTGATTTTACAGTATAAACCAACATAGGCTCAGCATCAGCCTCCTATACTCCAAGGAAAATAGTCCAAATGTATTCAGTCACTCCTTATAACTCAAGCCTTTCAGTCTTAGCAATATCTTTCCTGCACCCTTACATCCTTCCTGTAGCATTGCCTCAGAATACAAGGACGTCCTGTTAGAACAGAGATGAGGAGAGATTTCTTTAGCCAGATGGCAGTGAAGCTGTAGAAATTATTGCCACAGACAGCTGTGGAGATTAAGTCATTGGGTATGTATAAAGAGGATGGTGATAGGTTCTTTATTAGTACAGACGTCAAAGGTTACGGGGAAAAGGCAGGAGAATGAGGTTGAGGGGGGATAAAAAATCCGTCAATATGGAATGGTGAAGCAGACTCGATGGGCCAAATGGCCCAATTCTGCTCCCACAAATATATACAATGTTCCTGAATGCAGGCTCACCAAAATCTTGTACAGTGGTAACATGATGTCTCAACTCATGTATTCAATGCCCTGATGATGAAGGCAAAAGTGCCAAACACCTCACTACCAGGGAATATGTGCTTGTATCTTTCATCTCTCTGTTTTGCAACACTCACTGGTGCCCTTCATTTGTATGTGTACGTCCTACCCTGGTGTAATTTCCCAGAATACAGTACTTTACATTTGTCTGTTCGATGTCATTGTAACTCATAATTCATCCTCAAGTTTCCACTGTGCATCGAAATCATGGTGATGTTATAACTAATACTGTATGTGTCCAGCAATAATGGAATCTGACTACATGAATAAATGTTTATTCGCCTGAGAATAAAATCACCTCTAATTGTAACTATTTACTACAGCTCTGCTGTTTTCAGTGTGTAGACGCAAGTGGAATGAGAAAAAGGGTTCATGCTTCAGCCCAGAGATCCTTCCTCAGAACTCGGAAGAGGGAAAACAAGGTAGTTTTAAGTTGGAGAGAGAGTAAGAGAGAGATGGAGAGAATGAAGGTTGATAGGTGTGTCCAGGGTTCACATGGTGATAAACTGTTGATGAAACCATTGGTAAATAGAAATAAAGATCAAAAGGGAAAGGAAGAGCCAGAGTAGAATAAGCAGACATCATTGCAGGGTGGAAATTGGCAGGGAAAGTAATCAAATTTTAGAATTCCTTTTGAATACAGGAAGCAGAACCAATACAATCATCAGTGTGGCAGGAGGGGGTCTGAGTAGGACTGAAACAAGGACAGTTCCATGTCTCCCACTGTAAGACAAATTTGGCCTCATATCTACAGCCTCAATTGTCCTCATTAATTTATCAATGGAATGGCTTCATCACCATGGCAAATCTATCAGAGCTGTTACCATTGTTCAAGCCATCCCTCCCCACCCTCTCTGCAATTTAAACATACATATTTTCACTTTTTCCCTGTTCAAAAGCAGGGGCTTTGAACGAAAGCATTAACTTAGCTTCTCTTTCCACAGATATTGCACAGCTGCTGAGAGTTTCCAGCATCTGCATTATTTGATTATCATCACATGTTGAATGATAACCAGATCATATTTTAGGTTGGCCATTTTAGTCCAGACTTCAGGTTCCATCAAGTCAATGTCATATCCATATTTGTGGGTAATTTCTTCAAAATTTAGATTAGACGATAGTTTATAAGTATCCTGACTCAGTTATTTTCCCGGGCATGTGGATTGCGAGATGCTGCATTATAGATGAATGAAAAGGTTCATAATTTGCTTATGTAGAGTACATGATACAATTTGTCCTCTTTCCAAAGGATTCATGTACAGATCATTTCTATCATGTAGTAAATAAATTGCAGTAAAAACATTGATAGTGTAGAGAGACAGGAACCTATCTGGGTGAATCATTGCATGTGCCACTTCAGTCAATTTTGCCTGCTACAAGCAAAAAAAAAGATACATTCTGTTCATCAGCTGCTTCATTGTTTGGATAGTAGATTCTATATGCCTTCAATATCACCCCTTTTTCACATAACTGTATCCTCTATAAAGATAATCCTACCCTGCAAGCCAATGAAATCCATAAATCCCCTTTCTCTTTTCCCTTCATTGTTATTGTAGTGCTCTTTACAAACTGCATTTGCCTGAGCCAGGGCTTCAAAGGGAGCATCAGTCCACTCAGTACATACTGCAGCCTCTTGAGTGTTCCCCTCATCCTACAGGCACTAATTCATAATTCCTAGAGAAGCATTGTTAATGTCCAAAATCTACCAAACCCAACTATGCATGTGAAACAGGTGGCATGGGTACTTTGGGTTGAATTTCTCCATCTTTCTTGAATCGTCATTAAGTGCATGAAAACAACATTGTAATTTCTTTTAAACCAATGGTTTGATTCTTCTAAGTTTTCAAAAAAAAAAATGTTTAGTTTTCAAAATTTACATTCTTGGGGAAATTATTTTTTGTTGTTAATAATAAACATTCTGATGCACAGTATAGAACAAATAGAACTCTTGAGGGTGCAGATTGATTTATGCTCAAAATGGTTTCTATATGTTTTAGCTTCTAGAAAGCCATCAGAAGACTACGAATATAGTAGCAACAATGCTCCATGCCTAGATGAAGTTCAACAAACATCAAATTTTCAGTTCAAAAGTGGAGAAATTATTCTATGTAATGACATATTTGATAACACAACCTCATCTCAGAGTTCTTACCAAGAACATTTCTCTCCTTTGCCAACTGATAGTTCAACACCAAGATCTGAGTCATCTTCACAAACGTCTTCAAGTTCAGAAATAGCTGAGGATTTTGGAAACAAGTCTGAATACTCTCTAAATAGCTCAATATCAAATGAAGCACTTCTGAACTTAATGCGGAGTTTTTTTGGAAATGTAGATGATGTTAAGTCTGTGAATATTTCAATCCTTCTGGACAATTCCCAGAGTGATGACTCAAGTAACAGCAATAATGTAAAATAAACTACCAACAGAATTTCTTACCAAATGAATTCTCCATTATCTTCTGAAGGACATTCTGAAAAGGAACTACAAAATAATTGTTATTTTTTGGATGGTAAAGACACCTTAACAGATGTGGAATCATCCATGGATTCATTTGCAAGAAACCATTCTAGCTTTGAACCAGAGCTTAATTCATTAAATCCCACAATGGTGATTGATTCAATTGACTGCTACTGTGCAAAGGACAAGGAACCATGTAGCAAAACAACTACAGTTAGATATATGTTTATGGATAGTGAAACTGAAGCTTAAAATACAGTTGTAGCTAAAATATACCAAAATCATTGAACTGCAATCAGTTTAATTTTATGGCTTAAGTAGAAATGATAAACAGGATAAAACTAATTTATTCTACTGACAGCCAACAGATAACTAAAAATCACTTAGTTTGACTTTTGTGTTATTCAGCCCACGGCTTGAATGTTTCTCTCAGTATTTGATGACAATACCCAGAACTCTATTGCCCGGAGCTCTGTTTTTGCCTGGCACATCACCTTCTAATTTAAAGGAATATTTTTCTCCACTTTGCTATTAACTACATGCAAGATAAGAAGGCAAGTCAAGTTCCAAATCTGCCTTCCTTGATCCATCTTTCTTCAGTTCTTTAGGATTCTGAGAAACCTGCCTGCATTCACTTTGATAATGATGGGAGGAACCCAAAATTAATGGATGCATGCAAAATACTTATTTCCCCTTATTTGTATCTCTTAGCTGTTGAAGACCTTGATCTTTGCATTACTTCAGTAAATATTCAATAATGACTTTTGATTATTAAGATCTTAACAAACTCTAATGATCTGCATTCTTGGCAGACAGGACTGGCTGTAGTGATTCAATTAATGACAATAAAAAAGTCATGATTGTTTACTGCCCATTTTTAATTATACCACTACATATTAAATTGAAATGTGAATTTCATTTTTGGAAAATAATGACAAACATAATCGATAATCGTATATGAACGTGCATTTGATAAATACACATTGCCATTATTTCTTCTCTCTCTTTATTACGGGATCATTTTTATCCAATATCCTTTTGGTATCTGAGACTCTCAATGTATTGCAGCATTATAGTTCACGGAGAAACAGTAACAGGCAGACTGATGCTGTATCATCCTGTATAATCAATTTGATTGGCACTGACTGATTTTCATAGAATATACAAGTAAAATATTGGGTGAGCTTTTTCATTTCAGATTTCCTTCTCTTTAAATCATGTTTTAATTTAAAGAGAAGGAAATCTGAAACAAAATTCAGAAACTAGGAAAACACAATTGATTCTCCCATTTGTAATTCCCAGTGAGGACTCAGCCAGTGTTGATGGTTTCACGGCTTTTGTATTCCATACCTATCCATTAGAGAAAAAACAGTAAAGATTACTAGCTGACAAGTTAAATTCATAGGCTGAGAGACCACACACATGCTACATTCACAGGCCTGTTTTCCAATTGGGTAGCTGTGGGATTACTATTGCTATAGTTGTTTGGAATTTTGTTGTAAATCCTCAGAATAATTATTTTCCTTCTGCCTTTCTTCAGCAACTTCCTTAAAAAAATGCGGTGAGTATCTCCTCCTTCCCGACCACAGCAGATAATGTTCTTGGTCAATCGTTAAAATATAATAGGAGTCCTAAGAGGGCTATATGGGAATTAGAACATATTTACAATGGTTCTGTAACAAATGTTAGCTCAGCTAATTTTGAAAGTTACAGTAGGACTAAATACTGCTATCAAGTATTAAAACTATCCAGGGCAGCAAAAGACTTCAGACAAAGACCAGCTCTCCAGAGGATCTAACATGGAAGAACTTGCTCTTTGAGATTTTTCAAAAAGAAGCACTAGTTCGGTTTAGAATGTAGGAGCCCCTCTGACATGTGTATATATAAAATACATGGCTGGAGATTGTAGAGTATATCAGTGCTGTGCTACAAAGACAGGATGTTTCAGAAGGCAAAGTAGAAATTTTCATGACTCAAGAAGATTTCAAAGTGGATTTCCTCATATTTTGCCTATTTCTAGTATCGGAACTGAACAATGAAGACTGACAATGTCCTTTCCAAACTTGCTGCAACATCCAAAACATGTAGCATGCAGCCAATCTCTCACTTAATTACAAAATACATGATTGCTCAGTTGCACAGATATGTGAAGAACTGATGAGGTTGTTCCTTGAAACAATACCATTTTATATCAACTAGCCAATGGGAATTAATGATTAAAGGGACATTTATTGATTTTATTTTAAGATCCCTTACTTACAACAGTATAAAAAAGGACGCAGCAGCTTTACTAAATGTGCCACTGCCACCTGTCATAGCTGGACAACTGTCAGCTGTATTTTTATGGCCTCCAGCTGTCTTGCAAGTCACGAGAGACATTATAGTTACAAAAATTAAATTGAATTCTTCCCTATTCTCTGGAAATTGTACAATATTCAAGAACAATCTCTCCCTTACTTATCCTAAGACTGATATTCCATAACTCTCACTTTTTTGAAAACTGGACTCTTTAATCTGGAACAGCACTTTCCTCTCTTATGCTGTCAATCTTTCTGTTCACTGTTGTTCTAGGCTCGTTTGCTGCAAAACTTGATAATTCTGCCTCTAAAGTGACCCTCCCTCTGTGTTCATGCCTGCTTCAGTCAGTTGCTGTGGTAGATGCAGACCTGGTGAAGACATGAAAACAGCTGACAGTAACGCTGCCAAAGCTAATTCCACGAGGAAAGTGCTTGCTTGATCACCAGGACTAGCCATTACCAGCACTCCCTTAGTTATGAAGGGCAGAAGGATCTGCTTAAAACCACACAGCAGCAGCACCCTTGGTTAAAATATTTGCTTATAATAAGGGCAGTCTGAGAAGAAGAAATCTGAAAATATCAAAAATGAAATTTGACCTGTTTTGGTTGCTACCAACTTCAACCTTAAGCTGCCTTGCCTATCTTTTGAAGACTATATTGGGTTTTCAGTGCTGGTTCTTCAAATGTGGTTGAAGTTCTGTCTCATTCCTTGTGCACCAGCTATGCCTTTGAAAGGAAGAAATATAAAGGACAATGTGAAAGCAAGACAAGTGGCATGTAGATTTCTTCCAACTTAAGTACATATCGCCCACAATGGAAAGATATTGCATTACACTGTCCCTTTAAATGGAGCGGTCCTTGATACATGACTCACTGGGGTTATTTAATTGCCTTCATTATTTTGAATAACCACGTTACTCAAATGCTAACAAGGGTGGTAAATGTTTATTGACAATCTCAAATAAAGATGTTCTATTGAAAATCTCAAAAGAAGAAGAATGAATGAATATAAAAGATGATGTAACTCTTTCACTTTTTCATGTATCGTGGAAATAAAATGGCACAGATTACCTCTGAATACTGAATGTCTTTGAAGTTTGCATGGTAATTTACTGAAAAATTATTTTTCTGCTGACACATGATTGCATTGTTAGATCCAGTTCAAACTGAACCATTAAGTTTGCTGATGTCACAACAGTGTCTGGCTTCATCAACAGGTGATGAGATAGCGTACAGAAAAGAGGCAGAGTGCCTGAAATAATGATGCAAGCACAACAACTTGAGTCTCAACGTTGAAAAAAAATTGAAAAGATAATTATGGACTTTAGAAAGGTGCAGACTGACCACTATACCCCGACCATCCATGTACCTATCCAAACTTCTCTTAATGTTGAAATCAAGCCTGCAAGTCACCCTCTCACGACCCTGAGTGAAGAAGTTTTCTCTCATGTTCCCTTTAAACTTCTCACATTTCACCCTTATCCCATGACTTCTGGTTGTAGTCCCACCCAGCCTCAGTGGAAAAAGCCTGCTTGCATTTATCTTATCTATACCCCACATAACTTTGTAAACCTCTATCAAATCTCCTCTCAATCTTCTACACTCTAAAGAATACAGTCCTAACCTATTCAATATTTCCTTATAACTCAGGTCCTCCAGGCCCAGCAACATCCCTGTAAACTTTCTCTGTACTCTTTCAACCTTGTTCACATCTTTTCTATACAGTAGATAGGTGACCAACACTGCACACAGTACTCCAATTAGGCCTCAACAATGTCTTATACAACTTCAATATAACATCCCATCTCCTGTACTCAGTACTTTGATTCATGAAGGCCAATGTGCCAAAAGCTTTCTTTATGACCCTCTCTACCTGTGACACCACTTTCAACAAATTATGGATCTGTATTGGTCAAGACTAATGTAGGTCCTTTACAGTCAGAAAGGTCAAGACTAATGTAGGTCCTTTACAGTCAGAATGGTCAAGACTAATATAGGTCCTGTACAGTCAGAAACAGGTGAATTGATCATAGGGAACAAAGACATGGCAGACCAATTGAATAACTACTTTGGTTCTGTCTTCACTAAGGAGGACATAAATAATCTTCCGGAAATAGTAAGGGACCGAGGGTCTAGTGAGATGGAGGAACTGAGGGGAATACATGTTAGTAGGGAAGTGGTGTTAGGTGAATTGAAGGGATTAAAGGCAGATAAATCCCCAGGGCCAGATGGTCTGCATCCCAGAGTGCTTAAGGAAGTAGCCCAAGAAATAGTGGATGCATTAGTGATAATTTTTCAAAACTCCTTAGATTCTGGATTAGTTCCTGAGGATTGGAGGGTGGCTAATGTAACCCCACTTTTTAAAAAAGGAGGGAGAGAGAAACCGGGGAATTATAGACCAGTTAGTCTGACATTGGTGGTGGGGAAAATGCTAGAGTCAGTTATCAAAGATGTGATAACAGCACATTTGGAAAGAGGTGAAATCATCAGACAAAGTCAGCATGGATTTGTGAAAGGAAAATCATGTCTGACGAATCTTATAGAATTTTTTGAAGATGTAACTAGTAGAGTGGATAGGGGAGAGCCAGTGGATGTGGTATATTTAGATTTTCAAAAGGCTTTTGACAAGGTCCCACACAGGAGATTAGTGTGCAAACTTAAAGCACACGGTATTGGGGGTATGGTATTGATGTGGATAGAGAATTGGTTGGCAGACAGGAAGCAAAGAGTGGGAGTAAACAGGACCTTTTCAGAATGGCAGGCATTGACTGGTGGGGTACTGCAAGGCTCAGTGCTGGGACCCCAGTTGTTTACAATATATATTAATGATTTAGACGAGAGAATTAAATGCAGCATCTCCAAGTTTGAGGATGACACAAAGCTGGGCGGCGGTGTTAGCTGTGAGGAGGATGCTAAGAGGATGCAGGGTGACTTGGATAGGTTAGGTGAGTGGGCAAATTAATGGCAGATGCAATTTAATGTGGATAAATGTGAGGTTATCCACTTTGGTTGCAAGAACAGGAAAGCAGATTATTATCTGAACGGTGGCCGATTAGGAAAAGGGGAGATGCAACGAGACCTGGATGTCATTGTACACCAGTCATTGAAGGTGGGCATGCAGGTACAGCAGGCGGTGAAAAAGGCAAATGGTGTGTTGGCATTCATAGCAAGAGAATTTGAGTATAGGAGCAGGGAGGTTCTACTGCAGTTGTACAAGGCCTTGGTGAGGCCGCACGTAAAATATTGTGTGCAGTTTTGGTTCCCTAATCTGAGGAAAGACATTCTTGCCATAGAGGGAGTACAGAGAAGGTTCACCAGATTGATTCCTGGGATGGCAGGACTTTCATATGAAGAAAGACTGGATCGACTAGGCTTATACTCACTGGAATTTAGAAGATTGAGGGGGCATCTTATTGAAACGTATAAAATTCTAAAGGGATTGGACAGGCTAGATGCAGGAAGATTGTTTCCGATGTTGGGGAAGTCCAGAACGAGGGGTCACAGTTTAAGGATAAAGGGGAAGCCTTTTAGGACCGAGATGAGGAAAAACTTCTTCACACAGAGAGTGGTGAATCTGTGGAATTCTCTGCCACAGGAAACAGTTGAGGCCGGCTCATTGGCTATATTTAAGAGGAAGTTAGATATGGCCCTTGTGGCTAAAGGGATCAGGGGGTATGGAGAGAAAGCAGGTACAGGGTTCTGAGTTGGATGATCAGCCATGATCCTACTGAATGGTGGTGCAGGCTCGAAGGGCCGAATGGCCTACTCCTGCACCTATTTTCTATGTTTTCTATGTATTCCCAGATCCCTTTGTTCTACCATACTCCTCAGTACCCAACCGTTCACTGTGTAAGACCTACCTTGCACTTGTCTGCATTAATTTCCATCTGCCATTTTTCAGCCCATTTTTACAGTTGATGCAGATCCCTCTACAAGCCATTATAGCCTTCTTCACTGTCCATTACACCCCCAATCTTGGTGTCAAATGCAAATTTGCTGATCCAGTTAACCACATTATCATCTAGATCATTGATATAGATGACAAACAACAACAGACCAAACATCGAACCCTGTGTCACACCACTGGTCACAGGCCTCCAGTCAGCAAGGCAACCATTTACTATCACTCTCTGGTTTCTCAAACAAAGCCAATGACCAAAGATTGGTTAGACATGAGCTACATATATATCAGTCTGATGGCCTGCTGCAAGAAGCTGTCCCGAAGCCTGTTAGTCCTGGCCTTTATGCTGTGGTACCGTTTTCCAGATGGTGGCAGCTGGAATAGATTGTGGTTGGGGTGACTCAAGTCCCCAATGATCCTTTGGGCCCTTTTTACACACCTGTCTTTGTAAATGTCCTGAATAGTGAGTGGGAAGTTCACATCTACAGACGCGCTGGGCTGTCCGCACTACTCTCTGCAGAGTCCTGCGATGGAGTTCGCAGTTCGCATACCAGGCAGTAATGCAGCCAGTCAGGATGCTCTCAGTTGTGCCCCTGTAGAAACTTCTTAGGATTTGGGGGCCCATACCAAACCTCTTCAACCATCTAAGGTGAAAGAGGCACTGTTGTGCCTTTTTCATCCCACAGCTGGGATGTATAGACCACGTGAGGTCCTCAGTGATGTGGATGCCGAGGAACTTAAAGCTGTTTGCCCTCTCAACCCCAGATCCATTGATGTCAATAGGGGTTAACTCATCTTCATTCCTCCTGTAATTAACAACCAGCTCCTTTGTTTTTACGACATTGAAGGAGATGTTGTTTTCTTGACACCACTATGTCAGAGAGATGACTTCTTCCCTGTAGGCCACTTCGTTATTGTTTGAGATTAGGCCAATCAATGTAGTGTCATCGGCAAATTTAATTAACAGAATAGAGCTGTGGGTGGCGACACAGTCATGGGTATATAGGGAGCAGAGGAGGGGACTCAGTACACAGCCCTGAGAGGCTCCTGTGTTGAGAGTCAGAGGGTTGGAGGTGAGGAAACCCACTCTTACCATCTGCCGGCGATCTGACAGGAAGTTCAGGATCCAACTGCACAAGGTAGGGTCAAGGCTGAGGTCTCTGAGCTTCCTGTTGAGCCTGGATGGAATTATGGTGTTGAATGCTGAACTGTAGTCCAAGAAAAGCATTCTTACATAAGCATCCTTCTTCTCCAGATGTGTAAGGACAGTGTGTAGAGCTGTGGCTACTGCCTCATCTGTCCAACGGTTGTGTCAGTAGGCAAATTGCAGAAATGTAGGAGGAATACCTTCCAATAACTTTCCCACAACTGATGTCAGACTTACTGGCCTATAATTTCCTGGTTTATGTTTTTTAAAACAGTGGAACAATATTGACTAACCTACAGTCCTCTGGTACCTCCCCTGTCACTAAGGATGATTTAAATATCTCTGCCAGGGCCTCAGCACTTGTCTCCCACAGGGTCTGAGAGAACACCTTGTCAGGCCCTGGGGATTTATCCACCCTGATTTGCCCAAGGGTAGCAAACACCACCTCCTCTGTAATCTGTACAGGGCCCATGAATTTGGTGTTGCTTTACCTCTCTTCTACAGACTCTGTGGCCATCTCCTGGGTAAATACAGATGCAAATAATTCTTTTAAGATGTCCCACCTGTTTTGGCTCCACACATGGATTGCCATTCTGGTCTTCCAGCGGACCAATTTTGTCCCATGCAATCATTTTGTTCTTAACATACAGTATCTGTAGAATCACTTAGGATTCTCGTTTACCTTGTCTGCTAGAGAAACTTCATGCCTTCTTTCTTTTGCCATGCAAGCGTTGTCTTGCATTTCTTATACTCCATGAGCACATCATTTAGAAACATAGAAAACCTACAGCACAATACAGCCCCTTCGGCCCACAATGCTGTGCCAAACATGTACTTACTTTAGAAATTGCCTAGGGTTACCCATAGCTCTCTATTTTTCCAAGCTCTGTGTACTTATTCAGAAGTCTCTTAAAAGACCCTATTGTTTCCGCTTCCACCACTGTCGCTAGCAGCCTATTCCACGCACACACCACTCTCTGAGTAAAAAATTACCCCTGACATCTTCTCTGTACCTGCTTCCAAGCACCTTAAAACTCTGCCCTCTCATGTTAGCCATTTCAGCCCGGGGAAAAAGCCTCTGACTATCCACACAATCAATGTCTCTCATCATCTTATACACCTCTAACAGGTCACCACTCATCCTCCGCTGCTCCAAGGAGAAAAAAGGCAAAGTTCACTCAACCTATTCTCATAAGGTATCCTCCCCAATCCAGGCAACATCCTTGTAAATCTCCTCTGCACCTTTTCTATGGTTTCCACATCCTCCCTGTAGTGAGGTAACCAGAAGTGGGGTCTGACCAGGGTCCTATATAACTGTAACATTACCTCTCAGCTCTTAAACTCAATCCCACAATTGAAGAAGGCCAATGCACAGTATGCCTTCTTAACCACACAGACAACCTGTGCAGCA
The DNA here is from genome assembly GCF_048418815.1 of Hemitrygon akajei. Lineage (NCBI taxonomy): Eukaryota > Metazoa > Chordata > Chondrichthyes > Myliobatiformes > Dasyatidae > Hemitrygon > Hemitrygon akajei. The sequence continues at coordinate 45,250,668 of NC_133135.1, read as the reverse complement.
GGTTCCTACTTGCCTATAGCTGATACGCACCTGCTTTTTGCTCTTAGCGGAGGCCTCTATATCTCTTGAAAATGAAGGATCCCTACACTTGTTACCTTTACCTTTGATTCTGACAGGCACATACAAGTGTTACGTCTGTGCTCCCCCCCCCTTTTTGAGAATCGCAAGATCGTTATTAAGTCAGGTCAGGAGACCCAGGAAATGAGAGAGAGACGTTTAAAATGTCCTGGCCCCAGCGATACAAAGCCACGAAACAGGTCATTGTCTTTTGGAGACGGAATTGTGTATTGAATACTGTACGATTCATCGAAGCCCCCAGGCAATGAACCGAGGGGGGCTGGTGGAGGGATTGCATCATCCCAACCTGATTGACATCTGAGACCCTGTGAGTCAGGATAAAAGAGGGTCTGGGGATCAGCCCCTTCAGACGCACCAGAAGAAATGCTAGAACTCCTGTAACAGCGTAATAGCGAAAGCCGGTGGAAAAGCCCACGTGCGTCCTTTTCCATTTGCCTCGGAATTGGTGGGCCTTTACCACGGAAGCACGGCTTTAGCTAACCACAAAGGGGAAATCAGCCCCCAACGACTCTCGAAGGATTGACATCATAAAAGGAATGGGCAAGTTAAACCTCCGTCTTTCTCTCCAACCAAAAGCTGCAGCTTGAATAAACTAAAGTGACTTTTATATTTCCATCGGACAATACATTATCCCCTAGACAACGATAGAGCTATTTCTTATTGATTAGTATTATACCCGCGCTTTTAGATTTAGTATTGACAACGTATATTATATGTATGTTTGCATTGATATTATTTTTGTGTATTTTTATCAATAAATACCGTTAAAAATAGTACCATCAGACTTCAACGGACCTCTCTATCTTTGCTGGCAAGTGACCCAGTTACGGGGTACGTAACACAAGCTTTGTACTCTCAAAATTTCACCTTTGTAGGCCTCCCCACTTACTAAGTACACCTTTGCCAGAAAATAGCCTGTCCCAATCCACACTTGCCAGATCATTTCTAATACCACAAAATTGGCCTTTCTCTGATTTAGAATCTCAACCCACAGACCAAACCTATCTTTTTTCATATTTACTTTGAAATTAGTAGCATTGTGGTCAGTGGATGCAAAGTGTTCCGCTACACTGTCTTCTGTCACTTGCCCTGACTCATTCCATAACAGCAGATCCACTGGCACACTCTCTCGGTGGGACTTCTATTTACTGATGAAAGAAACTTTCCTGAACGCATTTGACAAACTCCCACTAGTTACCTTACAGTATGGGATGCCCAGTCAATATGTGGAAAGTTATAATCACCTCACAACAACCTTATTTTTCTTGCAACAGTCTACAATCCCCTTACAAATCTGTTCTTCTAAATCCCTAGGACTGTCGCGAGGTCTGTAATATAGCTCCATTAACATGATCATACCTTTCTTATTTCTCAGTTCCACCCATAACGCCTCACGAGTCGAGTTTTTCAGTCTGTCCTAACAGAGCACTGGTGTGACATTTTCCCTGACTAGTAACACCACCCCTCTTCCTTTAATTCCCCCCCCCCCCGTCATGTCTAGAACAACGGAACCTCGAAATATTGAGCTGCCATTCCTGCCCCTCCTGTAATCATGTCTCACTAATGGCTTCAATGTCATAATTCCAGGTGTTGATCCATGCCCTGAGCTCATCCACCTTTCCTACAATACTTCTTGCATCAGTCTGTGAGATATGACAGGTCAAGTACCTATTGAAATACTTCTTAAATGTGCTTAGTCGACCACCCTTTCACACACTAAATGCAGATCCCTACCGACCAAGTTCCTCTCTAATCATAGAACCACAGAACACTACGGCACAGTACAGGCCCTTCAGCCCTCCATGTTGTGCCAACCCATATAATCCTTTAAAAAAAGTACTAAACCCACACTACCCCATAACCCTTCATTTTTCTTTCATCCATGTGCCTGTCATTGCAGTTAACACTTTAAATCTGTGACATTTAGTTATGCTTCAGAAATTAGGTCTGCCGTATAAAGGTTTTTAATGATTTTATACACAGATATTTGTTGTCAAATAGTAGTAAGCTTATTTTGAACGGAAAAAAGATTGACAACCCATTTTAGTACTTCATTCACAATACATAAATATTATTGCAAAGTAGTAACTTAGCACAGTACATCCACTTAATCAAACCCTGCACAGAAACAGACTGCACAAACTATTACTGGCTCCTTAACAAACAATAACCACTGAAAATACTTTGCACTAATCAGGTTAACCAAACCATTTGTAATTTATTTTGTGTACTGGCAGATGAGACATTAACTGAATTTGTGAACCTCCCAAAAAAAAAAGAAAAAAGGAGACAAAAAAATTGTTCCTAGTAATTTGATGACATAATGATTTTATCGGCACTATGAACGTGAATTTGAATATTTGATGCACAACTTCCAAAAATATGGTGATTCTACAGCAATTGTGCAATTTGCAAAATGATGTGCAATTTGGTTGTCACACCTTCTGAAGGGCATAATTGCTTTGGAGAGGGACTTCACCAGGACGTTGCCTGGGAGGGAGCATTTAAATCATGAAGGAAGACTGGATGGATTGGCTTTGTTTGTCTTGAAGTGGAGGAGGTGGAGAGGGGACCTAATAAAAGTATAAAGAATTATGAGGGACATAGGTAGGATAGAAGAATGAAAACTTTCTCCTCACGGAGATGTTAAAAATCAAAATTAAATTTATTATCGCTGACTTAATGATGTGAAATGTGTTGTTTTACAGCAGCAATGCAGTGCAAAGGCATAAATTACTAAAGTAAATGAATAGTGGAAAAAAAGATGAGGTAGTGTTCATGACTTCATCAGACCATACCAAAATCTAGTGGAATGGAGTACCTGTTTCTGAATTGATGAGCAGGGGTTTTCAGGATCCTGTCCAGGGAGAAAGGTAGTGCAGCATTTTTTAGTAATGAGGAAAGGGCACGTTGGGGATGCTGAAGATCCTTAGTATGCTGCGTCTTTAAGAACTACTTGTGGTGTAGGGACTTCTGCCTTAATAGAACTGGCTGTATCTACAGTACCCTGCAGCCTCTTGAAATCCTATGCACTAGAACTTCCATACCAGTGTGTGATGTAACTAGTCAGAATGCTCTCTGCCATGCATTTATAGAAATTGGTAAGACTTTGGCAACAAGTCTTATCTCTTCAATATCTAATGAAGTAGAGATACAGGTGTGCCTTCATTTTGATTTGCATCAATGTTTTGGGCCCAAGGGTGATCCTCCAAGATGTTGACACCCAGGAACTTCCAACGCTGACCATTCAATGAGTACTGGTGTGTGTTATCCTAACCTGCCCTTGCTGAAGTCTGCAATCAATTTGTTGGTCTTGGCAACATCGAGTGTGAGGTTGTTGTTACAACACTACTTAACCAACCCACCTCACTCCTGTATATGTCACCATCTAAGATTCTACCTATATCAGAGGTGTCTGTCACAAATTTATAGAGTCATAAGTTTAGAGAGATTAGAGACATCAACTTATGATAAGGAATAAGAGGTTCAAAGGGAATCAAGTACATGGGTGAATAGGATTAGTGAAGATGGGGACTTGATTGATGGCACAAAGATTGTGTATCAAAGAGTGATTTGAGCTGTGCGATTCTATGACAGCTCTCTAACTTTCTTTGAAAAGGATTCTCTGCCTTTGCTCTGTCCTGTCCAGTCCTAGGGCATGAACAGGTGTCTCAGAGTGCAGCATAGTGTGCTCCTCCTCCATTAGGCATTTTCACTGACACACAAGGCTCATGGATTAGAAAAGAGTTTGGGAAGGGCAGATATCAGGGAAAAGGGTGGGATTCAAGGACTGGGATTCATGGGAGAAAGGTAGTGCAGCATTTTTTTGCAATTTTTGGAGGAAATTACTGCAGGGTAGACAAAGAAGATGCAGTAGACTTGGTGTACTCAGATTTTCAGAAGGCCTTTGACAAGTTGCCGCACATGAGGCTGTTTGGCAAGATAAGAGCCCATAGAATTATAGGAAAGTTACTAGCATTGGTGGAACATTGGCTGATCGGCAGAAAACAGAGAGTGGGAATAAAGGAATCCTACTCTGGCTGGCTGCCAGTTACCAGTGGAGTTCCACAGGGGTCAGTGTTGGGGCCACTGCTTTTTATGATTTGGACTATGGGATTAATGGATTTGTGGCTAAAATTGCCCAAGATACAAAGATAGGTGGAGGAGTGGGTAGTGTTGAGGAAACAGAGAGCCTGCAGAGAGACTTTAGGAGACTTTAGTTTAGGGGAATGGGCAAAGAAGTGGCAAATGAAATACAATTTTGCAAAGTGTATGGTCATCAACTTGGTGGAAAAGATAAACGGGTAGACTATTATTTAGATGTCTCCCCATGCAAAATGCAGAGATGTAAAGGGACTTGGGAGTCCTTGTGCAGGATACACTGACTAAAGGTTAACCTCCAGGTTGAGTCGGTGGTGAAGAAGGTGAATGCAATGTTGGCATTCATTTCTATAAGTATAGAATACAAGATCAGGGATGTGATGTTGAGGCTCTATAAGGCACTTTTGAGACCACACAGAGTATTGTGTGCAGTTTTGGGCTCCTTATGGTAGAAAGGACATACTGACATTGGAGAAGATTCACAAGAATGATTCCAGGAATGAACGGGTTACCGTCTGAGGAATGTCTGGTAGTTCTTGGACTGTATTCTCTGGAGTTCAGGAGAATGGGGTGGGGGGACACCATAGAAACATTCCAAATATTAAAAGGCCCGAACAGATTAGATATGGCAAAAGTTATTTCCCGTGGTAGGGGATTCTAGGACAAGAGGGCACAACTTCAGGGTTGAAGGACGTCCATTTAGAGCAGAGAAATTACTTTAGTCAGAGGGTGGTAAATCTGTGGAATTTGTAGCCACAGGCGGCTGTGGAGGCCAAATCATTGGGTGTATTTAAGGCATCAAAGGGTTTGGGGAGAAGGCAGGAGAGTGGAGATGACTGTAAGAATTGGATCAGCCGATGATTGAATGGCACAGCAGACTTGATGGGCCGAATGGCCTACTTCTGCTCCTATATCTTATGGGCTTATAGGTGTTCAGGAGGATAATGTACAATAAAGGCCAAGGGACTACTTTAGTGAGTTAGTGTAAGGACTGGGCATCGTCACGGTGGCGCCCCAAAATGTAGGGCATTGGAGAAAATGTGTCAAAGATGAAGAGCACAGCAGCGTGGACATGTTCTCAAACTGGAGAGGCTGTGGCAGTGGGACTAGGTGTGACTGAATGCCAATCAACATCCAAATACTACCACTCCACAGCGACTGGAAAAAAAGGACAAAATATGTTGCTTCTTACACATTTCTGGTTACCCATTTTTCCCCCTCACATAAATTCCTTAAGAGCGAGCTTTATTCCATATCTCAAAGTTTAGGGCTGTGATATGTGAATTCCATAAGGACAAATTTCCATTGCCCGAACACGGGGATCGCCTCTACTTTCTGTCAGCTGATACCTTTACAGAGAATATTAATTAACATACAAGGTACAGTATTCCTTCTGTAACTCCACGCATAGTGACTCCGCTTTCTCATTGTAACAACGCTGCAGTTTGACCAGAAGCTGAATTTCAGAATTAGAATCAAGCAGTGATAATTATCACAAAGACAAATTTACTGTAACAAGGAAGAGATGATGTTCGGGGGCCGTTCGCAAATCTGATGGCAGCGGGTAAGAATCGTCGAGGGTGGGTCTATCTCCAGCCCAGTGGTAGTGATGGATGCCGCGTTCTTCGGGCACCGTTTCTCGACGGCGGAGAGGATTGTGCCCGTGATAGAGCTGGCAGTGTACAGCTTTTTTCTGGTCTGTGTCAAACTGAAACGATGTCTGCTTGCGTGAGGAGTTTCACGTCGCTGAACTCGCTTCCCCTTGTTCGCCTTTCGCCGACTGCGCTTCCCTCCGATGCGGCAGCCGGGAGCGCGCATTCCGCGCGCACTGAGCTCGCCGGGAACGCGCATTCCGCGCGCACTGAGCTCGCCGGGAACGCGCCTGACCCGAGACGTCGCGAGACTTGCACCCCAGATGTCACAAAAGGGTTACGTGCCGGAGGTTTGTGAAAGTTTCTGGGGGGCTAGCCTCTCTCCATGGCGATGAATTGTTTCGCTCAGTTTCCTGGGGGGTGAGGAACAACTGCTATCTGACCTTCAGAAATGATGCCCTAAAACTTTGCTTGTTCCTGTTGGTCAAATGCTGTTAATCTTAAAGCAGTTGTTTCTTTGCATCCTCATCCTTGAGATTAGCCAGAACCTGGCGTCGGTGAAGAAAACCAAAACTGACACCAGCGTAGGTAGGAGGTCTCAGCAACTTTTAATTTCTTGTTCACTGTTGAACCGTTACTCATCGGCAGTTTCCGTTCTATTTGGAGATATAACTCTTTAATTTATAATATTTAATTGACGTTCCCATTCCTTGCCTGTTATCTTACTATATAATTATCTTACTATAGAAACTGGATTCAGCTGTTTATTCAAAGGCATTCATCCCAATCCCATTCAATACGTTGATTCCTTACCATATGGGATATTACAGACATAAACTCATTTATTTCTTGTTGGGATTTTTATGGAATGCAAATTAGCATTGTGTTGTGGCCAATAGAGTTTATTGCACTTATCAACTGCGCATACAATTGGAAGTTTTGTCTCCGAGATTAGTAATCCTACCTTCGGTTTTGTGGTCTCAAAGCTCTAAGAAATCCCTCTCTTCGTTTTTCTGCTTTCACTCCACCTTCATTGATCAACTTTTTGTTTGCCATTTTAACTTCGCCATTGCCTTGGTGGTAATTTGTGTCTGATTTTGCTTCTCGAGATCTTCTTGAGGCATTTTCATTTTGCAGACATCCAATTAATCCAGATTTGCAATGCATTTGTGTTTAAATAGGAGGTCCATTGATAACTACAGATTGTCCAAGGCTTGATAATGAAACAGATTCCTTTAAAGTGGAAGGACCTCCCTTGATAGTACCAAAACCTTTTTTAACTCAATAATTTACTACAATTTCTTCTGTATTTTTGTTCTTCACAGTTTAATTTCTTCATCTTCCTTTTGCTCATCATTGGTAGTCGTAATTTCTTGGGGACTTGGTATTTAGGAATAGAGATTCGAATATTTATAGAAATTAAAATGGTCTGTAGCATTATGATATAATTAGAATAGAGGTTCTGGTTAATAACTTTGTACAATCCTCACAGTGAAACACTCTAAAATCCTGCAAATAATAAAAGATAATAAAGAAATAACAAAAAATGGCTGCATTTTTGCTTGTTTTATGTGACCTGCCCATCAGAGATGATACAAGTTGTCAATCTGCCGTCTGTTTGAAAAATTTAATTTGCTGTTGAGTACATGTCTCACGTAATAGAGTTCTGCACATCACTTACAATCATCTTACCTGTACCAGCAAAACACATTTTATCACCAAAAGGTAGTAATATTTATAGCTGCTTAAAAAAATAACCTGGTGTTGAGCTCAATCTATGATGGTACCAGGCAATGAAAGCCTTTGGTGATTTGAGGTAAGAGTTTTCAATATTGTAATCTCTGTAACTGTATTCTCGTAGGTATGTCATGGATTAATTTAGCTGTGTGTGTGTACCTTATAAATTATATATATATGATTCTTTTCATTTATCTAAATCATGGAAAATATTCTAAAATTTATGGACCTCTGCTCACTAATGTATGGGTGTCAAATCTATTGAAATTTAACATATTTTAAAATTTGTGAGCAGTACTATAAATCAGTGCCCAAACCAGTTACAATATTATGTCTAAAGCATTACTCTATTAATAAATTTGATGAGATCTCTGAATATTCTGCCTATTTTGGTTGTCTTGTGTGTTTAGTAATATAAAAACTCTGGAAAAGAACATAGGAGGATGAAATAATTATATTTAGCTTAAAATACACTAGTTAGATTTAGTATTCAGAAAGAAATGATAGAAGGGCTCAAAAGTATGTAAACGCAACAATCATATTATATAGCATAGGGAAATGCAGATAATTATTCAAGGAGGTAACAAGTGTGTCAAAATCTCTTTTTAAACGGCTGATAAAATGAGCCATTTGTAGTGATTAAGTGTGTGACTTAAAAAGAGAACTTGGCCCATTTGGGCAAAAATCACAGCATAAAAAGGTATTTGGAATTGTAAGTAGGATAGTCATTGTGGTCTCTTTAATCACTGTAGAAATCCCCAGACTTAACGGGACTGTGGGGTTTTATTTCAGTAGTTGCAGATGGACTGATATGAATAAGAACATCAAATCTAGAAGCAGGAGAACGCTATTTGGCGACTTGTGCTTGTTCCAACAATCATTAAGATTGTGGCTGATTTTTTTTGTATCTCAGAGCCTCTTTCTTGCACAAGCCCTAGATTCCTTCACTTTCTTAATATATAAAAAGTCAATCCATCTGTCTTGAAACTACTGAGTGTTTGATTTTCATAGCCTGCTATGGCAGAGAATCCCAATGGTTCATAAATCTCTGGGTGAAAAAAAATGAAATTGAATGGTGTCCTATAGGATCAGAGTTTAGTTGTATTGAAAATCTGTTTGATGAAAGTGCTATGTATCATCATTGATAAGAACAGTAACAAAGTTTTACAATAGGATTTATTAAGCTCCCACCACCCGCTTGCATGTCTAGTTTGTGATCACTTATCATTTTCTAAATGGAGCGCGCCCTAACCTGTAATCCCCACCTGATGTCATATATACCAGAATATGTTTCAGCTTCTTGTTTTTGCTGATTATGAGAGCCAGTAAATAGAATTAATTGGTAGTTATTTTGCCTTAAGTACTGGGGAAAAGGAAAGCACAGCAATGAAAGAGATGGCTTTCATGTCAATGGTATTGTTTGGACACTACTCCCCTTTTTCCTTGGGGCAGAAGTAATTGCTTTGCAAATTCAGATTTACCGTGGAGTGGGAAGTGGGATGCAACCAAATGGGACAGCGATTCTCTAAGTTATTCAGAATGGCCATTACAATGGTGTCTTTTATGAATTCTCAGTGAACCCGCTTTCTACAACCTGTACTGACACATTAGGGTATTCATAAGAGGCCAACCCATGAAATAGTGGAAACTTTTGATAATTGGCTGAACCTTGCCACATATCTTAATAGTTGCCCAAATCTAAACTACTATAAGTGATTAAATGATTAAAATGCTAAAATCACATCTGACCAAAATTACTTAATATCTTGATAACTAATCCCTTAGAGAACTTAAGGAATGTGCTTTGATTGTAATGTGGGATTAAGAATTCTGCTGTTGAAATATTAAAAATATATTTCCACTTGTATTTTCTTTCCAGATTTGTTTGAAACTAGAAGTGCAGCCATGTTTAAAATTGTGTCTTTTGACACACCAAGTGGTGTAGTACTTGCAATTACCTTTGCAAGCAAAGTGAAAAGTAATTACCGAATAGATTGGAAGGCTGTGCAAAAAGAACACAGGGAACGGATACTATCAACAGATATTGAACAATGCAAGTAAGTTTCCTCTAGAGAGAGAGATTGTACAGAATATTTCTGTGTATTAGAACACTCCATTTCATCTCAGAAACATCTTATGACACCTACACCAGTGACTTTAATTGAAAAGGAAAAATAAAATTTAATTGCCAGTTTAAAAGGTGATAAATACAATTGTCATCAATTACAATTAACCTGTTGAAATTGCTTTGCCTGTTGATGTGAATGAAAAAATATTGAAAATATGTTGCAAGTCTTGATGTGTAAAGTTAATATTTAGTTTGACCTTTGGGAATCTACTAATGTTCATGCAGAACTTATATGTATTGTCACAGGACAATGATATCTTCCCCATGGAAGAAAAGAATTTATTTGGAAATGGAGGAATAAATTTTGGAGTGGATAGATTTGTTGAGAAAACTAGTGACAATTTATGATATTTTTAGGAATGTGAGTTTAATTTTTCTTTTAACCAGTAGTAAATTTAGTCAGTTTTTTTCCCAATACATTAGAAATGCTAGTACTCAATGTGGTGGATGAGGTATCAATTTAAAAAAAATGTGTTTCTTTGCTTAGATAGCATTGAAGCTGATTTCATCCATGTACTTTTTAATGGGATCTGAATGTTTCTGAAAACATCAGTTTGTATTCCTGTTTAGGTTAATATTCAACTTTGATCTCAAGTCCTACTGATAAAGGTTCTCTCACAGTGGCATTAGCTGAACAGAACCAAGATTTAAATGAAGGAACAGCAATTCTATTTCTGTCAGGACAGTATATGACTTGGGAAGAGAATCTGCAAGTGATAATGCTTTGTCACACTCTTGACCTATGCTTTGCAGAGAGATGAAATAAAGGGGAATTAGGTGGCCCTTGCTGCAAAAAACATAATTTCTGAACTGTTCCCACAACCAGATTGTTGACAAAATTTTTCTGGTTAAATCTCGGATCAATCCAGGATGTAGAGTTGGTGAGATCTAAGAGAAGTGGGTAGACTGTCTTGTTGCTGATAGTTAGAACATGGGGCCTCAGTGTCATGAATGTTATTTTCCAAAACAGTTCATGCCCAGATATTGCAAAACTGCCTAATTATCTGAGAAGTTATGGCTCAAATTAAATGTTTTACACTCATATGCAAAAAATCCACATTTTGACCTTATGGTGGAGGGATTGTCATTCGAAGATCCAACTGAAATGGTTGTTCCTTTTGGCTGGATCTCATGAACTGTTGCTGTGATGTCCAAGGCTTGAGTAAATTTTCTTCCAACATCTACTGCCTTCTCTATTTATGCTACATATGACTCCAACCAGAAGAGCTTCTTCCCCCCCCCCCCCCCCAAATTTCCATAGATCTATATCTTTTTTTTAGGGATCTTTGAAGTATCAAATGACCAAATAATACCTCAATGAAAATGGCAATCACATTCAGCACTCTCAAATTCATTTCTTTTGTTCATGAGGCCTCAAGTTTTTAGTTCTTAATGGAATTCAAACTGAGCATCTCTAAATGGCTTATTGATGTGGAAGTGAAGCTTGAAAGTCTTGGTAGTGACATCTTAATCTACATGCTTATGATTGATAGTATAGTTATTATGACCTAATTAATCAGATTGGATTTGTCTTGCTCTATGTAGATAGGGCATACTTATGCAATTTACCATATCATTAGATGGATACTAATTTTGTAATTGAATTTGATGTGCTGCAGATTAGCTTTCCTGAAGATTGTCCTTGGAAAGAAACTGAGATAAATGCTAATACTTTTGGCTGTTTGTTTGACAGAAAATGTTTCAACTCATCTTTGGATTCACATGACATGACAATATGAATTCTGCCAAAGGACCACATTGTAGCTTAGTATTAGGAATCAATATGCATACATTTTTTAAATTTGTCTCACTCAGCAAGCTGCTAACACAACGTAGCAGTTGGTATATGCTGTCTCAGAAACCTCTAAATCCTTCCCAAAGTCAGGTATTGAACTGGACAAGATTCGACATAGGGTGTAGTGGACAACGATGAAGTCTGTCAAAGCTTGCAATGGGATCTGGATGAGCTGGAAAAATGGGTGAAAGGTGAAATGTTTAAGGGGAACATGAGGGGAAACTTCTTCACTCAGAGAGTGGTGAGAGTGTGGATTGAGCTACTAGTGAAGGTGGTGGATGCAGGTTTGATTTCAACACTTAAGAGAAGTTTCGATAAGTACATTGCTGGGGGTGGTAGGGAAGGCTGATCCAGATGCAGTTTGATGGGACTAGGCCAAATAATGATTTAGTATGGACAAGATGGGCTGAAGGGCTAGATTCTGAATTGTAGTGCTCTATGACTCTATATGAGGGACTTGGTCTATGATGATAGCATTATTGGAGAAACAATTTTTAATGTAGGGAAGCTAAGGGAGATGCAAAAAAAAAAGGTTAAAAGTTGATTTGATCTGGAATTCACTAACTGTGATGTGGGAAATGATTTTGTTTGCAGTTGAAGGAAACTGGATTTATTCTTAAACAGGAAAGAACTGCTGGCTGTTCATACCATCTTGTATAGATGATTACTGATCATTTGGTGTTCTCTAACATTTTCTGTTTTAATTTTGGTTTAAATCATCTGTTTCTAGTTTCTTTCTAAGAAAAAGTGGTCAAAAATTCTCATCTTAAACTAGATAGTCACCTAGATAGAGAGAGCAAGTAATTGGTGCTGTTAAATAACTTGTTCATGAATGGACAGCAGTAACAAGACAGGGTACTATAATTGCACCATAATCCACTGATAAAGCAGAGATGCCACGTTCAAGATTGTACTTAGACAACTCTGTCCATGGAGATCAAGGTGAAGTTGACTCTTCAAAGTTTCAAAGTAGATTTATTATCAAAGTATGTACAGTGGCATGCAAAAGTTTGGGCACCCCGGTCAAAATTTCTGTTACTGTGAATAGCTAAGTGAGTAAAAGATGACCTGATTTCCAAAAAGCATGAAATTAAAGATGATACATTTCTTTAATATTTAAGCAAGATTACTTTTTTATTTCCATCTTTTACAGTTTCAAAATAACAAAAAAAGAAAGGGGCCCAAAGCAAAAGTTTGGGCACCCTGCATGGTCAGTACTTAGTAACACCCCCTTTGGCAAGTATCACAGCTTGTAAACACTTTTTGTAGCCAGCTAAGAGACTTTCAATTCTTGTTTGGGGGATTTTTGCCCATTCTTTCTTGCAAAAGGCTTCTAGTTCTGTGAGATTCTTGGGCTGTTTTGCATGCACTGTTCTTCTGAGGTCTATCCACAGATTTTCGATAATGTTTAGGTTGGGGGACTGTGAGGGCCATGGCAAAACCTTCAGCTTGTGCCTCTTGAGGAAGTCCATTGTGGATTTTGAGGTGTGTTTAGGATCGTTATCCTGTTGTAGAAGCCATCCTCTTTTCATCGTCAGCTTTTTTACAGACAGTGTGATGTTTGCTTCCAGAATTTGCTGGTATTTAATTGAATTCATTCTTCCCTCTACCAGTGAAATGTTCCCCGTGTCACTGGCTGCAACACAAGCTCAAAGCATGATTGATCCACCCCGTGCTTAACAGTTGGAGAGGTGTTCTTTTCATGAAATTCTTCACCGTTTTTTCTCCAAACATACCTTTGCTCATTGCAGCCAGAAAGTTCTATTTTAACTTCATCAGTCCACAGGACTTCTTTCCAAAATGCATCAGGCTTGTTTAGATGTTCCTTTGCAAACCTTTGATGCTGAATTTTGTGGTGAGGATGCAGGAAAGGTTTTCTTCTTATGACTCTTCCATGAAGGTCATATTTGTGTAGGTATTGCTGCACAGTAGAACAGTGCACCACCACTCCAGAGTCTGCTAAATCTTCCTGAAGGACTTTTGCAATTAAACAGGGGTTTTGATTTGCCTTTCTAACAATCCTATGAGCGTTCTCTCGGAAAGTTTTCTTGGTCTTCCAGACCTCAATTTGACCTCCACCGTTCCTGTTAACTGCCATTTTTTAATTACATTACGAACTGAGGAAATGGCTACCTGAAAACGCTTTGCTATCTTTTTATAGCCTTCTCCTGCTTTGTGGGCATCATTTATTTTAATTTTCAGAGTGCGAGGCAGCTGCTTAGAGGAGCCCATGGCTGCTGATTGTTGGGACAAGGTTTGAGGAGTCAGGGTATTTATAAAGGTTTGAAATTTGCATCACCTGGCTTTTCCTTATGATGACTGTGAACAAGCCATAGCCCTAACAAGCTAATTAAGATCGGAGACCTTGATAAAAGTTAATTTGAGAATTCAAATCTTTTGGGGTGCCCAAACCTTTGCATGGTGCTCCTTTCCTTTTTTCACGCTAAAATTGTACAAAACAAAAATAATACACTAATCTTGCTTAAAATGTTGAAAAGAATGTTTCATCTTTAACTTTCTGACTTTTGGAGATCAGTTAATCTTCTACTTTTTGACCAGGAGTACTCAAACTTTTGCATTCCACTGTATCTAGTATACGATCCTGAGATTCATCCTCCTGCAGGCAACCACAAAACAAAGAAACATCCTTTTACAATGGACAATCAACTTTTATATAATTGGTTTCAAAAAGGGATTAAATATATAGGAGATTGTTTTGAAGGAGGTATATTAATGTCATTCGATCAATTAAAGAATAAATATAAAGTATCAAATAACACTTTATTTTGTTACTTTCAATTAAGGGCTTACATAAGAGAAAAACTAGGTCAAACAATGTTATTGCCGAAATCTAAAGAAATAGAAATTTTAATTCAAAAAGGAAATATTAAAAAATTTATATCTTGTATGTATAATTTGATTCAAAAACAGGCAACTAAACAAGGAGTCCATAAGTCAAGACAAAAATGGGAAAGTGATTTGAATATTAAAATTGAAGAAACAAATTGGTCAAGACTATGTCTCGATAGTATGACAAATACAATAAATGTTCGGTTAAGATTAGTGCAATATAACTTTTTACATCAATTATATATTACACCACAAAAAATAAATAAATTAAATTCAAGTTTATCTGATCAGTGTTTCCAATGTAACCAAGAAACTGGTACATTTTTACATTCTACATGGTCTTGTTCTAAAATTCAACCTTTTTGGACAAATTTAAGACTTTTATTAGAACAAATTACAGGAATACAACTTCCTCATAATCCAATATTACTTTTACTAGGTGATATTGAAGGGACAAAACCGAAACTCAAACTAAATAAATATCAGAAAGAATTCATAAAAATTGCACTGGCTGTAGCCAAAAAGGCTATTGCAATTACTTGGAAATCAGATACATATTTAAGTATAGATTGTTGGAAAAAAGAAATCTATGGCTGTATTCCATTAGAAAAAATTACTTATAATTTAAGAGATAAATATGAAACATTTTTGAAAATCTGGGGCCCTTATTTACAAAAGACAGGATTAAATATATAGGTGCTCTGAAGAGGAAATTAATGGTTACTTGGGGAAAGAAATAAATATATATACTAAAGTTATTAAGAACTCCATGGAGCATGTGGAGACCTTCCAACAACCAGGCACTCTTTCTTTTCTTTTTTTTCCTTTCTTAATTTTTTTTATATAGGGAAGTTAGGGGGGAGGGGTTAAGGGGAGGGGGGAAGGGACACGTACTTTTTTTTTCTACACTTGTAATCATTTAAAAATGCAATTAAATAAAATTTTAAAAAAAACAAAAAAAAACAAAGAAACACCACGGAACCCATTTAAAGAAAACACCAAACACCCAACGTGGAAAAAAAGAAGAAATCACACGAACAGCAAAAAGCGGGAAGTAACACAGAAAATATTAAACATCAACCTGCAGAGCCAGTTCCACACCGAAACATCTCAATCAAATTGCTCAAATAGCAAAGACAGAGCAACCGCGAACACATGGAACATGGACCACAGAGTCCTCCAAAGACGAGTCCACAACCTTGGAGCACATTTAACACTGTGAATATTAAACTTCAAACCACAGAGTCCCACAGCCACCAGCCACACCAAGGTAATTGAACCTGCACCTTCCTCTGGCAGCAGCAAGACCTATTCCGGTCAAACACAGGGAGACGGCGCTGAACAGCGAGGAGTAATGGAGCCGACAGTGGGTTCGTGTTCTGCCATTGGGAAATAATGGCTACAGACTCCAGTCTCAACCTCACCAAAATCCCCAACAGACAGCAAAAGTTGGTTCCATCTTGTCATAACATTTCCGTGGGATCTTTTCACGCTACTGTGGATTGCTGCCATATCTCGCAGTTTAATTTTTTCCACTGCATCAGAACAGTAACCCAGGCCACATAATTATGATTTCTTTGATTTCAATAAAGAACAAATGACACATTGTGCACAGAGATTTGCCAGCATCATTGTCTTCCCATGTTTGCGGGCTGCCACTGACTGTACTCATCTAACTGTAAAGGCATCTCTTTAAACACCTCAATCTTTTCATGAGCAGAAAAGGTTTCCATTCTCTGTGTGAAGTTTATCATGATCAGTGGGGAAAAGTTTCTTCTGGTGAATGTCACCTTTCTGGGAAGAACACATGATTCTTCTATCAGGCAAGCACCCTTCCTGATAGTTTCAATGGATCCGGGAGAAAAACAAGGCATCGCTCCACCTTCCAAGTGTATTAATACCAGTGTGTTCTCCAACCATAGCCAGTGAATGCAGTTGCAGCAAGAACAATGTAAAATGGGATCACTGTGGAAAATGTAGATTCCTGAAGAAGCAGTTTTGTCTGCATCATTTTGGAGAGCAATACACTGCATAGAAACAGACGTGGAGATTTTGTCATGTGTTTCACAGCTTTGCCAATTGGAGACAGTACTCAAAACAGGAAGAGGGGAGCAAGGAGACCGAGACTCTGAGAGCCAAGCACAGAGCAAGAAGAAGGAGGAAGTTCGACTCCGATCTTCAACTTCCAGCTGCTCACATGAAGTGAGCATAGACTACACAGGATGCATGGAAGTCAACAAAATAAATTCCCATATGTAAACATAATTCATAACATCAGATGGTACATCACGTTGTAGCAGCCAAAAGAGCCCAGATGCACTTAAAATCTCTTAATAATACCCTCTTGCACTTGCACTGAATACAAGTTCATTAATGTACAATGGAAGGTTGCTGCACAAGATCCTGTACATTGCAGGTAACGTTTTATTGAAAATAGGAGACTGGTTAACTAACAGGTAGCTGGAGTTGGCATAAATATGTCTTTTCCTTTATGCTGAGTAATTCATTGGTGTTGTGTATATAATATTTGAGTAATGTGTGTGTGTGTGTGTATATAGATTAAGCATTCTTGTTCACCAATAATTCATTAAGGATTATATGTATAAATATGTGAATTGCATACACCATCATGCTACCTTGTGATATATGTGCGCCTCATTTAAAGTAAACCCGAAGTTAGACTCATTTCAGATTCCCATGTCTTCCATTTGAATTACTGTAATGTTTTGAAGTTACAAAACTTAAGAGTGGAGTACCCCACAAGGATCATTGCTGAGTCTTCACCATTTTTTTAAAACATTTTTTTAATTAGTTTTTCAAAACATTTTACAAATTAAAAACCCCAAATCCCAATGAGGAGCATTAATACAGTGCAAAATTAAGCGTACAATAACAATGTGCTACAAAGGAAGATAATTTAACAAAAAAGCACCTAAATTAAAGACAAGTAAGCTTAGTGTCCTCCCCAAGCCCCAAAACACAAGATAAAAAACAACAACAACTCCAGACCGACCACAACACAGTATAAAGAGTATAGGTCAGGACAGTCAAACTCCCAGACTGTGAATACACTTAGCAGCAGAGGATAATAATACCTACTACCAGAGGAAAAAAAAGGGGAGCTGAAAGCAAGGGACCAAAAAGAAGAAAAAAAAGAAAAAAAAAACCCTAGTCAGGAGGAAGGTTATGAAAGTACTCGATAAAAGGTCCCCAGACCTTATGGAACTTTAGATCCGAATTAAGAACTGAATAATGATTTTTTTCGAGGTCCAAGCATGCCATAATGTCGTTAAGCCATTGCGCATGAGTGGGCGGGGCAACATCTCTCCATCTAAGGAGGATCAAGCGTCTAGCCAGGAGAGAGGCAAAGGATAGTATTCGGCATTTGGTCGGACCCAGACATAAATCTGTCTCGCCCCAAAAACCGAACAGAGCAATTAAGGGGTTTGGTTCTAGGTGCTGATTCAGAATACCCGATAATGTAGTGAAGACATCTTTCCAGAATTTCTCCAAGCTAGGACAGAGCCAGTACATATGGATGAGAGAGGCCACGCCCCTCTTGCATTTATCACAGAGCGGTCTAATGCCAGGGTAGAATCAAGATAGTTTAGATTTAGACATATGGGCTCTGTGAACAATCTTAAACTGTAAAAGGCAATGGCGAGCACAAAGAGAGGTTGAGTTAACCGATTTGAGAACTGAGTCCCAGCTCTCCTCGGATAAGGAGATATTTAAATCCTGCTCCCAGGCCATTTTAATTTTATCCACAGGGGCCCGTCGTAAGGCTGCTAGTTTATCTCGGATAATTGATATTAAACCTTTACCTAGTGGAGTAATGGAAAGAAATAGGTCCATAGCATTTTTCGCAGGCATTTCAGGAAAGTTAGGAATTAAAGGAGCAATAAAGTGTCGGATTTGGAGATATCTGAAAAAGTGAGCGTTAGGCAGGTTGAACTTAACAGAGAGTTGCTGAAAAGAAGCGAAGTGATTATCAATGAAAAGATCTTCAAAATGTCTAATGCCCTTCCTATACCAAACATGGAATGCTGAATCGTACGTAGTAGGTAAAAAAAGGTGATTATGTGCGACAGGGCTAGAAATGGAAAACCCCTGGAAACCATAGCATTTCCTAAACTGAGCCCATATACGCAAAGTGTGTCTAACAAGAGGATTAGCTATTGATCTGGGCAGATCAAGCCATGCCACCCTCTTTTTTAGATTTTTGGAGGTGGATTTTATTAATTCTAGAGCGCTTATTCTGCCACAGATATGACAAAATAATAGAGTCTAAGGAATCAAAAAAAAGATTTAGGAATAAAAATTGGGATAGATTGAAATAAGTATAAAAATTTGGGGAGATCATACATTTTAACAACATTAATACGACCTACCAAAGACATAGATAGAGGTGACCATTGTACCAGACTCTGTTTTATAGCATATGAAAAGTTGACAAAGTTTTCACGAAAGAGATCTTTAAACTTCCTTGTGACTGTAATTCCAAGATAAGTAAATTGATTATGGACTACTTTAAAAGGGAGATCACGAAATATTAGTTCTTGTGCTTCTTTATTTATTGGGAAAAGTTCACTCTTATGTAAATTAAGTTTATAGCCAGAGATCTGGCTAAACTGGTCAAGAAGTGAAAACATTAGAGGTAAGGATGTAGATGGATTTGAGAGAAAGAGTAATAAGTCATCAGCATAGAGAGAAACTTTATGCTCAACACCCCCTCTCCAAATCCCGGTCAATTCAGGACAGTTTCGAAATGCTATCGCCAGAGGTTCTATAGCCAAATCAAAGAGAAGGGGACTTAAGGGGCATCCCTGACGGGTGCCACGTTTGAGATTAAATACTTGGGATTTCTGAAAATTAGTTAAAACAGAAGCAGTAGGACACAGGTACAGCAATTGGATCCAAGAGATGAAACTTTGGCCGAGGTCAAATTTTTCTAAGACTGCAAAAAGTCTAAGACTCCACTCTATACGATCTAATGCTTTCTCCGCATCGAGGGAAATAACACATTCAGGAGTCCCAGTTGGAGCTGAGTATAAAATATTAAATAGACGCCGAATATTTTTTTAAAAAAAAAGGGAGACAGTTTTTAATAAAGCCTGTTTGGTCATCAGAGATAATGGAGGGAATAATGGTTTCTAATCTATGAGCCAACACTTTAGCTAAGATCTTTACATCAACATTGAGCAGAGAGATCGGCCTGTACGAGGAACACTCTGTTGGGTCTTTGCCCTTTTTTAAAAGAAGAATAATAGATGCCTCATTGAAAGAGGGTGGCAATTTGCCATAATTAAACAAGTCAGATAATACTGAAAGTAACTGAGGAGAAAGAAGTGAGGAAAATGATTTATAAAATTCTACAGGGAACCCATCCGGTCCAGGAGATTTCCCTGAGGACAGTGCAGAAATTGCAAAAGATATTTCTTCTGATGATATAGGCGCATTGAGTTTGGCTTTGAAATCAGATGAGAGTGAGGGGATATTCAGATTCTGTAAAAATTGATCAACAGAGATATTGTCATTCAGAGATTCAGAGGAATAAAGCCGAGAATAAAAATTTTTAAATGCGTCATTAATTTCTAAATGATCCGATGTAAAGTCTCTGTTCTCCTTCTGGATCTTTGTAATATGTTGTTTGGCTTTGGAGCGCCTCAGCTGATTGGCTAGGAATTTACCAGACTTATCCCCATGAATGTAAAAGCGACACTTGCTTTCGAGAAGTTGGCGTTCGACAGGTTGAGTGGACAGAAGGTTAAATTTAGTTTGGAGTTCAATACGCTTCTTGTATAATTCAGGGTTCTTAGTTTGGGCATATATTTGATCCAAATCTTTAATCTGGTTAATGAGGTCTGATCGATCTGCACGGGATCTTCTGTTGAGATTTGCTGTGTAAGAGATTATTTGACCCCTCAGATATGCTTTCATGGCATCCCAGACAATCTGGGATGGCACTTCAGGTGATGTATTAGTGTTAAAATAAAAGGTTATCTGGTCCTTAATAAATTTTACAAAATCATCAAGTCTTCACCATTTAATGCCTATATCAGTAACTTAGAGGAATTGTTTCGTTGTTGCCAGGTTCAGTGAGGACACAAGGAAAAGTGGGAAAGCAAGTTGTGAAAAAGACACAATAGTTTGCAAAGTCACATAGGTGGGTTAAATGCATATGCAAAAATTTGGGCATTGATTTTGTAAAATGGGAAAGTGGAACTTTGTTTTAATGGTGAGGGGCTACTAAGTGTTGTAGGATCTCTGACATCCTACATATTACATGTAGGCAAAGTAAGTGAGTCGTAAAATAAATGGAGCGTCAATCTTTATTGTAAAAAGAACAGAGAACAACAGCAGTGACGTCTTGATATAACTTTGATAACATTCCTGAAGTACTGCATACAATTCTGGTCTCAATTGATTTGAAGGCAGTTCAGAGAATATTAGCTAGGTTGTTTTCCAGGTTGAAAGTTTGCATATGAGGAAAGGTTAGACCAAAAGACATTAAATTTAGAATAGAAAGTTAATCCCAAAGAATGAAGGTTAGAATTGGCTCTGAAGGACAGTGTGACTGTCTGCATTATTCAGGGCTTCATAACTGGAATAGAAAATAATGTGTTGAATGCTCAGACTTGGAGGGTAATAAGTAAGGACCCTGTTATGTTGGGGGAGAGGGTACAGGGTTAGGGTAGGGGCATATTTTGTAGGAAATGGAGGAATTGTGGGTGAGGACAGCATTGATTGTAGAGGAATGGAATCCCCATTTTTCAAACAAAAATAAGAGGTTATCTTGGATGTCCTGGAATGAAAAACCTCATCCTGCAGAAAGATGCAGCAGAGATGAAGGAAGCAGAGTCAGAATCAAGTTTAATATCGCTGACGTATGTCATGAAATTTGTTGTTATGCTGCAGCAGTACATTGCAATACATAATAACAAAAACCACAAATTACAGTAAGAAGTGTGTGTGTGTATACATATATGTTTAAAAGTTAAATTAAGTAATTAGTACAAAAAGAGAAAGGAAGTAGTGAGGTAATGTTTATCAGTTCAATATTCAGAAATCTAATAGCAGGCAGGAAGAACTAACTACGTTGACTCAGGCCTAGGGGGCCTTGTATGGCAAGACAGAAAGAAGCTGTTCCTTGATTGGTGAGTGTGTGTGCTTTCAGACTCCTGTACCTCCCCCATGATGGTAGAAATGAGAAGAGGGCATGTCCCGGGTGATGGAGGTCCTTAATGATGGATGTTGCCTTTTCAAAAGTTCAAAGGTCGAATTTAATGTCCGAGAAATGTATAAAATATACATCCTGAAATGCTTTTTCTTTGCAAACATCCACAAAAACAGAGAAATGCCCTAAAGAATGAGCGACAGTTAAATGTGAGAACCCCAAGGTCCCCCCCCCCCCAGTTCCCCCTCCTGTGTGTAAGCAGCAGCAAGCAGTGAATTCCCCCCCACCACCACCAGCAAAAATAAGCATATCGGTACCATCACTGAGCCCAAGCGTATGCTAAGCAATAGCAAAGACACCGATCAAAGTTACCCCAAAGGCTTCACATTTCATCCGACGTGACAAACCACAGTTTCTCTCTCTCCATGGCAAGAGAGAGGGAGGTGTCCCCCATTTTTACAGCGAGCGGGAGACACAACAACAGCCTGCTGGTTTACAATGTTAAAAGTCCGTTTTGTTGCTTTTTTCAAGCTCTGTGTCCAAAGATCTCAAAGACCTCGGGTCTTCGGGCGACAGCGAAAGATTTTCCGGCCTCCTCGATGACACACGAGTCTCCTGCTGTGACACCGACCCTCAATCCGCCCGTCTCCAGAGCCCGGAGATCTTAGGCTTCCAAACACTAGGTCGCCTCTCAGGCCGACTCCTTGGCATGTCGAATAACAGCCAGAAGTGAAACCCCGACAATGGGTCCCATTCCCACAAAGGACTGAAGCCTGCATGTAACTCCAGGTCAGGGTCTTCAAAAGAACCCTGAAAGGGAGAAATAAAGATATTAACGGTAGAAATAGAGCTGTTTCAGAAGATGCAAGCAAAGGAGTTGCCATTAGGCACCATCATTCCTCCTGAGCTCTGCCATCACCTGATGCCTTTTTTGAGACATTGCTCCCTGAAGATGTCCTGGGTGCTGGGAGTCTAGTGCCTGTGATGGAGATGGCAGAGTTCACAACTTTCTGCAGCTTATTTCAATCCTGTGCACTGCCCTACCCCGTACCAGGTGATGATGCAACCTGTTAGAATGCTCTCTGCAGTACATCCATAAAAACTCGCGAGTGCCTTTGGAGACATACCAAATCTCCTCAAACTCCTGATGAAACGTAGCCATTGCCACGCCTTCTTTGTAACTGCATTGAGATGTTGGACCCAGGATAGATCCGCAGAGAGCCAGGAACTTGAAATTGCTCACTCTTTCCGCTTCTGATCCCTCGATAGGGACTGGTGTGTGTTCCCTTGTCTTGTGCTTTCTCAAGTGCACAATCAATTCTATAGTCTTACTCCTGTTCAGTGCAAGGTTGTTGCTGCAATACCACTTAACCAGCTGACCTGTCTCACTCCTGTGCGCCTTCTCGTCACTATCTGAAATTCTGCCAACAACAGTTGTGTCATCAGCAAATTTATAGATGGTATTTGAGCTATGCCTAGCCACACAGTCATGAGTGTAGAGAGAGTAGAGGAGTAGGCTAGGCACCCAGCACTCATCCTAAAGGTGCACCAGTGTTGTTTATTAGAAAGATGGAGATGTTATTTCCGATCCGCATGGACTGTGGTCTTCCAGTGAGGAAATCAAGGATCTATTTGCAGAGGGAGATACAGAGGCCCAAGTTTTGGAGGTTTTTGATCAGAAAGGAAGGTATGATTGTGCTGTAGTCAATAAAGTGCAGCCTCACATAAGTATTAGTATCGTCCAGGTGATCCAAGGCCACATGAAGAGCCAGTGAGATCGCATCCGCTGTAGACCTATCGTGGCATTTAGGAAAAATACAGTGGGTCCAGGTGCCACTGGGGCCTTTCACTTTGTGAGGGTTCACCCTCTTGAAAGATGTTCTGATGTTGGCCTCCAAGACACAGATTACAGGGTCACCTGATGCTGCAGATATCCTCATAGCTGAAGTTTTATTCTCCCTTTCAAAGTGTGCAGAAAAGATGTTGAACTCACCTGGGAGTGAAACGTCACTGCCCTTCATGATGTTAGGTTTCACTTTGTGGGAAGTAATGGCCTGAAAACCCTGCCAGAGTTGACGTGCATGGATTCCAACTTTAACCTCCATTGGAATTGTTCTTTTGCTCTTGAGGTAGCCCTCCGTAAGTTGTACCTGGCCACCTTGTATAGTCCTGGCTCACCAGACTTGAATGCTGCAGATCTAGCCCGCAGCAAACTACAAATCTCCAGGTTCATCAGCAGCTTTTGATTTGGGAATGTAAGGTTTTTATAAAAGGCACACACTCATCCTCACAGGTTTTAATGAAGTTAGTGACAACTGTGGCATACTCATTCAGACTTGAAGCTGAATCCCTAAATACTGTCCAGTCCACTGACTCAAAGCAGTTCTGTAAGCACTCCTCCCCCTTCCTTT
Organism: Hemitrygon akajei; assembly: GCF_048418815.1. Lineage (NCBI taxonomy): Eukaryota > Metazoa > Chordata > Chondrichthyes > Myliobatiformes > Dasyatidae > Hemitrygon > Hemitrygon akajei. The sequence continues at coordinate 45,226,799 of NC_133135.1, read as the reverse complement.
TCTATACCTCCTTGGTCCTCTCTACTGTTGCTGCAGTCTTCGGTCATTGCATATACTCTGGGAGTAGAAGTACAGCCAGGTGATCAGACTTTCCAAACAGTGGACATGGGATGGCATGATAAGCATTCTTAATGGTAGTATAACAGTGTTCCAGTGTGTTAACTCCTCTGGTTCCACAAGTGACATGTTGGTGATAATTAATTAGGGACTTTTTCTGGCTGGCCTGGTTAAAGCTATAGGAAAGGTATCAGGGTGTGTTGTTTCATGCCTGTTAATCACGTCGCTCAGTTCATTTAGAGCTGTTTCAACACGGACCTGAGGTGGAATGTACGCCTCTACCAGGACGATAGCTGAAAACTCCCTCAACAGATAAAATGGACGACACTTGATCACTAGATGTCTCAGGTTGGGTGAGTAAGACTGGAGCAGAACCGCCACATTTGTGCAACGAGAGGAGTTAATCATAAAGCATACTGCACTTTCTCTGTCCTTGAAACTTTGAACTGAGAGAAGTGAATAGCATTCTTACACGTGACAAGGTAGGAAGAGGTATAGTCAAGGTAACTGTGGGAATCAGAGTTTGTGAACGGTGTCAATAGAAAATGGAAACAAAGATCAAGAAAAGGGTCAAGAGTTAACCTAGGTAAATTGGAGCACAGAGTGGAAGATGGAGGCAAAATGAGGGAATAAGTTTTGGGAAAAGATGAGAAAACACACCTGTGTTTCATAAAATGAGAAACTACTAAGTATCAAGGAGTACAATGAAGGAAATCTTAAGAAGTTAGGAACTGAGGAATACAGTAAAGCAAATCTTCAAAAGTAGCTTCTCGGTTCAACAGTGAAATACTAATGGTGTAGAATTTAACATGATTTTGCTCTTTCAGAATTTGCAAAGGATAGGATCACATTTTCTCAGGTCCTGGTGTACAATGCACAGTTTTAATCTTCAAACAAAACTGCATTGTAAAATTTTTAAAAAGATTAGAAAATTTTACTGCTATCTTGGAGGTTAGAAAAATTCTGAAGAAATGAACAAGTTGGAATTTGCTCTTTTTGTGAAAGGAGGTCCACAGGAAGTCTTGAGTGAACAGATAGAATGTTCAAGGATAATACATAGTATAGTTCAATTTTATAAGAATAGATCAGGACAGCAATTGAGGCAAAACAGTTTAATGAACAGCAAATTTATCTAAAACAAGAAGCAGAGAGTAAGGACAGGAGGTTATTTAGAATGAATTAGTTATTTTGGATTCATGACCATTGATTTTTGGATTCACCCAGAAGAGACTACAAAAAAACCAAGGATTATAAAAATGACATCAGTACTCATCAGTTCCTTAAAGATGCCAGGAGAAATAACTCAAAATAATGATCAGAAAGTGGACATTACTACTACAGGAAATGGTAGAGAAATAGCTTAGATCCCTTCAAACAAGTTATGTAAGGATTTCATAGATATGGGAATTAAAAGACACTCTGACACTTTGAATAAGTTGAATGAAACTGCATAAATTTTATGATAAGGGTGCAAGCACAGACCAGTTGAAGAATATGACTCCTGTGAGGTGTGTAAGCTCTAGCCAGATCAGAATAAGTTCTTAACAGTTATAGACCTGAAACATTTTGCAGACCAGACAGGTCTCAGCACAAAATGTTGACTGTTCATTTCCTTCTTTAGAGGCTGCCTGATCCACTGAGTTCCTCTAGCCTTTTATGTGTGTTGATCCTGAAACATTGACTGTTTATCTTCATTCAGAAGTTGCCGAATCTACTGGTTATTTCCAGCATTTTCTGTTTTTGTTTCAGATTTCCAGCATCAGCAGATTTTTATTTTCAAAGATTATATACTTTTGAAATATAGTTGCAGAATTACATGTATTTTGCAAACACTGGCTGTAAAGGATTTTTTTATTGCAGTTTAGTAATTGGAGATTGATAAGAATTCTGAAGAGGAACAACAGGAAACAGGGAAAATGTAATTGTAATTAACACATTTTTTTATTTATAGGGATAAACTATGGTGCAATGCACCAGCACCTCCATATAATTCTGTTGAAGTAATTCTACAAAACCTGGGTGAAAATAAAAAAATTATTAAAATGATTAATATTGAGCCACTTAAGTATCGAGGATATGATCCTTCAGGTAAGGTGCTATCATAATTTATTTTCAGCTATTCTAAGTGGTATTTTAACAGACTTCATGTGCATATAAACTAATTTTTAAATTGATATTTAGCTTAAGCATGCATATTTAAAAATTCCTTTTGTTTCTCAAATTGAGTTATCTGAGCATGAGCAATTTAAGAAAATGTCTCAGTTTCTAAGGGATGCAAACGGGTGTTTTAGGGAGAAATGCAAAATACTGTCAAGGGTCCTATGTTACCAGCGTACAGGTCTGGAAGCATTGTCCTTGTCGAGCTTTGGAGTGGTGGTTGGGGACTCTGGTGGAGAATCTTCACTCAAAGTTGAGATTAGAAATAAATGATTGTAGAAATGTTGGTGCATTGGCCAAAAATTAGATCTTCATAGATTGGGAAGGAAGGATACCTTCCATGATGATTGATGGTGGAGTGTCAGATCACCAAGAGAAATCAGGCTTTCAGTGAGGAACAGTGATCAAGTTGAGATTGATGTGTTCATTTGGGACCTCTACTTAAAAGAGGGAGAGGAGGAAGAAAGGTTGGCTCGAGTTCCTGTAGAGTGTAGTATTCAACTCAGAGAACTTATTTTCAAAAAAGTAGATGCTGGAAATCTGAAATAAAAACAAAAATGTCTGGGAATGTTCAGCAAGTCAAGTTCAAAATGATAATCAAAATCAGGTTTATCATCACCGGCATGTGATGTGAAATCTATTATCTTAGCAGCAGCAGTTCAATGCAATATATAATCTAGCAGAGAAAAATAAATAATTTAAAAATAATAATAAAAAACAAGTAAATATATATTGTGTATATTGAATAGATCAAAATATGTGCAAAAACAGAAATACTGTATTTTTTTTAAAGTGAGGTACTGTCCAAAGATTCAATGTCCATTTAGGAATCAGATGGCGGACGAGAAGAAGCTGTTTCTGAATCTCTGAGAGTGTGCCTTCAGGCTTCTGTACCTCCTACCTGATGGTAACAGTGAGAAAAGGGCATGTGTTCAAACTAGAAAGAATGGTTATGTTTTTGAACAGAGCCAAATCAGCTTTCCAAAATGCAAAGCCCTGCAGATTTATTCCCTCTCACTGGCCTGAAATATTTATCATACAAAAGGCATTCTACTCTCACCACTTTGCATCAATGGATAAAAGCAACAGTTATCTGTATTTATAAAGCATCTATTAAAGTGGGAAAGGTGTTCCATCATTTCTCATTACATATTAATTATATATTATGACAGGTGACCAACAAAGGTTTTAGAATGCAATGTAAAGAATGAAGAAGAGAGACAGGCATGGGATGGAAATACAGAGCTTAGTGTTAAATAACTGAAGTGTGGCTGGATGCTGTCACACAATTAAAAGCTTGATTGCATAAGAGGTCAGACTTGGTGAATCAAACATCTTGGAGGTGTATGAATGCTAATTAGAGGGAGTGAGGTTAGGGAAGAGTAGAAAGTAGCAAATATACAACAGGGTTTGCTGAAATTGGAGTGAGAGGATTACTTATAGGATGTAAAATTGAACGAGAGAAGATTCTCTGAGAGGGCACTTCAGCTGAATTTCTCTGCTGGTGTCTGTTTTTCTGCACTCTTCAATTGTCATTATATGTTGCCGTTACTAAAAATATATGTATATGCGTGTATGTATGTGTATATGTACATTTAGTATATGAAAGTAGTAAGTTAAGTCTCAGGATCAGAGCGGGCCAAAGGATAAGGTATTGAAACTAATTTTATTAAATAGATTTTTAAGGAAAAATTAGGGAAAGGATTCCTTAAGTTTGGAATGGTAACTAAAGGCTAATTATGGAGTGACAGGATTAGAGAATACACAAAATGAGAGATGTAGAGTTAGTTGATGACTTGGACTAAGGATATTCCAGGGATAGAGAAGGTGGAGATCGTGTCTATTTAAAAAGGGTGAAATTTTAGACTTGAGGAATTGGAATACAGTGCCATGCCTCACCATGCAGGCTATGGTCTCTTCTCACTGCTTTGATCGGGGGGAGGTACAAAAGCCTTAGGTCCCACACCACCAAGTACAGAAATAGTTATTATCTGTCAACAATCAGCCTCCTGAAACTTTGCTCACCTCAATACTGAACTGATTCCACAACCTATGGACTCACTTTCAAGGATACCACAACTCGTGTTCTCGGTATTATCTATTTACCTATTACTATTTTTGTATTTACACATTTTATCTTCTTTTGGACATTGATTGTTTACCAATTTTCATTTGTCTGTAGTTTTTCATTAATTCTATTGCATTTCTTTGTTATATTGTGAATACCTACAATAGAATGAAGCCCTGGGTAGTAAATTGTGTTATATATACACTTTGATCTTTGAATACTGAGAAAAGGACAGACAGCCAACACTGCAATAATGAAATCTGAAACTGAGAGACAGTTTCTGCCTCAGACGAGCCAAGGTGGATAGTTGTTGTGATAGAAATAGGTGATTATGCGCTGGAAGGGAATATAGGTTCAGAATTTGGTTTGAATCAAATTGCATATTGAATTTCAAGACTGTTTTGATCCAACAGGGGGAGAATAAGGATATGAAAGATGGAAGTCAGATCATGGTTCAGCAGGTGAGCCATTAATGAAGTATGACAATGAACATTGAAACAAAGAAGTAGTTAAATACAGTCATTATTAAGATTTGGGAAAATTCATAGAGGGTGCATAAAAAAGCAAGCTGTTTTGGGTGATCTAAGGAACTAATTTTTCATGGTTTGAACTTTGATTGAAATGACAAGAGGAGCTGGATTATGTCAGATGGAATAGTCAAGGAGTTAGCTGTGACTTTGGGGGAACAAAGTATGTGGAAGTGGAGGACAGTTTAGTCAACACAGCCAGTTCAATAAAAAGAGAAGAGGCAAGATGAGTTGAAATGATGCTGCTGGGAAGAAGATTAATGACCTCACTACTGATGCAAGTCAATGACCAAAGTATTAAATCCCAACTACCAACAACTGCATAGATAAACACAAAAACCTGCTGCTACCACAACACTCTCACAAATCCTACAGCTTACACACCCAGCTATTCGCATGGCAGGCATATCATACAGTTACATATCTTTCAAAACACTCATCCTTAGATAACAAACTATCACCAACTACATCAGTAGAGTAAATTAGTTCTGCCCAAACATGTTATAATTTTCCTTGTCCATAGAGTGGTATTATATTACTGTATTCAAAATTATTTGAGTTTCTTCCAGAATCTCGTGAGTTTTGTAAGGTGGTCAACAATGTTTTAACTGGTTCAGTGACAAGCTCTTCATAACTGTACTGTAGATGAATCTGGGCAAAGTCAGCTGGTTTGTAAGGTTTTCACCCTTTAACTTCTTAAGTACTATCTTATAAATGTTACTTTAATTACTCAGCATTATTTTAGAACATAGAATAGTACAGCACAGTACAGGCCTTTCAGCCCACAATGTTTGCGAATCCTTAAACCCTGCCTCCCATATAACCCCGCACCTTAAATTCCTCCATATACCTGTCTAGTAGTCTCTTAAATTTCACTAGTGTATCTGCCTCCACCACAGACACAGGCAGTGCATTCCACGCACCAACCACTCTCTGAGTGAAAAACCTTCCTCTAATATCCCCCTTGAACTTTCCACCCCTTACCTTAAAGCCATGTCCTCTTGTATTGAGCAGTGGTGCCCTGGGGAAGAGGCACTGGCTGTCCACTCTATCTATTCCTCTTAATATCTTGTATACCTCTATCATGTCTCCTCTCATCATCCTTCTCTCAAGTTTAACTTTTGTTTCCCTGATCTCTACGACATTCAGTTTATTGTACTCAAGGCAAGAAGAAAATGTGGTTAATGCCTAGGCCATTTCTTTCATTCCTTATTATTTTTCATGCCTTTGCTCCTAAAGGATTATGCATTTACTTATTCTCCTTTTTACATGGCTCTAAAAGCACCTACAGTATTTTTCTCTACTTCTGACCTGTATTCTATATAATCTTTGTCCTTTTTAATCAATTTTGATCATTTTTGGCTATCTTCAAGAAACACTCAAGTCTTTACATTGGATACTGTTACACATATGTGGTACCATGAAAATCCAATAATCAGGCACCCTACAGTTGGTGGTGGTGTTGCACGGCCATATTTTCCAGACTATTGGATGGCATTGATTTCTCCCCCCCCCCCCCCCGATTTGTTTCTATTAACACAAACATTAACTTTCATTGTTAGGTGCAGACAATAATTGCTCCCATGTGGTTTTCAGTTTTCAAAGAAATGTACATTCATTGAGAATTATGAAATATTTATTTTAGTGTTTGTTGATTATCTGCAGATAAACATTGTGATTCTAATTCTGCAATACTTTGTCAATTCCATGTAGCATCTGCTTAAGTAATTGGCTTTATTTAAGTTCAGACTTCCAGTGTCAGATAGGCCTGCGCCTTTTTCGGACTATGAATACAAACTTGTGTTTATCATATGCTCATTTTTCTTTCCTAGAGGTTGCTTACAAACTAAATATCATTACACAAATTAAGGTCCAAAATAACCTGTTCTCACATTAGAAAAAACATAGAGAACCTATCGCACAATACAGGCCCTTCGGCCCACAAAGCTGTGCCGAACATGTCCTTACCTGGGAAATTACTAGGGTAACCCATAGCCCTCTATTTTTATAAGCTCCGTGTACCTATCCAAGGAGTCTCTTAAAAGACCCTGCGTTTAATAAAAAAAAACAACTTGCCCCTGACATCCCCTCTGTACTTACTTCCAAGCACCTTAAAACTGTGCCCTCTCGTGATAGCCATTTCAGTCCTGGGAAAAAGCCTCTGACTGTCTACACGATCAATGCCTCTCATCATCTTATACACCTCCATCAGATCACCTCTCATCCTCTGTCGCTCCAAGGAGAAAAGGCCAAGTTCACTCAACCTATTTTCATAAGGCATGTTCCCCAATCCAGGCAACATCCTTGTAAATCTCCTTTGCACCCTTTCTATAGTTTCTGCATCCTTCCTGTAGTGAGGCGACCAGAACTAAGCACAGTACTCCAAGTGGGGTTTGACCAGGGTCCAATATAGCTGCAACATTACCTCTCAGCTCCTAAATTTAATCCCATGATTGATGAAGGCCAATGCACCGTATGCCTTCTTAACCACAGAGTTAACCTGCACAGTAGCTTTGAGTGTACTATGGAGTCGGACTCCAAGATCTCTCTGATCCTCCATTCTGCCAAGTGTCTTACCATTAATACTATATTCTGCCATCATATTTGACCTACCAAAATGAACCATCTCGCACTTATTTGGGTTGAACTCTATCTGCCACTTCTCAGCCCAGTTTTGTATCCTATCAATGTCCCGCTGTAACCTCGGACAACCCTCCACACTATCCACAACACCCCCAACCTTTGTGTCATTGGCAAATTTACTAACCCATCCCTCCACTTCCTCATCCAGGTCATTTATAAAAATCACGAAGAGTAGGGGTCCCAGAACAGATCCCTGAGGCACACCGCTGGTCACCGACCTCCATGCAGAATATGACCCGTCTACAACCACTCTTTGCCTTCTGTGGGCAAGTTAGTTCTGGATCCACAAAGCAATGTCCCCTTGGATCCCATGCCTCCTTACTTTCTCAATAAGCCTTGCATGGGGTACCTTATCAAATGCCTTGCTGAAATCCATATATACTACATCTACTGCAGTGTGTTTAGTCACATCCTCAAAAATTTAAACACATTGGTTACATAGGATTTCACTCCAGAAAATGCCCTGGATAATTTTTGTGAACTCGGCACAATCACTACTTCTGCCAGTTTGATTTACGGTTATAGAGTTTGCAAAGCGTAGAAGTGCTGTAAAACTATAAATGAGGCCCATCTTGTTGAGGTTGACCATCACATCCATTATTGAAACCTGACGTTTTTGATCTGAGGTTCTTCAGAAGTCAAGAGTGAGGCATAAAACTTGTCGTTCACAGCCGTTTTTATTCTGTGCTAAAAGAACAAAGGAATGGGGAAAGCAACGAGACAAAGAGAAAGAGACCGAGAGACTAATCCAAAGTGGTTTGGTCCTGTTATGCCAGATTGTTGATAACTGTAAATTCCATTTCAAATCCCATTGCTTAATTAACCAATATTGATGCCTTTTTTCAAGTAATGCGAATGCCACCACCATAAAGATGAATTGCCTCCAGAAAGAGGTAATTGCAAACATTAAAAACACACTGAACAATCGCTGAACAATTTTGTAATTACATAAAAATACAAACAAGCTTAAGAAAGTTCAACTAGAAGGGAAATAAGTTATACAATCCAATCCCGTCTGTACTAATTCCACTTATTAATTCCGTATCATTCTATGCCCCACACATTCCAGTAATATCAAGGTGCCTATTAAAAGTTACATTATCAGCTTAGACCAATCATAACACACAACTTTACTGTTTAATAGCAATTTCAGCACTTGATATAAAATGAGTTTGAAGAAGCCTTGTATATGATCACTAAATCCATGAAGGAGCTCTGTATCTTGGTACATTTACTTGTTTAAATTACATTAATTACCTTGCAGCTGTCGAAACTAATGGGTTTTGAATTACCTGTTCTCCTGAATGATAAGAAAATGCTAGTGTAGACCCTTTGAAGATACCTGTCAGTGTTTTTTATTGTTTCAAAGATAAATTTAATGTCAGGTAAATGTATACAATATACATCCTGAAATTCATTTTCTTCACAACCATCCATAGAAACAGAGGAATGCCCCAAAGAATGAATAATAGTTAAATGTTAGAACCCGAAAGCCCCCCCAGCTTTCTCCACCCATGCACAAACAGCAGCAAGGCAACAGCACCCCCCCACCAGCAATAGAAGCATCGGCACTCCCCACCGAGCACTCAAGTGTGCAGCAAAGCATCAATAAAGACATAGACTTGTAGTACCCCAAGACTACTCGTTCACAGGTAATTCAACATACCACAGGCTCTGTCTCCCTAATAAGGGAAAAAGAGGTGTTCCTGTTTCACAGCGAGAGGGGAGACATGACAAACAACTCACTGATTTACAATGTTAAAAGTCCATTGCGTCACTTCTTCCGAGCTTTGTGCCCAAAGAACTCGGGTCTCTGGGCACACAGCCAGCTCGCTGCTTTTGATCTTCCGTCTCCCACGACACACCAGTTTCCTGCAGAGGCACCGACCTCTAGTCCGCCTGCCTCCAGAGCCACGAAATCCTGGAACCTTGACGGCGCGCTAGTCTTCTAGACCGCGTCCTCGCTATATTGAATAGCGGCTGGTCGTGAGAGCCCGAGAGTGGATCCCATTCCCACAAAGAACCGAAGTCAGCATGTAACTCCTGTGTCAGGGTGTTCAAAAGAACTCTGAAAGGGAAAAATAGAGATATTAAAGATAGAAATAGAGCTGTTTCCGAAGATGCAAGTAAAGAAGTCGCCGTTAGGCGCCATCGCTCCAAAGCTCCATCTCTATCTATCTATATATATATATATATAATATTGTTATTATTTATTCATTTAAGTAACATTATTAACCATACATAGCTGCCTGCTGAGTTTGGGAAAATATTAGACCTCACCAATATGGTTGATTCTTGAGCCACACTGTGGTAAGAATAGCAGGTAGTTTTTCATCTGAAGGATATTAGCAAGATGGATTGGCTGTTTTAAACAGTTGGCAGTGATTCAATGGCAGTTTTCACTAGTGGGCTTGAGCCCGAAGTCAGTAAATTTTCCCACCAGGCCATGTAAGATGTAAAGAAAATTGGGTCAGAAAAGATGTGGAATCAGAATCAGCTTTAATATTACTGGCATATGTTGTGAAATTTGTTGTTTTGCAACAAGTGTATAGATTGGGTTGGAATTAAGAATGATTGGAGTTCCAGAAGGCATGTTGATTTGGGCTTATCCCAAAAACATGTTTTTGTCAGAAAAAAGCTTTGTTTTCTGTTAAAAGTAACAGTTTTTTAAATGCCTCTGACATTCATAAATATTTTTAATAATGCATTAAAATTGATGTGAGTTATTGGATCATCTGGAAAAAATAGTTAATTAAAAATCAAAACATATAAAATAACTTTCCAAACATTGAAGTAAAATAAGTTTTTAAAAAAACAATCTACAGAATGTGGAAGACAATAATTCCCCATTGAAATGAATGGTGTCTTAGGTACTATCTGAAATGTTACCGGACACTTTCAAAGACTGTTCATCTCACATTCTCAACATTTAATGCTTATTTATTTATTGTTGCTATTTTGTGCTTTTTCTTTTTGTATTTGCACAGTTTGTTGCCTTGCACATTGGTCAATTGTCTATCTTGTGTATGTTTATCATTCATTTCATTCTGTTTCTTTGTATTTACTGTGAATACCTGCAAGAAAATGAATCCCAGGGTAGTATATGTGACATTTATGTACTTCGAGAACAAATTTACTTTGAATAAGATTTGGTTGACCATTTTCTCAGCACAATTCTTGGGGAATCCCAGCAAGATCACATTCTGTTACTGCACTTATTTCTATGGATAAATTCCAGCAAATCCTTTGGAACATTAGGCCATGACCAGCAAGAGTTGACCTAGTCATGTGATGAAATAGGTTATATATTTATATATATTCTGTAAGGTACTAACATGTTATGTGATTTTGATTTTATAGAAGGATATCATTTAAAGTTCAAAGTAAATTTATTATCATAGTACATATAAGTCACCATATTACAAACCTGAGATTCATTTTCTTATGAGCATACTCAAAAAAAAATCCAATGACCATAATAGAATCAATGAAAGACTGCATCAACAGAGCGTTCAACCAATGTACAAAAGATGACAAACTGTGCGAGTACAAAAAGAAAGAAGAAAAGAAAATAATAACTCAGCAATAAATATCGAGAACCTGCGATGAACAGTCCTTGACAGTCCATAGGTTGTGGGAATAGTTCAGTGAGGAGGCACGTGAAGGTGAGCGAAGTTATCCCCTCTGGTTCAAGAGCCTTATCATTGAGGGGTAAAAACTGTTCCTGAAGCTGGTGATGTGAGTTCTGAGGCTTCTATACTACCTTCCTGATTGCAGCAGCAAGAAAAGAGCATGACCTGCATGGTGGGGTTCACTGAAGATGGATGCTGTGACAATACTCCATGTAAATGTGCTGAACGGTGGAGAGACTTTATCTGTGATGGACTGGGCCAAATCCACTGCATATTGTTGGATTTTCTGTTGGAGGGCACTGGTGTTTCCATACCTTGCCATGATGCAACCAGTCAATATCTTCACCACCACACATTTATATTAGTTTGACAAAGTTTTCGATGCCATGCTGAAACTTTGCAGACTCCTAAGGATGTGGAGGTGTTGCTGTGATTTCTTTATAATTACACTTGCTGCATGTGCTGGGCCCAGGACAGGTCCTCTGAAATGATAACACCGAGGAATTTAAAGTTGCCAAACTTCTCCACCCCTGATTCTCCAGTGAGAATTGGCTGATTGACCTCTGGTTTCTTTCTCCATAAGCCAGTAATCAACTCTTTGGTGATGCTGACATTGAGTGAGAGGTTGTTGTTGTGGCACCACTCAGCCAGATTTTCAATCTCCCTCCTATATGCTGATTCATCCCCATCTTTAATTCAGCCTAAGATAGTGCTGTCATCAGCAAACTTAAATAAGGCATTCGAGCCATGCTTAGCCACACAGTCATAAGTGTAAACTGATGAGAGTGGAGGACAAAGCACACAGTCTTGTGGAGCTGTGCTGCTGGAGATTGTGGAGGAGACGTTGTTGCTGATCTGACCTGACTGGGGTTTGCAAGTGAGGAAATCGAAGATCTAATTGCACAAGGAAGTGTCTGAGTCCAAGGTCCTGAAGCTTAATGAGTAGTTTTGAGGGGACAATAGTATTCAGTGCCAAGCTGTAGTCTATAAGGAGCATCATGATGTTCTAATTTTAAATCATGAAGTATATGTTGTAAGTGACTTATCTGATTCCTCATCCTTTTAGGAATACAGCCAGTAGTACATCATCATTGCAGTTAATTGGGTATAAACCCAAACCCAGATTGTCATAAATTTGCAGAGATAACTGACGATAATCATCCTTGACTATTCTATCACATAGTTTCACAATAAATAATATCCAAATATAAATCTTGGAGTCAAAGTGCCAGAGACGCCACTCACAAACTTGCACTTTCTGAATTTGGCATTCCTTGGAACTGCAACAGATCTGGACTTCCATGATCACTAATGCCATCTTAAATCTTAAGGATCATGCTCTTTCAAAATGTTCCCCATGCCTCAGGTTGTACTACCTGTCGAGATTGAGAATAATTGTAGAGGGTCATAAGCTGATCAAAGTAATCCATGCACAAATCTTTAATGAGTCTATTCTTAATCCATATTTCAAGCCTACTGTTGTTTGTTTGATTGGAGGATTTCTAGGACTGTTTGAATTAGGTTTATTAGTGAAGCAGTAAGGAAGAAGAAACCCAATAGAAACAGATTCTTTTTGTAATCCTTGGCCTTTAAGCTTTGCTTTCCCAAACCTAGTTTTTTGTGTTAATCTCTTCCCTCTTGTATGGACATATTAGAAGAATATTTAAACTATTAGGAACAAATTATAATTTTTATATTTTTATTTGCTTTAGTAATTAAGGAGAAACATGGTTGTGGTGCTCATCCATGCTTGAATAATGGAAAATGTGTTTTAAGGCCAGAGACTTCACTTGGATATGTGTGCATTTGCTCCCCTGGATATTCTGGAGACTTCTGTCAATGTGCTACAAGTAAGTAGTACAATTTTTTAACATCATGGCTTCTAGTTTACGTTATTATAAGTGTACGCATGTTTAAATGTAAATATTTTAATCCTTGAAATAGACGTTTACACTTAAATGCTGAAAAATTTCTCTGCTTCTCTTTGCAGGTACAAATAAATCTGCATCATCGGCTATGACTACTGGATGTATTGTGATACTGCTTCTCCTCATTGCACTAGGTTACTTGATTTACTTGCATTTTTTCAGGGACCGGTAAGAAATTTCATCATGACCTCAATTTAGCTTAGAGCAATAGAAGTGGTCAGAAGTGCCCTGACCAAGATATTAAAATTTTTCTTTAACATTGTAGGAAACATTATCCCTCAGATGAAAAACCAGCAATAGATCAACAACCACATTCAAGAATGCCACCCAGAGTGCATAAACCGAGAGTTTTCAGACCCAAGGATCGAGAATCACCTACACAAAATGTTCGTAGCCAGCTTTCCAATTGTCTTCAATTGCATTAACTTCTGCTGAAGTATATTTGTATAATTAACAGTCAGTAAGCTCTCTTTTAATCCTTAAGTTTTTATTTTGGATGTGAATGAAATACTTTCCTTTAAGACAGGGTTAATTTAAGCTTCATTTGGAAATTTAATGCTTTGATCATTTGGTGAAAGATAAATGCAATTAATCCTCTTCACACAAGCCCAATATAGTAGTTCAATCTGGCAACAGAGGTCATCCCAGTGAGTCAGAAATGTTAAATAGTCTCAGCAGGATACCAGAATACTTTTATCAAGCCTTAACTGTTCATGTTACGCTTTGATTGTTCACCTTTGGGCAAACAGATCTTGCTCCACCCATCAGAAGTACGGTATTATACAAGAACAGTGCTTTCAGATGAAATAGCTATCAAGCCAAACATATATTCGAATTCTATTTACAGAACCAACATAATTCTGTTATCAAGATCGCTGGATTATTTCAACAACTCATTTTCGTACCAGATATATCTTCTGCTTCTGCAGTAAGATTTGAATTTAAATCTTTTTTAAATTTTGTCCCATAAAACATTACGTCATGAGGAGACGAGAATGATTTTGCCCTTAATTTAGAAATTTAATAGATAACTTTGGTGCTGCTTTAAGAGCCAGAATGTTGATAAAATATTCATTTAAAAAGGTTGAGATCAGTCAAAGATATGTAGGATAAATGTTATTTATTTGATGGATATTTTTGAAGAATTAACTGAGGATTATTGAGATTTTTACAAAGTTTGACATGGATTTTCGCTATATGGTTGACAAGGGTGGATGAGGGCATGATGAATTAAAACATTCTAGTTTTATATAATGTAAAATATTATTTTGTAAATATAATCTTTAAATATTTGTTGGAAGAATGAAGTTCTGCACCTGGATCAAAGAAGATACAATGAAATCTAATATATTCAGCAGAGAAGGCATAGTGAAGTTAAAATGTTTCATTCTTGACGTTATTCAGCCAGGCCATTTTCTTCTGGGGATCAAAGGAAAGGATACTCTGTCTGTGAAATTGGTTGTCCTGATTAAGGAGGGTCTTTCTGTTTGCAATGAGCAAAGTGTTGCCTCCTATCCTTCCTTAGCAATTGCTGCTGCTCTGCCCAGCCTCAGTCCTCTTCTCGATTTTCACCAGAACAAGTGGGCTCCTAGAAATATACCAATGATCAACCAGTGACTTAGTCCTGACAAGATGGGGAAGAACTGTAATACTATGCACCTTTTAAGTGAGCATTAGAAGGCTTTTTAAGTGGTGCTTTAATAGGTCTCCAAACTGTAGTATCTAGCATGGACATAACTCCTTTATCAGGCATTACCTCACACTGAGCGCGAATTAAACAACTGCTTTTCCTGAAGATCCCATCTTGATTCCCTCAGCAGGTAATTGCAACTGACCGTAAAGCTTGAAATTGCTCTCAAAGAGTTATTAGTCCTTAAAACTTCAACATCTAGAGGAAGAACCTTGTACATTAATGTTATGTAATCAATTTTATTATGCAGATTTAACTAGGTGCCACTTGCGTGAATCCATTGTTATCTTCTGAAATTGTATAAATGTGGCATTGGACAGGAGAAGGATTGGAGACAACACTCTGCTCATTACAAATGGAAAAGCCCTCCTCTTGTGGACCTCCTTTATTAGGCCCACCAGTACAGGCAGTGTATCCTTTCCCTTGATCCCTGATCCAGCTAACAACATGCCATCATATGCTATTTAAAGCACTCTGGGTATGAGCCCCAGGTGGAATAAGGAAAATGTGCCTTTGGACTCTCCCTTAACTGGTGGTAATGCCATAACAGGGCCGGCTGGTGATGTAGTAACATCCGTACCAGTCTTTGAGGTGAGTGGCCCCGCTTTGAATCTTGCTGGCTCTTTACATGCTTTCTATCCGTGCAGAGCTGAGCATCGAGTTAGCAACTTGGCCTCATAAAAAATGGACAAGTGCTAAGGAAGCAGCGAGGGTTGCCACTGATGCCCCACAAGGCACAGGGAGGAACAACAACAATGCTATAACAATGTTACAGCATTGTCAGCAGAAGCAGTCTTAAAGGCCATCCTTATGCAAACAAAACCAATGAATTTCTTCTCAATTGCAGCCATAGGTTTAACAATAATTAGTTTTCTTAGTAAAAATGCACATAACTAGATTTAACTGTGTTGGGCACGTAATTCCTTACTTCTAATAGCAAAGTGTTCAATTCATCTACATGCAATGAAACAGGCTCATTTTGTCCTTATTGAAATTGCGGGATATGTGTTAACCAGATTTTCTTTTGGTACTTTTGTTGATTTTTAATTGTTAATATTCTGTTTTACCTGTGGTACTTAATGATTTATTTCTGCAATTTTTTTCAGTGCTTCAATAAAAATCAAGATTAACATGTGCTGTTCTTCATTTGCACTTTTCTGTGTTAATACTTCCATATCTTTTGAGCCATCTACCTTTATTTTGAAGGGTACCTGGCTTACTTGCTTCATAGAGTTAGCATTAATCTTATGATATCCAGTTTTGTTTGACCAGCTAAAATTTGAGTGAAGGGATTAACTCTGCCCAATGGGCTCTGTCAGATAGCAATTATAAATATTCATCTCAAGTCAGCAGAGTATTCTTTATGCAAGAGAATGACAATATCATTGTTTAGTACATGGCACAAGGAAGCGATTTATTCAGTGATAATAGAATAAGAAATTGAAAGAGGAATAGACCATCTGGTCCATTGAGCCTAATCCAGTATTCAATAATATCATTGCTGATCTGGCCTTCCACTCAGCTCCACCTTCCTGACTTTCCCCCATAACCATTAATTCCCCAACAATGCAAAACATATATTTTACTGGGTCTTAAATGTATTTAATGAGGTAGCCTCTATTCTGGACAGAGAGTTCCACAGATTCACTACTCTGGGGAAAATTAGTTCTTTCTTACCTCTGTCTTAAATCTGCTCCCCCAAAACTGAAGATATGACACCTAGTTCTAGTTTCACATATCAATGGAAACAACTTTCCTATCTCTATCTTATCTATCATTTTCATAATTTTATATGTTTCTATATAATCCTCTCTCATTCCTCTGAATTCCAGCAGTTTTAGTCCCAGATAACTCAATCTCTAATCATAGGCTAATTCCAGATTTCAGAATGAACCTGGTTAATCTCGGCACTACCTCCAAAGCTAATACCGTATATTTTTTTTATTAACCAATCTGCTATTCATGCTAATACATTACCCCTAACTACGCACATCCTTGTCTTATGAATATGTCTTCTATGTGACATCTTATCAAACACCAGCTGGAAATTCAAGTGTACAACATCTACCTGTTGCCTTCTATCCACTGAGCTCATTATATTGTGTGGGAATCCAGGACAAGAGGGCACAGCCTCAGAATATATGGATATCCCTTTAAAACTGACAGAGGAGAAATTTATTTTGCCAGAGGATGGTGAATCTGTGGAATTCAATATCACAGACAGCTGTGGAGACCAAGTAATCGAGTGTATTGAAAACTGAGGTTGATAGGTTCTTGATTAGTAAGGTCATCAAAGGTTACAGAGGAAAGGCAGGACAATGGAGTTGAGAAGAATAACAAATCAGCTCTGATAGAATGGCAGAGCAGACTCAATGGCTGAATAGCCTAATTCTGTCCCAAGGTCTTATGATTTATTCTCAAAACACTTGTTATTTTGTCAAACAGGACCTGCCTTTCCTGAATCCATGCTTCATTTGCCTGATGGAACCTTTTTATCCAGAAGTTTTGCTATTACTTTCATAATATTAGCTTAGAGCATTTACTCAACTACAGATGTTTAGCTAACTGGCCTATCGTTATCTAACTTTTGCCTACATTCTTTTTTAAATGTAATATTTGCTGCCTTCCAATCTGCCAGGACTTGCCCAGAATCCAGAGAATTTTGGTAAATTATCTTCTATAACTTCTGCCATTTCTTTCAGTTCTAGGGATTCCATCTGGACCAGGGACCAGTACCTTTAGGACCAGCTCCTTAGTGATAACTGTATCAAGGTCCTTACCACCTATCACATTCATAACATCTATGTACATTTGGCATGTCAGAAGCTATCTTTACTGTGAAGACTGAAACAAGATAATCGTTCAAATTCTCAGCCTTTTCGGCATTAACAAATATACTTCAGCCACCATGTCCATGCTGGTCTTCTCTTTGAAGGGATTTGTGTTCACGTTAACCTCCCTTGTCTGCTTTATATAATAAAAACTTTTACAATCTCTTGTTATATTTTTGTTAGTGTACTTTCAAAATATATCTTCCCTTTCTTTATTGCTTTCTTTGTGGTTCTTTTTAAAATTTTCCTGATCTTCCAGTTTTCCACTACTCTTAGCAACTTTCATGAACTTTCAGTTTGATGCCTTCCTTTATTTCATCTCGTTATCCAAGGGATGGCTCTTCCTACCCTTAAATGTCCTTGCTTCTAATGAGAATATACATTTGTTGAACACTGAAAACTCACTTGGAAAGACTTCAGTCTTCACAGAAAATCCTCCTTCATCCCATTGTAGTCTCCCTTGTAAAGGTAAAATGCACCGGTTTTAGATTGAACTATTGTAATTGATATTCAGTTTATACTGTGATCACTTTTTCCAGAAGGATCCCGAAGTAAGAGATTGTTAATTTTACTTGCCTCGTTGCACAGGACAAGATCTATGAGACTCCAAAGGGTCCTTTTTAGTTTTCAAACTTTGTGCATTTCATGAAGTGTTACAATACAGAAATGGACTCTTCAGCCCACATGCCCATGCTGGTCATTAGACCAATCTGTACCAACTCTTTACTGGTACTTGGCTTGTAGCCTTCTGTGCTTTGGTGACTCAAATACTCATCCAGATACTTAAACCAAAAACTTAAATATTGTAAGAATACCTTCCTCCACCACCCACTCAAGTTGTGCATTCTAGATTCCAATCACTCTCTGGGTGATAGAAATTCTTCATGAGATCCCTGGTGGACCTCTTACCCTTGCACCCAAAACTTAAGTCCTTTGCTTATTGACACTTCTGCTGGCGGATAAAAATTTCTGTTAATTATTCACCCAACCTCCAAGCATCTTCCACTCCAAGGAAAACAAACCCAGCCCATACAATCTGCCCTCATAACTGCAACTTTATATCCCAGACAACATCCTGATGTATCCTCTCTGCACCCTTTCCAATGCAATCACTGGGCAAACAGAACTGCGTACAATACTTCAGCCCAACCAATGCTTTACAAAGTTGTACTATGATCCCCATGCTTATATGCTATGCCCTGCTTAATGAAGGGAAGAAATTTTTAAGCCTTCACCATCTATCTACTTATGCTGCACAAATAAATAAGGGGATGGATAGGCAGGGGCCATGGTCCCTCTGTTCTTTGTTCCCTCATATCCCATGATTAATTGTGTACTGCATGTTCTATTCTTATTAGACTTGCCAAAATGCACCATCTTGCACTTCAATTCCTTTCTCGTGTTTATTTAGTTTACACACAAATGTATCTATATTAAGTCTTAACTATAAAAGATAGCATTTTCTACTCTAACAACACACACAAAATGCTGCTGGAACACAGCAGGCCAGGCAGCATCTATAGGAAGAAGCACTGTCAACGTTTTGGGCCGAGACCCTTCATCAGGACTAACTGAAAGGAGAGATCGTAAGAGATTTGAAAGTAGGAGGAGGAGGGGGAAATGCGAAATGATAGGAGAAGACCAGAGGGGGTGGGATGAAGCTAAGAGCTGGAAAGGTGATTGGCGAAAGTGATACAGAGCTGGAGAAGGGAAAGGATCATGGGATGGGAGGCCTCGCGAGAAAGAAAGGGGGAGGGGGGGAGCACCAGAGGGAGATGCTTCCTACTCTAATCTAACTAATCTACTCTAACTAATTTTTGCTAAAGTCCTAAGGTGTGCAGATTTAAGTGCAAATATATACCAACATATAATAGTTTCATTATCATTTTTTATAAAAGCTCTCACATCACACTTTGCATTTTTACCTGAAGGAAGAAAAGCACTAAATGTATTGAGTGTTTCATGATAGATATAAATTCAGTGCTGGTGTTATTTTGGAGCATTATATTAGCACTCCAGCATTTCTATCCTTTTATAATACCGAAACCAAAGATGGAAAAATTGGATAACACCCGATATCAGCATGGGGATTGTAATGAACAGATATAGACATATGGTGCCTGTTCAACCATATAAACTGCCTTTCTATTTGGGCTCCTTCAATAGCCAAAAGGAGATAACAGGGTGACTGTAATGAGAGAAGAGATGGTAGATAATGTTTGCACCTTCTGCATCTTGTAAATCAAAGGGCATTGTGTGTTTAGCCCTCTACTCTACTCACTTTATACTTATGACTGCAAGGGTAAGCACAGCTCCAGTGCCAAATTGAAGTTTGGCAACAACACCACTGTTGTTGACTGGATGACAAATTAGCATATAGGAGGGAGGCTGAAAATCTTGCTGAGCGGTGCCACAGCAACTACCTCGCACTCAATGTCAGCAAGACCAAGGAAATGACTATTGGCTTCAGGAGGGGGAAACCAGAGGTCCATGAGCCAGTCCTCATCAGGATCAGAGGTGGAGAGGGTCAGCAACTTTAAATTCCTCTGTGTTATCATTTCAGAGGATCTCTCCTGGAGTCATCATGTAACTGCTATTACAAAGAAAGCTCAGCAGTCCCTCTACTTTCTTAAAAGTTTGCAAAGATTCAGCATGTCATTTAAAACTTTGACAAAATTTTATAGCTGTGTTGTGGATATTGACTTGATGCGTCATCCCTTAATATGGAAATTCCAATGCTCTTGCATGGAAAAGCCTACTCAAGGTAGTAGATAAGGCCCAGACCATCGTGGGTAAAGCCCTCCCCACCATTGAGCACATCTACACAGTGCTGCCTCAAGAACGCAGCATCCATTATCGGGGACCCCACCATCGAAGCCATGCTCTCCTCGCTGTTGCAATCAGAAAGAAGATATAGGTGCCTCAGAATCCACACCAGCAGTTTCAGGAACAGTTACTACCCCTCAGGTTCTTGAACCAGAGGGGATAACTTCACTCGCCCCATCACTGAATTTTTCCCACAATCTAAAGATTCCCCTTCAAGGACTCTTCATCTAATGTTCTCAATATTAATTTAATTTCTTTTTTTCTTCTCTTTTTATATTTGCACTTTTTTTTGCATATTGGTTGTTATCTGCCCAGTTGGGTGTGGTCTTTCATTGATTCTGTTATGTTTCTTATATTTATTGTGATTGCCTACAAGAAAATGAAACTCAGGGTTGTATGTGGTGAGGTATATGTACTTTGAACTTTGATGATAGGAAGAGGTAGAACTAAATTATGAGATAGAAGAATTGGTATGAGAATACCTAATCAACTTTGATGTTTACAGTCACACTTGTTCCTTCAGTTTCTGTCATGGCTGCTCTCATTATGACTATCACCCTCTCCTCTTGGAGGTCAGATGATACAGTTAGTTACATATGTCCCCTCTTGGCTTCTTGGAATCAGCTACAGTACATGTCATTTTGAGCTGAAAGAGAGAGTGAAATGCACTTGTTTACATCTTGCATTGTCTTTGGATGATGTAGCTGTTGTGATCAGTTGTCCAGTGTGCAAGCTTCATTATGTGATATGAGAGTTATGGTAATAGTAATTAAATGTGCAGAAACTTGTGGCTGTTAAGTTTCACCTGTGATTGTTAGGAAATTATTCATAGTTGATTGATGCGAGTGTGGTCTATTGAACAAATTTTTGACAGGACAAGGGATTTAAAGATGAGTTCACAGATTTTGTTCATGATCATTGAACAATTTTGTGCCCCTACATCTTTGACCCTTGGGTTTTCACAATCATAAAGAGAGAAGATGGATGTGGAGATAAATGTTAAGGTAGTGGAGGTGCATCTTCTCTCTACCAAGACTTCTATTGCTCTGTCACAGCCATTTGTGGATATATCTTTTTCATGTGTAATGCTCCTTTTTGTAGCTAATAACAGTAACCTCTGGAATGACTTTTCATCACCCGATGCAGCCACAATCCCCCTCTTCTTAATGATATCAGTGGAACCAAATTTACTGAAGTTTAATCAGCAATTGATACACATGCATAGGTGTACCCCAGAAGCCAAAGACACATTTCTACGTCAGGGCCCAAAAGTGGAGACAAACTTTACAGGAATAAGGAAAGAATATTGCAAACAATACATGGTAGAATTTTTGCCATGTTAGTCTCCAGCTAACATTTAGTGATGCCAGCGATTGGTTTTTGTTAATCAACATGTTAAAGGATTTGAGGCAAAAGTGAGCATATAGAGTTCCCACAGATTAGTGGAATAGACTTAGAAGACTTAGAACAAGAATGAATACTTAACATCTTGGCTCAATATTAATTAAACTAAGTAATTAAACACTTTCTTAATGTCAGCAAGGTTGCATGTATATATTTAAAATTTGAACAAGCTAGACCTGACACGCTTAGTGTGAGCACTCATAGTTTTAGATGCTATCAGCAACTATATTATAATTTTTCCATCTCCTATTGAAGAATGCACTCATAACATAATCATACTAACACAGTTACCTACTGAAAGTTTATACGTGATTAGCTAAGTACCGATAATCTGATAAGTTGAGGAGAAAAGGTGGGCAGTGACGGTAACACAGCAGTTAGCCCAATGCTGTTACAGGTCAGGGCATTCCAGAGTTTAGAGTTCAATTCCTGCGCTGTCCGTAAGGAGTTTGTATATTCTCCCCGTGGAATGGGTGGATTTTCCCTGGTTTCCTCCCACAGTCCAAAGACGTACCAGTTAATAAGTTAATTGGTCATTGTAACTTGTCCTGTGGATTAATTGGGTTTGTCAGGGGTTGCTGGGGCAGCATGGTTTGAAAGGCCAGAAGAGCCTTTATCACTAAATAAACAAATAATTCACAAGGATAGCCAGCCCTCACCCACTGTATCATACGAAGCAGCAGGCTTTGAGCCCGTGACCATCATCAGAAATACTGTATACAGGGTAATTTGAGGACCTTGCATTACTAGCAACACAAAGAATTAGAGCTACTGAAATAATCAGAGATGATGTCACCATATCTAAACTTTATATTCTCAAATTTTGTTGCCAGGATGAACAGAAAAATGTTAGATTTCAAGTTGAAGCAGTGCGAAATGACTTTGAGGAAGGTGATGAAAGTCCAAAGCAAAGTGATGTGAAGTTGAGAGAAAATCGTTCCTTTACTGATATCACAAAAGCTATCCCCAAATTTTCGTCAGGTAATTTACATTAGGGATATTTAGGATGTTTGTTTATGCTTTAAATATAAAACATAAAAAGGTTGAGCAAAAGCTCCTCCCAGTGTGAAACTGAAGCCCTAGTAATCAATTTATTGTAGATCATTTCACACTATAATCCTCCACATGCCATATCTCTGCCCTGCTAGTCCAGGTATTCAAGTTCAAGTTTATTGTCAGTTGACTGTACATACATACAACCAAACAAAACAACACTCCCCTGCACCACGGTGCTCACAGCACATAAAACAAGTACTACCACAAATAAGTTAATAAAATATAATTCAAGGTGCATGGAGTATGCAGCAGAAGTAAATAGCTTGCTGTCCTAGTGACAAGATCTCGGTTGTGACTCGGTGTCCATTAGTCTGACAGCCTGAGGGAAAAAGCTGTTACCCAGTCTGGCAGTCCTAGTCCTGATGCTCCTGTTCCTGACAGTAGTGGGTCAAGTACGTTTGTAGATTGTGGAATGGGTGGTAGGGATCCTCAACAATGCTTTGGGCCCTTCATCTACAACACTCACAGTAAATGCTGCAAGTAGTGGGGCAGGGAGACTCCGGTGATCAGGTGCTTTCCAACTGAAAAGTAAGATAATGTCATGGGACCGTCACTCAAAACCACTTTCACATTTGCACATAGTTAAATTTAAACTGACATTTAAAGATGCTTTGAAATACCTCATTATGAGGGAGGGGTGGGGGATGTTTGGGGAATGAAACCCAGGAAAGAAAATAGAAAGAGAAAGAGTAATTTTAAATATAGGTCGGGTTGGGTAAGGTCACCATGAAGTACACAGAACAGAAAGATATTGGTTTGAAACTCACAAAAGACAGAGATGATGAATTTAAGTGTTAAGCAGTTAAGGCACAGTATAATCAGTAACGTTGTTTCCAGACTAGAAAAAGGCAAAAAAAAATCATGTGGACTAGAAATTTATTTGCTTCATACAACATTTGTGCTTGTTACAAATTTAAGTTCTCCATTTTAGGACATACTGTATATTATGCAAATACAGCTTAACTGTTTGCTTCTTGTATCGTATACAATTCTAAATAGCAATTCCATGCCTGTGATGTAGAATGACCAATGTTATTTAAGACATTGGCACACACAGATGACATTGGTCCTCATGCAATGACCATTTTGAAACCTCATCAACCTCTAACTTATTTGAACTTGCTTACTTTATCAAAAAAAAAACAATGTGGGCCATTCCAAAGCCCAAGGGTGATGCCTAACAGGTGATGTTGCTTCTGGCATCACACTTGGATTATTATGCAGCTGGGAGTTAAAGGAGGCAAGGTAGTTGAGTCATGGCACAGCACTCTGGGGAAAAAAAGACTCATTCCTGGAGGTTCCAGGAATTCTCAGGAAATTATTCATCTATGTCCAGGTCTCCTAGGAGCAATATATCTGAAGACCATATTTTTCTTAATTCATGCCAGTGCAAACCATGTGTTTTTGATAGAGCTCTCAAGAGTAAGTGCTCTTAAAAATTGTGAGCTGGGATCCCCAATTCAATGTGATGAATTTTCCAAGAGCAATACAAGTTGACACTGCTTTTGAAATGCTTCCTCACAAGTATTCTCTGCAACTTCTTTGGCTGTCAGAACTGTGCTTGTGTATGCTATAGGCCAATCAGTTCCTTAAACCTCCTCTGCCTTTTAATAAGATCACGCTGGTCTGATTGCAATTGGACTTCCCATTTATTAACAGTAATCTTTTATCCCTTTACCTGTCATAAATCTATTCATGTATGCACTAAAACATTCAGACTCTTGGTTCCATAATACTGCAGGGAAGAGCATTCCAAAAACCCACATCTCAGAAGGGAAAAAACTGGCCTCATCTTTACAAGATGAGTGTTCGCTGAAGCACTCACACCTAGTTCCATGTTCTCTCACAAGGAAGCACCCTCTGCATGTTTTCAATCAACTCCCTCTCTTTCGTCTAAACTCTAGCAGTTACAGACTTAGCCTGTGCAACCTTTCCTGACATGATGACTACTAGTATAAGTTTTATCTGGGTTGCTTCCAATGCATTAGCAAACATCCTAACTATGGAGATCAGAATCAGAATCAAATATGGAGACCAGTACCAAAAACAGTGCTGACATAGTCTCACCTGTTTCCTATATATCTGAAACACAATCTTCTTACTTTTATATTCAATTATCCTGCGCACTGGGATACCTGATCCCTCTGTATCTTCAGAGCCATGCAATTCCTCTACATTTAGATAATATTTCATTTTTATTTTTCTGGCTAAACTGATAATGTTACGTTTTCCTGCATTGGCTAGATGTTTGCTTACTGATGGAATCACAGGGTGATGCAGCACCGAAACAGGCCCTTTGGCCCACTGAGTCTATGCCAGCCAACAACTACCTTTTTGCACTCATCCTACATTAATCCTGTATCTATTCTCCTCATATTTTCATCAGATCCCCATAGATTCCACCATAGAGGCAGTTTTCAATGAGTAATTAACCTATAGCCAGCACATCTTTGGGAGGAAACCAAAGCACACAAGCAAAAGCTATTCAATCATAGGGAGAACATGAAATCCCCATGCTGACAGCACCCAAGATCACGGCTGAACCCAGATCCCTGGTGCTACAGGACAACAACTCTGCTACCCCTCATCTATACAATCCCAATGTAATCCCATCTCCTTTTTTCCGGTTGCATTCAAAGCTTCCTCCAACGTTGTTATTCCTCTGCAAATGGATCCTCAACTTCCTTCTTGGGAGACCAAACTCAGTACAGGTTGGTGACCACATCTTCTCCTTGCTGACAATCAGTAAAAGGTGCATCCAGCCCACTGCCCTACTCTCCCTACACTCATGTCTGTATGAGTAGGCACAACACAAATGCCATCTATGAATCTGCAGATGATACTACCGTGGTTGGCAAAATCTCTGGTGGCAGTCAGAAGGCATGCAAGAATGAGATACATCGTCTGGTTGAGTGGCGTTACAGCAACAACCTCAGCAGGACCAAGAAATTTTAAATGGAGTTCAGGAAGAGGAAGATGACAGACCTCATTGTGAGATCAGTGATACAAAGGGTGAGCAAGTTTAAGTTCCTGGATATTAGCATCTCAGATAGTCTATCCTGGGCTCAATATATTGATGCAATCACAAAGAAGGCACATCAGCAGCTCTCTTTTGTTAAGAGTTTGAGGAGATTTGGTCTGTCAAATTTCTGTAGATATGGAGAGAATTCTAACTGGTTACATCAAGCCTGATGTGGAGGTTCCAATGTGCAGGATGGCAAGAGGCTGCAGAGGGTTGTAGACCCAGCCAACTCCATCACAGGCACAGCCCTCCTATCCTTTGAGGACTCTTCAGGAGGTGGCATCCATCGCGAAGGACCCTCACCATGTGTGACATATCCTCTTCTCGTTACTATCACTGGAGAGGAGATACAGGAGCCTGAGACCCACACTCAATGATTCAAAAAGAGCTTCTTCCCCTCTGCCGTCAGATTTCTGAATGGTCCATGAACACTACCTTGTTATTCCTTTTAGTTGCAATATTTACTTACAGTCTGTGTCACTTTATTAGGTAGGTACACCTGTGCACCTGCTCATTAATTTAAATTTCTAATCAGCCAATCTTGTCGGAGCAACTCAATGCATAAAAGCATGCAGATGTGGTCAAGAAGTTCAGTTGTTGTTCAGACCCAACATCAGAATGAGGAAGAAATATAATCTAAGTGACTTGGACATGGAATGATTGTTGGAACTAGATGGGGTGGTTTGAGTATCTCTGCTGATCTCCTGGGATTTTCACACACAAGTTTCTAGAGTTTACAGAGAAAGATGCAATAAGTATAAAACATCCAGTGAGCAGCAATACTGTGGGCAAAAATGCATAATTAATGAGGGAGGTTAGAGGAGAATGGCCAGGCTGGTTCAACCTGACTGAAAGGTGACAGTAACTCAAGTAACCACATGCTACAACAGTGGTGTGCAGAAGAGCATCTCTGAAGGCACTACACTTCTAACCTGGGCTACAGCAGCAGAAGACTATGAACATATACGCAGTAGCCAATTAATTAGGTACAAAAGTTATTTGTAACTTATAATAATTTAGTGACAGTGCACGGTACTGGGTTCAGCAAAACAACAAATTTCACATCATATAAGACAGTGACAATAAGCCTGATTCTGGTTCCGATTTGAAGTGATTAACACCTTGCCCTCCAATTGATCGAACCAAGAGTAGCCCACAACAGGAGTATTATTGAGCTCCATCAACAAGCCAGAGGAGAGAGAACTCCGATCTGGTGGTCAGCAATACACAGCCTCGAGAGCAACCAGCAGCTGAAGTCTACTTTGAAGGTTTAACAAGTTGAGCAAAAATAGCAGGAGACCAACCTTCATGAAGAGTAGAGAACACTGTACTCTGGGAATCCAGTGAATACACGTTTGACTGCTCCAAGTGAAATGGATTGTGCTTAAGACTCAGAACAGATAGTTATTGCTTAAGTTAGATATTTCATGATTAACTGGGTGTGAGCGTGTGAATAATGCTTGCACTTGCTCAGGGATCTGATTTGTGACCTTTTATTTGCCTTGAATGCATGAAGCACCTGGTTTAAAATGCTCCAAAAGTAAATGCTTGTATAGAGAGAAATGCGGGGCTGGAACTGCTTAGGTTGCTCTGTCAGGAGTTAGGCTAAACTTGAACAAAATGATCTCTCTCCTTGCCCTAATGATTCCATGACAGCATTGCCTCTGACAAGCAAGTCCAGCTCCTGACCTTCGTGTGTGGCTTAGCTACTAAGCCCAGTGGAACCCTTTCAACTGACAGAAGAAGGGGCAAAGTTGGGTTACAAGCACCCTAAAGCCAGTCACTTCAGGCATATGGGGCTCAGTAGTGGTTGGCAGCTCATCAAGGAGGAGGAAAATTCTGATCTCAAACCTCCACTGCCTTGTGGCTATACCCACTCATGGGGAAGGCTTTGGCAGGGAAATCCCAAGGGAAAAATCCAGAGTGGAAGTGGGAATGGGAAGTGGAAGTGGAATCCCATTCCCATTCCGATATGTCTATCCCTGGCCTCCTTCACTGTTGTGATGAGGCCCACTTAGGTTGGAAGAACAACACCTTACTTGGGTAGCCTCCAACCCGATGGCATGAACATCGATTTCTCAAAATTGTGGTAATGCCCCCATCCAGCCACCCTTCACCATTTCCCATCCCCTTTTCCCTCTCTCACCTTATCTCCTTGCCCACCCTTCACCTCCCTCTGGTAATCCTCCCCCCTTTTTCTTACTTCCATGGCCTTCTGTCTCTTTCACCAATCAACTTCCCAGGTCTTTACTATTTATAAAGTCAAATGCTTTTGTAAAGTGTATGAAGGCCATATTTAAAGTGGGAGATTTTGATCCCGGGCTTTCTCCTGTAATTGGCGTGCTGTAGAAATCATGTTAGATGTTTCTCTGGCTGGACTGAAGCCACACTGAGACTTAGGAAGGAATCTTCTCCTGGTCCCAGGTCTTGACAAGCAGGTCATAAGTATGATTTAAAAGTTTTGTGCCATCTTCCTTGAGGATTTCTGTTGAAATTCAATCAGGCCCAGTGGCCTTTTTATTCCTCAATTTCTTGCAAGCTGTCTGCACCTCTTTGATACTAGAAGGCTTACTCAAGTCCTCCTTCATGGGTCATTGTGGTTGATGACTTCAAAGTCAACAATGATGTTAAGATTAAGTAGCTCCTGAAAGTGTTCCTTCCATCGAGAATTGATTCCATTAATTTTGGATGGAATGCTGATAGGATGCTGCTCACCACATTGGAATCTTTGTATCTGTTTAATGCCAGAAAATAGGTAAAGCAGAATACAGCTTAGACCAGGCATGGGCAAACTACGGCCCGGGGGCCATATGCGGCCTGTTAAGCTTTTTAATCCGGCCCGCAGAACTTGATGAAATTATATTAATAAACCTTGTTAACTTTTTTCCCCCGCAATTCTGGCGTTATTTTTTTCAATAAGCCTTGCATGTTACATGTCATTTCTGTTAAGTGATGGACATGAGTAGTGCGCAGGTGCACGTACGTTCTCAAAATAAAAAATGCGCTCCAGATCAAATAACGCGCTCTGCATACTGGCGCGCTGTCACTGTTCTGTCCTTGTGCTGGTCGTTGTTGAGTTTTGGCACAGGGGACAATTGAATAAGAAGGAGCAGGACAAGTAGACCTGCATCGCCTACCATTTTTGAAATAAAGACAGTCAGGAGGAGAGTGATGATGATAATATCTTGAAGGATAACAGAATTTTCAGTGCTTTAAAATAATAACTGTTACTATTTAAAAAAGCTGTATTTTATTCATTTAATTTTCAGTGTTATAAAAGTCATTTCAATAAATAGCTAAATACCATGGGACTTCAAAGACAGATATTTTGTTGTAATGCATTTGTTCATTTTCAATTGAAATTAAAGCACATATTTTTCCTACATATCCCATGATATTTTATTTTCTCTTATGAGGTGTATTACCAAAACACTCCGTCCATCTGCTCCTGGTCCAACCCCCTGTCAAATTTTAGAACCCTTTGTGGCCCACAAGTCAAAAAGTTTGCCCACCCCTGGCTTAGACCTTCAATAATAGTAGAAATAAAACAGTAATAGTTTTTTTTATATTTAATGATGTAGAGTTTTCTAAATCAATATATAGAGGTACTGACTAGAGAGGATCCTATTAGGAAACGAGTTAGGACAGGGGAACACCTTGGTTCCAGTGATCATAACATCATTAGTCTCAACTCTTGATCTTGAATAAAGATAGATCTGGTCCTCGGGTTGAGGTTCTAAATTGGAAAAAGGCCAAATTTGAAGAGATGAGAAAGGATCTAAAAAGCGTGGATTGGAGCAGGTTGTTCTCTGGCAAGGATGTCATTGGTAAGTGGGAGGCCTTCAAAGGAGAAATTATGTTCCTGTCAGGAGTAAAGGCAAAGTGAAAAAGAATAAGGAACTTTGGTTCTCTAGGGATATTGAAATTCTGATAAAGAAGAAGAGAGCGACATATGACATGTATAGGAAACAGGGAGCAAATGAGGTGCTTGAGGAGTATAAAAAGAGTAAGAAAATACTTAAGAAAGAAATCAGGAGGGCTAAAAGAAGACATGAAGTAGCTTTGGCAGTCAAGGTGTAGGATAATCCAAAGAGCTTCTACAGGTATATTAAGAGTAAAAGGATAGTAAGGGATCTTGAAGATCAGAGTGATCGGCTATGTATGGAACCAAAATAAATGGGGGAGATCTTAAATGGGTTTTTTGTGTCTGTATTTACTAAGGAAACTGGCATGGAGTCAATGGAAATAAGGCAAACGAGTAGTGAGGTCATGGAACCTATACAGATTGAAGAGGAGGAGGTGCTTGCTATCTTAAGGCAAATCAGAGTAGATAAATCCCCAGGACCTGACAGGGTATTCCCTCGGATCTTGAAGGAGACTAGTGTTGAAATTGCAGGGGCCCTGGCAGATATATTTAAAATGTCAGTATCTACGGGTGAGGTGCCAGAGGATTGGAGGATAGCTCATGTTGTTCCGTTATTTAAAAAAGACTCTAAAAGTAATCCAGGAAATTGTAGGCAGATACCTTTGACGACAGTAGTAGGTAAATTATTGGAAGGAGTACTAAGAGATAGGATCTACAAATATTTAGATAGATGGGGACTTATTAGGGAGAGTGAAAACAGCTTTGTAAGTGGTAGGTCATGTTTAACAAATCTATTAGAGTTTTTTGAAGAGGTTACAAGGAAAGTGGATGAAGGGAAGGCAGTGGATGTTGTCCACATGGACTTCAGTAAGGCCTTTGACAAGGTCCCACATGGGAGGTTAGTTAGGTAGATTCAGTCGCTAGGTATACATGGTGAGGTAGTAAATTGGATTAGACATTGGTTCAATGGAAGAAGCCAGAGAGTGGTAGTGGAGGATTGCTTCTCTGAGTGGAGGCCTGTGACTAGTGGTGTGCCACAGGGATCAGTGCAGGGTCCATTGTTAGTTGTCATCTATATAAATGATCTGTATGATAATGTGGTAAATTGGATCAGCAAATTTACTGATGATACAAAGATTGGAGGTGTAGTGGACAGTGAGGAAGGTTTTCAAAGCTTGCAGAGGGATTTGGACCAGCTGGAAAAATGGGCTGAAAAATGGCAGATGGGGTTTAATACAGACAAGTGTGAGGTATTGCACTTTGGAAAGAAAAACCAAGGTAGAACATACAAAGTAAGTGGTAGGGCACTGAGGAGTGCAGTAGAACAGAGGGATCTGGGAATACAGATACAAAATTCCCTAAAATTGGTGTCACAGGTAGATAGGGTAGTAAAGAAAGCTTTTGGTACATTGGCCTTTATAAATCATAGTATTGAGTATAAGAGTTGGAATGTTATGGTGAGGTTGTATAAGACATTGGTGAGGCCAAATTTAGAGTATTGTGTGCAGTTTTGGTCACCGAATTACAGGAAGAATATTAATAAGGTTGAAAGAGTGCAGAAAAGGTTTACAAGGATGTTGCTGGGACTTGAGAAACTGAGTTACAGAGAAAGGTTGAATAGGTTAGGACTTTATTCCTTGGACCATAGAAGAATGAGAGGAAATTTGATAGAGGTATATAAAATTATGATGGGTATAGATAGAGTGAATGCAAGCAGGCTTTTTCCACTGAGGCTAGGGGAGAAAAAAAAACCAGAGGACATGGGTTAAGGGTGAAGGGGGAAAAGTTTAAAGGGAACATTGGGGGGGGGGCTTCTTCACACAGAGAGTGGTGGGAGTGTGGAATGAGCTGCCAGATGAAGTGGTAAATGTGGGCTCACTTTTAACATTTAAGAAAAACTTGGACAGGTACATGGATGAGAGGTGTATTGAGGGATGTTGTCCAGGTGAACCTCAGTGGGACTAGGCAGAAAAATGGTTCGGCACAGCCAAGAAGGGCCAAAAGGCCTGTTTCTGTGCTGTAATGTTCTATGGTTCTAGTACAACTTAAAGAAAATACTACATTGGTACTGTTATGACTGTGCCCCAACTCTGAGGGGTACAAAGTAGGTACAAAGTAGCCCCCTCCTTTTTGAGAATTGCAAGATCGCTATTAATTCAGGTCAGGAGACCCAGGAAATGAGAGAGAGACGTTTGGAATGTGTCCTGGCCTCCGCGATACAAAGCCACGGATAACGGCCATTGTCTCTTGGAGACGGAATTGTGTGTTGAGTACTGTACTATTCATTGAAGCCCTCGGAATGATCAGAGGGGGCTGGTTGAGGGATTGCATCATCCCAACCTGATTGACATCTGAGACCCCGTGAGTAAGGATAAAAGAAGGTCTGGGGAACAACCCCTTTAGACGCACCAGGAGAAACGCTAGAAATCCCGTGACGGCGTTTAATAGCGACAGCCAGTGGGGGGGCCCGCGTGCGTCCTTTTCCATTTGCCTCAGAATTGGTGGGCCTTACCACGGAAGAACGGCTTTAGCTAAAAGGAGAAACCACCGCCAACGAAATTTTGAAGGATCGACATCATAAAAAGGAAAAACTGGCAAGTTCTAAAAATCCGTCTCTCTCTCCAACCAAAAGCTGCAGCCTGAATGAACTAAAGTGACTTTTATATTTCCATCAGACAATACATTATCCCCTAGACAACGATAGAGCTATTTCTTATTGATTATTATTATACCCGCGCTTTTAGATTTAGTATTGACGACGTATATTATCTGTATGTTTGCATTGATATTATTTTTGTGTATTTTTATCAATAAATACTGTTAAAAATAGTACCATCAGACTTCAACGGACCTCTCTATCTTTGCTGGTAAGTGACCCAGTTACGGGGTACGTAACAGTACAAACTTTTGGGAGATCACAGTTAGAGAACTACAGTATTTGTTAACTAACTTTAGTAAGGGCGTAGAAGTTAAAGACACTGGTCAGGATGATACAGGAACAGAAAATGCTGAAAACCTTCAGCAAGTCAGCAGTGTACACAGAAGGAGAAATGGAGTTAATGCTTCAGGTCAAGAACCCTTTGCAAAACTAGCATGTGCAGCTTTTTGATTACCATTCAGGGCAACATCTGGGGGGAAAAAATAAAAAAAAACACAGGATAAGGTGCTAATATTCCTTGTGCCAATGGGTTGTGAGCACTTGCTTGAGACTTTCTAGTGGGTGCCTTCCTTCCTTGATTTTTCAACGATTAGCCCACTACATTGGAGGGCTCAATGATGACTTCTGGCATCCTACAATCACCCCCCCCCCCCCCATTGCGTCTTCCCACTCTCTTGACACAAGCTTGGAGACCAGGAAAGTTCTTTTTGCTTAATCCAATGCCAGTGACTGCTTCTTTCTGCCCCCTCTGATGTAGCTCTGATGGTTTGCCGTAGAGTCTGACCATGGATTTGGTCCTTAACAATTTGATGGTGGATGTGGCTATAATTCTCTACAATCCACTTCCACAGGACAGAATTTGGTTTCCTAGCCCTGTCACTGAGCTTCAGCTGCTAGATCTGCATAGCATAGCCTCTTGCGTTCATATGTTTCAGCCACTAAATCTTCCCACAGGACTGTGAGTTCCATTATGTAGACAGTCTGTAATGAAATCGACCAGAGAACCAAGTCCAGCCAAGTTAGTAGTAGCAATTTCCAGTGAAAAGGTGAGTTGCTTATTAATATCCACCATCTTTTTCCAGTCACAGGCCATGTTCATCTGTCCTGTTTCTGGCTTAGGAGGGAGATTAGTTGGTCTTTTCACTCCCTCCTGGACAAATACTGCTGGTGTCAGAGCATTAGTCGTTCTAGGAAGCAAGGAGTTGGTTGCTATCTTGTTGGCCTCAATCACTGCTGCCAGACTCTTCAAGACCAGGTTGTGACGCCATGTGTATCTGCCTTGTGTGAGGCTGGATTTGCCGCTTGCCAGGATATGCTTGAGGGTTGCTGGAATTAGGTACAGGGCACAAGTTGGGTCCTCACCAAACCACTGGTGGAGGTTTTTTTGTGAGGGAAGCACATCATATGTAACTCTAATGAGAAAGCTAAGTCTACTTGCTTCCATCTCCCATATGTCCTTCCAGCTGATTTTCCTCCTCTCACTGCTTTCCCACCACATCCACTGCCCCTGCTTAACCAGGGAGACAGCCTTTAAGCTTCTGTCTACCTCTCCTTGTCGCTGTTCTTCCTTGACAACCACCTTCCTTTGTTTTGGAATTGTGGCCTTGTGCCAGGTGGGTTACTTGCTGCCAGACCAAATCCGTCCTGCCCTGTTAGACTTGCCCCACAGTGTCACAATGCCTAAGGGCTGCTGTTGCTTGCTGCAGCATATCAGCTGGGGTCCATTTCCACCCAGCTGATAAAGTACTTGCGGCGTTACTGATGATCTTGTCACAAGAGTCTTTGAGCGTCATCTGTAGACACACGTTCGAACACTTGAATTCCTCTGTAAGGCCAGTGAAAGGTAATTCAAGGACTTCTCTACCATAGAGACTGATGTTACTGATGGGACACCAAGCCATTTCTTTACAAACAACTTGATGGTTCACTCAAGCTTCTTCACAGTTGTTGCTGGGACCTCAGAGACAGTGAGTGGCCACATCACCCAGGGTAGGAGTCCAAACTGGGACTCAGCTTCAGCTTCCCAGGCAGCATGGTCTTGTCAGTGTTATCCAGGCCACTGGCAATGTGTTGCTTTAGTTGGTACACGTGCTCCTTGTCATGAAGCTGGTGTTGTACCATCTACCCAGGCTTTTGACAGGCCATCCAGACACTGTGGGAATTGGGTCATCACCAATGAGGAATTTTATGTCTTTCAGCATTCCCTTGACTATGGAGATGCTTCGTGGCTTGTTGGGTTTGCTTTCCATTCTGGCCAACTTGATGTTTTCCTGGAGCTTTCCAGTTAGTCACTTGGTGCATGCTACAGTAGTGGTCAGTGTTGTTATATCGTCCACATATGCCCTAATAGGGGGAAGACAAAGTCCAGCACTTGTTCCTTCACTGCCTACCACCCATCTTGAAGCCCTGATAATGACCTCATGGCCATTGTGAAGGCCAGGGGTGTTAGAGTGCAACCTGCCATAATGCCTCCTTACAGTCACTGCCATGTTGTGGTAAAATCTGCTGTTGTGAAGCACAATTTCAGGTCTTGACAATACAACATCACCAGCATTATGATGGGATCTGGTGTCTGGAAGAAGTCAAATGCATCTCGGTGGGGTGCATGAGGAGTTGAGCCAAATGCATTGATGAGGTCCAGTAAGGTCACAGATTTCTTGTGTCCTTCCTAGCTGCTTGGACCTGGTGCCATAAGGGATTGGCCATTCATAAATACAAAACTTAGAAAATTTCTTGAAGTAAGTTTATATCAGATGCTTGTGTAGTCAGATTTTTTCTGCACTTACAGTGAAATTATTTTGGGCATGAAAACAGCTGTTAGATCTATAGTTATAAAATATTTAGTCGTTTCTACTGAAAAATTGGTTGTTGGCAGGAAATTTAATCAAAGTTTTTAAAAATTTTAAGTTTGGAGTGAACAAGTAGAGAAACAAATCACTCTGGTTGTGGTGAAAGAAATGAAATCAATTTAAATGCATCACACAAAGAATGTGGACTGTTAGAATATTTCCTCACAAGAAAGGTTAAGAGAAATACAACTACTTCATTTAAGGGAAATACAGATAAATATTTGAAACAGAAGAAGATATGGTCTCGTTTGAGACAGGCTATGAACTTTGACTATAACAGACATTAGTCCAATATGCCATAGTTCTTTGACTTCTAAATTCTGGAAGAAATTATCATTCCCATCACTGAACATTTTTATGGTGTAAATTTATCACCATCTGTCTCAACCTTGCTTCTGCAATTACACACCTACTTTATCATTACACCTGACAGTGCATCATGCTGTCTTCAGGCAGCAAGTTGTAATAGCATTTGGTTCCAGTCACAAGTTATTTATGTTAAGCCAAAATTTTTCTCTCAAAGGTTTTAGTTTTGAAAAATAAAAGATAGAACAAAACAATTACTTACTTTGCCTAAAACTAAATTTAAAAGTATATATGCTTTTGTTTAGCTGCTGGAAAGAAACCCCCAGAAGACGATAACTTAAGTGCAACCCAAGAACCAAATGAAGAGATGGCTCGGCCAACATCTGGAAACAGTCGTCCATCTGGTGTTCAGAATGGTCAATGGAATGGTCAAGCTGGTGTTCAGAATACGGCCCCAAATGAATATTTTGTTGACAGCATGCCATCAACTGACTATGAAACCAATGCAAATCAAAAATTGCTACCAAGTTCCCGATCTGATTCAATAAAATCTTCAATTTTAAAAGAAGATAATGATTTTGAAAGCACTAATAGCTGCCATTTGCCTGGCAATACATGGGAGATGCCAAGCCCAATGGCAAATGAGGACTTACTCGACAAAAAACTTTATTATTTAGTGAACAGTGGTAAACAGAAATCTATAACAGATAAAGAATTCCAAAAAGGTGACCTCCCTACACAGAAGGACTTCATAAATGAAGCTCCTTCACAAGCCCTTCTGCAGTACAACCATGATTGTGATACAAGTAGTCAGTCTTCAGATAGTAGTTGTTCGTGTGCTGAACAATCCGCATATTGTGCTCTAAATAACATTTCTTTACAAGACAGCTGTGATACCCTTGTTTTCATTCCAAGGAGACCAACAGCTAGTAATCTACAACAAGAGTGTGCAGAACAGGGTTCCAGCACTGAAGGTTCACATGTTAAGGAGCAAAAATTAGTCTTCCCTCGGCATACCAAGAGTGGTGCAGTCATTTATCGACTTAGCGATCCTGAAGCTGAATTCAAAGACTAGTTTTAAAGTGGTAGGTCACTGAATCACTGAACTGATTGGAATGGTACAAGAGATCCATTTTACTCATTAAGACTTTATCAATGGCAATGAAGACAAAATATAAAATAATTTTATAATTTCATTCTTTATCTATAAAAATAAAATGTTTACTGATGTTTCTATTTTGTCAAAAAATAGACAAGATGTGTTCTTGTACAGTATGTGTATGTTATGAATTCTGGTGCCCAGAAATCAACTGAATGGTGAATTTCCTCTTTAACAAAGAACAGCAGTATCTGTATTTTCTTCTTAACCAATACCTATCTGATTATTGCATATTGCATTTGGATCAAAATCAGGGGACTCCAGTGCAGAACTGAGAGGGAGCCACATTGTTAGTGGTCATCCTTCCGATGAGATGTTAAAAAGTACCCTGACTGCTCTGCTTGATGAATATGAATGATCCTGATGAGTTATTTTGGAGAAGATCAGAGTGTTCTCAGTGTTTCAGGAATGATCTTTCCTTAACCAATATCACTAAAATAACTAATTTTTTTCTGAGAGCTTATATTTAAATTGACAACCATAATTTCTGCAATACATCACTTCAAAGTATTTCACAGGTCTTAAATCACTTTGGAATCCTCTGAGGTTTTGAGAAGTCCTTTATAAATGTACGTTTTTCCTTTATCATAATCGCACAGCTCAAAATATTTCTAAACAGCCATTCCCACAATTTTATTAGTGTTTGTGCACAATGGACAAAATCTATTTGTAATTAAAAGAGGAACTTCACTTTTGCCATGAAAAGCAGAATCTGTATTTTAAATAGATTTAACCTTAAATGTTTGGCAGCACTTAGGAATGCATTCTCTGAGAGCTGAGCATTGTTTTGGGTTTTCAGCACATGCTCTGTGATACAGAAACAATGAAGCTACTGTGTGAAATTAACCCTGATCATTTCAAGTAAATGTTTAAACCAATTACTAATCAAATAATGTATTTCCATCTGCCCATTCCTCCCATTTTCACTCTTTCTTATCCCTTGTCTTTTAGTTTGTAACCATATCTTCCTCTGCAGTCGTCTCTCAGGACCATGAATGACTAGCTTCCACTTCAGTTTCATGGATTTTTGAGGTGACTGATAAGGACAGTGTGAGACCTGCAGACTCTTTCTCAGATGGAGTAGGGGTGTTTGATGGGGTAGCCATGTGGGTAGGTTAAAGGCGATATGTTCTTTCCATCATTTACAATAGGTTTCTGTATTATCTTGATGCATGGTCTTGAAGTTCTCAATGCCAACATGATTGCGCATTCACTGCTTTGAGTAGTCATGGGCCATGGATTGTCAGGAGTTAGAAATAATGTTGCTCTGTTTTGTTGAGGTTTTGGGAACTCTCTTGAATCTTTTCCTCTATCTCTGCCTGTAACCTGTTGGCTTCATAAAGCCCAGTATAAAGTGTTTTGTTTTGGGAGTCTGGTGTCAGGTGGACAAGCGATGTGGCCTGTGCAAATCGACCCAAATGAATGTATTGATGGCTTTATTGGTGGGAATGCTAGCGCGAGAGAGAATTTCTTGTAGTTCATATCCTCTTGATGGACTTTAGAGCATTTTGCAGATGGAATTGGTGATATCCCCCTCGTATGTGGAGGTGTTTGCTGTAAATAATTCAAGTTTCAGAAACACGGAGGAGGACAGTAATTAGAGCTGCTCACTAGATCCTGAATTTTTTTGCTAGGTTTGAGATCTTGATCTTTAGACACCTTTCATTAGATAGCTAAAGGCTGTGCTGGTGCACTGAAGACAGTGGTGAATTTCATCACTGCTTTTACTGAGAGATGACTTAATATATCAAGAGTGACCCATATTTGCCAGGATTTTGTTAGGATTTTAATGGCATAATGATGGTTAAAAAAAAGCTTTAGGCTCATCTCTTGTATAAATTAATGTGGATGCTGAGTCTCTGAATGTGTGCCTACATAAGCACACCTGTGTACTATGGTTCTAATAATGAGATTAGAATAACCTTTGATCTGTGTGGTTGCGGCAGTTTCCGTTGTCTTACAGATCAGTTCCAGTACAGATGAAAGCTTGTTGGAGGTGAAGCACAGCAAAGTGAACAAGTTTTTTTTTTGGGGGGGGGGGGGCACAGGGGTGATATGTGTTTACTTGCCCCAGTCTGCAGTGCTATGAGATCTGTTGTAGACCTATTGGTTAAGATCATGGCTTGATCCTGAGATGGATGCAAATTTAAGCTGAATTTCTGCCATCAGCCAAGTTTGAGGAGGCTGCCCTGGTCCCTCTTGGTTCAGAGAGTTAAAGACTATAGTGAGTCAAAAAAGGCCATTAACAGTGCACCATGCATTTTATCTCCTTGTAGTTATCTCAGAATCAGAATGAAAATCTGATTTATTATCATTGACATGTATTGTGCAGTTTGTTATTTTGCAGCAGCTGCAGAGTGCAATACATAAAAATAAATCATGCAAAGGAGAAATAATGACATATATGTAATTAACATTTCTTACCAGCCTTCTTACAAGAAATTATATGAAAATTTGATTTAGAAATTGTTCGGTGCTATTTTCTAAAAAGATTGCAACATTACACAGTGTGGTGTAAGCATTCATACAGTAGTACAATACTCATGTAACATCATGGTGTTTCAGTAAGAAAATTTCTCATAATCACTGGCAATAATGATACAGACATCAACACCAGCTACTGGAGAGGGATGATTATTTGGAGGTGACTGTTCTTCTGGAGAGCAGAAATAATAGGAAGGTCAAAGAAGTTGATTGATCATTTTGCTCTCAAGAAGGATGTCCTTTGTTCAATGTGGCCAAGGCAAAGGCAGCCCTCAAGACCTATCTGTATGTGATATTGTTAGAGATCCATATTAGCAACATAACTATGCTGACCAGTGTCTCAAAAAATATAATATTACAAAATTCATCAAGGCAAGTTCTCACAACTTATGGCTCCTCCAGTGTATAACTTATTCTCATAAACTGTTTTCCTTACCTTTTCCCCATGTTCTGCATGAACCCATAGCCTTCGGCCTAGTGTGCCTCTCTTTGTTAGCCTTGGTGAGGTTCTGGAGCCATGAAGACAGACAAGCGATTTGGGCAACACCAGGTGTATGCACAGCTGTTACTTGGTATTGTGCAACTGACTGGCATTGGAGAAATGGAGATTTCATGGTTCAGCATTGCAGGATATTTCCTGTGACCTCTGGCTCTCAAACAATACACTCTCTTCTTGCCAAGGTACCCAAGCCTGCTTCCTTATTCAGCAAACAAACCAGTTTACACCTCACAGCCTGGAGCCAGCCTGTCAAAAGCATAGCTCTTAATGCATATTCTAGGGGACATCTGTACCTCAGAAGCTGGAAGGGAGCCAAACCTCCAGCATCTTCTCATAACTAATGGTAGGGTTTCTAAATTTATGTGGAATTCCATAAAACTTAGAAATATTGGTGGTGTGTGTGTTTTGATTAATTGTTCTGGTAATTTTTCTTTGCAAGCAATTTATAAATGTGTTGATTCATCTCATGCTGATTGAAGCAATTTAATTGGCTGTTAAATTCAGCTCATTGTTTATGTTGCTCTACTGGTTACCTTTGCATAACCAAGGGTGCTTGGAATGTTTGTGTAGATCACTTCACATGCCTGTATAAATGGATACAAACTCCACCCTGTCAGATTGCATCACAGAAGTAAAAAGTCCCATTCTTAGGTGATGTTTATCATTCTTCAGGAAATTTCAGAGTTATTCAAATGAGAGGACAGTGAGTAATTTTTGGATGTGGACAGTCTAAGATGCCATGTCATCAGGTTAAATGGAGTTGCACAGGCCACTTTAGAGTTTGCTATCAAAGAACAATCAGTGCTAGTAGTTGCAACCCTACAGCACAAGATCATCTTAGCGATAATAGCGGATATGTAGATGATTCATCAGTTTATGATGGTTACTTTCTGTAGAGGTAGGGATTTTTTTAGTAATTAAATGTAAAGTGACATCCTGAAAGCTTGTCATCAGTGAACATTGACACTCTATTTTGTGGTTTTGCTGCAAGTTGTGGAACTTCAGAAATACAGTCTGTTTCAGGCCTTACAGTTGAGAGACATATGCCATTCAGAAGTTACTGCTGGAAGAAGAATATCAAAACTTGTTAGAAAACAATAGGAAAGTTGCGCTTTTTTTAACGGTGAAAAATTAAAAGATGCCATTATTAGAGGGAACTGAGATACTTGGTATCCTTATCCATTGAAAGTTAAATGAAGATTCAACAAGCAATTAACAAAGCACAAAGCATATTGGCCTTTATTGCAAGAGGATTGGAGCGCAAGAGGAGAGATGTCTTGCTTCAATTATAGAGATCTCTGGTGAGATTCAGTTCAAATATTATGTCAGATTTGGTATCCCTGCAGTAGGAAGTATATACTGACAAAAAAGTGCAGTGAAGGATCTCTGGGTTGGCTAGTCTATTGAATGAGGAGAGGTGAAGCAAACTAAGCCTGTACTATTGAGTTAGAAGGATAAGAGATGATCTTATTGGAGATTACAAAGTTACTAAGGGACTTGACAAGGTAGATATGAACTTCTTTCAATGGATGCTGCCAGACCTGCTGAGTTCATCCAGCTTTTTTGTATGTCTAGATTTGACCACAGCATCTGCAGTGTACTTTGTGTTTAGATATGAAGTTGATGTTTCCCGGGGCTGGACCACGAGGAAACAGGATTAATAATCTCAAAATAAGGGTTTGGTCATTCATGTGATAAATAAGATATTTCTTTGCCCAGTGATGCACCATCAATAACTCACTCTGAGACGTAAGAAGCGAGGTATCGGCTTTTATTGACTGAAAGAATGAACAACACTACATCGTGGAGAATGAGGCTGGGCATCAGGCCTCAATCGCCTTTATACAGGGGTCTGTGGGAGGAGCCACAGGAACAGTCCAGACAGGTATATGTAGTTCACCACATTCATCCCCCCTTTGTTTTAAAAAGAGTCCCCAGGTGGCGAAGTTTCTTACAAGTATATTTACAGGTTAAGTCTCTATCAGGTGGTCGAATCTTTCGCTGCGATCTACATAGCTCCGGCTGCGATTGCACAGGTGCCGGAGGTGGTGATTGCACAGGAGACGGAGATTGGGCTGGTTCTGGCCCAACTGGAGGTGTCAGGGATCCCTCACGTGTGTGCGAGGCGCCCGGAATAGACACGTACGGGATGCCTGGTACATGAGCGTCGTTAGGAGTCTGTGTGGGGCACGGTGTGTGCGGTGTCACCTCGGGTACAGGGTTCATAGTTACTGTGGAGTGTACGGGGTAGTGGTCTGCTGCTCCAGCGGGCGCCAGGTCGCGGACAGAGACCGTGTCCTCCCGCCCATCTGGCAAGACCACGTAGGCATACTGGGGGTTAGCATGCAGAAGGTGAATCCTCTCAACCAGCGGGGAGTATTTATTACTCCTCACATGTTTTCGTAGCAGCACTGGCCCCGGGGACGTCAGCCAAACTGGTAGGGTGGTCCCCGTGACAGACTTCCTGGGAAAAGAGAATAGGTGTTCGTGACAGGTGGCATTGGTGGACGTACATAACAGGGAGCGGATAGAGTGGAGTGCCTCAGGGTGGACCTCCTGCCATCGGGAGACTGGCAACCCTTTTGACTTAAGGGCTAAAAGTGTGGCCTTCCACACTGTGGCATTCTCCCTCTCCACCTGTCCATTCCCCCGGGGATTGTAACTCGTGGTTCGACTAGTAGCAATGCCCCTAGCTAGCAGGTACTGGCGCAGCTCGTCACTCATAAAGGAGGACCCTCTATCACTGTGGATATAGCAGGGATATCCGAACAGAGTGAAGAGCTGGCGCAGGGCTTTTATGACGGACGTGGTAGTGGTGTCGGGGCAGGGAATGGCAAAGGGGAATCGCGAGTACTCGTCAATAATACTGAGAAAATAGACATTGCGGTCGGTGGAGGGAAGGGAGCCCTTAAAGTCAACACTCAGTCGCTCAAAAGGGCGGGTGGCCTTGACAAGCTGCGCAGTGTTAGGACGGTAGAAGTGCGGTTTGCACTCAGCGCAGATCTGGCAGTCCCTGGTCATCGTCCTGATGTCCTCCAGGGAGTACGGGGTGAATCATAAATCCTTGGAATTCCCTAACTCGGAAGCTCATTGACTGAAGACAGAAACAGGGATTGATATATTTTAAAGTATTAATGAAATAAAAGGTTAATACAGTGGTACAGTAAAGGAGCTGAGGTAAATTCGCCTATGACTTTACTGAATGGCAAAGCAGATTGAATTGCCTGTCTGATTCTATTTGTTATGTTCTTAGAACTATTGAGATGGATATATTACTTGACAACATGCTCTTTTGCTGAGCGCCAGGATTTGAGTCCAGCTCATAAAGTATGATGTTTGGTATATAATTGTGCAAATAAATGTGCGAAAATGTTTGCTTGACTGCATTTTCAAATGAAACTGTAAGGATGCTGTGTTTAATATTTGATCAGTTAAAGTGCTGATGATTTATACTTCTAACTAGATATTCCACTGAATCAGGAGGTAATTATTTGTGTTAGTAATGAATAATCATTACATGTCTCATTTCTCAGTGATCAGTGTACATTGTGTGAATACCCAAACCAAAAGCCATGGATAAACCGGAAGATTTGTAGTCTGCTGAGGGCTAGATTTGTGGCTTTCAAGACTGGTGATACAGAAATGTACAAGAAATCCAGGTACAACCTATGGAAGGCTATTTTAAGGGTTAAAAAGAACTATTCTGATTGAGGTTAGAGATGGAATTGGATGCACATCAGGGTTTGCAAGTCATTACTCCCTACAAAGTAAAATGTAACATCGTGAATGGCTGTGATGCTTCACTCCTAGATGAGCTCAGTGCCTTTTATGCATGCTTTGAAAGGGAAAATAAAACTACAGCTGTGCGAGTCCTTGAAGGTAGGCACACAAGAGTGAAATAAATCAGCTGGTTGAGTGGTATTGCAACAACACCTTGCACTCAACATCAGTAAGATCATGGAATTGATTGTGGACTTCAGGAGGGGGAGACATGGAAAGGGTGAGTAGTTTCAAGTTCCTGGCTGTCAACATCACAGAGGATCTATCCTGGGCCCAACATATTGGTGCCATTACAAAGAAGGCACGACAGCAGCTATATTTCATTCAGAGTTTGAGGAGAATTAGTATGTCACGAAAGACACTCACAAATTTCAACAGATGTACCATGGAGAATGTTCTAATTGGTTGCATCGCAGTCTGGTATGGAGGGGCCACTGCACCTGATCAGGAAAAGCTGCAGAAAATTGTAAATTCGGCCAGCTCCATCATAGACACAAGCCTCCCCAGCATCCAAGACACCTTCAAAAGGTGATGCCTCAAAAAGGTGGCATCCATCATTAAAGACCCCATCACTCAGCACATGCTCTCTTCTCATTGAAACCATCAAGGAGGATGAAGAAGACATGAACTCAGTGTTTTTGAATAGTTTCTTCCCCTCTGTAGTCAGATTTCTGAATGGACAATGAACCCATGAACACTTCCACAGTATTCTTCCCTCTCTTTTTGTGCTACTTATTTAATTTAATTTAATTTTTTAAATATCAATATCACTACCCAATAGAGGGCACTGAACAGTGAGATATTTAAAAGAAAGTAAAGGACCACATCAGGTTCAGCCCTGGCCTCTA
Organism: Hemitrygon akajei; assembly: GCF_048418815.1. NCBI lineage: Eukaryota > Metazoa > Chordata > Chondrichthyes > Myliobatiformes > Dasyatidae > Hemitrygon > Hemitrygon akajei. Next base: position 45,182,509 of record NC_133135.1, on the reverse strand, counting down.
CATCTGTGAAGTCAGCAGGTTCTCCCAGTGACAGTAAAAATTTTCTCTGGTGCTCCAAATTCCTCACATATCACAAAGGTGGGTTGGTTAGTAGGTTAATTGGTTGGGTGAATGTCAATGAATGGAAAAAGAATCATCTTGTGCCTATGAATCATCTACAGATCCACTATTATTGCTAAGGTTGTCCAGTACTTTGGAGTTGTCATTGGCAGTACTGATTATTCTTTGATGGCAGACTCCAAAGAGGCCTATGCAACTCCATTTGGCCTCATGACATGGACTGAGGCAATTGCTCTGAAAGCTAGCAATAGGCTGAATGACCTCTGTGCCATAAGGAAAAACCATATTGTTCTGATCCTAATAATCTTTAACTGATATAACTGCAAATGTTCATATATGGGCCATTTGATGAGCACCAATAAGATTTACAAATTGAAAAGACAACCTGCCACAAAAGTATTTAGTCTTTGATTAGATGAATTCAAGATGATACAGGTATTGTTAGGTGTGAGAAGTGACAATGAAGATTAAGGTTCATATTTTTGCCAAGGTTTCTCACTGATAATAATGACACTCAGATAGGTAAGAGGATCTTTTTAATAATCAATTCCAGTGTGTCACTTTCATCCTTGGGCATTCCACTATGAATGTAGGTTGACTGTAATTAGTCCTTTAAAAGTAATTGTTTCTGAGCAATCAGCATTAGCAAAAGTTACTTGAACTGTGAGTGAAGGGTAGCTGGCACTTGTCTGATCTGTGTGGTTGAAAATCTTGCAGGTGACGAGTCTTGGACATTGACCTACTGCTCACTTTATTTCAAGTTACAATCAATTTTGTAATGGGTCTTTTGGATCAAAACAATACTTAAGTAGCTGGGGTTCTCATTAGGGTAGTTAATAAACTCTTCTTGATTGAACAGAATAATTAGCACAAGCACTGATTTGACAAGAGCTGACACTGTTAGCAATATGGGCAAAGATTCCCCGAAATGTACTAAGTTGCTTCATCTGTCTTCATGGGATTTTCAGCAGAATAGCATTACTTTGGGAGAGCAATAAGAACAATATGCCATACGACATTTAATGCTTTATTTTGTCAGTTTACTGGCAAGAGATAGAAGAAAGTTTCTCTGATTTTCACCATCCACTAGTATTTAATTTATTCTGTCACTGATCTCACTGCTTGTTTTCCATTGTTTCTCTAAATAGCTATAGTGGCAGTATTTAGTGTCACTGACAAGATAAAAGAAAATGTAGCTGTTTCCCCAGTTACTAATCTTTTCAGCCTCCAAATATCTCTTTCAACATACACATTGGTTTGTTGCCCCCATAGACTAGATTTTGTTCTGAATTACTGTGTTACAATGCTGGAAAATGAATGAAGGACCTGTGACGAAATCTTCATCATCATGAATAAATGCTATTTCTTTTCTTGATGTTCCCAATGAGGTATCTCAATTATCTCCTGCTTAGCCATCACATAAGATTTAAGTAATGATGAGATAGCAATATCTGAGAAACTTAAATTTCTCTGACTTTAGCGATTAAATAAAAGAACCATATAGAAAGCCTACTTTTAGCAACATTTGCAGAAAGTTTTGATGGTGGATTTTCATTTGATCTTGTATGTTTTATGATGGCTTGGCATTCATTAGGATCATTAATCTTATATTAATTATTTTTCTATTGTTTTCCCAATATTTCCCTTCAAAGAGTGCTCCATTCTAGTTTACTGACCATCTGTCACATGCTAGCTTTATATGTTACCTCCAATAGCAAAGTCTACAAATCATTTAGTTTCGGAAAATAGGCTAGGGACTGCGGGAATAGGTCAGCAAGCAAGCATTCCATCCTAAACCCCCCTCTGATAAGAAATAGCCATTTTATGCTTTTTTTGAGAGACATTCTATCTTGCTCAGACTGAACAATTTTAATTGCTTCTTTCCAAAATGTCAGTTTGTCTCAGTAGAATCATTCTTACATCTGAGTCCAAGGGTAGTTGTTTTAGCTCTATTCCGACATCAGCAGGTTATTGACTACCTGAAGACCGTTACATTGACCGTTACATCATGCTTCAAATAAGATGGTATCCTGGTCTTAAGACCAAGGCTGCTTCCTCACTCAGTGCTACCAAAAGCATATTAAAAGCCATATTTCATGGCTATCTATAATACTACTGTGTATAAATTGACTGCCTACTTTCATAATGATTGAAAATAAAACTGTATTTTGTTGGTTGTGAAGTGCTTTTGATAATGTAGGTTCTTTCCCTCCCACTATCATCTCTCCTCTGCCATGGCTCAGATGAAAGCACTCACACCAGAAACTTGAGCAAAAACAAACAGAGTAAGACTCTGGAAGTGCAGGGAGGGCTGCAGTGCTAGATGAGGGGTTGTTCTGATGATATATTAAAATCCAGAAATGCTGTGTGCCTTTCAGGTGACATAAAACATCACCTCATAGAGTCATAGGTAATTTGGCACAGCCATAGGCCCTTTGATCCAATGAGTGCCCACCCTGCTAGTTCCCAGCAAAGATGGCGCCACGTACAGCAGCCATGTTGCAAGCTCTGTACTAACTTTACAGCATACTGCTAATTTCTGCAATTTCTTTCGCATTTCTTGTTCAAGAAGCTGATAGTTACATCAGATATGATTGACTAACTCTTCAGAACATTGGGAAGATGGCATTTATTCACAACGTGATGCTTTTTCTACACTGGGAACCCCTGCTTACACAATCTATGGGAGGCTCATTATTTTTTCCTGAGTCATCCCAACCACAAACTGTTTGAGCTGCTACCATCCAGGAAACGGTACCGCAGCATTAAAGCCAGGACCAACAGGCTCCAGATCAGCTTCTTCCACCATCCATCTGACTGATTAATTCATACTGACGCAATTGTATTTCCAAGCTATATGGACTGTTCTGTTGTACATTTTACTGTACATACTACTTATTACAAATTACAATAATTTGCACATTGCACATTCAGTCTGAGACATAATGACAGGATTTTTACTCCTCATGTATGTGAAAGATGTAAGGAATAAAGTCAATTCAATTCTTGTGTTCAACCCATACCCCTCCAAGCCCTGAACCATCCCCCCCCCACCCCATGTACCTATCCAAGTGCTTTTTAAATGACACCATTGTACTTGCCTCAACCACATCTTCTGTCAGCTCATTCCATATTTTGCCCCTTAGGTCCCTTGTAAGTCTTTTTCTTCTCATCCTAAATCTATATTCAATATTTTTGGAGTCCCCTACTCTGGGGAAAGGACCATCGATGGTACCTCCAGGGTGGCCGACCTCTCACTATAAATCAGACTCTTTTAGTCCTGGTAAAATCATCGTAAACCTTCTCTGTACTCCTTCCAGTTTAACCATGTCTTTCGTATCACAGGGTGGCCAAACTGAACAGTACTCAATGTGTGGCCTAATCAACAACATGTACAACTGCACATAACATCTTTACTCCTTTACTCAGTGCCCAGTCTGATGAAGGTCTGCATGCTAAACACACTTCCCATCCACCCTGTCTATTTGTGATGCCACATTCGACAATCTAACCACTTGAACTCATAGGCCCCTCTGTTACATTACACTCCCTTACTTCCTACTCTTCATAGAATTAGCCCTGAGCTGGTTTGACTTTCCATAACGCATTACCTTACACTTATCTGTATTGAAGTCCATTTGCCACTCCTTTGCCCACTTGCCTAACTGATCAAGATTCCCTTGCAATCTAAGATCATTTTCTTCACTTTCAATTACAATTCCTAATTTTGTTTAATCCACAAATTTACCTATCAAACGTTAAACATTGGCATCCAAATTATTGACATACATAACAAATAACAAGTGCCCCAACATCAAGCCCTGTGACACTAGTGACTTGCTGTGGTGAACTACATATACCTGTCTGGACATGCCCCCTCCGCTGACCACTGACCGTGGCTCCTCCCACAGACCCCGGTATAAAGGCGATTGAGGCCTGAGCCCTGCCCTCAGTCTCCAGGATGTAGTATGGTGGTCAACTACTGCTTGTTCTTTCTTCCAGTCAATAAAAGCCGATATTTCACCTCACGTCTCAGAGAGTTATTGATGGTGCATCACTTACTGCCTTCTCCTTCCCACCCTCTGCTTTCTACCTAACTAGTTCTCCATGGATTCCGTGGGGCCAAACTTCCCAGACCAGCCTACAATGCAGAAACCCAGGATTAGTTTGAGAAAGAAGGGAATCAACTCAAGTCTTATAGCCAATCTTTATCTATCAACAAACATCACCAAAAAGCACACCATCCTGCCATGTTACAAAGCAATTTGTTGGAGCTTATTGCGTACAATTAAGCTAACAACTTTCCTGCAGTTTAATAGTGTCTCAATTTTTTAAAGTTGTTGGTTCAAAAGCACTTGGCACATCCTGGGGTTTTAAAAGGCATAACCTATATGAAGGAATTTCTTCCAAGCTTCATATAGATTCAGCAGAGACTTCTTTTTTATCAATGGCACTAAATGCTATAGTGAGATCATCAGTTATCACTTCAGTTGAAAGCAACAAACAAAAAAATAATGTGTGCAAATAGTTTTTCCAACTACATAGTGCCAGCATTGACAGGTTTTCTTTGCGTAACCTTTCTTTAAACTTCTTTATTTTTGAGGTAAATAATTCATTGCAAAAATAACAAAATGTTCATTTGAAAAAGACACATTTTGTAGTGTGGCGAGACAGCACGAGTTGTAAATTTCTGAAGACTGTTCCACTGTTTGTCTGTCAACCTTGTGATCGTCCATATGACTGCCAGGAAATTCAGTGCCGGAAAATCAGTGCTGTTATTGTACACATTAATGGAGTTATTTATCTTTCTCATTGCCTTTAACTTTAACACTAGTTACCAATCATACAATTTCATGAAACCTACGTAAAATTGGTGCAAATCATATTCGAAAATCTATATTAGGAAGTTAATCTTTCACTGCATTGGGCATGCAATCAGATGATAAAACTAAAACAAAGCCCAAACAGCACAAATTGATAAGTACAAAACTAGACAAGTATGACACCTATAATACGCTGTTTGGAAACTGGCTGGCAAAATATAATCATTTATCAGTATATGTGATTTCCTGCAACTTGCTATTCTTTGAATAGCTGTCATAGTCTTCAAGTCATGAATTTAAGAAAAAAAACAAAACCTTATTAGTAAACTATCTTAATTATTTCTTTTTTTAATGTTCCATTGGTTAAAACACTTTGAATAATGTCTTGCAGATAAGTTAATGATCTATTAATAATCCTCAAGCAGCCAATTCAGCACTATGTTAAATTTAATTGGTTAAGATAAACATTATAAAAAAAACCTAGATGCCCTGCTGATCTTACTAAATTGCACTCGTTTTGCAATTACAGCAATTTGTAATGGAAAATTAATTGAACCTACAGCATAAAGAACTCTAACCAAGATACCTAGCTCCAGAAAATACTGAGACAATATGTAGTGCCTGTAAAAAGTATTCACCCCTCCTGGAAGTTTTCATGTTTTATTGTTTTACAACATTGAATCACAATGGATTTAATTTAGCTTTTTTAGACACTGGTCAAAGAAAAAAACTCTTGTGTCAAGGTGAAAACAGATCTCTACAAAATCATCTAAATGAATTACAAGTATAAAACACAGAATAATTGATTGATAAGTATTCACCCCTTCAAGTCAGTAGTTATAGCCTTGAGTCTGTGTGGATAGGTCTCTATCAGCTTTGCACATCTGGACACTAATTTTTCCCCATTCTTCTTTACAAAACTGCTCAAGCTCTGTCGGATTGCATGGAGATTGTGAGTGAACAGACCTTTTCAAGTCCAGCCGCAAGCTCTCAATTGGATTGAGGTCTGGACTCTGACTTGGCCACTCCAGGACATTAACTTTGTTGTTTTTAAGCCATTCATTTGTAGCTTTGGTTTTAAGCTTGGGGTCATTGTCTTGCTGGAAAACAAATCTCTCCTAAGGTACATTTCCCTTGTAGACTGCATCAGGTTTTCCTCCAGGATTTCCCTGTTTTTTGCTACATTCATTTTATTCTCTACCTTCACACAGCGTGATGGAGCCTCCACCATGCTTCACGGTAGGGATGGTATGTTTTTGATGATGTGTGGTTTGACTTATGCCAAACATAGGGTATAGCTCAATTTTAATTTCATGAGACCATAGAACCTTCTTCCAGCTAACCTCAGCATCTCCCACATGCTTTCTGGAAAACTCTAGTCGAGATTTCATGTGAGTATTTTTTTTTCCAACAGTGGCTTTCTCTTTGCCACTCTCTCATAAAGCTGTGACTGGTGAAATACCTGGGCAACAGTTGTATGTGCAGTCTCCCATCTCAGCTACTGAAGCTTGTAACTCCTCCAGAGCTGTCATAGGTCTCTTGGTGGCCTCCCTCACTAGTCCCCTTCTTGCACAATCACTCAGTTTTTGAGGACAGCCTGCTCTAGGCAGATTTACAGCTGTGCCATATTCTTTCTATTTCTTGATGATTGACTTAACTGTACTCCAAGGGATATTCAGTGACTTGGAAATTTTCCATCTCCTGACTTGTGCTTTTCAATAACCTTTTTGCAGAATTGCTGGGAGTGTTCTTTTGTCTTCCTGGTGTAGTTTTTGCCAGGATACTGACTCACCAGCAGTTGGACCTTAAAAGTATTTTTACTATAATCAATTGAAACACCTTGACTGCACACATGTCACCAAAAACAGATCAAACATGAGGAAATCTGCAGATGCTGGAAATTCAAACAACACACACAAAATGCTGATGGAACACAGCAGGCCAGACAGCATCTATAGGGAGAAGCACTGTCGACGTTTTGGGCTGAGACCCTTCGTCAGGACTCTCCTGTTACATTCCTTCTTCTTCAGCCCTTTACAACTTCCTCCTATCACTTCCCAGCTTCTTACTTTATCACCCCTTGCCCACCCACCTTTCCCTCACCTGACACCTCCTATTCCTTCCTCTCCTTCCACCCTCTTAATCTGGCTTCTGGCTACTTGTTTTCCACTCCAGATGAAGACTCTTGACCTGAAATATCAACAGTTTATTCCCCACTATAGAAGTTGCCTGACTTGCCAAATTCTTCCAGCATTTTGTGTGTGTTGTTCAAAGCAGTAGCCCAATCATTGTAGTATCTATTCATTAAAATTATTCTTAAAATGTTTTCAACAAAATCATTAAGGACCCCAGAATCAGGCCATGCTCTCTTCTCACTGCTGCCATCAGGAAGGTGACACAGGAGCCTGAGGACCCTCACCATTAGGTTCAGGAACAGTTACTACCCCTCATCCATTGGGTTCTTGAACCAGAGAGGATAACTTCACTCGCTCTATCACTGAGCAGTTCTCACAACCTATGGATTCACTTTCAAGGACTCTTCATCTAATGTTCTCAATATTTATTGCTTATTTATTGAATAAAGGGCCTCAACCCAAGATGTTTACAATTTATCTCCTCCAAAAGATGCTGCTGAACCTGCTAAATTCCTCCAGTAGTTTAGCTTTTCTTGCTCCAGATTCCAGCATCTTCAATCACTTGTATCTCCTATCTTTAATTAGCTGATGCATAAGCACCTTCAAACTAATCTGCTGTAAAAGTGACACTTTCTAAATACAAGTTCTAGAATTGCAATTGTTAGTGTACTTCAATATAGTCAAAAGGTTCCATAGATGGTTGCAATGGGAGAACATCTTTGTTAAGGCAATGTCATTCATATTGATATTCTAAAGAAACTAAGGATAAATGCCAGATATCTAAAACATACTTCTTTTACCACAGTATTGTGATGTGCGGCAGTTTGGATACACAAACACTTCAGTATTGATTGACAGCTCAATTATGACATTAGTTACAAGGAGAATGAGGCCGAGAGGGAAAATAGATGAGCCAGGATTGAAAGGCAGAGCAGTCAGTTGGCCATATGAACTAGCTCTGCTCCTGTGCCTTATAGTCTTGTGGTCTTAATAACCACCTTTGATGTACCAAGTAGCAAAATAGGCAGCCTCGAACTTCCGCTAATCTCATTCCAAGGAGTGGAGACAAAGGCCACCTCTATTTATTACATAGTGGTGAAAATATCTCAGCATTTCAATATGTCTGACGTATGGATCCAATGCCAAGACTTTCCATACACCTTAGTGTATAATTGTGGCTGAGGTTTCAATATAGTCCATTTAACATTTTGTCTGCAATCTGAAGCATTAACTTTATGTATCTTCCCACGGATTAGAATCAAGATTTAGGTGAATCAGAATCACAGATTTAGATGATTTTTGTCTTTTGTGGTAGCTGCACAGCACAAAGGCATAAAATTACTATAAATTACTTGGTTCACAGATCATTCGGAAAACTAATGGCAAAAGAAACTGTTTCTGAATTTTTGAATGTTGGTCTTCGGTCTCCTGTACTTCCTCTCCGACGACTGTAATGAGAAGAGGGCATGTGATGAAGCTACGTAGTCGTAGATGCCACCTATTTGAGGCAACACCGCATGAAGATGTCCTCAATTGTGTGGAAGATTATGCCATGGAGTCCAAATGAAAGTTCTCGACCTGAAACCTTGTTGTCCATTTCCCTCTGAAGATGCTGACGGACCCATTGAGTTCCTCCAGCATCTTGTGTGTTGCTCCAGATCCTATCACCTGAAGGTTCTTGTGTCCCCATCATCAAAAACTGTGTTTCTTTATGAAGCTGTCAAAAGTGATTACTACTTGTAGGTTAAATTTAAAATAAATCTGAAGACTGGTTGGTGTTTGCATTGTTGGTTACTATACCTTTCACCTTCATACAGTCTGACTGTGGCTCCCCTAACAATCTCAACCTGTTTTATAAAAACAAAAGATTCTGCAGATGCTGGAAATCTTTGTTTCTTTATTTATTAGATACAGTGCATTTCCAGCCACATTGCCCAACAAGCCCTCAATTTAATGTTAGCCTAATCACGGGACACTTTACAATGACCAATTAACCTGATCAACTGATACATATTTGGACTGTGGGAAAAACCTGGAGCACCTGAAGGAAGCCCATATGGTCACGGGGAGAATGTACAAACTCCTTACAGGCAGTGGCAGGAATTGAATGGGGATCACCTGTACTGTAAAGCATTGCGCTAACCACTATGCTGCCCCAGATTCTCGAACAACAAAGGCAAACTGTTAGAGGAACTTATCAATTCAGGGGGCATTTATGGAGGGAAATTAACAGTTGAGATTCCAAGCTGACTTTTCTCAGGACTGATGAGGTTCACAGCCCAAAACATCGACTGTCTATTCCCCTCCTTAGATGTTCCTTGACTCAACCTGTTTTAGTATGCTATACTTGTAAGGTGACACTGGCAAATTCATATCCTTCTTATTTGAAAGGCAAGAGAAGTGCATACAACAGAGATTTTCCAACATTGTGGGGTTTCTAATATGGCAGTAATTGATTTTCACCCATATTCCCTTACATCAGATCGGACAGATGCCAAAATTAGATGGGGTTTTAGTTTTTAAATGCTAAAGCAGTGAGCTATCTTCACCTTGCACTAGTTAGTTGTACCCTATATCTTCTGATTGCTAAGGCCTTGCTAATGATCGATATTCATGTTCCTTATCACCTGATCTGACTAAACCTGTCTCCATATAAACTTTTGTCTTACACCTCACTCCTCCTCCCACCTCTGCCTGGAAAACTATACACCCTCCATCCTATCTCCTATGAGTTGCTGACCCAAGACATTGATTATTTTTTTCTCCCCCACAGGTGCTGTTTGACAGGCCGAGTTCTTCCAGCATTTCTGTTTTTGTTTTAGATTTCAGCACCTTCAATGTTACTTGTTTTTCATAGATTGGACTCACGTGGGTTCTCATAGTTACACTTCTGATTTAGTGGAAATAAAGAAGAATTTGTTTAATTTGAAAATGAGACCAACCAGATGCAGATGGTGGTGAGAGGGCATAGGTTGGCCTCCACACAAGGGAGTAGTGAAGAACTCACAATCCATTCCATTGTAGGATGGGAGTTTAAGGGGGTTTAAAAAAAGAAATTGGCACTGATAAATTGTAAACAGTCAAAATGGATGGATGCAGCAGTGGTTTTACAGATGAAGGTGGGAAGAGACACTACAAGAGGAGAAAAATTCACATGAAAGAGGGAAGAAATATGCAGTGTGAGATTAGAACCAGCCAAAACAATATGTCAACCTAGATAATGCAGTTTCAGATCTTGGAAAAGAGCCAGAAGCAAACTCTGCAGGGTCAGAGGCTGTAGGCATTGAAGGGGAGATCTTTAGTGAAGATTACCTCAGATTGTCTGGGAGACATTGCCCAAAGGGTCAGCAGTGAGATCATGGTCCAGACAGAGGTAAGAGGAAGTTTTATAGAGCTGACATTCACCAGGCACGGTACAGAAATTGGCTGCCAGGGTTTCGTGATAATGTTAAGGTTGGTTCTAGATTTGGATGGCTGGGGAAGATAGTGTGAACAACAGTGTGGGAAAAATGGAGACAATCGATACTGCATCGCCAGCTAATGGATGGGAAAGAGTCATGTGAAGAGGTTTGCAATGTTGGTGAAATGTTGTCATAACCTCAATTCGTCATGGTAGTAGTAATTGGTGGAGGTACAGCTGTCTCTGGCTAAAGGCATTGATTCAGCAGGACACTTATTTTGTTTGTTGTGTAATAGCTTGGTTGATGTCAGCTTTGAACCAATCAAGGAGTTTGTGTCTAACGAAGTCTCAAAAACATCCCCGGGTGTTTCCTTCTTCCTTGAACTTGTCTTCCATCACTCAACAATTTCCGCTGTTCAGATACTGACACTGCTATTCTGACCTTCACCTAACCAAACCCAACATCGCTTATCTTGCGTTCTTATCTTACCCTGGAGCTCTTATTTACCCTGGAGCTTGGTCATTCTGTGGCTTTCCTCTCGACTTGTTCTACCCCCGACTCTGTTGCGTCATAAAAAGTCTAATCCTTTCGATCTGAGATTAAAAGTTATTGATAAGAAACATTGTGTATCTATTCATAGATGCTGCCTGATCCACTGATTATTTGCAAGATTTCAGCTCGCATCTCTGACATCCGCAAGTTTTCACTTTTAAAAAACAAAACACTTTTAAAGTGCAGCCACTGTCGAAAACGTGCAAATGAAACGCTAGAAGGATGAAGTGAGGTCGGCCCAGCACCTGGAGGTGAGGGAAAGTGCACTGAAAGATGAGACCACCGTGCCTTGACCGGCTGATCGTCGAGATCTCCCCCTGGATTGCGACTTCACTGCGAACAATCGCAACAATCTCGGCTGACGTCAGCCTGCGTGCCTCGGGGTGACGTAATACGCGCAAATCGTCACGCCAGCGGGCCCGTGTGAAGGCGCAGGGAAGGAGAAAACGATGAAATAAAGGGGGCCACCGGCTTTGGGGTGTAAGGGTGACTCAGGGGTTTGGTGTCAGATCACGGCAGCGGTTGCTGCTTAATAAACGAGAGTGTGTCCCTGTATCGATGAAAGCCTGGTAGTCTCGGGTTCTTGCCTCCCCCGCCCTCGAGTTTCAGGGCAGCTTGTTATTTGTTTTCTATTCCAGCTGCACGGAGCCGAGCGGCCTTGTCTCCGGCAGGAGGAAACGCTCTGCATTTGTGGGGTGAAAAATCGCGGCGACATTGCCCAGAGAGAAGAGCTTGTTCGTTTCATTCGCTCTCCGTCCGGTTTTTCTTCCTCCTCGAAACCACCCCCCCCCCCCCCCTTCCCGGCCAAGCAGTAATGGTAAATGCAGTGTAATATTTAAGGAGAAATATGGGAAATTGTTTGAAATCTCCGACGTCTGATGACATTTCTTTGCTTCACGAGTCTTCTGACCGGGCGAGTTACGGAGATGGCACCGAAATAGACCAAGAGCCGCCGCCGCCATATCAGGTTTGTCTTTGTCTTTTTGGGGCAAGTTTCTTTGTCGTATGCCCTTTGTGCATCTGTATTCTCTGTCGCTGCCAGTCTTTAAACAAACACATCGCTTGATTTATTTTTGCTTAATGACTTGTACCGCTATCTTTTTTTTTGCATTATCAAGTAACCAGAAGGGGTTTGAAAAGATTTATAAACATGAACCTATCACTCGAAAATTTAAGTTGACATGTTTTAGAGTTCAAGAATGAAGGTAACTTTGTATTATAATGCATTTTAAATATTATACGGAATGTTATCTTTAGCAAATTAGACAAAATTAAAAACTTTAACTGGGCCTATATTGTTCTCCATTTTATTTTGGAACTTGGTGTAGTAATTAAATGCGCACCGTTCTGTAATATTCGTTTTACTATTGGTGGATATATTTTGGCGCAGTTAACATAGTCGGGGGGGAAACAGGGCAGCATTGTAAAGTTAGTGATCTGTTGTGTCTGCAGTAGATAAGAGATCGTTGTGTTCCTCCTATTTCATCTGTATTGCCTTTGCTTGTATTGGCTCTGAACTTTAATGCAGATCCAAAATCAAGGATGATCTTTATTCGCCTATTTCCCTGTTTTAAAAAATTTGTTATGGCGTGGTGGAGTGACAAATCTTGGTTCAGTGTTTGGACAGAAATGGTGAAGAAAAATGTTCATCACGTAGAACTCTTTATCAATTTGCAAAGCCCTAAGCATGCAAGAATGAGTTTCCTTCCTTCTGCCTTTCTCTCCAAAATCTTTCCTAAAGGATGTAACAGCCATTATTCTTTGTGAAATCAAGCACAGCTGCTCTTAGCATTCCTATAGTGATAGGGCTATATTGACATTTTGAATAGTAATCTTAATGAAGTAAATATCTCCTGATGCCTTTTATAACCAAATGAAAGAAAAGACTTGGTTTCTTAACTTTAAAACAAATGAAACATTTGTTTTGCAAAACTGTAGGTCATCATTTTAAATCCTAGGCAATCAAGTACAGTAAGCAGTTTGTGAAGTTTTGTTGAATGCCAATTTGGATAGACGAGAAAGAAAATAGTACTTTCAATGAGCATTGTCCTTGAGGGAGGGAAACTTTGTTAAAAATTTCTTGTTTGCAGATATATTACAAATGATCTTTATTTCACTGCATCCACAATTTAATTATCTGTCTGGGGGGGAGGAGCTCTTTATTTCAATTGCCATTGATCTTGATACAGTTCAACATCCATTCCCTTAAATGGAGTTGATTTTGGGAAGAATGAGTTAGAGTAGGACTTCCACTGTTAACAGTAGGGACCTGAGTGAGACCTGTTGTAGAACAGAGTAACAGTTTTCCCCAGTGTTGGTAGTACAAAATTAGCGGGCACAGATACGAAATGCGAGGGGAGAAAATTAAGAGACTTGAGAGGTAACTTGTTTTCACTGATATGAGCTGCTAGAGGAAGTGATTGAGGTGGGTACAGTTGCAACAGTTAAAGGGACATTTGGGTGGGTATGTGGAGAGGAAGGGCTTGGAGGATTATGGGCTGAATGTGGGCAAGTGGGACTAGAAAGGAGGATGCTGTGGTTGGGATGTTGCAGTTGGTGAGGTCACTTTTGAAATATTGTTCATTTTTGATCACCCTGCTTATAGGAATGATGCAGTTAAGCTGGAGAGAGTGCAGAGGAAATTTACAAGGATATAGTTAGAACTCAAGATGTTGAGTAATGGAGACATGTTGAGTAAGCTGGGACTTGACTAATGGGAAAATAGAGGGGTGATCATATAGAGGTGTATAAAATCAAGAGGGTGAATGCATACAGTCTTTGCTCAGAGTTGGGGAATAAAGCACTAAAGGGCAAGAAGTAGGGAGTGATTTGATTGGAACAGAGGCAACTTTTTTGCCCAGAGGGTGATCTACATATGGAATCAGCTGATAGAGGAAGTGGTAAAGCAGCCACATTAACAACATTTGAAAGACAAAGGGTGCATGGATAGGAAAGGTTTTGAGGGATATGGGACAATAAAGGCTAATGGTACAAGATCAGATGGGGAATCTTGGTTGGCATGGACCAGTTGAACTGAAGGACTTGTTTCTGTACTGTTTAACTGTCTTTGAATCCAGGTGTCCTGAACATGTATGTGGAGTGTAATTGCTAATGATAGATAAAGTGGCCTGCCTGGAATACAAAGAAATCCTTATCATTTTGTTCTATGGGCTATTTAAATCCTACTTTACATCTTCTATCCTTTTTTTCTCTTCTAACTTTTCATCCCATTTTTATAAATAAGAATCCAAAGATAAACTATCCCCACTTGCCTTTCTAATCGTGTATGTGGTCTTTGAGATGGATGAGATTGTACTTGCCTAATTCTTATTCATACAGATACAAGCAGGGAGACTCCTGCAAAGGTTTCTTCCTGTTTCAATACTTTTACCTATAGTCCTCCAAAGGCATGTTCTTGGCTCCCTTTAATTTGCTGTCTATGAGCTGTCCTTTAGCAATGTTATCTGAAGACACAATCAGTTTTTGTAACAGAGTTGGCAATATTCAGTCTATCTTGCCTGAAAATCTATTGGTTCTGAGCTTTTAGATTGATGGTCCAATATCTGCTAGTGGAAGAGCAAATGTTTTCTCCAATTAATATTTTTGGGAAGTCACTGTCTTGGATCCTGCTACCAAACTGATTTACAAATTAGATTTATATTTGACCCTTGCGTGTCCTTTTATCCATGTTATCAATAAGCCATTCTATTTCAACCTTTGTGACATTGCCAGGCTTTTGCCCCTGTTGCACCTCAGCTGCTGCTGAAACTGTCACCTGTATTTGTTATTTCAATGCACTTGTAGCCAGTTATTTCTGTAAACTTAAAGGCCATTCCAAAACTTTGCTTAATCTACACAGGTTTCATTTGCTCTGTGTCTAAGGCTGCTAACCTACATTGGTTCCCAGCTAAGGAGCTACCGCAATTTTAAAATTTGTACAGGTCTTCATATCTCTCCAAGCATTACCCTTTTTTATTTGTTGTCTTCTCCAACTCTGGAACCCCTAATTTGTGATTTTTATGAAATACTTGGACAAGGGTAGGTTAGTAAATTGGTAGATGACATGAATGTTAGTGACATAGATAAAATGGAAGGTTGTAGTTTACAGTAGGATGTTAACAGGATATAGAGCTGGGCTGAGAAGTGGCAGATGGGAGTTCAGTCTGAATCAGCGTGAAGTGTTAAACTTGGAAGGTAAAACTTGAATGCAGAGTACAAGGTTAATAGCAGAATTCTTATCTGTGTGGAGGAACAGAGGGATCCTTAGGATCCACATCCATAGATCCTTCAAAGCTGCCAGACATGTTGAGAGGGTGGTTAAGAATGTGGTGTGTTATGGTATATTGGCCTCATTAGTCAGGAGATTGAGTTCAAGAGCTGCAAAATAATGTTGCAGCTCTAAAACTAGTTGGACCACAGTTGGAATATTATGCTGAGTTATGATCACATTAAGGATGTGGACACTTTAAAAAGGGTGCAGAGGAGATTTACCAGGATGTTTCCTGGATTAGAGAGCATGTTTTACTGGGAAAGGTAGAACAGTCTAGGGTTTTTCTCTTTGGATCGAAGGAGAAGGAGAGGCCACTTGATAGACATGTATAAGAGGCAAAGATCGAGTGTGCATCCAGTGGCTTTTTCTGCACAGCAACAATAGTTAATGAGAGGACATAATTTTATGATGATTGGAGGAAAATATGGAGGCATGTCAGAGGTAGATTTTCCACACAGTGATGAGTGCATGGAACCTGCTGCTTGCAGTGGTGGTAGAGGTAGATACATTAGAGACATTTAAGGGATCCTTAGATAAGCACATAGATGAAAGAAAAATTGAGGGCTATGTGGGAGGGAAGGGTTAAATCTTGGAGTAAATTGGCTTGTACTGTGCTGTACTATACTTGTGTTTTAAGCCTTCCAAGAAATGAGTTCCTCCAATTCTGCTCTTCTGAATTATTTCATTGTTCACTAGCAATTTTCAGTTTCTATGTTCTGAATTCCCTAAGTAGAGTTTTCCTCCTTTTAAGTTCTTTTGTACCTACCAATAGTCCTATCATCGTATCAGATTTGATGCTTTTCTGAACTATCTTTGTTTGATCATGCTGAAATTTGCAATATGTTTAGAAAATCTACTTGCCTACACATTTTTCCTATGTATGATGTGATAAAATTGGTTTGTTGCTGGACCAGTATGGGAAATGTAGCCAAACATACAACAGCACTAACCCTTTCGGTAGCCTGCAACCTTTTTCAAAAGTGCATTTTAATAAATAGCTTAAAGAAAATTGCATTTCAACATTGTCTTTGTTTAAATGCCAAATGTTTGTATTCAATGTTTAGGAACTTTTTTAATTTCAGGCAACAGAATATCAGTGTTTTACAAATACTCATCTTATTTTGACCAGATGTGAAATTGATTTCATGAATATTGCTTTTTATTTATCAATTAAAATGGAATTCTGATATGGCCTTTGGTATTAGTTTGTGAATTCAAGCCCCATTATAGGTGATGCCTCAGTGCTGTAGAGCAGTACAGTGTTGAGCCTGGCTTCCAGGTTAGACTCCACTGTGAATTTCAGGTTCGGATTAGTTGCATAGCCTCGTGATCCATTTGGGTCAGGTCCAGCATATTGTGCTTGCAGAGAATAAGAGATGCTGACACAGAGGCAAAGAAAGGATGTCATCTTCTGTCTATACAATGATATAATGGTCTGTTCAGGTCAGGAAAAAAAAGTAGATTTAATGTGTTTGTTCTGACATTGGCTATTTTGCTTCACCAAATAGCATAGTATCAATTAGTGTAATTATGTTTACAGTTACTGTTATTTTGACTTGGCCATCTTCATTTACTATTTGACCTTGCACCATTTTACTGGAGGTAATACATGTCGTGTTTTCTTTACAATAATTTTTATTAACATTCTTTATAATAGTTCAATTGCAGCAACAATATTGAAATGCTATGACATAAAAGAAATGGATTAACATGATTTTACATATTTTAAGCACCTCACCATACCTTCAAGTTACCTCTTTTGGTATTATTGGTTCTGATAGTGCAAAGGAGAGTTAGATATGAAGAGCACTATGAAGTCTAGAAAGGGATCTAGATTAAGTGAATAGGCAATATCTGTGGAGTACAAGGCGATCGTGTGAAATTGTCCTTTTTATAGGGGAAAAATAAAGATTATCTACATGCTGAGAAATTGTAGAGATCTCAGTGTCTGCAAAATGTTAGTGTGCAGGTTTAGCAAACCAAGAAAGTTAACAATAGGAAACGAGAGAAAATCTGTAGATGCTGGAAATCTGAGCAACACACACAATGCTGGAGGAATTAAAGCAGGCCAGGCACATCTATGGAAAAAAGTATAGTTGAAGTTTTGGCCCAAAACCGCTCAGCAAAACTGAAGGAAGAAAAGCTGAGGAGTAGATTTAAAAGGTGGCGGGAGCAGAGAGAGAACCACCAAGTGATAGGTGAAACCGGGATGGGGAGGGATGAAATGAAGAGCTGGGAAGTGAAAGAGACAGAAGGCCATGGAGGAAAGGAGAAAGAGCACCAGAGGGAGATGATGGGCGGGCAAAGAGATGAGGTGAGAGAGGGAAAGGGGAATGGGAAATGGAGAAGAAGGGCGGTGGTGGGGGGGCATTACTGGAAGTTTGAGAAATTGATGTTCATGCCGTCAGGTTGGAGGCAATGTTTATCACAAGGGGGAAATTATGCATAACATACAGATATTGGTGAGACTTCATGTGGAGTTTTCTGTGCAATATCGGACTCATTGGGAAGGATAATGATAAGACATAAAATGTAGGATCAATATTCTCCCTCAAAGCCATTCTCTTGCCTTGACCTTTTACCCCGTAATCTGTGACAGCCTTGTGGCAAGACCCTATCAAACTCCACTTATAATTTCCTTAATGACTTAGCCCCCCACAGCCATCTGTGGTAGTAAATTCCATGGGTTCACTACCTTCTAGTTAAAGAAATTCCTCCTCTTTTCTGTTCCTTCTATTCTGAAGTTGGGCCCTCTGACCTGGACCTCCTCCCCCATAAAGAAACAAAGCTTTTCCGTATCCAGTCTGTCTAGGCCTTTCAATATTCTATAGATTTCAATCAGAACCCCTTTCTAATCTCCAGCATGTACATGTCTAGAGCAATCAAACACTATTCATGTATTAACCTTTTCATTCCCAGAAGTATTCTCGTGAACCTCCTCTGAACCCTCTCCAATGCCAGCACATCTTTTCTTAGATAAAGGGCTCAAAACTGCTCTCAGTACTCCCAAGTGAAGTCTGACCAATGGCTCAGCATTACATTCTTGCTTTTATATTCTAGTCCTCTTGAATTTAATGCTAACATTGTATTTCCCAACTCAAAGTGCAAATTAACCTTTAGGGAATGCTGCACAACGATTCCCAAGTCGCTTTGAACCTCTGATTTTTGAATAATCTCACCATTTGGAGAATAGACTATGCCTTTATTCCTTCAACCAAAGTGTGTGACCATACACATCGCTACACTCTATTCCATCTGCCACTTCTTTGCCCATTCTCCCCATTTGTCCAAGTCCTTCTGCAGATTCCCTTCTTCCTCAACACTACCTGCCCCTCCTCTATCTTCATATCATCGGCAATGTTGGCCACAGTCATCATCCAAATCATTGACATATAACATGAAGAGTTCCCAGCACCATCTTCTGCAGAACACCAAAAGGCAGCCAACCAAAAACGACCATAACATTGGATCAGAATTAGGCCATTCAGCACATCAAGACTTTTCTACATTTTGATCATGGTTGATCCATTTCCCTCTGAACCCTATTCTCTTGCCTTCTCCTTGAAACCTTTCACACCCTTGTCAAGAATTTGTCAAACTTGGCCTTAAATTCACTAGATGGCCTGGCCTCCATAGCTGCTTGTGGCAATGAATTCCACAGATTCACCACCCTGGCCTAAGAAATCTCTCCTCATCTCCATTCTAAATAGAAATCCTTTTATTCTGAGGTTGTTCCCTCGGGTCCTCGATTTCCCCCCCCCCCCCCCTTTATTCCCACTCTTTGCCTCCTGTCAGTCAGCCAATTTATGCTAGAACCTTCCCTGTAATAACATGGGCTCTTATTTTGTTTAGCAGCCTCTTGTGCAGCACCTTGTCAAAGACCTGAAAATGCAAGTTAAAAAACATTCACAGATTCTCCTTTGTCTATTCTGCCTGTTATTTCTTCAAAGAATTCCAACAGACTTGTCAGGCAAGGATTTCTCCTGAAGAAAACAGTGCTGACTTTAGCCTATTTATCATGTGCCTCCAAGTACTCCAAAACCTCATCTTTAATAATGAACTCTTGCATCTTACCAATCACTGAAGTCAGGTTAACTGACCTATAATTCATTTTCTTTTTCCTCCCTCCCTTAAAGAATGTAGTGATATTTGCAGTTTTCCAATCCTTCACAACTAATCCAGAAACTAGTGATTATTGAAGGATCACTTAATGCCTCCACAATCTCTTCAGCTACCTTGTTCAGAAATGGAATGCAATGGAAGCAGTCTTAAAGTCTGTTATGCTAATATTCATGGCGTGGATCTTATGGAGGGCTAATTGCAAGCAGATGATATTTGGATTGGCATCATGATTGCTATAGAAAATGTTCATGTGCTGTACTGTTTTATGAAATGTGCAAGAACCTGAGAGGTATTTTCAGATTGGATGAGGAGAGGATATTTCCTCTTGAGGAAATTGGCATTGCTGTTTAAAACAGGGTTTGCATGACCATGAGAAAACTTAGAAGTTGCAAACACTAATTACAAGGATTCTTGCATATAAAAACGACCATAAAATAGTAAGACCACGAGCGAGCCATATGCCCCTTCTAATCTGCTGCACTGTTCATTAAGGTCATGATTGGTCATATCTTGGCCTTAACTCCATATTCCTGCCTTTTCCTAATTATGTTTCATTTTTTCAATGTTCAGTCTTGCTGTCTTCACTCCAGTGCCAACATCATTCCAAACTCAGTCACAGAGTGACTGGACATGGCTTGTGTACATACTTGGGGACTGAGATTGAAGTCAATATTGACTCATTAACTGAAGC